>NC_139225.1:58131282-59331282 GCF_055691185.1 Crinia signifera | reverse complement strand
CAACTAAGTGAGTGGGTAGAAGTTTGGGTATTGTACTATTAAGTGTGTTATGTCAGTGTACCCACCTGCTAAGTGCAATATATATGCTACTAGTCACATGATCATCCGATTTCAAGAAGCAATCCAAAAATGATTTCATGATTATTATACAGTACATGATTATACACAGTACTATGCCTCTTATACACTGTTGTTTCGACTGATTATATTTTAGTTTGTTTTTGTTGACAAAAAATTAAGATACTACGCATGATGCGTAGTACTTGTTGTCAGCATATTATTAGTTTCTTATATACTAAATGCACTTGAGAGTTAAGAAGTAGCATCTGTGCTACTCGCTTCATGTGTGTGACGTCCGTGAAAAAATAAAGAATGTCTCAACTAAGTGAGTGGGTAGAAGTTTGGGAATTGTACTATTAAGTGTGTGATGTCAGTGTACCCACCTGCTGGCTGCAATATATGCTACTAGTCACATGATCATCCCATTTCAACAAGCAATCCAAAAATGATTTCATGATTATTATACAGTACATGATTGTACACAGTATTATGCCTCTTATACACTGTTGTTTCGACTGATTATATTTTAGTTTGGTTTTTTTGACAAAAAATTAAGATACTACACATAATGTGTAGTACTTGTTGTCAGCATATTATTAGTTTCTTATATACTAAATGCACTTGAGAGTTAAGAAGTAGCATCTGTGCTACTCGCTTCATGTGTGTGACGTCAGTGAAAAAATAAAGAATGTCTCAACTAAGTGAGTGGGTAGAAGTTTGGGAATTGTACTATTAAGTGTATGATGTCAGTGTACCCACCTGCTAAGTGCGATATTTATGCTACTAGTCACATGATCATCCTATTTGAACAAGCAATCCAAAAATGATTTCATGATTATTATACAGTACATGATTATACACAGTACTATGCCTCTTATACACTGTTGTTTCGACTGATTATATTTGAGTTTGTTTTTTTTGACAAAAAATTAAGATACTACGCATGTTGCGTAGTACTCGTTGTCAGCATATTATTAGTTTCTTATATACTAAATGCACTTGAGAGTTAAGAAGTAGCATCTGTGCTACTCGCGTCATGTGTGTGACGTCAGTGAAAAAATAAAGAATGTCTCAACTAAGTGAGTGGGTAGAAGTTTGGGAATTGTACTATTAAGTGTGTGATGTCAGTGTACCCACCTGCTGGCTGCAATATATATGCTACTAGTCACATGATCATCCGATTTCGAGAAGCAATCCAAAAATGATTTCATGATTATTATACAGTACATGATTATACACAGTACTATGCCTCTTATACACTGTTGTTTCGACTGATTATATTTTAGTTTGTTTTTTTTTTGACAAAAAATTAAGATACTACGCATGATGCATAGTACTTGTTGTCAGCATATTATTAGTTTCTTATATACTAAATGCACTTGAGAGTTAAGAAGTAGCATCTGTGCTACTCGCTTCATGTGTGTGACGTCCGTGAAAAAATAAAGAATGTCTCAACTAAGTGAGTGGGTAGAAGTTTGGGAATTGTACTATTAAGTGTGTGATGTCAGTGTACCCACCTGCTGGCTGCAATATATGCTACTAGTCACATGATCATCCCATTTCAACAAGCAATCCAAAAATGATTTCATGATTATTATACAGTACATGATTGTACACAGTATTATGCCTCTTATACACTGTTGTTTCGACTGATTATATTTTAGTTTGTTTTTTTTGACAAAAAATTAAGATACTACACATAATGTGTAGTACTTGTTGTCAGCATATTATTAGTTTCTTATATACTAAATGCACTTGAGAGTTAAGAAGTAGCATCTGTGCTACTCGCTTCATGTGTGTGACGTCAGTGAAAAAATAAAGAATGTCTCAACTAAGTGAGTGGGTAGAAGTTTGGGTATTGTACTATTAAGTGTGTGATGTCAGTGTACCCACCTGCTAAGTGCAATATATATGCTACTAGTCACATGATCATCCGATTTCAAGAAGCAATCCAAAAATGATTTCATGATTATTATACAGTACATGATTATACACAGTACTATGCCTCTTATACACTGTTGTTTCGACTGATTATATTTTAGTTTGTTTTTGTTGACAAAAAATTAAGATACTACGCATGATGCGTAGTACTTGTTGTCAGCATATTATTAGTTTCTTATATACTAAATGCACTTGAGAGTTAAGAAGTAGCATCTGTGCTACTCGCTTCATGTGTGTGACGTCAGTGAAAAAATAAAGAATGTCTCAACTAAGTGAGTGGATAGAAGTTTGGGAATTGTACTATTAAGTGTGTGATGTCAGTGTACCCACCTGCTGGCTGCAATATATGCTACTAGTCACATGATCATCCCATTTCAACAAGCAATCCAAAAATGATTTCATGATTATTATACAGTACATGATTGTACACAGTATTATGCCTCTTATACACTGTTGTTTCGACTGATTATATTTTAGTTTGTTTTTTTTGACAAAAAATTAAGATACTACACATAATGTGTAGTACTTGTTGTCAGCATATTATTAGTTTCTTATATACTAAATGCACTTGAGAGTTAAGAAGTAGCATCTGTGCTACTCGCTTCATGTGTGTGACGTCAGTGAAAAAATAAAGAATGTCTCAACTAAGTGAGTGGGTAGAAGTTTGGGAATTGTACTATTAAGTGTATGATGTCAGTGTACCCACCTGCTAAGTGCGATATTTATGCTACTAGTCACATGATCATCCTATTTGAACAAGCAATCCAAAAATGATTTCATGATTATTATACAGTACATGATTATACACAGTACTATGCCTCTTATACACTGTTGTTTCGACTGATTATATTTGAGTTTGTTTTTTTTGACAAAAAATTAAGATACTACGCATGTTGCGTAGTACTTGTTGTCAGCATATTTTTAGTTCCTTATATAGTAAATGCACTTGAGTGTTGAGAAGTAGCATCTGTGCTACTCGCTTCATGTGTGTGACGTCAGTGAAAAAATAAAGAATGTCTCAACTAAGTGAGTGGGTAGAAGTTTGGGAATTGTACTATTAAGTGTATGATGTCAGTGTACCCACCTGCTAAGTGCAATATATATGCTACTAGTCACATGATCATCCCATTTCAAGAAGCAATCCAAAAATGATTTCATGATTATTATACAGTACATGATTGTACACAGTACTATGCCTCTTATACACTGTTGTTTCGACTGATTATATTTTAGTTTGTTTTTTTTTTGACAAAAAATTAAGATACTACACATGATGTGTAGTACTTGTTGTCAGCATATTATTAGTTTCTTATATACTAAATGCACTTGAGAGTTAAGAAGTAGCATCTGTGCTACTCGCGTCATGTGTGTGACGTCAGTGAAAAAATAAAGAATGTCTCAACTAAGTGAGTGGGTAGAAGTTTGGGAATTGTACTATTAAGTGTGTGATGTCAGTGTACCCACCTGCTGGCTGCAATATATCCTACTAGTCACATGATCATCCGATTTCAAGAAGCAATCCAAAAATGATTTCATGATTATTATACAGTACATGATTGTACACAGTATTATGCCTCTTATACACTTTTGTTTCGACTGATTATATTTTAGTTTGGTTTTTTTGACAAAAAATTAAGATACTACACATAATGTGTAGTACTTGTTGTCAGCATATTATTAGTTTCTTATATACTAAATGCACTTGAGAGTTAAGAAGTCGCATCTGTGCTACTCGCTTCATGTGTGTGACGTCAGTGAAAAAATAAAGAATGTCTCAACTAAGTGAGTGGGTAGAAGTTTGGGAATTGTACTATTAAGTGTATGATGTCAGTGTACCCACCTGCTAAGTGCGATATTTATGCTACTAGTCACATGATCATCCTATTTGAACAAGCAATCCAAAAATGATTTCATGATTATTATACAGTACATGATTATACACAGTACTATGCCTCTTATACACTGTTGTTTCGACTGATTATATTTGAGTTTGTTTTTTTTGACAAAAAATTAAGATACTACGCATGTTGCGTAGTACTCGTTGTCAGCATATTATTAGTTTCTTATATACTAAATGCACTTGAGAGTTAAGAAGTAGCATCTGTGCTACTCGCGTCATGTGTGTGACGTCAGTGAAAAAATAAAGAATGTCTCAACTAAGTGAGTGGGTAGAAGTTTGGGAATTGTACTATTAAGTGTGTGATGTCAGTGTACCCACCTGCTGGCTGCAATATATATGCTACTAGTCACATGATCATCCGATTTCGAGAAGCAATCCAAAAATGATTTCATGATTATTATACAGTACATGATTATACACAGTACTATGCCTCTTATACACTGTTGTTTCGACTGATTATATTTTAGTTTGTTTTTTGTTGACAAAAAATTAAGATACTACGCATGATGCGTAGTACTTGTTGTCAGCATATTATTAGTTTCTTATATACTAAATGCACTTGAGAGTTAAGAAGTAGCATCTGTGCTACTCGCTTCATGTGTGTGACGTCCGTGAAAAAATAAAGAATGTCTCAACTAAGTGAGTGGGTAGAAGTTTGGGAATTGTACTATTAAGTGTGTGATGTCAGTGTACCCACCTGCTGGCTGCAATATATGCTACTAGTCACATGATCATCCCATTTCAACAAGCAATCCAAAAATGATTTCATGATTATTATACAGTACATGATTGTACACAGTATTATGCCTCTTATACACTGTTGTTTCGACTGATTATATTTTAGTTTGTTTTTTTTGACAAAAAATTAAGATACTACACATAATGTGTAGTACTTGTTGTCAGCATATTATTAGTTTCTTATATACTAAATGCACTTGAGAGTTAAGAAGTAGCATCTGTGCTACTCGCTTCATGTGTGTGACGTCAGTGAAAAAATAAAGAATGTCTCAACTAAGTGAGTGGGTAGAAGTTTGGGTATTGTACTATTAAGTGTGTGATGTCAGTGTACCCACCTGCTAAGTGCAATATATATGCTACTAGTCACATGATCATCCGATTTCAAGAAGCAATCCAAAAATGATTTCATGATTATTATACAGTACATGATTATACACAGTACTATGCCTCTTATACACTGTTGTTTCGACTGATTATATTTTAGTTTGTTTTTGTTGACAAAAAATTAAGATACTACGCATGATGCGTAGTACTTGTTGTCAGCATATTATTAGTTTCTTATATACTAAATGCACTTGAGAGTTAAGAAGTAGCATCTGTGCTACTCGCTTCATGTGTGTGACGTCCGTGAAAAAATAAAGAATGTCTCAACTAAGTGAGTGGGTAGAAGTTTGGGAATTGTACTATTAAGTGTGTGATGTCAGTGTACCCACCTGCTGGCTGCAATATATGCTACTAGTCACATGATCATCCCATTTCAACAAGCAATCCAAAAATGATTTCATGATTATTATACAGTACATGATTGTACACAGTATTATGCCTCTTATACACTGTTGTTTCGACTGATTATATTTTAGTTTGTTTTTTTTGACAAAAAATTAAGATACTACACATAATGTGTAGTACTTGTTGTCAGCATATTATTAGTTTCTTATATACTAAATGCACTTGAGAGTTAAGAAGTAGCATCTGTGCTACTCGCTTCATGTGTGTGACGTCAGTGAAAAAATAAAGAATGTCTCAACTAAGTGAGTGGGTAGAAGTTTGGGAATTGTACTATTAAGTGTATGATGTCAGTGTACCCACCTGCTAAGTGCGATATTTATGCTACTAGTCACATGATCATCCTATTTGAACAAGCAATCCAAAAATGATTTCATGATTATTATACAGTACATGATTATACACAGTACTATGCCTCTTATACACTGTTGTTTCGACTGATTATATTTGAGTTTGTTTTTTTTGACAAAAAATTAAGATACTACGCATGTTGCGTAGTACTCGTTGTCAGCATATTATTAGTTTCTTATATACTAAATGCACTTGAGAGTTAAGAAGTAGCATCTGTGCTACTCGCGTCATGTGTGTGACGTCAGTGAAAAAATAAAGAATGTCTCAACTAAGTGAGTGGGTAGAAGTTTGGGAATTGTACTATTAAGTGTGTGATGTCAGTGTACCCACCTGCTAAGTGCAATATATATGCTACTAGTCACATGATCATCCGATTTCGAGAAGCAATCCAAAAATGATTTCATGATTATTATACAGTACATGATTATACACAGTACTATGCCTCTTATACACTGTTGTTTCGACTGATTATATTTTAGTTTGTTTTTTGTTGACAAAAAATTAAGATACTACGCATGATGCGTAGTACTTGTTGTCAGCATATTATTAGTTTCTTATATACTAAATGCACTTGAGAGTTAAGAAGTAGCATCTGTGCTACTCGCTTCATTTGTGTGACGTCCGTGAAAAAATAAAGAATGTCTCAACTAAGTGAGTGGGTAGAAGTTTGGGAATTGTACTATTAAGTGTGTGATGTCAGTGTACCCACCTGCTGGCTGCAATATATGCTACTAGTCACATGATCATCCCATTTCAACAAGCAATCCAAAAATGATTTCATGATTATTATACAGTACATGATTGTACACAGTATTATGCCTCTTATACACTGTTGTTTCGACTGATTATATTTTAGTTTGTTTTTTTTGACAAAAAATTAAGATACTACACATAATGTGTAGTACTTGTTGTCAGCATATTATTAGTTTCTTATATACTAAATGCACTTGAGAGTTAAGAAGTAGCATCTGTGCTACTCGCTTCATGTGTGTGACGTCAGTGAAAAAATAAAGAATGTCTCAACTAAGTGAGTGGGTAGAAGTTTGGGAATTGTACTATTAAGTGTATGATGTCAGTGTACCCACCTGCTAAGTGCGATATTTATGCTACTAGTCACATGATCATCCTATTTGAACAAGCAATCCAAAAATGATTTCATGATTATTATACAGTACATGATTATACACAGTACTATGCCTCTTATACACTGTTGTTTCGACTGATTATATTTGAGTTTGTTTTTTTTGACAAAAAATTAAGATACTACGCATGTTGCGTAGTACTTGTTGTCAGCATATTTTTAGTTCCTTATATAGTAAATGCACTTGAGTGTTGAGAAGTAGCATCTGTGCTACTCGCTTCATGTGTGTGACGTCAGTGAAAAAATAAAGAATGTCTCAACTAAGTGAGTGGGTAGAAGTTTGGGAATTGTACTATTAAGTGTATGATGTCAGTGTACCCACCTGCTAAGTGCAATATATATGCTACTAGTCACATGATCATCCCATTTCAAGAAGCAATCCAAAAATGATTTCATGATTATTATACAGTACATGATTGTACACAGTATTATGCCTCTTATACACTGTTGTTTCGACTGATTATATTTTAGTTTGTTTTTTTTTTGACAAAAAATTAAGATACTACACATGATGTGTAGTACTTGTTGTCAGCATATTATTAGTTTCTTATATACTAAATGCACTTGAGAGTTAAGAAGTAGCATCTGTGCTACTCGCGTCATGTGTGTGACGTCAGTGAAAAAATAAAGAATGTCTCAACTAAGTGAGTGGGTAGAAGTTTGGGAATTGTACTATTAAGTGTGTGATGTCAGTGTACCCACCTGCTGGCTGCAATATATCCTACTAGTCACATGATCATCCGATTTCAAGAAGCAATCCAAAAATGATTTCATGATTATTATACAGTACATGATTGTACACAGTATTATGCCTCTTATACACTTTTGTTTCGACTGATTATATTTTAGTTTGTTTTTTTTGACAAAAAATTAAGATACTACACATAATGTGTAGTACTTGTTGTCAGCATATTATTAGTTTCTTATATACTAAATGCACTTGAGAGTTAAGAAGTCGCATCTGTGCTACTCGCTTCATGTGTGTGACGTCAGTGAAAAAATAAAGAATGTCTCAACTAAGTGAGTGGGTAGAAGTTTGGGAATTGTACTATTAAGTGTATGATGTCAGTGTACCCACCTGCTAAGTGCGATATTTATGCTACTAGTCACATGATCATCCTATTTGAACAAGCAATCCAAAAATGATTTCATGATTATTATACAGTACATGATTATACACAGTACTATGCCTCTTATACACTGTTGTTTCGACTGATTATATTTGAGTTTGTTTTTTTTGACAAAAAATTAAGATACTACGCATGTTGCGTAGTACTCGTTGTCAGCATATTATTAGTTTCTTATATACTAAATGCACTTGAGAGTTAAGAAGTAGCATCTGTGCTACTCGCGTCATGTGTGTGACGTCAGTGAAAAAATAAAGAATGTCTCAACTAAGTGAGTGGGTAGAAGTTTGGGAATTGTACTATTAAGTGTGTGATGTCAGTGTACCCACCTGCTGGCTGCAATATATATGCTACTAGTCACATGATCATCCGATTTCGAGAAGCAATCCAAAAATGATTTCATGATTATTATACAGTACATGATTATACACAGTACTATGCCTCTTATACACTGTTGTTTCGACTGATTATATTTTAGTTTGTTTTTTGTTGACAAAAAATTAAGATACTACGCATGATGCGTAGTACTTGTTGTCAGCATATTATTAGTTTCTTATATACTAAATGCACTTGAGAGTTAAGAAGTAGCATCTGTGCTACTCGCTTCATGTGTGTGACGTCCGTGAAAAAATAAAGAATGTCTCAACTAAGTGAGTGGGTAGAAGTTTGGGAATTGTACTATTAAGTGTGTGATGTCAGTGTACCCACCTGCTGGCTGCAATATATGCTACTAGTCACATGATCATCCCATTTCAACAAGCAATCCAAAAATGATTTCATGATTATTATACAGTACATGATTGTACACAGTATTATGCCTCTTATACACTGTTGTTTCGACTGATTATATTTTAGTTTGTTTTTTTTGACAAAAAATTAAGATACTACACATAATGTGTAGTACTTGTTGTCAGCATATTATTAGTTTCTTATATACTAAATGCACTTGAGAGTTAAGAAGTAGCATCTGTGCTACTCGCTTCATGTGTGTGACGTCAGTGAAAAAATAAAGAATGTCTCAACTAAGTGAGTGGGTAGAAGTTTGGGTATTGTACTATTAAGTGTGTTATGTCAGTGTACCCACCTGCTAAGTGCAATATATATGCTACTAGTCACATGATCATCCGATTTCAAGAAGCAATCCAAAAATGATTTCATGATTATTATACAGTACATGATTATACACAGTACTATGCCTCTTATACACTGTTGTTTCGACTGATTATATTTTAGTTTGTTTTTGTTGACAAAAAATTAAGATACTACGCATGATGCGTAGTACTTGTTGTCAGCATATTATTAGTTTCTTATATACTAAATGCACTTGAGAGTTAAGAAGTAGCATCTGTGCTACTCGCTTCATGTGTGTGACGTCCGTGAAAAAATAAAGAATGTCTCAACTAAGTGAGTGGGTAGAAGTTTGGGAATTGTACTATTAAGTGTGTGATGTCAGTGTACCCACCTGCTGGCTGCAATATATGCTACTAGTCACATGATCATCCCATTTCAACAAGCAATCCAAAAATGATTTCATGATTATTATACAGTACATGATTGTACACAGTATTATGCCTCTTATACACTGTTGTTTCGACTGATTATATTTTAGTTTGTTTTTTTTGACAAAAAATTAAGATACTACACATAATGTGTAGTACTTGTTGTCAGCATATTATTAGTTTCTTATATACTAAATGCACTTGAGAGTTAAGAAGTAGCATCTGTGCTACTCGCTTCATGTGTGTGACGTCAGTGAAAAAATAAAGAATGTCTCAACTAAGTGAGTGGGTAGAAGTTTGGGAATTGTACTATTAAGTGTATGATGTCAGTGTACCCACCTGCTAAGTGCGATATTTATGCTACTAGTCACATGATCATCCTATTTGAACAAGCAATCCAAAAATGATTTCATGATTATTATACAGTAGATGATTATACACAGTACTATGCCTCTTATACACTGTTGTTTCGACTGATTATATTTGAGTTTGTTTTTTTTTGACAAAAAATTAAGATACTACGCATGTTGCGTAGTACTCGTTGTCAGCATATTATTAGTTTCTTATATACTAAATGCACTTGAGAGTTAAGAAGTAGCATCTGTGCTACTCGCGTCATGTGTGTGACGTCAGTGAAAAAATAAAGAATGTCTCAACTAAGTGAGTGGGTAGAAGTTTGGGAATTGTACTATTAAGTGTGTGATGTCAGTGTACCCACCTGCTGGCTGCAATATATATGCTACTAGTCACATGATCATCCGATTTCGAGAAGCAATCCAAAAATGATTTCATGATTATTATACAGTACATGATTATACACAGTACTATGCCTCTTATACACTGTTGTTTCGACTGATTATATTTTAGTTTGTTTTTTTTTTGACAAAAAATTAAGATACTACGCATGATGCATAGTACTTGTTGTCAGCATATTATTAGTTTCTTATATACTAAATGCACTTGAGAGTTAAGAAGTAGCATCTGTGCTACTCGCTTCATGTGTGTGACGTCCGTGAAAAAATAAAGAATGTCTCAACTAAGTGAGTGGGTAGAAGTTTGGGAATTGTACTATTAAGTGTGTGATGTCAGTGTACCCACCTGCTGGCTGCAATATATGCTACTAGTCACATGATCATCCCATTTCAACAAGCAATCCAAAAATGATTTCATGATTATTATACAGTACATGATTGTACACAGTATTATGCCTCTTATACACTGTTGTTTCGACTGATTATATTTTAGTTTGTTTTTTTTGACAAAAAATTAAGATACTACACATAATGTGTAGTACTTGTTGTCAGCATATTATTAGTTTCTTATATACTAAATGCACTTGAGAGTTAAGAAGTAGCATCTGTGCTACTCGCTTCATGTGTGTGACGTCAGTGAAAAAATAAAGAATGTCTCAACTAAGTGAGTGGGTAGAAGTTTGGGTATTGTACTATTAAGTGTGTGATGTCAGTGTACCCACCTGCTAAGTGCAATATATATGCTACTAGTCACATGATCATCCGATTTCAAGAAGCAATCCAAAAATGATTTAATGATTATTATACAGTACATGATTATACACAGTACTATGCCTCTTATACACTGTTGTTTCGACTGATTATATTTTAGTTTGTTTTTGTTGACAAAAAAATAAGATACTACGCATGATGCGTAGTACTTGTTGTCAGCATATTATTAGTTTCTTATATACTAAATGCACTTGAGAGTTAAGAAGTAGCATCTGTGCTACTCGCTTCATGTGTGTGACGTCAGTGAAAAAATAAAGAATGTCTCAACTAAGTGAGTGGATAGAAGTTTGGGAATTGTACTATTAAGTGTGTGATGTCAGTGTACCCACCTGCTGGCTGCAATATATGCTACTAGTCACATGATCATCCCATTTCAACAAGCAATCCAAAAATGATTTCATGATTATTATACAGTACATGATTGTACACAGTATTATGCCTCTTATACACTGTTGTTTCGACTGATTATATTTTAGTTTGTTTTTTTTGACAAAAAATTAAGATACTACACATAATGTGTAGTACTTGTTGTCAGCATATTATTAGTTTCTTATATACTAAATGCACTTGAGAGTTAAGAAGTAGCATCTGTGCTACTCGCTTCATGTGTGTGACGTCAGTGAAAAAATAAAGAATGTCTCAACTAAGTGAGTGGGTAGAAGTTTGGGAATTGTACTATTAAGTGTATGATGTCAGTGTACCCACCTGCTAAGTGCGATATTTATGCTACTAGTCACATGATCATCCTATTTGAACAAGCAATCCAAAAATGATTTCATGATTATTATACAGTACATGATTATACACAGTACTATGCCTCTTATACACTGTTGTTTCGACTGATTATATTTGAGTTTGTTTTTTTTGACAAAAAATTAAGATACTACGCATGTTGCGTAGTACTTGTTGTCAGCATATTTTTAGTTCCTTATATAGTAAATGCACTTGAGTGTTGAGAAGTAGCATCTGTGCTACTCGCTTCATGTGTGTGACGTCAGTGAAAAAATAAAGAATGTCTCAACTAAGTGAGTGGGTAGAAGTTTGGGAATTGTACTATTAAGTGTATGATGTCAGTGTACCCACCTGCTAAGTGCAATATATATGCTACTAGTCACATGATCATCCCATTTCAAGAAGCAATCCAAAAATGATTTCATGATTATTATACAGTACATGATTGTACACAGTATTATGCCTCTTATACACTGTTGTTTCGACTGATTATATTTTAGTTTGTTTTTTTTTTGACAAAAAATTAAGATACTACACATGATGTGTAGTACTTGTTGTCAGCATATTATTAGTTTCTTATATACTAAATGCACTTGAGAGTTAAGAAGTAGCATCTGTGCTACTCGCGTCATGTGTGTGACGTCAGTGAAAAAATAAAGAATGTCTCAACTAAGTGAGTGGGTAGAAGTTTGGGAATTGTACTATTAAGTGTGTGATGTCAGTGTACCCACCTGCTGGCTGCAATATATCCTACTAGTCACATGATCATCCGATTTCAAGAAGCAATCCAAAAATGATTTCATGATTATTATACAGTACATGATTGTACACAGTATTATGCCTCTTATACACTTTTGTTTCGACTGATTATATTTTAGTTTGGTTTTTTTGACAAAAAATTAAGATACTACACATAATGTGTAGTACTTGTTGTCAGCATATTATTAGTTTCTTATATACTAAATGCACTTGAGAGTTAAGAAGTCGCATCTGTGCTACTCGCTTCATGTGTGTGACGTCAGTGAAAAAATAAAGAATGTCTCAACTAAGTGAGTGGGTAGAAGTTTGGGAATTGTACTATTAAGTGTATGATGTCAGTGTACCCACCTGCTAAGTGCGATATTTATGCTACTAGTCACATGATCATCCTATTTGAACAAGCAATCCAAAAATGATTTCATGATTATTATACAGTACATGATTATACACAGTACTATGCCTCTTATACACTGTTGTTTCGACTGATTATATTTGAGTTTGTTTTTTTTGACAAAAAATTAAGATACTACGCATGTTGCGTAGTACTCGTTGTCAGCATATTATTAGTTTCTTATATACTAAATGCACTTGAGAGTTAAGAAGTAGCATCTGTGCTACTCGCGTCATGTGTGTGACGTCAGTGAAAAAATAAAGAATGTCTCAACTAAGTGAGTGGGTAGAAGTTTGGGAATTGTACTATTAAGTGTGTGATGTCAGTGTACCCACCTGCTGGCTGCAATATATATGCTACTAGTCACATGATCATCCGATTTCGAGAAGCAATCCAAAAATGATTTCATGATTATTATACAGTACATGATTATACACAGTACTATGCCTCTTATACACTGTTGTTTCGACTGATTATATTTTAGTTTGTTTTTTGTTGACAAAAAATTAAGATACTACGCATGATGCGTAGTACTTGTTGTCAGCATATTATTAGTTTCTTATATACTAAATGCACTTGAGAGTTAAGAAGTAGCATCTGTGCTACTCGCTTCATGTGTGTGACGTCCGTGAAAAAATAAAGAATGTCTCAACTAAGTGAGTGGGTAGAAGTTTGGGAATTGTACTATTAAGTGTGTGATGTCAGTGTACCCACCTGCTGGCTGCAATATATGCTACTAGTCACATGATCATCCCATTTCAACAAGCAATCCAAAAATGATTTCATGATTATTATACAGTACATGATTGTACACAGTATTATGCCTCTTATACACTGTTGTTTCGACTGATTATATTTTAGTTTGTTTTTTTTGACAAAAAATTAAGATACTACACATAATGTGTAGTACTTGTTGTCAGCATATTATTAGTTTCTTATATACTAAATGCACTTGAGAGTTAAGAAGTAGCATCTGTGCTACTCGCTTCATGTGTGTGACGTCAGTGAAAAAATAAAGAATGTCTCAACTAAGTGAGTGGGTAGAAGTTTGGGTATTGTACTATTAAGTGTGTGATGTCAGTGTACCCACCTGCTAAGTGCAATATATATGCTACTAGTCACATGATCATCCGATTTCAAGAAGCAATCCAAAAATGATTTCATGATTATTATACAGTACATGATTATACACAGTACTATGCCTCTTATACACTGTTGTTTCGACTGATTATATTTTAGTTTGTTTTTGTTGACAAAAAATTAAGATACTACGCATGATGCGTAGTACTTGTTGTCAGCATATTATTAGTTTCTTATATACTAAATGCACTTGAGAGTTAAGAAGTAGCATCTGTGCTACTCGCTTCATGTGTGTGACGTCCGTGAAAAAATAAAGAATGTCTCAACTAAGTGAGTGGGTAGAAGTTTGGGAATTGTACTATTAAGTGTGTGATGTCAGTGTACCCACCTGCTGGCTGCAATATATGCTACTAGTCACATGATCATCCCATTTCAACAAGCAATCCAAAAATGATTTCATGATTATTATACAGTACATGATTGTACACAGTATTATGCCTCTTATACACTGTTGTTTCGACTGATTATATTTTAGTTTGTTTTTTTTGACAAAAAATTAAGATACTACACATAATGTGTAGTACTTGTTGTCAGCATATTATTAGTTTCTTATATACTAAATGCACTTGAGAGTTAAGAAGTAGCATCTGTGCTACTCGCTTCATGTGTGTGACGTCAGTGAAAAAATAAAGAATGTCTCAACTAAGTGAGTGGGTAGAAGTTTGGGAATTGTACTATTAAGTGTATGATGTCAGTGTACCCACCTGCTAAGTGCGATATTTATGCTACTAGTCACATGATCATCCTATTTGAACAAGCAATCCAAAAATGATTTCATGATTATTATACAGTACATGATTATACACAGTACTATGCCTCTTATACACTGTTGTTTCGACTGATTATATTTGAGTTTGTTTTTTTTGACAAAAAATTAAGATACTACGCATGTTGCGTAGTACTCGTTGTCAGCATATTATTAGTTTCTTATATACTAAATGCACTTGAGAGTTAAGAAGTAGCATCTGTGCTACTCGCGTCATGTGTGTGACGTCAGTGAAAAAATAAAGAATGTCTCAACTAAGTGAGTGGGTAGAAGTTTGGGAATTGTACTATTAAGTGTGTGATGTCAGTGTACCCACCTGCTGGCTGCAATATATATGCTACTAGTCACATGATCATCCGATTTCGAGAAGCAATCCAAAAATGATTTCATGATTATTATACAGTACATGATTATACACAGTACTATGCCTCTTATACACTGTTGTTTCGACTGATTATATTTTAGTTTGTTTTTTTTTTGACAAAAAATTAAGATACTACGCATGATGCATAGTACTTGTTGTCAGCATATTATTAGTTTCTTATATACTAAATGCACTTGAGAGTTAAGAAGTAGCATCTGTGCTACTCGCTTCATGTGTGTGACGTCCGTGAAAAAATAAAGAATGTCTCAACTAAGTGAGTGGGTAGAAGTTTGGGAATTGTACTATTAAGTGTGTGATGTCAGTGTACCCACCTGCTGGCTGCAATATATGCTACTAGTCACATGATCATCCCATTTCAACAAGCAATCCAAAAATGATTTCATGATTATTATACAGTACATGATTGTACACAGTATTATGCCTCTTATACACTGTTGTTTCGACTGATTATATTTTAGTTTGTTTTTTTTGACAAAAAATTAAGATACTACACATAATGTGTAGTACTTGTTGTCAGCATATTATTAGTTTCTTATATACTAAATGCACTTGAGAGTTAAGAAGTAGCATCTGTGCTACTCGCTTCATGTGTGTGACGTCAGTGAAAAAATAAAGAATGTCTCAACTAAGTGAGTGGGTAGAAGTTTGGGTATTGTACTATTAAGTGTGTGATGTCAGTGTACCCACCTGCTAAGTGCAATATATATGCTACTAGTCACATGATCATCCGATTTCGAGAAGCAATCCAAAAATGATTTCATGATTATTATACAGTACATGATTATACACAGTACTATGCCTCTTATACACTGTTGTTTCGACTGATTATATTTTAGTTTGTTTTTTGTTGACAAAAAATTAAGATACTACGCATGATGCGTAGTACTTGTTGTCAGCATATTATTAGTTTCTTATATACTAAATGCACTTGAGAGTTAAGAAGTAGCATCTGTGCTACTCGCTTCATGTGTGTGACGTCCGTGAAAAAATAAAGAATGTCTCAACTAAGTGAGTGGGTAGAAGTTTGGGAATTGTACTATTAAGTGTGTGATGTCAGTGTACCCACCTGCTGGCTGCAATATATGCTACTAGTCACATGATCATCCCATTTCAACAAGCAATCCAAAAATGATTTCATGATTATTATACAGTACATGATTGTACACAGTATTATGCCTCTTATACACTGTTGTTTCGACTGATTATATTTTAGTTTGTTTTTTTTGACAAAAAATTAAGATACTACACATAATGTGTAGTACTTGTTGTCAGCATATTATTAGTTTCTTATATACTAAATGCACTTGAGAGTTAAGAAGTAGCATCTGTGCTACTCGCTTCATGTGTGTGACGTCAGTGAAAAAATAAAGAATGTCTCAACTAAGTGAGTGGGTAGAAGTTTGGGTATTGTACTATTAAGTGTGTGATGTCAGTGTACCCACCTGCTAAGTGCAATATATATGCTACTAGTCACATGATCATCCGATTTCAAGAAGCAATCCAAAAATGATTTCATGATTATTATACAGTACATGATTATACACAGTACTATGCCTCTTATATACTGTTGTTTCGACTGATTATATTTGAGGTTTTTTTTTTGACAAAAAATTAAGATACTACGCATGATGCGTAGTACTTGTTGTCAGCATATTATTAGTTTCTTATATACTAAATGCACTTGAGAGTTAAGAAGTAGCATATGTGCTACTCGCTTCATGTGTGTGACGTCAGTGAAAAAAATAAAGAATGTCTCAACTAAGTGAGTGGGTAGAAGTTTGGGAATTGTACTATTAAGTGTATGATGTCAGTGTACCCACCTGCTGGCTGCAATATATGCTACTAGTCACATGATCATCCCATTTCAACAAGCAATCCAAAAATGATTTCATGATTTTTATACAGTACATGATTATACACAGTACTATGCCTCTTATACACTGTTGTTTCGACTGATTATATTTTAGTTTGTTTTTTGTTGACAAAAAAATTAAGATACTACTCATGATGCGTAGTACTTGTTGTCAGATATTATTAGTTTCTTATATACTAAATGCACTTGAGAGTTAAGAAGTAGCATCTGTGCTACTCGCTTCATGTGTGTGACGTTAGTGAAAAAATAAAGAATGTCTCAACTAAGTGAGTGGGTAGAAGTTTGGGAATTGTACTATTAAGTGTGTGATGTCAGTGTACCCACCTGCTGGCTGCAATATATGCTACTAGTCACATGATCATCCTATTTCAACAAGCAATCCAAAAATGATTTCATGATTATTATACAGTACATGATTATACACAGTACTATGCCTCTTATACACTGTTGTTTTGACTGATTATATTTGAGTTTGTTTTTTTGACAAAAAATTAAGATACTACGCATGATGCGTAGTACTTGTTGTCAGCATATTTTTAGTTCCTTATATACTAAATGCACTTGAGAGTTAAGAAGTAGCATCTGTGCTACTCGCGTCATGTGTGTGTGACGTCAGTGAAAAAATAAAGAATGTCTCAACTAAGTGATTGGGTAGAAGTTTGGGAATTGTACTATTAAGTGTGTGATGTCAGTGTACCCACCTGCTAATTGCAATATATATGCTACTAGTCACATGATCATCTGATTTCAAGAAGCAATCCAAAAATGATTTCATGATTATTATACAGTACATGATTATACACAGTACTATGCCTCTTATACACTGTTGTTTCAACTGATTATATTTTAGTTTGTTTTTTGTTGACAAAAAATTAAGATACTACGCATGATGCGTAGTACTTGTTGTCAGCATATTATTAGTTTCTTATATACTAAATGCACTTGAGAGTTAAGAAGTAGCATCTGTGCTACTCGCGTCATGTGTGTGTGACGTCAGTGAAAAAATAAAGAATGTCTCAACTAAGTGATTGGGTAGAAGTTTGGGAATTGTACTATTAAGTGTGTGATGTCAGTGTACCCACCTGCTGGCTGCAATATATGCTACTAGTCACATGATCATCCTATTTCAACAAGCAATCCAAAAATGATTTCATGATTATTATACAGTACATGATTATACACAGTACTATGCCTCTTATACACTGTTGTTTTGACTGATTATATTTTAGTTTGTTTTTTTTTGACAAAAAATTAAGATACTACGCATGATGCGTAGTACTTGTTGTCAGCATATTATTAGTTTCTTATTTACTAAATGCACTTGAGAGTTAAGAAGTAGCATCTGTGCTACTCGCGTCATGTGTGTGTGACGTCAGTGAAAAAATAAAGAATGTCTCAACTAAGTGAGTGGGTAGAAGTTTGGGAATTGTACTATTAAGTGTGTGATGTCAGTGTACCCACCTGCTAAGTGCAATATATATGCTACTAGTCACATGATCATCCGATTTCGAGAAGCAATCCAAAAATGATTTCATGATTATTATACAGTACATGATTATACACAGTACTATGCCTCTTATACACTGTTGTTTCGACTGATTATATTTTAGTTTGTTTTTTGTTGACAAAAAATTAAGATACTACGCATGATGCGTAGTACTTGTTGTCAGCATATTATTAGTTTCTTATATACTAAATGCACTTGAGAGTTAAGAAGTAGCATCTGTGCTACTCGCTTCATTTGTGTGACGTCCGTGAAAAAATAAAGAATGTCTCAACTAAGTGAGTGGGTAGAAGTTTGGGAATTGTACTATTAAGTGTGTGATGTCAGTGTACCCACCTGCTGGCTGCAATATATGCTACTAGTCACATGATCATCCCATTTCAACAAGCAATCCAAAAATGATTTCATGATTATTATACAGTACATGATTGTACACAGTATTATGCCTCTTATACACTGTTGTTTCGACTGATTATATTTTAGTTTGTTTTTTTTGACAAAAAATTAAGATACTACACATAATGTGTAGTACTTGTTGTCAGCATATTATTAGTTTCTTATATACTAAATGCACTTGAGAGTTAAGAAGTAGCATCTGTGCTACTCGCTTCATGTGTGTGACGTCAGTGAAAAAATAAAGAATGTCTCAACTAAGTGAGTGGGTAGAAGTTTGGGAATTGTACTATTAAGTGTATGATGTCAGTGTACCCACCTGCTAAGTGCGATATTTATGCTACTAGTCACATGATCATCCTATTTGAACAAGCAATCCAAAAATGATTTCATGATTATTATACAGTACATGATTATACACAGTACTATGCCTCTTATACACTGTTGTTTCGACTGATTATATTTGAGTTTGTTTTTTTTGACAAAAAATTAAGATACTACGCATGTTGCGTAGTACTTGTTGTCAGCATATTTTTAGTTCCTTATATAGTAAATGCACTTGAGTGTTGAGAAGTAGCATCTGTGCTACTCGCTTCATGTGTGTGACGTCAGTGAAAAAATAAAGAATGTCTCAACTAAGTGAGTGGGTAGAAGTTTGGGAATTGTACTATTAAGTGTATGATGTCAGTGTACCCACCTGCTAAGTGCAATATATATGCTACTAGTCACATGATCATCCCATTTCAAGAAGCAATCCAAAAATGATTTCATGATTATTATACAGTACATGATTGTACACAGTATTATGCCTCTTATACACTGTTGTTTCGACTGATTATATTTTAGTTTTTTTTTTTTTGACAAAAAATTAAGATACTACACATGATGTGTAGTACTTGTTGTCAGCATATTATTAGTTTCTTATATACTAAATGCACTTGAGAGTTAAGAAGTAGCATCTGTGCTACTCGCGTCATGTGTGTGACGTCAGTGAAAAAATAAAGAATGTCTCAACTAAGTGAGTGGGTAGAAGTTTGGGAATTGTACTATTAAGTGTGTGATGTCAGTGTACCCACCTGCTGGCTGCAATATATCCTACTAGTCACATGATCATCCGATTTCAAGAAGCAATCCAAAAATGATTTCATGATTATTATACAGTACATGATTGTACACAGTATTATGCCTCTTATACACTTTTGTTTCGACTGATTATATTTTAGTTTGTTTTTTTTGACAAAAAATTAAGATACTACACATAATGTGTAGTACTTGTTGTCAGCATATTATTAGTTTCTTATATACTAAATGCACTTGAGAGTTAAGAAGTCGCATCTGTGCTACTCGCTTCATGTGTGTGACGTCAGTGAAAAAATAAAGAATGTCTCAACTAAGTGAGTGGGTAGAAGTTTGGGAATTGTACTATTAAGTGTATGATGTCAGTGTACCCACCTGCTAAGTGCGATATTTATGCTACTAGTCACATGATCATCCTATTTGAACAAGCAATCCAAAAATGATTTCATGATTATTATACAGTACATGATTATACACAGTACTATGCCTCTTATACACTGTTGTTTCGACTGATTATATTTGAGTTTGTTTTTTTTGACAAAAAATTAAGATACTACGCATGTTGCGTAGTACTCGTTGTCAGCATATTATTAGTTTCTTATATACTAAATGCACTTGAGAGTTAAGAAGTAGCATCTGTGCTACTCGCGTCATGTGTGTGACGTCAGTGAAAAAATAAAGAATGTCTCAACTAAGTGAGTGGGTAGAAGTTTGGGAATTGTACTATTAAGTGTGTGATGTCAGTGTACCCACCTGCTGGCTGCAATATATATGCTACTAGTCACATGATCATCCGATTTCGAGAAGCAATCCAAAAATGATTTCATGATTATTATACAGTACATGATTATACACAGTACTATGCCTCTTATACACTGTTGTTTCGACTGATTATATTTTAGTTTGTTTTTTGTTGACAAAAAATTAAGATACTACGCATGATGCGTAGTACTTGTTGTCAGCATATTATTAGTTTCTTATATACTAAATGCACTTGAGAGTTAAGAAGTAGCATCTGTGCTACTCGCTTCATGTGTGTGACGTCCGTGAAAAAATAAAGAATGTCTCAACTAAGTGAGTGGGTAGAAGTTTGGGAATTGTACTATTAAGTGTGTGATGTCAGTGTACCCACCTGCTGGCTGCAATATATGCTACTAGTCACATGATCATCCCATTTCAACAAGCAATCCAAAAATGATTTCATGATTATTATACAGTACATGATTGTACACAGTATTATGCCTCTTATACACTGTTGTTTCGACTGATTATATTTTAGTTTGTTTTTTTTGACAAAAAATTAAGATACTACACATAATGTGTAGTACTTGTTGTCAGCATATTATTAGTTTCTTATATACTAAATGCACTTGAGAGTTAAGAAGTAGCATCTGTGCTACTCGCTTCATGTGTGTGACGTCAGTGAAAAAATAAAGAATGTCTCAACTAAGTGAGTGGGTAGAAGTTTGGGTATTGTACTATTAAGTGTGTGATGTCAGTGTACCCACCTGCTAAGTGCAATATATATGCTACTAGTCACATGATCATCCGATTTCAAGAAGCAATCCAAAAATGATTTCATGATTATTATACAGTACATGATTATACACAGTACTATGCCTCTTATACACTGTTGTTTCGACTGATTATATTTTAGTTTGTTTTTGTTGACAAAAAATTAAGATACTACGCATGATGCGTAGTACTTGTTGTCAGCATATTATTAGTTTCTTATATACTAAATGCACTTGAGAGTTAAGAAGTAGCATCTGTGCTACTCGCTTCATGTGTGTGACGTCCGTGAAAAAATAAAGAATGTCTCAACTAAGTGAGTGGGTAGAAGTTTGGGAATTGTACTATTAAGTGTGTGATGTCAGTGTACCCACCTGCTGGCTGCAATATATGCTACTAGTCACATGATCATCCCATTTCAACAAGCAATCCAAAAATGATTTCATGATTATTATACAGTACATGATTGTACACAGTATTATGCCTCTTATACACTGTTGTTTCGACTGATTATATTTTAGTTTGTTTTTTTTGACAAAAAATTAAGATACTACACATAATGTGTAGTACTTGTTGTCAGCATATTATTAGTTTCTTATATACTAAATGCACTTGAGAGTTAAGAAGTAGCATCTGTGCTACTCGCTTCATGTGTGTGACGTCAGTGAAAAAATAAAGAATGTCTCAACTAAGTGAGTGGGTAGAAGTTTGGGAATTGTACTATTAAGTGTATGATGTCAGTGTACCCACCTGCTAAGTGCGATATTTATGCTACTAGTCACATGATCATCCTATTTGAACAAGCAATCCAAAAATGATTTCATGATTATTATACAGTACATGATTATACACAGTACTATGCCTCTTATACACTGTTGTTTCGACTGATTATATTTGAGTTTGTTTTTTTTGACAAAAAATTAAGATACTACGCATGTTGCGTAGTACTCGTTGTCAGCATATTATTAGTTTCTTATATACTAAATGCACTTGAGAGTTAAGAAGTAGCATCTGTGCTACTCGCGTCATGTGTGTGACGTCAGTGAAAAAATAAAGAATGTCTCAACTAAGTGAGTGGGTAGAAGTTTGGGAATTGTACTATTAAGTGTGTGATGTCAGTGTACCCACCTGCTGGCTGCAATATATATGCTACTAGTCACATGATCATCCGATTTCGAGAAGCAATCCAAAAATGATTTCATGATTATTATACAGTACATGATTATACACAGTACTATGCCTCTTATACACTGTTGTTTCGACTGATTATATTTTAGTTTGTTTTTTTTTTGACAAAAAATTAAGATACTACGCATGATGCATAGTACTTGTTGTCAGCATATTATTAGTTTCTTATATACTAAATGCACTTGAGAGTTAAGAAGTAGCATCTGTGCTACTCGCTTCATGTGTGTGACGTCCGTGAAAAAATAAAGAATGTCTCAACTAAGTGAGTGGGTAGAAGTTTGGGAATTGTACTATTAAGTGTGTGATGTCAGTGTACCCACCTGCTGGCTGCAATATATGCTACTAGTCACATGATCATCCCATTTCAACAAGCAATCCAAAAATGATTTCATGATTATTATACAGTACATGATTGTACACAGTATTATGCCTCTTATACACTGTTGTTTCGACTGATTATATTTTAGTTTGTTTTTTTTGACAAAAAATTAAGATACTACACATAATGTGTAGTACTTGTTGTCAGCATATTATTAGTTTCTTATATACTAAATGCACTTGAGAGTTAAGAAGTAGCATCTGTGCTACTCGCTTCATGTGTGTGACGTCAGTGAAAAAATAAAGAATGTCTCAACTAAGTGAGTGGGTAGAAGTTTGGGTATTGTACTATTAAGTGTGTGATGTCAGTGTACCCACCTGCTAAGTGCAATATATATGCTACTAGTCACATGATCATCCGATTTCAAGAAGCAATCCAAAAATGATTTCATGATTATTATACAGTACATGATTATACACAGTACTATGCCTCTTATACACTGTTGTTTCGACTGATTATATTTTAGTTTGTTTTTGTTGACAAAAAATTAAGATACTACGCATGATGCGTAGTACTTGTTGTCAGCATATTATTAGTTTCTTATATACTAAATGCACTTGAGAGTTAAGAAGTAGCATCTGTGCTACTCGCTTCATGTGTGTGACGTCAGTGAAAAAATAAAGAATGTCTCAACTAAGTGAGTGGATAGAAGTTTGGGAATTGTACTATTAAGTGTGTGATGTCAGTGTACCCACCTGCTGGCTGCAATATATGCTACTAGTCACATGATCATCCCATTTCAACAAGCAATCCAAAAATGATTTCATGATTATTATACAGTACATGATTGTACACAGTATTATGCCTCTTATACACTGTTGTTTCGACTGATTATATTTTAGTTTGTTTTTTTTTGACAAAAAATTAAGATACTACACATGATGTGTAGTACTTGTTGTCAGCATATTATTAGTTTCTTATATACTAAATGCACTTGAGAGTTAAGAAGTAGCATCTGTGCTACTCGCGTCATGTGTGTGACGTCAGTGAAAAAATAAAGAATGTCTCAACTAAGTGAGTGGGTAGAAGTTTGGGAATTGTACTATTAAGTGTGTGATGTCAGTGTACCCACCTGCTGGCTGCAATATATGCTACTAGTCACATGATCATCCGATTTCAAGAAGCAATCCAAAAATGATTTCATGATTATTATACAGTACATGATTATACACAGTACTATGCCTCTTATACACTGTTGTTTCGACTGATTATATTTGAGGTTTTTTTTTTGACAAAAAATTAAGATACTACGCATGATGCGTAGTACTTGTTGTCAGCATATTATTAGTTTCTTATATACTAAATGCACTTGAGAGTTAAGAAGTATCATATGTGCTACTCGCTTCATGTGTGTGACGTCAGTGAAAAAAATAAAGAATGTCTCAACTAAGTGAGTGGGTAGAAGTTTGGGAATTGTACTATTAAGTGTATGATGTCAGTGTACCCACCTGCTGGCTGCAATATATGCTACTAGTCACATGATCATCCCATTTCAACAAGCAATCCAAAAATGATTTCATGATTTTTATACAGTACATGATTATACATAGTACTATGCCTCTTATACACTGTTGTTTCGACTGATTATATTTGAGGTTTTTTTTTTGACAAAAAATTAAGATACTACGCATGATGCGTAGTACTTGTTGTCAGCATATTATTAGTTTCTTATATACTAAATGCACTTGAGAGTTAAGAAGTAGCATATGTGCTACTCGCTTCATGTGTGTGACGTCAGTGAAAAAATAAAGAATGTCTCAACTAAGTGAGTGGGTAGAAGTTTGGGAATTGTACTATTAAGTGTATGATGTCAGTGTACCCACCTGCTGGCTGCAATATATGCTACTAGTCACATGATCATCCCATTTCAACAAGCAATCCAAAAATGATTTCATGATTGTTATACAGTACATGATTATACACAGTACTATGCCTCTTATACACTGTTGTTTCGACTGATTATATTTGAGGTTTTTTTTTTGACAAAAAACAAAGATACTACGCATGATGCGTAGTACTTGTTGTCAGCATATTATTAGTTTCTTATATACTAAATGCACTTGAGAGTTAAGAAGTAGCATCTGTGCTACTCGCGTCATGTGTGTGTGATGTCAGTGAAAAAATAAAGAATGTCTCAACTAAGTGAGTGGGTAGAAGTTTGGGAATTGTACTATTAAGTGTGTGATGTCAGTGTACCCACCTGCTAAGTGCAATATATATGCTACTAGTCACATGATCATCCGATTTCGAGAAGCAATCCAAAAATGATTTCATGATTATTATACAGTACATGATTATACACAGTACTATGCCTCTTATACACTGTTGTTTCGACTGATTATATTTTAGTTTGTTTTTTGTTGACAAAAAATTAAGATACTACACATGATGTGTAGTACTTGTTGTCAGCATATTATTAGTTTCTTATATACTAAATGCACTTGAGAGTTAAGAAGTAGCATCTGTGCTACTCGCTTCATGTGTGTGACGTCAGTGAAAAAATAAAGAATGTCTCAACTAAGTGATTGGGTAGAAGTTTGGGAATTGTACTATTAAGTGTGTGATGTCAGTGTACCCACCTGCTGGCTGCAATATATGCTACTAGTCACATGATCATCCTATTTCAACAAGCAATCCAAAAATGATTTCATGATTATTATACAGTACATGATTATACACAGTACTATGCCTCTTATACACTGTTGTTTTGACTGATTATATTTTAGTTTGGTTTTTTTTGACAAAAAATTAAGATACTACGCATGATGCGTAGTACTTGTTGTCAGCATATTATTAGTTTCTTATTTACTAAATGCACTTGAGAGTTAAGAAGTAGCATCTGTGCTACTCGCGTCATGTGTGTGTGACGTCAGTGAAAAAATAAAGAATGTCTCAACTAAGTGAGTGGGTAGAAGTTTGGGAATTGTACTATTAAGTGTGTGATGTCAGTGTACCCACCTGCTAAGTGCAATATATATGCTACTAGTCACATGATCATCCGATTTCGAGAAGCAATCCAAAAATGATTTCATGATTATTATACAGTACATGATTATACACAGTACTATGCCTCTTATACACTGTTGTTTCGACTGATTATATTTTAGTTTGTTTTTTGTTGACAAAAAATTAAGATACTACGCATGATGCGTAGTACTTGTTGTCAGCATATTATTAGTTTCTTATATACTAAATGCACTTGAGAGTTAAGAAGTAGCATCTGTGCTACTCGCTTCATGTGTGTGACGTCCGTGAAAAAATAAAGAATGTCTCAACTAAGTGAGTGGGTAGAAGTTTGGGAATTGTACTATTAAGTGTGTGATGTCAGTGTACCCACCTGCTGGCTGCAATATATGCTACTAGTCACATGATCATCCCATTTCAACAAGCAATCCAAAAATGATTTCATGATTATTATACAGTACATGATTGTACACAGTATTATGCCTCTTATACACTGTTGTTTCGACTGATTATATTTTAGTTTGTTTTTTTTGACAAAAAATTAAGATACTACGCATGTTGCGTAGTACTTGTTGTCAGCATATTTTTAGTTCCTTATATAGTAAATGCACTTGAGTGTTGAGAAGTAGCATCTGTGCTACTCGCTTCATGTGTGTGACGTCAGTGAAAAAATAAAGAATGTCTCAACTAAGTGAGTGGGTAGAAGTTTGGGAATTGTACTATTAAGTGTATGATGTCAGTGTACCCACCTGCTAAGTGCAATATATATGCTACTAGTCACATGATCATCCCATTTCAAGAAGCAATCCAAAAATGATTTCATGATTATTATACAGTACATGATTGTACACAGTATTATGCCTCTTATACACTGTTGTTTCGACTGATTATATTTTAGTTTGTTTTTTTTTTGACAAAAAATTAAGATACTACACATGATGTGTAGTACTTGTTGTCAGCATATTATTAGTTTCTTATATACTAAATGCACTTGAGAGTTAAGAAGTAGCATCTGTGCTACTCGCGTCATGTGTGTGACGTCAGTGAAAAAATAAAGAATGTCTCAACTAAGTGAGTGGGTAGAAGTTTGGGAATTGTACTATTAAGTGTGTGAAGTCAGTGTACCCACCTGCTGGCTGCAATATATCCTACTAGTCACATGATCATCCGATTTCAAGAAGCAATCCAAAAATGATTTCATGATTATTATACAGTACATGATTATACACAGTACTATGCCTCTTATACACTGTTGTTTCGACTGATTATATTTGAGGTTTTTTTTTTGACAAAAAATTAAGATACTACGCATGATGCGTAGTACTTGTTGTCAGCATATTATTAGTTTCTTATATACTAAATGCACTTGAGAGTTAAGAAGTAGCATATGTGCTACTCGCTTCATGTGTGTGACGTCAGTGAAAAAATAAAGAATGTCTCAACTAAGTGAGTGGGTAGAAGTTTGGGAATTGTACTATTAAGTGTATGATGTCAGTGTACCCACCTGCTGGCTGCAATATATGCTACTAGTCACATGATCATCCCATTTCAACAAGCAATCCAAAAATGATTTCATGATTGTTATACAGTACATGATTATACACAGTACTATGCCTCTTATACACTGTTGTTTCGACTGATTATATTTGAGGTTTTTTTTTTGACAAAAAACAAAGATACTACGCATGATGCGTAGTACTTGTTGTCAGCATATTATTAGTTTCTTATATACTAAATGCACTTGAGAGTTAAGAAGTAGCATCTGTGCTACTCGCGTCATGTGTGTGTGATGTCAGTGAAAAAATAAAGAATGTCTCAACTAAGTGAGTGGGTAGAAGTTTGGGAATTGTACTATTAAGTGTGTGATGTCAGTGTACCCACCTGCTAAGTGCAATATATATGCTACTAGTCACATGATCATCCGATTTCGAGAAGCAATCCAAAAATGATTTCATGATTATTATACAGTACATGATTATACACAGTACTATGCCTCTTATACACTGTTGTTTCGACTGATTATATTTTAGTTTGTTTTTTGTTGACAAAAAATTAAGATACTACACATGATGTGTAGTACTTGTTGTCAGCATATTATTAGTTTCTTATATACTAAATGCACTTGAGAGTTAAGAAGTAGCATCTGTGCTACTCGCTTCATGTGTGTGACGTCAGTGAAAAAATAAAGAATGTCTCAACTAAGTGAGTGGGTAGAAGTTTGGGAATTGTACTATTAAGTGTATGATGTCAGTGTACCCACCTGCTGGCTGCAATATATGCTACTAGTCACATGATCATCCCATTTCAACAAGCAATCCAAAAATGATTTCATGATTATTATACAGTACATGATTATACACAGTACTATGCCTCTTATACACTGTTGTTTCGACTGATTATATTTGAGTTTGTTTTTTTTGACAAAAAATTAAGATACTACGCATGTTGCGTAGTACTCGTTGTCAGCATATTATTAGTTTCTTATATACTAAATGCACTTGAGAGTTAAGAAGTAGCATCTGTGCTACTCGCGTCATGTGTGTGACGTCAGTGAAAAAATAAAGAATGTCTCAACTAAGTGAGTGGGTAGAAGTTTGGGAATTGTACTATTAAGTGTGTGATGTCAGTGTACCCACCTGCTGGCTGCAATATATATGCTACTAGTCACATGATCATCCGATTTCGAGAAGCAATCCAAAAATGATTTCATGATTATTATACAGTACATGATTATACACAGTACTATGCCTCTTATACACTGTTGTTTCGACTGATTATATTTTAGTTTGTTTTTTTTTTGACAAAAAATTAAGATACTACGCATGATGCATAGTACTTGTTGTCAGCATATTATTAGTTTCTTATATACTAAATGCACTTGAGAGTTAAGAAGTAGCATCTGTGCTACTCGCTTCATGTGTGTGACGTCCGTGAAAAAATAAAGAATGTCTCAACTAAGTGAGTGGGTAGAAGTTTGGGAATTGTACTATTAAGTGTGTGATGTCAGTGTACCCACCTGCTGGCTGCAATATATGCTACTAGTCACATGATCATCCCATTTCAACAAGCAATCCAAAAATGATTTCATGATTATTATACAGTACATGATTGTACACAGTATTATGCCTCTTATACACTGTTGTTTCGACTGATTATATTTTAGTTTGTTTTTTTTGACAAAAAATTAAGATACTACACATAATGTGTAGTACTTGTTGTCAGCATATTATTAGTTTCTTATATACTAAATGCACTTGAGAGTTAAGAAGTAGCATCTGTGCTACTCGCTTCATGTGTGTGACGTCAGTGAAAAAATAAAGAATGTCTCAACTAAGTGAGTGGGTAGAAGTTTGGGTATTGTACTATTAAGTGTGTGATGTCAGTGTACCCACTTGCTAAGTGCAATATATATGCTACTAGTCACATGATCATCCGATTTCAAGAAGCAATCCAAAAATGATTTCATGATTATTATACAGTACATGATTATACACAGTACTATGCCTCTTATACACTGTTGTTTCGACTGATTATATTTTAGTTTGTTTTTGTTGACAAAAAATTAAGATACTACGCATGATGCGTAGTACTTGTTGTCAGCATATTATTAGTTTCTTATATACTAAATGCACTTGAGAGTTAAGAAGTAGCATCTGTGCTACTCGCTTCATGTGTGTGACGTCAGTGAAAAAATAAAGAATGTCTCAACTAAGTGAGTGGATAGAAGTTTGGGAATTGTACTATTAAGTGTGTGATGTCAGTGTACCCACCTGCTGGCTGCAATATATGCTACTAGTCACATGATCATCCCATTTCAACAAGCAATCCAAAAATGATTTCATGATTATTATACAGTACATGATTGTACACAGTATTATGCCTCTTATACACTGTTGTTTCGACTGATTATATTTTAGTTTGGTTTTTTTTGACAAAAAATTAAGATACTACACATGATGTGTAGTACTTGTTGTCAGCATATTATTAGTTTCTTATATACTAAATGCACTTGAGAGTTAAGAAGTAGCATCTGTGCTACTCGCGTCATGTGTGTGACGTCAGTGAAAAAATAAAGAATGTCTCAACTAAGTGAGTGGGTAGAAGTTTGGGAATTGTACTATTAAGTGTGTGATGTCAGTGTACCCACCTGCTGGCTGCAATATATGCTACTAGTCACATGATCATCCGATTTCAAGAAGCAATCCAAAAATGATTTCATGATTATTATACAGTACATGATTATACACAGTACTATGCCTCTTATACACTGTTGTTTCGACTGATTATATTTGAGGTTTTTTTTTTTTGACAAAAAATTAAGATACTACGCATGATGCGTAGTACTTGTTGTCAGCATATTATTAGTTTCTTATATACTAAATGCACTTGAGAGTTAAGAAGTATCATATGTGCTACTCGCTTCATGTGTGTGACGTCAGTGAAAAAAATAAAGAATGTCTCAACTAAGTGAGTGGGTAGAAGTTTGGGAATTGTACTATTAAGTGTATGATGTCAGTGTACCCACCTGCTGGCTGCAATATATGCTACTAGTCACATGATCATCCCATTTCAACAAGCAATCCAAAAATGATTTCATGATTTTTATACAGTACATGATTATACACAGTACTATGCCTCTTATACACTGTTGTTTCGACTGATTATATTTTAGTTTGTTTTTTGTTGACAAAAAAATTAAGATACTACTCATGATGCGTAGTACTTGTTGTCAGATATTATTAGTTTCTTATATACTAAATGCACTTGAGAGTTAAGAAGTAGCATCTGTGCTACTCGCTTCATGTGTGTGACGTTAGTGAAAAAATAAAGAATGTCTCAACTAAGTGAGTGGGTAGAAGTTTGGGAATTGTACTATTAAGTGTGTGATGTCAGTGTACCCACCTGCTGGCTGCAATATATGCTACTAGTCACATGATCATCCTATTTCAACAAGCAATCCAAAAATGATTTCATGATTATTATACAGTACATGATTATACACAGTACTATGCCTCTTATACACTGTTGTTTTGACTGATTATATTTGAGTTTGTTTTTTTGACAAAAAATTAAGATACTACGCATGATGCGTAGTACTTGTTGTCAGCATATTTTTAGTTCCTTATATACTAAATGCACTTGAGAGTTAAGAAGTAGCATCTGTGCTACTCGCGTCATGTGTGTGTGACGTCAGTGAAAAAATAAAGAATGTCTCAACTAAGTGATTGGGTAGAAGTTTGGGAATTGTACTATTAAGTGTGTGATGTCAGTGTACCCACCTGCTAATTGCAATATATATGCTACTAGTCACATGATCATCTGATTTCAAGAAGCAATCCAAAAATGATTTCATGATTATTATACAGTACATGATTATACACAGTACTATGCCTCTTATACACTGTTGTTTCAACTGATTATATTTTAGTTTGTTTTTTGTTGACAAAAAATTAAGATACTACGCATGATGCGTAGTACTTGTTGTCAGCATATTATTAGTTTCTTATATACTAAATGCACTTGAGAGTTAAGAAGTAGCATCTGTGCTACTCGCGTCATGTGTGTGTGACGTCAGTGAAAAAATAAAGAATGTCTCAACTAAGTGATTGGGTAGAAGTTTGGGAATTGTACTATTAAGTGTGTGATGTCAGTGTACCCACCTGCTGGCTGCAATATATGCTACTAGTCACATGATCATCCTATTTCAACAAGCAATCCAAAAATGATTTCATGATTATTATACAGTACTTGATTATACACAGTACTATGCCTCTTATACACTGTTGTTTTGACTGATTATATTTTAGTTAGGTTTTTTTTGACAAAAAATTAAGATACTACGCATGATGCGTAGTACTTGTTGTCAGCATATTATTAGTTTCTTATTTACTAAATGCACTTGAGAGTTAAGAAGTAGCATCTGTGCTACTCGCGTCATGTGTGTGTGACGTCAGTGAAAAAATAAAGAATGTCTCAACTAAGTGAGTGGGTAGAAGTTTGGGAATTGTACTATTAAGTGTGTGATGTCAGTGTACCCACCTGCTAAGTGCAATATATATGCTACTAGTCACATGATCATCCGATTTCGAGAAGCAATCCAAAAATGATTTCATGATTATTATACAGTACATGATTATACACAGTACTATGCCTCTTATACACTGTTGTTTCGACTGATTATATTTTAGTTTGTTTTTTGTTGACAAAAAATTAAGATACTACGCATGATGCGTAGTACTTGTTGTCAGCATATTATTAGTTTCTTATATACTAAATGCACTTGAGAGTTAAGAAGTAGCATCTGTGCTACTCGCTTCATGTGTGTGACGTCCGTGAAAAAATAAAGAATGTCTCAACTAAGTGAGTGGGTAGAAGTTTGGGAATTGTACTATTAAGTGTGTGATGTCAGTGTACCCACCTGCTGGCTGCAATATATGCTACTAGTCACATGATCATCCCATTTCAACAAGCAATCCAAAAATGATTTCATGATTATTATACAGTACATGATTGTACACAGTATTATGCCTCTTATACACTGTTGTTTCGACTGATTATATTTTAGTTTTTTTTTTTTGACAAAAAATTAAGATACTACGCATGTTGCGTAGTACTTGTTGTCAGCATATTTTTAGTTCCTTATATAGTAAATGCACTTGAGTGTTGAGAAGTAGCATCTGTGCTACTCGCTTCATGTGTGTGACGTCAGTGAAAAAATAAAGAATGTCTCAACTAAGTGAGTGGGTAGAAGTTTGGGAATTGTACTATTAAGTGTATGATGTCAGTGTACCCACCTGCTAAGTGCAATATATATGCTACTAGTCACATGATCATCCCATTTCAAGAAGCAATCCAAAAATGATTTCATGATTATTATACAGTACATGATTGTACACAGTATTATGCCTCTTATACACTGTTGTTTCGACTGATTATATTTTAGTTTGTTTTTTTTTTTGACAAAAAATTAAGATACTACACATAATGTGTAGTACTTGTTGCCAGCATATTATTAGTTTCTTATATACTAAATGCACTTGAGAGTTAAGAAGTAGCATCTGTGCTACTCGCGTCATGTGTGTGACGTCAGTGAAAAAATAAAGAATGTCTCAACTAAGTGAGTGGGTAGAAGTTTGGGAATTGTACTATTAAGTGTGTGATGTCAGTGTACCCACCTGCTGGCTGCAATATATCCTACTAGTCACATGATCATCCGATTTCAAGAAGCAATCCAAAAATGATTTCATGATTATTATACAGTACATGATTATACACAGTACTATGCCTCTTATACACTGTTGTTTCGACTGATTATATTTGAGGTTTTTTTTTTGACAAAAAATTAAGATACTACGCATGATGCGTAGTACTTGTTGTCAGCATATTATTAGTTTCTTATATACTAAATGCACTTGAGAGTTAAGAAGTAGCATATGTGCTACTCGCTTCATGTGTGTGACGTCAGTGAAAAAATAAAGAATGTCTCAACTAAGTGAGTGGGTAGAAGTTTGGGAATTGTACTATTAAGTGTATGATGTCAGTGTACCCACCTGCTGGCTGCAATATATGCTACTAGTCACATGATCATCCCATTTCAACAAGCAATCCAAAAATGATTTCATGATTGTTATACAGTACATGATTATACACAGTACTATGCCTCTTATACACTGTTGTTTCGACTGATTATATTTGAGGTTTTTTTTTTGACAAAAAACAAAGATACTACGCATGATGCGTAGTACTTGTTGTCAGCATATTATTAGTTTCTTATATACTAAATGCACTTGAGAGTTAAGAAGTAGCATCTGTGCTACTCGCGTCATGTGTGTGTGATGTCAGTGAAAAAATAAAGAATGTCTCAACTAAGTGAGTGGGTAGAAGTTTGGGAATTGTACTATTAAGTGTGTGATGTCAGTGTACCCACCTGCTAAGTGCAATATATATGCTACTAGTCACATGATCATCCGATTTCGAGAAGCAATCCAAAAATGATTTCATGATTATTATACAGTACATGATTATACACAGTACTATGCCTCTTATACACTGTTGTTTCGACTGATTATATTTTAGTTTGTTTTTTGTTGACAAAAAATTAAGATACTACACATGATGTGTAGTACTTGTTGTCAGCATATTATTAGTTTCTTATATACTAAATGCACTTGAGAGTTAAGAAGTAGCATCTGTGCTACTCGCTTCATGTGTGTGACGTCAGTGAAAAAATAAAGAATGTCTCAACTAAGTGAGTGGGTAGAAGTTTGGGAATTGTACTATTAAGTGTATGATGTCAGTGTACCCACCTGCTGGCTGCAATATATGCTACTAGTCACATGATCATCCCATTTCAACAAGCAATCCAAAAATGATTTCATGATTATTATACAGTACATGATTATACACAGTACTATGCCTCTTATACACTGTTGTTTCGACTGATTATATTTGAGTTTGTTTTTTTGACAAAAAATTAAGATACTACGCATGATGCGTAGTACTTGTTGTCAGCATATTTTTAGTTCCTTATATAGTAAATGCACTTGAGAGTTGAGAAGTAGCATCTGTGCTACTCGCTTCATGTGTGTGACGTCAGTGAAAAAATAAAGAATGTCTCAACTAAGTGAGTGGGTAGAAGTTTGGGAATTGTACTATTAAGTGTATGATGTCAGTGTACCCACCTGCTGGCTGCAATATATGCTACTAGTCACATGATCATCCCATTTCAACAAGCAATCCAAAAATGATTTCATGATTATTATACAGTACATGATTATACACAGTACTATGCCTCTTATACACTGTTGTTTTGACTGATTATATTTTAGTTTGGTTTTTTTTTGACAAAAAATTAAGATACTACGCATGATGCGTAGTACTTGTTGTCAGCATATTATTAGTTTCTTATTTACTAAATGCACTTGAGAGTTAAGAAGTAGCATCTGTGCTACTCGCGTCATGTGTGTGTGACGTCAGTGAAAAAATAAAGAATGTCTCAACTAAGTGAGTGGGTAGAAGTTTGGGAATTGTACTATTAAGTGTGTGATGTCAGTGTACCCACCTGCTAAGTGCAATATATATGCTACTAGTCACATGATCATCCGATTTCGAGAAGCAATCCAAAAATGATTTCATGATTATTATACAGTACATGATTATACACAGTACTATGCCTCTTATACACTGTTGTTTCGACTGATTATATTTTAGTTTGTTTTTTGTTGACAAAAAATTAAGATACTACGCATGATGCGTAGTACTTGTTGTCAGCATATTATTAGTTTCTTATATACTAAATGCACTTGAGAGTTAAGAAGTAGCATCTGTGCTACTCGCTTCATGTGTGTGACGTCAGTGAAAAAATAAAGAATGTCTCAACTAAGTGAGTGGGTAGAAGTTTGGGAATTGTACTATTAAGTGTGTGATGTCAGTGTACCCACCTGCTGGCTGCAATATATGCTACTAGTCACATGATCATCCCATTTCAACAAGCAATCCAAAAATGATTTCATGATTATTATACAGTACATGATTGTACACAGTATTATGCCTCTTATACACTGTTGTTTCGACTGATTATATTTTAGTTTGGTTTTTTTGACAAAAAATTAAGATACTACACATAATGTGTAGTACTTGTTGTCAGCATATTATTAGTTTCTTATATACTAAATGCACTTGAGAGTTAAGAAGTAGCATCTGTGCTACTCGCTTCATGTGTGTGACGTCAGTGAAAAAATAAAGAATGTCTCAACTAAGTGAGTGGGTAGAAGTTTGGGAATTGTACTATTAAGTGTATGATGTCAGTGTACCCACCTGCTAAGTGCGATATTTATGCTACTAGTCACATGATCATCCTATTTGAACAAGCAATCCAAAAATGATTTCATGATTATTATACAGTACATGATTATACACAGTACTATGCCTCTTATACACTGTTGTTTCGACTGATTATATTTGAGTTTGTTTTTTTTGACAAAAAATTAAGATACTACGCATGATGCGTAGTACTTGTTGTCAGCATATTTTTAGTTCCTTATATAGTAAATGCACTTGAGTGTTGAGAAGTAGCATCTGTGCTACTCGCTTCATGTGTGTGACGTCAGTGAAAAAATAAAGAATGTCTCAACTAAGTGAGTGGGTAGAAGTTTGGGAATTGTACTATTAAGTGTATGATGTCAGTGTACCCACCTGCTAAGTGCAATATATATGCTACTAGTCACATGATCATCCCATTTCAAGAAGCAATCCAAAAATGATTTCATGATTATTATACAGTACATGATTATACACAGTACTATGCCTCTTATACACTGTTGTTTCGACTGATTATATTTTAGTTTGTTTTTTGTTGACAAAAAATTAAGATACTACGCATGATGCGTAGTACTTGTTGTCAGCATATTATTAGTTTCTTATATACTAAATGCACTTGAGAGTTAAGAAGTAGCATCTGTGCTACTCGCTTCATGTGTGTGACGTCAGTGAAAAAATAAAGAATGTCTCAACTAAGTGAGTGGGTAGAAGTTTGGGAATTGTACTATTAAGTGTATGATGTCAGTGTACCCACCTGCTAAGTGCAATATATATGCTACTAGTCACATGATCATCCCATTTCAAGAAGCAATCCAAAAATGATTTCATGATTATTATACAGTACATGATTGTACACAGTATTATGCCTCTTATACACTGTTGTTTCGACTGATTATATTTTAGTTTGGTTTTTTTTTGACAAAAAATTAAGATACTACACATGATGTTTAGTTCTTGTTGTCAGCATATTATTAGTTTCTTATATACTAAATGCACTTGAGAGTTAAGAAGTAGCATCTGTGCTACTCGCGTCATGTGTGTGACGTCAGTGAAAAAATAAAGAATGTCTCAACTAAGTGAGTGGGTAGAAGTTTGGGAATTGTACTATTAAGTGTGTGATGTCAGTGTACCCACCTGCTGGCTGCAATATATGCTACTAGTCACATGATCATCCGATTTCAAGAAGCAATCCAAAAATGATTTCATGATTATTATATAGTACATGATTATACACAGTACTATGCCTCTTATACACTGTTGTTTCGACTGATTATATTTGAGGTTTTTTTTTTGACAAAAAATTAAGATACTACGCATGATGCGTAGTACTTGTTGTCAGCATATTATTAGTTTCTTATATACTAAATGCACTTGAGAGTTAAGAAGTAGCATATGTGCTACTCGCTTCATGTGTGTGACGTCAGTGAAAAAATAAAGAATGTCTCAACTAAGTGAGTGGGTAGAAGTTTGGGAATTGTACTATTAAGTGTATGATGTCAGTGTACCCACCTGCTGGCTGCAATATATGCTACTAGTCACATGATCATCCCATTTCAACAAGCAATCCAAAAATGATTTCATGATTGTATTACAGTACATGATTATACACAGTACTATGCCTCTTATACACTGTTGTTTCGACTGATTATATTTGAGGTTTTTTTTTTGACAAAAAACAAAGATACTACGCATGATGCGTAGTACTTGTTGTCAGCATATTATTAGTTTCTTATATACTAAATGCACTTGAGAGTTAAGAAGTAGCATCTGTGCTACTTGCGTCATGTGTGTGTGATGTCAGTGAAAAAATAAAGAATGTCTCAACTAAGTGAGTGGGTAGAAGTTTGGGAATTGTACTATTAAGTGTGTGATGTCAGTGTACCCACCTGCTAAGTGCAATATATATGCTACTAGTCACATGATCATCCGATTTCGAGAAGCAATCCAAAAATGATTTCATGATTATTATACAGTACATGATTATACACAGTACTATGCCTCTTATACACTGTTGTTTCGACTGATTATATTTTAGTTTGTTTTTTGTTGACAAAAAATTAAGATACTACACATGATGTGTAGTACTTGTTGTCAGCATATTATTAGTTTCTTATATACTAAATGCACTTGAGAGTTAAGAAGTAGCATCTGTGCTACTCGCTTCATGTGTGTGACGTCAGTGAAAAAATAAAGAATGTCTCAACTAAGTGAGTGGGTAGAAGTTTGGGAATTGTACTATTAAGTGTATGATGTCAGTGTACCCACCTGCTGGCTGCAATATATGCTACTAGTCACATGATCATCACATTTCAACAAGCAATCCAAAAATGATTTCATGATTATTATACAGTACATGATTATACACAGTACTATGCCTCTTATACACTGTTGTTTCGACTGATTATATTTGAGTTTGTTTTTTTGACAAAAAATTAAGATACTACGCATGATGCGTAGTACTTGTTGTCAGCATATTTTTAGTTCCTTATATAGTAAATGCACTTGAGAGTTGAGAAGTAGCATCTGTGCTACTCGCTTCATGTGTGTGACGTCAGTGAAAAAATAAAGAATGTCTCAACTAAGTGAGTGGGTAGAAGTTTGGGAATTGTACTATTAAGTGTATGATGTCAGTGTACCCACCTGCTGGCTGCAATATATGCTACTAGTCACATGATCATCCCATTTCAACAAGCAATCCAAAAATGATTTCATGATTATTATACAGTACATGATTATACACAGTACTATGCCTCTTATACACTGTTGTTTCGACTGATTATATTTTAGTTTGTGTTTTTTTTACAAAAAATTAAGATACTACGCATGATGCGTAGTACTTGTTGTCAGCATATTATTAGTTTCTTATATACTAAATGCACTTGAGAGTTAAGAAGTAGCATCTGTGCTTCTCGCGTCATGTGTGTGTGACGTCAGTGAAAAAATAAAGAATGTCTCAACTGAGTGGGTAGAAGTTTGGGAATTGTACTATTAAGTGTATAAAGTCAGTGTACCCACCTGCTAAGTGCGATATTTATGCTACTAGTCACATGATCATCCTATTTCAACAAGCAATCCAAAAATGATTTCATGATTAGTATACAGTACATGATTATACACAGTACTATGCCTCTTATACACTGTTGTTTCGACTGATTATATTTGAGTTTGTTTTTTTGACAAAAAATTAAGATACTACGCATGATGCGTAGTACTTGTTGTCAGCATATTTTTAGTTCCTTATATAGTAAATGCACTTGAGAGTTGAGAAGTAGCATCTGTGCTACTCGCTTAATGTGTGTGACGTCAGTGAAAAAATAAAGAATGTCTCAACTAAGTGAGTGGGTAGAAGTTTAGGAATTGTACTATTAAGTGTATGATGTCAGTGTACCCACCTGCTGGCTGCAATATATGCTACTAGTCACATGATCATCCCATTTCAACAAGCAATCCAAAAATGATTTCATGATTGTTATACAGTACATGATTATACACAGTACTATGCCTCTTATACACTGTTGTTTCGACTGATTATATTTTAGTTTGTTTTTGTTGACAAAAAATTAAGATACTACGCATGATGCGTAGTACTTGTTGTCAGCATATTATTAGTTTCTTATATACTAAATGCACTTGAGAGTTAAGAAGTAGCATATGTGCTACTCGCTTCATGTGTGTGACGTCAGTGAAAAAATAAAGAATGTCTCAACTAAGTGAGTGGGTAGAAGTTTGGGAATTGTACTATTAAGTGTATGATGTCAGTGTACCCACCTGCTGGCTGCAATATATGCTACTAGTCACATGATCATCCTATTTGAACAAGCAATCCAAAAATAATTTCATGATTATTATACAGTACATGATTATACACAGTACTATGGATCTTATACACTGTTGTTTCGACTGATTATATTTGAGTTTGTTTTTTTGACAAAAAATTAAGATACTACGCATGATGCGTAGTACTTGTTGTCAGCATATTTTTAGTTCCTTATATAGTAAATGCGCTTGAGAGTTGAGAAGTAGCATCTGTGCTACTCGCTTCATGTGTGTGACGTCAGTAAAAAAATAAAGAATGTCTCAACTAAGTGAGTGGGTAGAAGTTTGGGAATTGTACTATTAAGTGTATGATGTCAGTGTACCCACCTGCTGGCTGCAATATATGCTACTAGTCACATGATCATCCCATTTCAACAAGCAATCCAAAAATGATTTCATGATTATTATACAGTACATGATTATACACAGTACTATGCCTCTTATACACTGTTGTTTCGACTGATTATATTTTAGTTTGTTTGTTTTTTGACAAAAAATTAAGATACTACGCATGATGCGTAGTACTTGTTGTCAGCATATTATTAGTTTCTTATATACTAAATGCACTTGAGAGTTAAGAAGTAGCATCTGTGCTACTCGCGTCATGTGTGTGTGACGTCAGTGAAAAAATAAAGAATGTCTCAACTAAGTGAGTGGGTAGAAGTTTGGGAATTGTACTATTAAGTGTGTGATGTCAGTGTACCCACCTGCTAAGTGCAATATATATGCTACTAGTCACATGATCATCCGATTTCAAGAAGCAATCCAAAAATGATTTCATGATTATTATACAGTACATGATTATACACAGTACTATGCCTCTTATACACTGTTGTTTCGACTGATTATATTTTAGTTTGTTTTTTGTTGACAAAAAATTAAGATACTACGCATGATGCGTAGTACTTGTTGTCAGCATATTATTAGTTTCTTATATACTAAATGCACTTGAGAGTTAAGAAGTAGCATCTGTGCTACTCGCTTCATGTGTGTGACGTCAGTGAAAAAATAAAGAATGTCTCAACTAAGGGAGTGGGTAGAAGTTTGGGAATTGTACTATTAAGTGTATGATGTCAGTGTACCCACCTGCTGGCTGCAATATATGCTACTAGTCACATGATCATCCTTTTTGAACAAGCAATCCAAAAATGATTTCATGATTATTATACAGTACATGATTATACACAGTACTATGCCTCTTATACACTGTTGTTTCGACTGATTATATTTGAGTTAGTTTTTTTGACAAAAAATTAAGATACTATGCATGATGCGTAGCACTTGCTGTCAGCATATTTTTAGTTCCTTATATAGTAAATGCACTTGAGAGTTGAGAAGTAGCATCTGTGCTACTCGCTTCATGTGTGTGACGTCAGTGAAAAAATAAAGAATGTCTCAACTAAGTGAGTGGGTAGAAGTTTGGGAATTGTACTATTAAGTGTATGATGTCAGTGTACCCACCTGCTGGCTGCAATATATGCTACTAGTCACATGATCATCCCATTTCAACAAGCAATCCAAAAATGATTTCATGATTATTATACAGTACATGATTATACACAGTACTATGCCTCTTATACACTGTTGTTTCGACTGAGTATATTTTAGTTTGTTTGTTTTTTACAAAAAATTAAGATACTACGCATGATGCGTAGTACTTGTTGTCAGCATATTATAAGTTTCTTATATACTAAATGCACTTGAGAGTTAAGAAGTAGCATCTGTGCTACTCGCGTCATGTGTGTGTGACGTCAGTGAAAAAATAAAGAATGTCTCAACTAAGTGAGTGGGTAGAAGTTTGGGAATTGTACTATTAAGTGTGTGATGTCAGTGTACCCACCTGCTAAGTGCAATATATATGCTACTAGTCACATGATCATCCGATTTCAAGAAGCAATCCAAAAATGATTTCATGATTATTATACAGTACATGATTATACACAGTACTATGCCTCTTATACACTGTTGTTTCGACTGATTATATTTTAGTTTGTTTTTTGTTGACAAAAAATTAAGATACTACGCATGATGCGTAGTACTTGTTGTCAGCATATTATTAGTTTCTTATATACTAAATGCACTTGAGAGTTAAGAAGTAGCATCTGTGCTACTCGCTTCATGTGTGTGACGTCAGTGAAAAAATAAAGAATGTCTCAACTAAGTGAGTGGGTAGAAGTTTGGGAATTGTACTATTAAGTGTATGATGTCAGTGTACCCACCTGCTGGCTGCAATATATGCTACTAGTCACATGATCATCCTATTTGAACAAGCAATCCAAAAATGATTTCATGATTATTATACAGTACATGATTATACACAGTACTATGCCTCTTATACACTGTTGTTTCGACTGATTATATTTGAGTTTGTTTTTTTGACAAAAAATTAAGATACTATGTATGATGCGTAGTACTTGTTGTCAGCATATTTTTAGTTCCTTATATAGTAAATGCACTTGAGAGTTGAGAAGTAGCATCTGTGCTACTCGCTTCATGTGTGTGACGTCAGTGAAAAAATAAAGAATGTCTCAACTAAGTGAGTGGGTAGAAGTTTGGGAATTGTACTATTAAGTGTATGATGTCAGTGTACCCACCTGCTGGCTGCAATATATGCTACTAGTCACATGATCATCCCATTTCAACAAGCAATCCAAAAATGATTTCATGATTATTATACAGTACATGATTATACACAGTACTATGCCTCTTATACACTGTTGTTTCGACTGATTATATTTTAGTTTGTTTTTTTTTTGACAAAAAATTAAGATACTACGCATGATGCGTAGTACTTGTTGTCAGCATATTATTAGTTTCTTATATACTAAATGCACTTGAGAGTTAAGAAGTAGCATCTGTGCTACTCGCGTCATGTGTGTGACGTCAGTGAAAAAATAAAAAATGTCTCAACTAAGTGAGTGGGTAGAAGTTTGGGAATTGTACTATTAAGTGTGTGATGTCAGTGTACCCACCTGCTGGCTGCAATATATGCTACTAGTCACATGATCATCCCATTTCAACAAGCAATCCAAAAATGATTTCATGATTATTATACAGTACTTGATTATACACAGTACTATGCCTCTTATACACTGTTGTTTCGACTGATTATATTTTAGTTTTTTTTTTTTTTGACAAAAAATTAAGATACTACGCATGATGCATAGTACTTGTTGTCAGCATATTATTAGTTTCTTATATACTAAATGCACTTGAGAGTTAAGAAGTAGCATCTGTGCTACTCGCGTCATGTGTGTGAAGTCAGTGAAAAAATAAAGAATGTCTCAACTAAGTGAGTGGGTAGAAGTTTGGGAATTGTACTATTAAGTGTGTGATGTCAGTGTACCCACCTGCTGGCTGCAATATATGCTACTAGTCACATGATCATCCGATTTCAAGAATCAATCCAAAAATGATTTCATGATTATTATACAGTACATGATTATACACAGTACTATGCCTCTTATACACTGTTGTTTCGACTGATTATATTTTAGTTTGTTTTTTGTTGACAAAAAATTAAGATACTACGCATGATGCGTAGTACTTGTTGTCAGCATATTATTAGTTTCTTATATACTAAATGCACTTGAGAGTTAAGAAGTAGCATATGTGCTACTCGCTTCATGTGTGTGACGTCAGTGAAAAAATAAAGAATGTCTCAACTAAGTGAGTGGGTAGAAGTTTGGGAATTGTACTATTAAGTGTATGATGTCAGTGTACCCACCTGCTGGCTGCAATATATGCTACTAGTCACATGATCATCCTATTTCAACATGCAAGCCAAAAATGATTTCATGATTATTATACAGTACATGATTATACACAGTACTATGCCTCTTATACACTGTTGTTTCGACTGATTATATTTGAGTTTGTTTTTTTGACAAAAAATTAAGATACTACGCATGATGCGTAGTACTTGTTGTCAGCATATTTTTAGTTCCTTATATAGTAAATGCACTTGAGAGTTGAGAAGTAGCATCTGTGCTACTCGCTTCATGTGTGTGACGTCAGTGAAAAAATAAAGAATGTCTCAACTAAGTGAGTGGGTAGAAGTTTGGGAATTGTACTATTAAGTGTGTGATGTCAGTGTACCCACCTGCTGGCTGTAATATATGCTACTAGTCACATGATCATCCCATTTCAAGAAGCAATCCAAAAATGATTTCATGATTATTATACAGTACATGATTATACACAGTACTATGCCTCTTATACACTGTTGTTTCGACTGATTATATTTTAGTTTGTTTTTTTTGACAAAAAATTAAGATACTAAGCATGATGCGTAGTACTTGTTGTCAGCATATTATTAGTTTCTTATATACTAAATGCACTTGAGAGTTAAGAAGTAGCATCTGTGCTACTCGCTTCATGTGTGTGACGTCAGTGAAAAAATAAAGAATGTCTCAACTAAGTGAGTGGGTAGAAGTTTGGGAATTGTACTATTAAGTGTATGATGTCAGTGTACCCACCTGCTGGCTGCAATATATGCTACTAGTCACATGATCATCCCATTTCAACAAGCAATCCAAAAATGATTTCATGATTGTTATACAGTACATGATTATACACAGTACTATGCCTCTTATACACTGTTGTTTCGACTGATTATATTTTAGTTTGTTTTTTGTTGACAAAAAATTAAGATACTACTCATGATGCGTAGTACTTGTTGTCAGATATTATTAGTTTCTTATATACTAAATGCACTTGAGATTTAAGAAGTAGCATCTGTGCTACTCGCTTCATGTGTGTGACGTTAGTGAAAAAATAAAGAATGTCTCAACTAAGTGAGTGGGTAGAAGTTTGGGAATTGTACTATTAAGTGTATGATGTCAGTGTACCCACCTGCTGGCTGCAATATATGCTACTAGTCACATGATCATCCTATTTGAACAAGCAATCCAAAAATAATTTCATGATTATTATACAGTACATGATTATACACAGTACTATGGATCTTATACACTGTTGTTTCGACTGATTATATTTGAGTTTGTTTTTTTGACAAAAAATTAAGATACTACGCATGATGCGTAGTACTTGTTGTCAGCATATTTTTAGTTCCTTATATAGTAAATGCGCTTGAGAGTTGAGAAGTAGCATCTGTGCTACTCGCTTCATGTGTGTGACGTCAGTAAAAAAATAAAGAATGTCTCAACTAAGTGAGTGGGTAGAAGTTTGGGAATTGTACTATTAAGTGTATGATGTCAGTGTACCCACCTGCTGGCTGCAATATATGCTACTAGTCACATGATCATCCCATTTCAACAAGCAATCCAAAAATGATTTCATGATTATTATACAGTACATGATTATACACAGTACTATGCCTCTTATACACTGTTGTTTCGACTGATTATATTTTAGTTTGTTTGTTTTTTGACAAAAAATAAAGATACTACGCATGATGCGTAGTACTTGTTGTCAGCATATTATTAGTTTCTTATATACTAAATGCACTTGAGAGTTAAGAAGTAGCATCTGTGCTACTCGCGTCATGTGTGTGTGACGTCAGTGAAAAAATAAAGAATGTCTCAACTAAGTGAGTGGGTAGAAGTTTGGGAATTGTACTATTAAGTGTGTGATGTCAGTGTACCCACCTGCTAAGTGCAATATATATGCTACTAGTCACATGATCATCCGATTTCAAGAAGCAATCCAAAAATGATTTCATGATTATTATACAGTACATGATTATACACAGTACTATGCCTCTTATACACTGTTGTTTCGACTGATTATATTTTAGTTTGTTTTTTGTTGACAAAAAATTAAGATACTACGCATGATGCGTAGTACTTGTTGTCAGCATATTATTAGTTTCTTATATACTAAATGCACTTGAGAGTTAAGAAGTAGCATCTGTGCTACTCGCTTCATGTGTGTGACGTCAGTGAAAAAATAAAGAATGTCTCAACTAAGTGAGTGGGTAGAAGTTTGGGAATTGTACTATTAAGTGTATGATGTCAGTGTACCCACCTGCTGGCTGCAATATATGCTACTAGTCACATGATCATCCTTTTTGAACAAGCAATCCAAAAATGATTTCATGATTATTATACAGTACATGATTATACACAGTACTATGCCTCTTATACACTGTTGTTTCGACTGATTATATTTGAGTTTGTTTTTTTGACAAAAAATTAAGATACTATGCATGATGCGTAGTACTTGCTGTCAGCATATTTTTAGTTCCTTATATAGTAAATGCACTTGAGAGTTGAGAAGTAGCATCTGTGCTACTCGCTTCATGTGTGTGACGTCAGTGAAAAAATAAAGAATGTCTCAACTAAGTGAGTGGGTAGAAGTTTGGGAATTGTACTATTAAGTGTATGATGTCAGTGTACCCACCTGCTGGCTGCAATATATGCTACTAGTCACATGATCATCCCATTTCAACAAGCAATCCAAAAATGATTTCATGATTATTATACAGTACATGATTATACACAGTACTATGCCTCTTATACACTGTTGTTTCGACTGAGTATATTTTAGTTTGTTTTTTTTTTACAAAAAATTAAGATACTACGCATGATGCGTAGTACTTGTTGTCAGCATATTATAAGTTTCTTATATACTAAATGCACTTGAGAGTTAAGAAGTAGCATCTGTGCTACTCGCGTCATGTGTGTGTGACGTCAGTGAAAAAATAAAGAATGTCTCAACTAAGTGAGTGGGTAGAAGTTTGGGAATTGTACTATTAAGTGTGTGATGTCAGTGTACCCACCTGCTAAGTGCAATATATATGCTACTAGTCACATGATCATCCGATTTCAAGAAGCAATCCAAAAATGATTTCATGATTATTATACAGTACATGATTATACACAGTACTATGCCTCTTATACACTGTTGTTTCGACTGATTATATTTGAGTTTGTTTTTTTGACAAAAAATTAAGATACTATGTATGATGCGTAGTACTTGTTGTCAGCATATTTTTAGTTCCTTATATAGTAAATGCACTTGAGAGTTGAGAAGTAGCATCTGTGCTACTCGCTTCATGTGTGTGACGTCAGTGAAAAAATAAAGAATGTCTCAACTAAGTGAGTGGGTAGAAGTTTGGGAATTGTACTATTAAGTGTATGATGTCAGTGTACCCACCTGCTGGCTGCAATATATGCTACTAGTCACATGATCATCCCATTTCAACAAGCAATCCAAAAATGATTTCATGATTATTATACAGTACATGATTATACACAGTACTATGCCTCTTATACACTGTTGTTTCGACTGATTATATTTTAGTTTGTTTTTTTTTTGACAAAAAATTAAGATACTACGCATGATGCGTAGTACTTGTTGTCAGCATATTATTAGTTTCTTATATACTAAATGCACTTGAGAGTTAAGAAGTAGCATCTGTGCTACTCGCGTCATGTGTGTGACGTCAGTGAAAAAATAAAAAATGTCTCAACTAAGTGAGTGGGTAGAAGTTTGGGAATTGTACTATTAAGTGTGTGATGTCAGTGTACCCACCTGCTGGCTGCAATATATGCTACTAGTCACATGATCATCCCATTTCAACAAGCAATCCAAAAATGATTTCATGATTATTATACAGTACTTGATTATACACAGTACTATGCCTCTTATACACTGTTGTTTCGACTGATTATATTTTAGTTTTTTTTTTTTTTTGACAAAAAATTAAGATACTACGCATGATGCATAGTACTTGTTGTCAGCATATTATTAGTTTCTTATATACTAAATGCACTTGAGAGTTAAGAAGTAGCATCTGTGCTACTCGCGTCATGTGTGTGAAGTCAGTGAAAAAATAAAGAATGTCTCAACTAAGTGAGTGGGTAGAAGTTTGGGAATTGTACTATTAAGTGTGTGATGTCAGTGTACCCACCTGCTGGCTGCAATATATGCTACTAGTCACATGATCATCCGATTTCAAGAAGCAATCCAAAAATGATTTCATGATTATTATACAGTACATGATTATACACAGTACTATGCCTATTATACACTGTTGTTTCGACTGATTATATTTTAGTTTGTTTTTTGTTGACAAAAAATTAAGATACTACGCATGATGCGTAGTACTTGTTGTCAGCATATTATTAGTTTCTTATATACTAAATGCACTTGAGAGTTAAGAAGTAGCATATGTGCTACTCGCTTCATGTGTGTGACGTCAGTGAAAAAATAAAGAATGTCTCAACTAAGTGAGTGGGTAGAAGTTTGGGAATTGTACTATTAAGTGTATGATGTCAGTGTACCCACCTGCTGGCTGCAATATATGCTACTAGTCACATGATCATCCTATTTCAACATGCAAGCCAAAAATGATTTCATGATTATTATACAGTACATGATTATACACAGTACTATGCCTCTTATACACTGTTGTTTCGACTGATTATATTTGAGTTTGTTTTTTTGACAAAAAATTAAGATACTACGCATGATGCGTAGTACTTGTTGTCAGCATATTTTTAGTTCCTTATATAGTAAATGCACTTGAGAGTTGAGAAGTAGCATCTGTGCTACTCGCTTCATGTGTGTGACGTCAGTGAAAAAATAAAGAATGTCTCAACTAAGTGAGTGGGTAGAAGTTTGGGAATTGTACTATTAAGTTTGTGATGTCAGTGTACCCACCTGCTGGCTGCAATATATGCTACTAGTCACATGATCATCCCATTTCAAGAAGCAATCCAAAAATGATTTCATGATTATTATACAGTACATGATTATACACAGTACTATGCCTCTTATACACTGTTGTTTCGACTGATTATATTTTAGTTTGTTTTTTTTTGACAAAAAATTAAGATACTAAGCATTATGCGTAGTACTTGTTGTCAGCATATTATTAGTTTCTTATATACTAAATGCATTTGAGAGTTAAGAAGTAGCATCTGTGCTACTCGCTTCATGTGTGTGACGTCAGTGAAAAAATAAAGAATGTATCAACTAAGTGAGTGGGTAGAAGTTTGGGAATTGTACTATTAAGTGTATGATGTCAGTGTACCCACCTGCTGGCTGCAATATATGCTACTAGTCACATGATCATCCCATTTCAACAAGCAATCCAAAAATGATTTCATGATTGTTATACAGTACATGATTATACACAGTACTATGCCTCTTATACACTGTTGTTTCGACTGATTATATTTTAGTTTTTTTTTGTTGACAAAAAATTAAGATACTACTCATGATGCGTAGTACTTGTTGTCAGATATTATTAGTTTCTTATATACTAAATGCACTTGAGATTTAAGAAGTAGCATCTGTGCTACTCGCTTCATGTGTGTGACGTTAGTGAAAAAATAAAGAATGTCTCAACTAAGTGAGTGGGTAGAAGTTTGGGAATTGTACTAATAAGTGTGTGATGTCAGTGTACCCACCTGCTGGCTGCAATATATGCTACTAGTCACATGATCATCCAATTTCAAGAAGCAATCCAAAAAAGGATTTCATGATTATTATACAGTACATGATTATACACAGTACTATGCCTCTTATACACTGTTGTTTCGACTGATTATATTTAAGTTTGTTTTTTGTTGACAAAAAATTAAGATACTACTCATGATGCGTAGTACTTGTTGTCAGATATTATTATTTTCTTATATACTAAATGCACTTGAGAGTTAAAAAGTAGCATCTGTGCTACTCGCTTCATGTGTGTGACGTTAGTGAAAAAATAAAGAATGTCTCAACTAAGTGAGTGGGTAGAAGTTTGGGAATTGTACTATTAAGTGTGTGATGTCAGTGTACCCACCTGCTGGCTGCAATATATGCCACTAGTCACATGATCATCCCATTTCAAGAAGCAATCCAAAAATGATTTCATGATTATTATACAGTACATGATTATACACAGTACTATGCCTCTTATACACTGTTGTTTCGACTGATTATATTTGAGTTTGTTTTTTTGACAAAAAATTAAGATACTACGCATGATGCGTAGTACTTGTTGTCAGCATATTTTTAGTTCCTTATATAGTAAATGCACTTGAGAGTTGAGAAGTAGCATCTGTGCTACTCGCTTCATGTGTGTGACGTCAGTGAAAAAATAAAGAATGTCTCAACTAAGTGAGTGGGTAGAAGTTTGGGAATTGTACTATTAAGTGTATGATGTCAGTGTACCCACCTGCTGGCTGCAATATATGCTACTAGTCACATGATCATCCCATTTCAACAAGCAATCCAAAAATGATTTCATGATTATTATACAGTACATGATTATACACAGTACTATGCCTCTTATACACTGTTGTTTTGACTGATTATATTTTAGTTTGTTTTTTTTTTGACAAAAAATTAAGATACTACGCATGATGCGTAGTACTTGTTGTCAGCATATTATTAGTTTCTTATATACTAAATGCACTTGAGAGTTAAGAAGTAGCATCTGTGCTACTCGCGTCATGTGTGTGTGACATCAGTGAAAAAATAAAGAATGTCTCAACTAAGTGAGTGGGTAGAAGTTTGGGAATTGTACTATTAAGTGTGTGATGTCAGTGTACCCACCTGCTAAGTGCAATATATATGCTACTAGTCACATGATCATCCGATTTCAAGAAGCAATCCAAAAATGATTTCATGATTATTATACAGTACATGATTATACACAGTACTATGCCTCTTATACACTGTTGTTTCGACTGATTATATTTTAGTTTGTTTTTTGTTGACAAAAAATTAAGATACTACGCATGATGCGTAGTACTTGTTGTCAGCATATTATTAGTTTCTTATATACTAAATGCACTTGAGAGTTAAGAAGTAGCATCTGTGCTACTCGCTTCATGTGTGTGACGTCAGTGAAAAAATAAAGAATGTCTCAACTAAGTGAGTGGGTAGAAGTTTGGGAATTGTACTATTAAGTGTATGATGTCAGTGTACCCACCTGCTGGCTGCAATATATGCTACTAGTCACATGATCATCCTATTTGAACAAGCAATCCAAAAAAGATTTCATGATTATGATACAGTACATGATTATACACAGTACTATGCCTCTTATACACTGTTGTTTCGACTGATTATATTTGAGTTTGTTTTTTTGACAAAAAATTAAGATACTATGCATGATGCGTAGTACTTGTTGTCAGCATATTTTTAGTTCCTTATATAGTAAATGCACTTGAGAGTTGAGAAGTAGCATCTGTGCTACTCGCTTCATGTGTGTGACGTCAGTGAAAAAATAAAGAATGTCTCAACTAAGTGAGTGGGTAGAAGTTTGGGAATTGTACTATTAAGTGTATGATATCAGTGTACCCACCTGCTGGCTGCAATATATGCTACTAGTCACATGATCATCCCATTTCAACAAGCAATCCAAAAATGATTTCATGATTGTTATACAGTACATGATTATACACAGTACTATGCCTCTTATACACTGTTGTTTCGACTGATTATATTTTAGTTTGTTTTTTGTTGACAAAAAATTAAGATACTACTCATGATGCGTAGTACTTGTTGTCAGATATTATTAGTTTCTTATATACTAAATGCACTTGAGATTTAAGAAGTAGCATCTGTGCTACTCGCTTCATGTGTGTGACGTCAGTGAAAAAATAAAGAATGTCTCAACTAAGTGAGTGGGTAGAAGTTTGGGAATTGTACTATTAAGTGTGTGATGTCAGTGTACCCACCTGCTGGCTGCAATATATGCTACTAGTCACATGATCATCCGATTTCAAGAAGCAATCCAAAAATGATTTCATGATTATTATACAGTACATGATTATACACAGTACTATGCCTCTTATACACTGTTTCGACTGATTATATTTTAGTTTGTTTTTTGTTGACAAAAAATTAAGATACTACGCATGATGCGTAGTACTTGTTGTCAGCATATTATTAGTTTCTTATATACTAAATGCACTTGAGAGTTAAGAAGTAGCATATGTGCTACTCGCTTCATGTGTGTGACGTCAGTGAAAAAATAAAGAATGTCTCAACTAAGTGAGTGGGTAGAAGTTTGGGAATTGTACTATTAAGTGTATGATGTCAGTGTACCCACCTGCTGGCTGCAATATATGCTACTAGTCACATGATCATCCTATTTCAACAAGCAATCCAAAAATGATTTCATGATTATTATACAGTACATGATTATACACAGTACTATGCCTCTTATACACTGTTGTTATGACTGTTTATATTTTAGTTTGTTTTTTGTTGACAAAAAATTAAGATACTACGCATGATGCGTAGTACTTGTTGTCAGCATATTATTAGTTTCTTATATACATATATTAATTTATATTGTAATCTGCCGCAATATTTAAAATGTCACTTAATGACTAGAAGAGCCTCTATCTATAATAAATAAATAATAAAATAAATCTATACAGACTGTGGACTTCAAAAAATGAGAATAAGTGCATATGGCCTGGCCAAAGATCCAGCGATGCGGGCTAACGTCACGGAGTGATTCTTTTTTCAGGCATGTATGTGCTACTCCTGGATGTCATCAAGCAGTCACATCCTGCCACATTATGGATGCTGATCCTATCCCCACATCCTACTAAGCCTTGGATTCCACAGAGTCCCAAATCAAAAAATCTTGTCACACCTTTGTAAAAGACTCATGACTCCATCACCTCAAGAGCTGGACCAGTCAGGGTTTCACCTCACAGTATCATGGCGAAGACCTAGATGCGATGAACAAATTAATAAATGCACTTTAGAGTTAAGAAGTAGCATCTGTGCTACTCGCTTCATGTGTGTGACGTCAGTGAAAAAATAAAAAATGTCTCAACTAAGTGAGTGGGTAGAAGTATGGGAATTGTACTATTAAGTGTGTGATGTCAGTATACCCACCTGCTGGCTGCAATATATGCTACTTGTCACATGATCATCCCATTTCAACAAGCAATCCAAAAATGATTTCATGATTATTATACAGTACATGATTATACACAGTACTATGCCTATTATACACTGTTGTTTCGACTGATTATATTTTAGTTTGTTTTTTGTTGACAAAAAATTAAGATACTACGCATGATGCGTAGTACTTGTTGTCAGCATATTATTAGTTTCTTATATACTAAATGCACTTGAGAGTTAAGAAGTAGCATATGTGCTACTCGCTTCATGTGTGTGACGTCAGTGAAAAAATAAAGAATGTCTCAACTAAGTGAGTGGGTAGAAGTTTGGGAATTGTACTATTAAGTGTATGATGTCAGTGTACCCACCTGCTGGCTGCAATATATGCTACTAGTCACATGATCATCCTATTTCAACATGCAAGCCAAAAATGATTTCATGATTATTATACAGTACATGATTATACACAGTACTATGCCTCTTATACACTGTTGTTTCGACTGATTATATTTGAGTTTGTTTTTTTGACAAAAAATTAAGATACTACGCATGATGCGTAGTACTTGTTGTCAGCATATTTTTAGTTCCTTATATAGTAAATGCACTTGAGAGTTGAGAAGTAGCATCTGTGCTACTCGCTTCATGTGTGTGACGTCAGTGAAAAAATAAAGAATGTCTCAACTAAGTGAGTGGGTAGAAGTTTGGGAATTGTACTATTAAGTTTGTGATGTCAGTGTACCCACCTGCTGGCTGCAATATATGCTACTAGTCACATGATCATCCCATTTCAAGAAGCAATCCAAAAATGATTTCATGATTATTATACAGTACATGATTATACACAGTACTATGCCTCTTATACACTGTTGTTTCGACTGATTATATTTTAGTTTGTTTTTTTTTGACAAAAAATTAAGATACTAAGCATTATGCGTAGTACTTGTTGTCAGCATATTATTAGTTTCTTATATACTAAATGCATTTGAGAGTTAAGAAGTAGCATCTGTGCTACTCGCTTCATGTGTGTGACGTCAGTGAAAAAATAAAGAATGTATCAACTAAGTGAGTGGGTAGAAGTTTGGGAATTGTACTATTAAGTGTATGATGTCAGTGTACCCACCTGCTGGCTGCAATATATGCTACTAGTCACATGATCATCCCATTTCAACAAGCAATCCAAAAATGATTTCATGATTGTTATACAGTACATGATTATACACAGTACTATGCCTCTTATACACTGTTGTTTCGACTGATTATATTTTAGTTTTTTTTTGTTGACAAAAAATTAAGATACTACTCATGATGCGTAGTACTTGTTGTCAGATATTATTAGTTTCTTATATACTAAATGCACTTGAGATTTAAGAAGTAGCATCTGTGCTACTCGCTTCATGTGTGTGACGTTAGTGAAAAAATAAAGAATGTCTCAACTAAGTGAGTGGGTAGAAGTTTGGGAATTGTACTAATAAGTGTGTGATGTCAGTGTACCCACCTGCTGGCTGCAATATATGCTACTAGTCACATGATCATCCAATTTCAAGAAGCAATCCAAAAAAGGATTTCATGATTATTATACAGTACATGATTATACACAGTACTATGCCTCTTATACACTGTTGTTTCGACTGATTATATTTAAGTTTGTTTTTTGTTGACAAAAAATTAAGATACTACTCATGATGCGTAGTACTTGTTGTCAGATATTATTATTTTCTTATATACTAAATGCACTTGAGAGTTAAAAAGTAGCATCTGTGCTACTCGCTTCATGTGTGTGACGTTAGTGAAAAAATAAAGAATGTCTCAACTAAGTGAGTGGGTAGAAGTTTGGGAATTGTACTATTAAGTGTGTGATGTCAGTGTACCCACCTGCTGGCTGCAATATATGCCACTAGTCACATGATCATCCCATTTCAAGAAGCAATCCAAAAATGATTTCATGATTATTATACAGTACATGATTATACACAGTACTATGCCTCTTATACACTGTTGTTTCGACTGATTATATTTGAGTTTGTTTTTTTGACAAAAAATTAAGATACTACGCATGATGCGTAGTACTTGTTGTCAGCATATTTTTAGTTCCTTATATAGTAAATGCACTTGAGAGTTGAGAAGTAGCATCTGTGCTACTCGCTTCATGTGTGTGACGTCAGTGAAAAAATAAAGAATGTCTCAACTAAGTGAGTGGGTAGAAGTTTGGGAATTGTACTATTAAGTGTATGATGTCAGTGTACCCACCTGCTGGCTGCAATATATGCTACTAGTCACATGATCATCCCATTTCAACAAGCAATCCAAAAATGATTTCATGATTATTATACAGTACATGATTATACACAGTACTATGCCTCTTATACACTGTTGTTTTGACTGATTATATTTTAGTTTGTTTTTTTTTTGACAAAAAATTAAGATACTACGCATGATGCGTAGTACTTGTTGTCAGCATATTATTAGTTTCTTATATACTAAATGCACTTGAGAGTTAAGAAGTAGCATCTGTGCTACTCGCGTCATGTGTGTGTGACATCAGTGAAAAAATAAAGAATGTCTCAACTAAGTGAGTGGGTAGAAGTTTGGGAATTGTACTATTAAGTGTGTGATGTCAGTGTACCCACCTGCTAAGTGCAATATATATGCTACTAGTCACATGATCATCCGATTTCAAGAAGCAATCCAAAAATGATTTCATGATTATTATACAGTACATGATTATACACAGTACTATGCCTCTTATACACTGTTGTTTCGACTGATTATATTTTAGTTTGTTTTTTGTTGACAAAAAATTAAGATACTACGCATGATGCGTAGTACTTGTTGTCAGCATATTATTAGTTTCTTATATACTAAATGCACTTGAGAGTTAAGAAGTAGCATCTGTGCTACTCGCTTCATGTGTGTGACGTCAGTGAAAAAATAAAGAATGTCTCAACTAAGTGAGTGGGTAGAAGTTTGGGAATTGTACTATTAAGTGTATGATGTCAGTGTACCCACCTGCTGGCTGCAATATATGCTACTAGTCACATGATCATCCTATTTGAACAAGCAATCCAAAAAAGATTTCATGATTATGATACAGTACATGATTATACACAGTACTATGCCTCTTATACACTGTTGTTTCGACTGATTATATTTGAGTTTGTTTTTTTGACAAAAAATTAAGATACTATGCATGATGCGTAGTACTTGTTGTCAGCATATTTTTAGTTCCTTATATAGTAAATGCACTTGAGAGTTGAGAAGTAGCATCTGTGCTACTCGCTTCATGTGTGTGACGTCAGTGAAAAAATAAAGAATGTCTCAACTAAGTGAGTGGGTAGAAGTTTGGGAATTGTACTATTAAGTGTATGATATCAGTGTACCCACCTGCTGGCTGCAATATATGCTACTAGTCACATGATCATCCCATTTCAACAAGCAATCCAAAAATGATTTCATGATTGTTATACAGTACATGATTATACACAGTACTATGCCTCTTATACACTGTTGTTTCGACTGATTATATTTTAGTTTGTTTTTTGTTGACAAAAAATTAAGATACTACTCATGATGCGTAGTACTTGTTGTCAGATATTATTAGTTTCTTATATACTAAATGCACTTGAGATTTAAGAAGTAGCATCTGTGCTACTCGCTTCATGTGTGTGACGTCAGTGAAAAAATAAAGAATGTCTCAACTAAGTGAGTGGGTAGAAGTTTGGGAATTGTACTATTAAGTGTGTGATGTCAGTGTACCCACCTGCTGGCTGCAATATATGCTACTAGTCACATGATCATCCGATTTCAAGAAGCAATCCAAAAATGATTTCATGATTATTATACAGTACATGATTATACACAGTACTATGCCTCTTATACACTGTTTCGACTGATTATATTTTAGTTTGTTTTTTGTTGACAAAAAATTAAGATACTACGCATGATGCGTAGTACTTGTTGTCAGCATATTATTAGTTTCTTATATACTAAATGCACTTGAGAGTTAAGAAGTAGCATATGTGCTACTCGCTTCATGTGTGTGACGTCAGTGAAAAAATAAAGAATGTCTCAACTAAGTGAGTGGGTAGAAGTTTGGGAATTGTACTATTAAGTGTATGATGTCAGTGTACCCACCTGCTGGCTGCAATATATGCTACTAGTCACATGATCATCCTATTTCAACAAGCAATCCAAAAATGATTTCATGATTATTATACAGTACATGATTATACACAGTACTATGCCTCTTATACACTGTTGTTATGACTGTTTATATTTTAGTTTGTTTTTTGTTGACAAAAAATTAAGATACTACGCATGATGCGTAGTACTTGTTGTCAGCATATTATTAGTTTCTTATATACATATATTAATTTATATTGTAATCTGCCGCAATATTTAAAATGTCACTTAATGACTAGAAGAGCCTCTATCTATAATAAATAAATAATAAAATAAATCTATACAGACTGTGGACTTCAAAAAATGAGAATAAGTGCATATGGCCTGGCCAAAGATCCAGCGATGCGGGCTAACGTCACGGAGTGATTCTTTTTTCAGGCATGTATGTGCTACTCCTGGATGTCATCAAGCAGTCACATCCTGCCACATTATGGATGCTGATCCTATCCCCACATCCTACTAAGCCTTGGATTCCACAGAGTCCCAAATCAAAAAATCTTGTCACACCTTTGTAAAAGACTCATGACTCCATCACCTCAAGAGCTGGACCAGTCAGGGTTTCACCTCACAGTATCATGGCGAAGACCTAGATGCGATGAACAAATTAATAAATGCACTTTAGAGTTAAGAAGTAGCATCTGTGCTACTCGCTTCATGTGTGTGACGTCAGTGAAAAAATAAAAAATGTCTCAACTAAGTGAGTGGGTAGAAGTATGGGAATTGTACTATTAAGTGTGTGATGTCAGTATACCCACCTGCTGGCTGCAATATATGCTACTTGTCACATGATCATCCCATTTCAACAAGCAATCCAAAAATGATTTCATGATTATTATACAGTACATGATTATACACAGTACTATGCCTCTTATACACTGTTGTTTCGACTGATTATATTTTAGTTTGTTTTTTTTTTGACAAAAAATTAAGATATTACGCATGATGCATAGTACTTGTTGTCAGCATATTATTAGTTTCTTATATACTAAATGCACTTGAGAGTTAAGAAGTAGCATCTCTGCTACTCGCGTCATGTGTGTGACGTCAGTGAAAAAATAAAGAATGTCTCAACTAAGTGAGTGGGTAGAAGTTTGGGAATTGTACTATTAAGTGTGTGATGTCAGTGTACCCACCTGCTGGCTGCAATATATGCTACTAGTCACATGATCATCCCATTTCAAGAAGCAATCCAAAAATGATTTCATGATTATTATACAGTACATGATTATACACAGTACTATGCCTCTTATACACTGTTGTTTCGACTGATTATATTTTAGTTTGTTTTTTGTTGACAAAAAATTAAGATACTACGCATGATGTGTAGTACTTGTTGTCAGCATATTATTAGTTTCTTATATACTAAATGCACTTGAGAGTTAAGAAGTAGAATATGTGCTACTCGCTTCATGTGTGTGACGTCAGTGAAAAAATAAAGAATGTCTCAACTAAGTGAGTGGGTAGAAGTTTGGGAATTGTACTATTAAGTGTATGATGTCAGTGTACCCACCTGCTGGCTGCAATATATGCTACTAGTCACATGATCATCCTATTTCAACAAGCAATCCAAAAATGATTTCATGATTATTATACAGTACATGATTATACACAGTACTATGCCTCTTATACACTGTTGTTTCGACTGATTATATTTGAGTTTGTTTTTTTGACAAAAAATTAAGATACTACGCATGATGCGTAGTACTTGTTGTCAGCATATTTTTAGTTCCTTATATAGTAAATGCACTTGAAAGTTAAGAAGTAGCATCTGTGCTAATCGCTTCATGTGTGTGACGTCAGTGAAAAAATAAAGAATGTCTCAACTAAGTGAGTGGGTAGAAGTTTGGGAATTGTACTATTAAGTGTATGATGTCAGTGTACCCACCTGCTGGCTGCAATATATGCTACTAGTCACATGATCATCCCATTTCAACAAGCAATCCAAAAATGATTTCATGATTGTTATACAGTACATGATTATACACAGTACTATGCCTCTTATACACTGTTGTTTCGACTGATTATATTTTAGTTTGTTTTTTGTTGACAAAAAATTAAGATACTACTCATGATGCGTAGTACTTGTTGTCAGATATTATTAGTTTCTTATATACTAAATGCACTTGAGAGTTAAGAAGTAGCATCTGTGCTACTCGCTTCATGTGTGTGACGTCAGTGAAAAAAATAAAGAATGTCTCAACTAAGTGAGTGGGTAGAAGTTTGGGAATTGTACTATTAAGTGTGTGATGTCAGTGTACCCACCTGCTGGCTGCAATATATGCTACTAGTCACATGATCATCCCATTTCAACAAGCAATCCAAAAATGATTTCATGATTATTATACAGTACATGATTATACACAGTACTATGCCTCTTATACACTGTTGTTTCGACTGATTATATTTTAGTTTGTTTTGACAAAAAATTAAGATACTACGCATGATGCGTAGTACTTGTTGTCAGCATATTATTAGTTTCTTATATACTAAATGCACTTGAGAGTTAAGAAGTAGCATCTGTGCTACTCGCTTCATATGTGTGACGTCAGTGAAAAAATAAAGAATGTCTCAACTAAGTGAGTGGGTAGAAGTTTGGGAATTGTACTATTAAGTGTATAAAGTCAGTGTACCCACCTGCTGGCTGCAATATATGCTACTAATCACATGATCATCCTATTTCAACAAGCAATCCAAAAATGATTTCATGATTAGTATACAGTACATGATTATACACAGTACTATGCCTCTTATACACTGTTGTTTCGACTGATTATATTTTAGTTTGTTTTTTTTGACAAAAAATTAAGATACTACGCATGATGCGTAGTACTTGTTGTCAGCATATTATTAGTTTCTTATATACTAAATGCACTTGAGAGTTAAGAAGTAGCATCTGTGCTACTCGCTTCATGTGTGTGACGTCAGTGAAAAAATAAAGAATGTCTCAACTAAGTGAGTGGGTAGAAGTTTGGGAATTGTACTATTAAGTGTGTGATGTCAGTGTACCCACCTGCTAAGTGCAATATATATGCTACTAGTCACATGATCATCCGATTTCAAGAAGCAATCCAAAAATGATTTCATGATTATTATACAGTACATGATTATACACAGTACTATGCCTCTTATACACTGTTGTTTCGACTGATTATATTTTAGTTTGTTTTTTGTTGACAAAAAATTAAGATACTACGCATGATGCGAAGTACTTGTTGTCAGCATATTATTAGTTTCTTATATACTAAATGCACTTGAGAGTTAAGAAGTAGCATCTGTGCTACTCGCTTCATGTGTGTGACGTCAGTGAAAAAATAAAGAATGTCTCAACTAAGTGAGTGGGTAGAAGTTTGGGAATTGTACTATTAAGTGTGTGATGTCAGTGTACCCACCTGCTGGCTGCAATATATGCTACTAGTCACATGATCATCCCATTTCAACAAGCAATCCAAAAATGATTTCATGATTATTATACAGTACATGATTGTATACAGTATTATGCCTCTTATACACTGTTGTTTCGACTGATTATATTTTCAGTTTGGTTTTTTTTGACAAAAAATTAAGATACTACACATGATGTGTAGTACTTGTTGTCAGCATATTATTAGTTTCTTATATACTAAATGCACTTGAGAGTTAAGAAGTAGCATCTGTGCTACTCGCTTCATGTGTGTGACGTCAGTGAAAAAATAAAGAATGTCTCAACTAAGTGAGTGGGTAGAAGTTTGGGAATTGTACTATTAAGTGTATGATGTCAGTGTACCCACCTGCTGGCTGCAATATATGCTACTAGTCACATGATCATCCTATTTGAACAAGCAATCCAAAAATGATTTCATGATTATTATACAGTACATGATTATACACAGTACTATGCCTCTTATACACTGTTGTTTCGACTGATTATATTTGAGTTTGTTTTTTTGACAAAAAATTAAGATAATACGCATGATGCGTAGTACTTGTTGTCAGCATATTTTTAGTTCCTTATATAGTAAATGCACTTGAGAGTTGAGAAGTAGCATCTGTGCTACTCGCTTCATGTGTGTGACGTCAGTGAAAAAATATAGAATGTCTCAACTAAGTGAGTGGGTAGAAGTTTGGGAATTGTACTATTAAGTGTATGATGTCAGTGTACCCACCTGCTGGCTGCAATATATGCTACTAGTCACATGATCATCCCATTTCAACAAGCAATCCAAAAATGATTTCATGATTATTATACAGTACATGATTATACACAGTACTATGCCTCTTATACACTGTTGTTTCGACTGATTATATTTTAGTTTGTTTTTTTTTTACAAAAAATTAAGATACTACGCATGATGCGTAGTACTTGTTGTCAGCATATTATTAGTTTCTTATATACTAAATGCACTTGAGAGTTAAGAAGTAGCATCTGTGCTACTCGCGTCATGTGTGTGTGACGTCAGTGAAAAAATAAAGAATGTCTCAACTAAGTGAGTGGGTAGAAGTTTGGGAATTGTACTATTAAGTGTGTGATGTCAGTGTACCCACCTGCTAAGTGCAATATATATGCTACTAGTCACATGATCATCCGATTTCAAGAAGCAATCCAAAAATGATTTCATGATTATTATACAGTACATGATTATACACAGTACTATGCCTCTTATACACTGTTGTTTCGACTGATTATATTTGAGTTTGTTTTTTTGACAAAAAATTAAGATACTACGCATGATGCGTAGTACTTGTTGTCAGCATATTTTTAGTTCCTTTTATAGTAAATGCACTTGAGAGTTTGTCAGGAACCAGTTTCTGTCTGTTTGGCATTTTTGCTCACTGGTGGCCTCCAGTGGCAGGTCTGTTGCCATTACAGCTTTGTGTTCTGGGAGCTTAATTTATTCACTAGGCTGTGAGACATTAAGCTAATCAAGCACTTGCTGGAATCACCTGAGGCCTTTATAAGCCATGCTCTCCTGGGGATCTGTGCCAGTGATAGCTCATTTCCTGTCAGCTTTAGTTCCTGTCAGCTTCCTGGTTAAAGTTCCTGCTGCATGTGCAGGGAACTTCTGTCTGGTCCTTTGTTTCGGTCTCCTGTCTGGATCCCAGGATATCCTCTGCAGCTCAGCTTCTTGCAGCCCTGCATTTAGCGTTCTATATGCTACCTTGGTCCCTGGAGTGTTTGGGTTTCTCCCTGTGGCTCCAGTTGTCTCCTGCGTCAGCTTCTTCCGTGTCAGCGCCTCCTGTGTCTCCTGCGTCAGTGTCTTCAGTGTCAGCGCCTCCTGTGTCTCCTGCGTCAGTGTCTTCAGTGTCAGCATCTTCTGTGTTCCCTGTGTCGACGTCTTCTGTGTCGGCGTCTCCTCACTCCTGCGTTCAGTGTTCCTGTCCCGGGACGGAGTCCACGTGAATTCCACCTTCTCCCTCTCTTCGTGGGTCACGTAAGTGCTCCTGTGGAGCCCCGGTTCTTCTTTCTTCTCTGTTGTGGCCCGCCGTGGCCGTTCCCCTCCGCGGGACTGTTTTCTCTTGTTGTCAGGTTACGGTTTATTCTTGTCTTCTATTTTTCCCCCTATCTTGTTCCTTAGTCTCCGTCAGGTAGGGGTTTCCCCTTTCCTCTCTGCATCCGGTTTTGGGGAATATCCATTTTCTGTTTTCTCGGTTCTGAGGATTCCCTATCTCCTGTTGGGTTTGCGACTCGGTCGCGTTGTCCCATCCTTGGCCTGGTGCCGGTTAGTTAGGGGTTCTTTTTCAGTTAGGCCCGTTAGTTAGAGCTGCCTCTTGAGATACCCCCTGGCGATCGCTCACCCCTTGTCTCCACGTAACACCTGGCTGCATCGGGGTCAGAGCCGGCGTAACTGGCTCTTTCGAACGCGGCGGCTACAGGCGAAGCCTAGCACTACCGCAGGGGTATTCCATCTGCCCGGGGGACTCAACAGAGTTAGTGTAGGTTTCGCTGTGGCCGTCCTAAACAGCGGTCCCAGCTACGGGCTCACGCCTGATCTCCAGCTCCCTGCCTCCTGCAGCACCACACCAGCATCCTCACGTCCCTGTCTCCGGACTTCAATCGTGGGTAACACCCAAATCCGTAACATTATCACTGGCCATACCGATATATGCATGTGTTCACGGTAGTCATAGGGGTACATGCATATATAAAATCTTGTTTCAAGGTGATTTGGGTGTTTTTTTTGATTGGTTGCGGGACCTATAGAGTTGTCCATATTAAGATTTTTTTTTCCTTCTTTCCCTTCCAGTATTTTGCCCGGTACGGGGTTTTGCTTTATTCAGCATACTCAGGTGGTCTGGTCTGTTTGTTTCATTTCTGTACTTAATTATGCAGGCCTTGCAAGCTTCCTTGATGGCCTTAAATACGGCCTTTACAGCCTTAAAACCTGAGCGGGTTAAGGATCTGCAGCAGTCATTTCTGCGATTGCAAGATCTGTTAACCCAAATTTTCCTGGACCTGTCTGAGGTTTTTGGGGCTCAACCAGCTCCTAGGGAGACCCTGGCTAAGGGGTTAATCAGTCAAACTTCAGATCAGGAGATTCAGAAGAGACATAGAAGTTTTTTACGGCCAAGGCTCACACCAGAAGAGCGGCAACGGCGTAAAGACTTTAACCTATGTCTGTATTGTGGGGAATCAGGCCACTTTCTCCAGTATTGCGAATTGCGCAGACCTGGTGGTGGTACTGGGAAGGATTTTCCTCAATCCAAGTGGTATCAGGAGGTTCCATCTATGCCTGTCTCCTCTAAGCAGGAGGAGCCTGACCACACACCCCACATACGTAGCGCTCCGACTTACAACTGGGGTCCTAAGACTAGAGCACCCCATGTTGAGGTACGGAATCAGACGGGAATGTGGAATTCATCCACAAAGATTCCAGACAGAAAGACGTTGGATGCTAATCTTCCAGTCAGGGAGATCAACGTTCTTTCAACATTGGAACTGTTATGTCCCGTAGAGGAGTCTCAGGTTTTTCCCTCAAAAGGGGCTTCAAGTGGCATAATCCCAGAGGGGGTCCTTGAAGCCGTCACCCCTAAGAGGGTCTTGGGGAACTTAACCCCACATGGAGTTATGGAGGTCATTGCTCCTGATGAGGCCTTGGGAGGCATAACTCCGGAGAAAGAATCCCTGACATCAGTCTCAGCCGGGATTTCTAGTGACATCTTCCCTGATCTTGGGGTTCACGGAGTTGCCTCTGAGGTTGTGGATCCAGGAGTGGCACTCAAAGTCCTGGTCTCCATAGGCGAGTCCGATGCCGTGGGCTTATCTAGCGGCAAGGGCGCTTGGGGCTCATTGAACGTTTTGGGTGCTCGAGGTCAGTCGAGCCAATTTGATGCCCAAGGCCCACCGGGCGTGTCTGATGATACTTCTAACACGCCATACTTCGATGGGCTCCGACCAATTGCTCAGCAATTCCTCGCTAAAATGGATTTCTCACATAATGTGAAGATAACTCCTACTTCTGCTGTCCGTTATCTCTTATCATGCTTTAGAGGAAGAGCTTTGGAGTGGGTTAAACCTCTCATAGAGGCTGACGATCCCATCCTAAGGGATCTTCCGGGTTTTCTAAAAACCATGCGGAAAGTGTTCAGCCCAAAGGCCGCAGCCCCGAGTGGGGGCCCAAAGGCCGCAGCCCCGAGTGGGGGCCCAAAGGCCGCAGCCCCGAGTGGGGGCCCAAAGGCCGCAGCCCCAGATGGGGGCCCAAAAGTCTGTTTCGCCCCAGAAGGTGGGCAAGTCTGTTTCGCCCCAGAAGGTGGGCAAGTCTGTTTCACCCCAGAAGGTGGGCAAGTCTGTTTCGCCCCAGAAGGTGGGCAAGTCTGTTTCGCCCCGGAAGGTGGGCAAGTCTGTTTGGTCCCGGAAGGGGACTCTGTCTGTCCGGTCCCGGAAGGGGACTCTGCCTGTCCGGTCCCGGAAGGGGACTCTGCCTGTCCGGCCCCGGAAGGGGACTCTGCCTGTCCGGCCCCGGAAGGGGACTCTGCCTGTCGGGCCCCGGAAGGGGACTCTGCCTGTCCGGCCCCGGAAGGGGACTCTGCCTGTCCGGCCCCGGAAGGGGACTCTGCCTGTCCGGCCCCTGAAGGGGACTCTGCCTGTCCCATCCCAGAGGGGGGCTTAGTCCATTTTGCCCCAAGAGGTACCTTTAAGGCTGAATCCCTGGAAAGGGCGGCCATCTCCTTGGCTGAGGTCCCAAAGACCACAGCCTCAGCAAAGGACTTGAGAGCCATAAACCCAGTTGGGGTCTCGGTCATGCTAGCTTCCAAGGAGACTTCTGAAGTTTTAACTTCTAGTGGGGTCGTTCACACAGAGAATTCTAGCTCTGAGGTCCTAGAGGTGAACGTTTCCACGTCCATTGTATTTGATGGAGACCTTGCCCATTTTATTGCCCTGGTCAAACACTATACTTCCCTTTTTGAATCGGGACCATCTTCAGGGGTCACTTGGGCTAACATTGTAGACCTCATCATTTCTGCCTTTAGGGGTAGACCTCAGACATGGGCCTACAAGCTGATCAGGTGTAGTGACCCTTGCCTTAAGGATCTTTCCTCTTTTTGTGATGCCGTTATTAAAAAGTTCAGTCCCAAGAGGAAGGTTGAGGCTTCATCAGCTCCTGGAGATATGGTCTCCAACATTAGCCAGAGGTATGAGGTCCCGGCTCTGAGAAATTCACAATCAATCCATTGCACTTTCGCCTCACCTTGTATACCCACAGGCAAGAGTCCAGCAGTTGCTCCTGCCTTAATGATGGCAGACAAGAGAGTGCTGGCTGAGTTGTCCAGTCAAAAGTCTGAGATTAAAGACTTTTGCAAAGATTCCATCTACGGCCAAGGCGTTCATTCTTCTTCGTTACCCATCCCGTCTGTGAAAAAGACGTTCAGGATCTCTTCAGTTCAGGATTCCAACCCTGAATCTGATTTGATACCCCATAGCTGTAGCTTGGGGGAGGGTACCATCAGATCTGATAATGTGTGGGGCCTTAAGTTATTTCTCCCTTCAAAATCCAGGAAAAAGAGAAGAAAGAAACATTAATATTTTCTCCTGGATCATCTTTTAGTTTTGGTTGTGCCCTGTGGTCACCCTTAGGGGGGGGCACTGTCACAAGCTGTGGTTGTAGCTTGTGTTTTCATTTTTGTTGCCTTTGCCCCGTCATCCAGAGTCCAGATGCATTTAATTTTTGGAGGTCTGGATTTTGGGGTCTGTTGACCCCTCCTCAAGGGGGGGGGGTACTGTCAGGAACCAGTTTCTGTCTGTTTGGCATTTTTGCTCACTGGTGGCCTCCAGTGGCAGGTCTGTTGCCATTACAGCTTTGTGTTCTGGGAGCTTAATTTATTCACTAGGCTGTGAGACATTAAGCTAATCAAGCACTTGCTGGAATCACCTGAGGCCTTTATAAGCCATGCTCTCCTGGGGATCTGTGCCAGTGATAGCTCATTTCCTGTCAGCTTTAGTTCCTGTCAGCTTCCTGGTTAAAGTTCCTGCTGCATGTGCAGGGAACTTCTGTCTGGTCCTTTGTTTCGGTCTCCTGTCTGGATCCCAGGATATCCTCTGCAGCTCAGCTTCTTGCAGCCCTGCATTTAGCGTTCTATATGCTACCTTGGTCCCTGGAGTGTTTGGGTTTCTCCCTGTGGCTCCAGTTGTCTCCTGCGTCAGCTTCTTCCGTGTCAGCGCCTCCTGTGTCTCCTGCGTCAGTGTCTTCAGTGTCAGCGCCTCCTGTGTCTCCTGCGTCAGTGTCTTCAGTGTCAGCATCTTCTGTGTTCCCTGTGTCGACGTCTTCTGTGTCGGCGTCTCCTCACTCCTGCGTTCAGTGTTCCTGTCCCGGGACGGAGTCCACGTGAATTCCACCTTCTCCCTCTCTTCGTGGGTCACGTAAGTGCTCCTGTGGAGCCCCGGTTCTTCTTTCATCTCTGTTGTGGCCCGCCGTGGCCGTTCCCCTCCGCGGGACTGTTTTCTCTTGTTGTCAGGTTACGGTTTATTCTTGTCTTCTATTTTTCCCCCTATCTTGTTCCTTAGTCTCCGTCAGGTAGGGGTTTCCCCTTTCCTCTCTGCATCCGGGTTTGGGGAATATCCATTTTCTGTTTTCTCGGTTCTGAGGATTCCATATCTCCTGTTGGGTTTGCGACTCGGTCGCGTTGTCCCGTCCTTGGCCTGGTGCCGGTTAGTTAGGGGTTCTTTTTCAGTTAGGCCCGTTAGTTAGAGCTGCCTCTTGAGATACCCCCTGGCGATCGCTCACCCCTTGTCTCCACGTAACACCTGGCTGCATCGGAGTCAGAGCCGGCGTAACTGGCTCTTTCGAACGCGGCGGCTACAGGCGAAGCCTAGCACTACCGCAGGGGTATTCCATCTGCCCGGGGGACTCAACAGAGTTAGTGAAGGTTTCGCTGTGGCCGTCCTAAACAGCGGTCCCAGCTACGGGCTCACGCCTGATCTCCAGCTCCCTGCCTCCTGCAGCACCACACCAGCATCCTCACGTCCCTGTCTCCGGACTTCAATCGTGGGTAACACCCAAATCCGTAACATTGTTGAGAAGTAGCATCTGTGCTACTCGCTTCATGTGTGTGACGTCAGTGAAGAAATAAAGAATGTCTCAACTAAGTGAGTGGGTAGAAGTTTTGGAATTGTACTATTAAGTGTATGATGTCAGTGTACCCACCTGCTGGCTGCAATATATGCTACTAGTCACATGATCATCCCATTTCAACAAGCAATCCAAAAATGATTTCATGATTATTATACAGTACATGATTATACACAGTACTATGCCGCTTATACACTGTTGTTTCGACTGATTATATTTTAGTTTGTTTTTTTTGACAAAAAATTAAGATACTACGCATGATGCGTAGTACTTGTTGTCAGCATATTATTAGTTTCTTATATACTAAATGCACTTGAGAGTTAAGAAGTAGCATCTGTGCTACTCGCGTCATGTGTGTGTGACGTCAGTGAAAAAATAAAGAATGTCTCAACTAAGTGAGTGGGTAGAAGTTTGGGAATTGTACTATTAAGTGTGTGATGTCAGTGTACCCACCTGCTAAGTGCAATATATATGCTACTAGTCACATGATCATCCGATTTCAAGAAGCAATCCAAAAATGATTTCATGATTATTATACAGTACATGATTATACAGTACTATGCCTCTTATACACTGTTGTTTTGACTGATTATATTTTAGTTTGTTTTTTTGTTGACAAAAAATTAAGATACTATGCATGATGCGTAGTACTTGTTGTCAGCATATTATTAGTTTCTTATATACTAAATGCACTTGAGAGTTAAGAAGTAGCATCTGTGCTACTCGCTTCATGTGTGACGTCAGTGAAAAAATAAAGAATGTCTCAACTAAGTGAGTGGGTAGAAGTTTGGGAATTGTACTATTAAGTGTGTGATGTCAGTGTACCCACCTGCTGGCTGCAATATATGCTACTAGTCACATGATCATCCCATTTCAACAAGCAATCCAAAAATGATTTAATGATTATTATACAGTACATGATTGTACACAGTATTATGCCTCTTATACACTGTTGTTTCGACTGATTATATTTTAGTTTGTTTTTTTTGACAAAAAATTAAGATACTACACATGATGTGTAGTACTTGTTGTCGCATATTATTAGTTTCTTATATACTAAATGCACTTGAGAGTTAAGAAGTAGCATCTGTGCTACTCGCGTCATGTGTGTGACGTCAGTGAAAAAATAAAGAATGTCTCAACTAAGTGAGTGGGTAGAAGTTTGGGAATTGTACTATTAAGTGTGTGATGTCAGTGTACCCACCTGCTGGCTGCAATATATGCTACTAGTCACATGATCATCCGATTTCAAGAAGCAATCCAAAAATGATTTCATGATTATTATACAGTACATGATTATACACAGTACTATGCCTCTTATACACTGTTGTTTCGACTGATTATATTTGAGTTTGTTTTTTTTGACAAAAAATTAAGATACTACGCATGATGCGTAGTACTTGTTGTCAGCATATTTTTAGTTCCTTATATAGTAAATGCACTTGAGAGTTGAGAAGTAGCATCTGTGCTACTCGCTTCATGTGTGTGACGTCAGTGAAAAAATAAAGAATGTCTCAACTATGTGAGTGGGTAGAAGTTTGGGAATTGTACTATTAAGTGTATGATGTCAGTGTACCCACCTGATGGCTGCAATATATGCTACTAGTCACATGATCATCCTATTTCAACAAGCAATCCAAAAATGATTTCATGATTATTATACAGTACATGATTATACACAGTACTATGCCTCTTATACACTGTTGTTTCGACTGTTTATATTTTAGTTTGTTTTTTGTTGACAAAAAATTAAGATACTACGCATGATGCGTAGTACTTGTTGTCAGCATATTATTAGTTTCTTATATACATATATTAATTTATATTGTAATCTGCCGCAATATTTAAAATGTCACTTAATGACTAGAAGAGCCTCTATCTATAATAAATAAATAATAAAATAAATCTATACAGATTGTGGACTTCAAAAAATGAGAATAAGTGCATATGGCCTGGCCAAAGATCCAGCGATGCGGGCTAACGTCACGGAGTGATTCTTTTTTCAGGCAGGTATGTGCTACTCCTTGATGTCATCAAGCAGTCACATCCTGCCACATTATGGATGCTGATCCTATCCCCACCTCCTACTAAGCCTTGGATTCCACAGAGTCCCAAATCAAAAAATCTTGTCACACCTTTGTAAGAGACTCATGACTCCATCACCTCAAGAGCTGGACCAGTCAAGGTTTCACCTCACAGTATCATGGCGAAGACCTAGATGCGATGAACAAATTAATAAATGCACTTTAGAGTTAAGAAGTAGCACCTGTGCTACTCGCTTCATGTGTGTGACGTCAATGAAAAAATAAAAAATGTCTCAACTAAGTGAGTGGGTATAAGTTTGGGAATTGTACTATTAAGTGTATGATGTCAGTGTACCCACCTGCTGGCTGCAATATATGCTACTAGTCACATGATCATCCTATTTCAACAAGCAATCCAAAAATGATTTCATGATTATTATACAGTACATGATTATACACAGTACTATGCCTCTTATACAATGTTGTTTCGACTGATTATATTTTAGTTTGGTTTTTTTTTTACAAAAAATTAAGATACTACACATGATGTGTAGTACTTGTTGTCAGCATATTATTAGTTTCTTATATACTAAATGCACTTGAGAGTTAAGAAGTAGCATCTGTGCTACTCGCTTCATGTGTGTGACGTCAGTGAAAAAATAAAGAATGTCTCAACTAAGTGAGTGGGTAGAAGTTTGGGAATTGTACTATTAAGTGTATGATGTCAGTGTACCCACCTGCTGGCTGCAATATATGCTACTAGTCACATGATCATCCTATTTGAACAAGCAATCCAAAAATGATTTCATGATTATTATACAGTACATAATTATACACAGTACTATGCCTCTTATACACTGTTGTTTCGACTGATTATATTTGAGTTTGTTTTTTTGACAAAAAATTAAGATACTATGCATGATGCGTAGTACTTGTTGTCAGCATATTTTTAGTTCCTTATATAGTAAATGCACTTGAGAGTTGAGAAGTAGCATCTGTGCTACTCGCTTCATGTGTGTGACGTCAGTGAAAAAATAAAGAATGTCTCAACTAAGTGAGTGGGTAGAAGTTTGGGAATTGTACTATTAAGTGTATGATGTCAGTGTACCCACCTGCTGGCTGCAATATATGCTACTAGTCACATGATCATCCCATTTCAACAAGCAATCCAAAAATGATTTCATGATTATTATACAGTACATGATTATACACAGTACTATGCCTCTTATACACTGTTGTTTCGACTGATTATATTTTAGTTTGTTTTTTTTTTGACAAAAAATTAAGATACTACGCATGATGCGTAGTACTTGTTGTCAGCATATTATTAGTTTCTTATATACTAAATGCACTTGAGAGTTAAGAAGTAGCATCTGTGCTACTCGCGTCATGTGTGTGTGACGTCAGTGAAAAAATAAAGAATGTCTCAACTAAGTGAGTGGGTAGAAGTTTGGGAATTGTACTATTAAGTGTGTGATGTCAGTGTACCCACCTGCTAAGTGCAATATATATGCTACTAGTCACATGATCATCCGATTTCAAGAAGCAATCCAAAAATGATTTCATGATTATTATACAGTACATGATTATACACAGTACTATGCCTCTTATACACTGTTGTTTCGACTGATTATATTTTAGTTTGTTTTTTGTTGACAAAAAATTAAGATACTACGCATGATGCGTAGTACTTGTTGTCAACATATTATTAGTTTCTTATATACTAAATGCACTTGAGAGTTAAGAAGTAGCATCTGTGCTACTCGCGTCATGTGTGTGACGTCAGTGAAAAAATAAAGAATGTCTCAACTAAGTGAGTGGGTAGAAGTTTGGGTATTGTACTATTAAGTATGTGATGTCAGTGTACCCACCTGCTGGCTGCAATATATGCTACTAGTCACATGATCATCCGATTTCAAGAAGCAATCCAAAAATGATTTCATGATTATTATACAGTACATGATTATACACAGTACTATGCCTCTTATACACTGTTTCAACTGATTATATTTTAGTTTGTTTTTTGTTGACAAAAAATTAAGATACTACGCATGATGCATAGTACTTGTTGTCAGCATATTATTAGTTTCTTATATACTAAATGCACTTGAGAGTTAAGAAGTAGCATATGTGCTACTCGCTTCATGTGTGTGACGTCAGTGAAAAAATAAAGAATGTCTCAACTAAGTGAGTGGGTAGAAGTTTGGGAATTGTACTATTAAGTGTGTGATGTCAGTGTACCCACCTGCTAAGTGCAATATATATGCTACTAGTCACATGATCATCCGATTTCAAGAAGCAATCCAAAAATGATTTCATGATTATTATACAGTACATGATTATACACAGTACTATGCCTCTTATACACTGTTGTTTCGACTGATTATATTTTAGTTTGTTTTTTGTTGACAAAAAATTAAGATACTACGCATGATGCGTAGTACTTGTTGTCAACATATTATTAGTTTCTTATATACTAAATGCACTTGAGAGTTAAGAAGTAGCATCTGTGCTACTCGCGTCATGTGTGTGACGTCAGTGAAAAAATAAAGAATGTCTCAACTAAGTGAGTGGGTAGAAGTTTGGGTATTGTACTATTAAGTATGTGATGTCAGTGTACCCACCTGCTGGCTGCAATATATGCTACTAGTCACATGATCATCCGATTTCAAGAAGCAATCCAAAAATGATTTCATGATTATTATACAGTACATGATTATACACAGTACTATGCCTCTTATACACTGTTTCAACTGATTATATTTTAGTTTGTTTTTTGTTGACAAAAAATTAAGATACTACGCATGATGCATAGTACTTGTTGTCAGCATATTATTAGTTTCTTATATACTAAATGCACTTGAGAGTTAAGAAGTAGCATATGTGCTACTCGCTTCATGTGTGTGACGTCAGTGAAAAAATAAAGAATGTCTCAACTAAGTGAGTGGGTAGAAGTTTGGGAATTGTACTATTAAGTGTATGATGTCAGTGTACCCACCTGCTGGCTGCAATATATGCTACTAGTCACATGATCATCCTATTTCAACAAGCAATCCAAAAATTATTTCATGATTATTATACAGTACATGATTATACACAGTACTATGCCTCTTATACACTGTTGTTTCGACTGTTTATATTTTAGTTTGTTTTTTGTTGACAAAAAATTAAGATACTACGCATGATGCGTAGTACTTGTTGTCAGCATATTATTAGTTTCTTATATACATATATTAATTTATATTGTAATCTGCCGCAATATTTAAAATGTCACTTAATGACTAGAAGAGCCTCTATCTATAATAAATAAATAATAAAATAAATCTATACAGACTGTGGACTTCAAAAAATGAGAATAAGTGCATATGGCCTGGCCAAAGATCCAGCGATGCGGGCTAACGTCACAGAGTGATTCTTTTTTCAGGCAGGTATGTGCTACTCCTGGATGTCATCAAGCAGTCACATCCTGCCACATTATGGATGCTGATCCTATCCCCACATCCTACTAAGCCTTGGATTCCACAGAGTCCCAAATCAAAAAATCTTGTCACACCTTTGTAAGAGACTCATGACTCCATCACCTCAAGAGCTGGACCAGTCAGGGTTTCACCTCACAGTATCATGGCGAAGACCTAGATGCGATGAACAAATTAATAAATGCACTTTAGAGTTAAGAAGTAGCATCTGTGCTACTCGCTTCATGTGTGTGACGTCAGTGAAAAAATAAAAAATGTCTCAACTAAGTGAGTGGGTAGAAGTATGGGAATTGTACTATTAGGTGTGTGATGTCAGTATACCCACCTGCTGGCTGCAATATATGCTACTTGTCACATGATCATCCCATTTCAACAAGCAATCCAAAAATGATTTCATGATTATTATACAGTACATGATTATACACAGTACTATGCCTCTTACACACTGTTGTTTCGACTGATTATATTTTAGTTTGTTTTTTTTTGACAAAAAATTAAGATACTACGCATGATGCGTAGTACTTGTTGTCAGCATATTATTAGTTTCTTATATACTAAATGCACTTGAGAGTTAAGAAGTAGCATCTGTGCTACTCGCGTCATGTGTGTGACGTCAGTGAAAAAATAAAAAATGTCTCAACTAAGTGAGTGGGTAGAAGTTTGGGAATTGTACTATTAAGTGTGTGATGTCAGTGTACCCACCTGCTGGCTGCAATAAATGCTACTAGTCACATGATCATCCTATTTCAACAAGCAATCCAAAAATGATTTCATGATTATTATACAGTACATGATTATACACAGTACTATGCCTCTTATACACTGTTGTTTCGACTGATTATATTTGAGTTTGTTTTTTTGACAAAAAATTAAGATACTACGCATGATGCGTAGTACTTGTTGTCAGCATATTTTTAGTTCCTTATATAGTAAATGCACTTGAGAGTTAAGAAGTAGCATCTGTGCTACTCGCTTCATGTGTGTGACGTCAGTGAAAAAATAAAGAATGTCTCAACTAAGTGAGTGGGTAGAAGTTTGGGAATTGTACTATTAAGTGTATGATGTCAGTGTACCCACCTGCTGGCTGCAATATATGCTAATAGTCACATGATCATCCCATTTCAACAAGCAATCCAAAAATGATTTCATGATTGTTATACAGTACATGATTATACACAGTACTATGCCTCTTATACACTGTTGTTTCGACTGATTATATTTTAGTTTGTTTTTTGTTGACAAAAAATTAAGATACTACTCATGATGCGTAGTACTTGTTGTCAGATATTATTAGTTTCTTATATACTAAATGCACTTGAGAGTTAAGAAGTAGCATCTGTGCTACTCGCTTCATGTGTGTGACGTCAGTGAAAAAATAAAGAATGTCTCAACTAAGTGAGTGGGTAGAAGTTTGGGAATTGTACTATTAAGTGTGTGATGTCAGTGTACCCACCTGCTGGCTGCAATATATGCTACTAGTCACATGATCATCCCATTTCAGCAAGCAATCCAAAAATGATTTCATGATTATTATACAGTACATGATTATACACAGTACTATGCCTCTTATACACTGTTGTTTCGACTGATTATATTTTAGTTTGTTTTGACAAAAAATTAAGATACTACGCATGATGCGTAGTACTTGTTGTCAGCATATTATTAGTTTCTTATATACTAAATGCACTTGAGAGTTAAGAAGTAGCATCTGTGCTACTCGCTCCATGTGTGTGACGTCAGTGAAAAAATAAAGAATGTCTCAACTAAGTGAGTGGGTAGAAGTTTGGGAATTGTACTATTAAGTGTATGATGTCAGTGTACCCACCTGCTGGCTGCAATATATGCTACTAGTCACATGATCATCCTATTTCAACAAGCAATCCAAAAATGATTTCATGATTATTATACAGTACATGATTATACACAGTACTATGCCTCTTATACACTGTTGTTTCGACTGTTTATATTTTAGTTTGTTTTTGTTGACAAAAAATTAAGATACTACACATGATGCGTAGTACTTGTTGTCAGCATATTATTAGTTTCTTATATACATATATTAATTTATATTGTAATCTGACGCAATATTTAAAATGTCACTTAATGACTAGAAGAGCCTCTATCTATAATAAATAAATAATAAAATAAATCTATACAGACTGTGGACTTCAAAAAATGAGAATAAGTGCATATGGCCTGGCCAAAGATCCAGCGATGCGGGCTAACGTCACGGAGTGATTCTTTTTTCAGGCAGGTATGTGCTACTCCTGGATGTCATCAAGCAGTCACATCCTGCCACATTATGGATGCTGATCCTATCCCCACATCCTACTAAGCCTTGGATTCCACGGAGTCCCAAATCAAAAAATCTTGTCACACCTTTGTAAGAGACTCATGACTCCATCACCTCAAGAGCTGGACCGGTCAGGGTTTCACCTCACAGTATCATGGCGAAGACCTAGATGCGATGAACAAATTAATAAATGCACTTGAGAGTTAAGAAGTAGCATCTGTGCTACTCGCTTCATGTGTGTGACATCAGTGAAAAAATAAAAAATGTCTCAACTAAGTGAGTGGGTAGAAGTATGGGAATTGAACTATTAAGTGTGTGATGTCAGTATACCCACCTGCTGGCTGCAATATATGCTACTAGTCACATGATCATCCCATTTCAAGAAGCAATCCAAAAATGATTTCATGATTATTATACAGTACATGATTATACACAGTACTAAGCCTCTTATACACTGTTGTTTCGACTGATAATTTTTTGTCAAAAAAAAAAAAAAAACTAAAATATAAAGATAATACGCATGATGCGTAGTACTTTTTGTCAGCATATTATTAGTTTCTTATATACTAAATGCACTTGAGAGTTAAGAAGTAGCATCTGTGCTACTCGCATCATGTGTGTGACGTCAGTGAAAAAATAAAGAATGTCTCAACTAAGTGAGTGGGTAGAAGTTTGGGAATTGTACTATTAAGTGTATGATGTCAGTGTACCCACCTGCTGGCTGCAATATATGCTACTAGTCACATGATCATCCTATTTCAACAAGCAATCCAAAAATGATTTCATGATTAGTATACAGTACATAATTATACACAGTACTATGCCTCTTATACACTGTTGTTTCGACTGATTATATTTTAGTTTGTTTTTTTTTGACAAAAAATTAAGATACTACGCATGATGCGTAGTACTTGTTGTCAGCATATTATTAGTTACTTATATACTAAATGCACTTGAGAGTTAAGAATTAGCATCTGTGCTACTCGCGTCATGTGTGTGACGTCAGTGAAAAAATAAAAAATGTCTCAACTAAGTGAGTGGGTAGAAGTATGGGAATTGTACTATTAAGTGTGTGATGTCAGTGTACCCACCTGCTGGCTGCAATATATGCTACTAGTCACATGATCATCCCATTTCAACAAGCAATCCAAAAATGATTTCATGATTATTATACAGTACTTGATTATACACAGTACTATGCCTCTTATACACTGTTGTTTCCACTGATTATATTTTAGTTTGTTTTTTGTTGACAAAAAAATTAAAAAAAACTACGCATGATGCGTAGTACTTGTTGTCTGCATATTATTAGTTTCTTATATACAAATAGTATATATGACAGTTTTAATTGTAATCTGCCGCAATACTGTCACTTTTGTAAGCATAAATATAAGGTATTGTTCATTGGCAAAGTGTTAAGTAACTATAATAAACAGTTATATGTTGTTAAATTGATACATTTTTGCATGTGTTACATTGCTTTGTTATGTATTATTTTAATACTCATTTACTTCCTGCAGAAATATGTGTTTTATAAAAGTATGTAGCAAGGTCATCGCTATACATTGGGAATAAACAAACTATACTAGCAGTGGGGGTGCCGGCAATCAATAGACCTACACTGGCGTCCCAATACGGAGGATCCTGACAAGGGCCCCGTCCCTGCCCTAACCCTCTGCCCCTATTGCTCCCTAACTACAGCCTAATTCTCCCTGCTAGTGCCAAACTCTATTTCCTATACTCCACTGCCTAACCCTATCCCTTGCCTTTAAGCCCCTTACCCCCCCCCCCTTTATAAGTGCCAGTATAGACCCGGAAAGGGAGCCAATTTAAAATGGCATTTAATAACTACAAGAGACTCTATTTATAGTGCATTTGGCCTGGCCAAAGATACAGCGATGTTGTCCCTACCCAAGAGGGCTTCTGGAAAAAAAGGGAAAATTCACCCACCCCTGCTGTCAACTAGACTGTGGACTCATTTCTTCAATATGTGACCGAAGTTTGAACCTTAGCACACAACTTCACACATGCACAGTTGTGTGAATATCACCGAATAGCAATACTTGCACAATTGTGGACCAAGCTGAATTAGGCCTCAGATTCAAAATCTAGATAATGGCTAGTCCAAAGGTGGAGCCAAAACAAACAAAGTAGATACTGCCAGGCTTCATACCAAGCCCAGGTGCATTTGTGCCAGAATCATTTGCATAACTGAGATATTCTTCACCAATTAACTTACATATCCATTTTGGTGTAAATGTATTAGTCACTTTAAAACATTTTAAAAATAGGCATGCAACGCTGTGTTGTTTGATCATTAAACATTTCAATACATGAAATTACATTCAGTGGGCTGTATTCAAATGTTTAGTTTTGGTGATTTCTCTTCTAGAGTGATGGGAGATTGCGGGACTATATTCAAATGTATTTTATTGCACATCTCGCACTCATTAAGGTCAGATTTATCTGGACATATTGACTAAACCCTTTCAAACTAGTGGGCGTGACATGAAATGTCCTGTATGAATGAATGACTTTTCACCCATTTCAGGTCACCAACCCCTGAAGTGACGGCGCTGGCAACCAAAAGCGCCTGAATGGCGCTACATTTGATATTCTGTTGTGCACTCTCTATTGGCTGCCAGCATGTAATCATTTGAATAAAGCCCAATGTGTATAAACACTATACAGTGGGAGGAGCAGTACATAGCCGCAAAGAGATATCGGACATAGGAAGCAGAAGAGTTGAGAAAAGGGAAGAATGGGGCACACTAAGTTGACACAGCATATGATGAATCCATTTTCTAGAAAATATTCAATTAATAGTGTCCCTTTATGTAATAAATAAACAAAGAATATTTATAAAAATAATGAAATAGCGTCACATGATTATTTGTTCTATCATTTTCTTCATAACTAACATGTAGCATATACAAACAGTCTTACAATCCAGCATTCAGTAACAGTCTGAAGTGACAATTGGGCGTGAAGGGGGGAGGGGGGAAATCAATTGTTCATCAGCACCCAATCTCCTGTCTAAAATTACGGGAGATTGTGAGCTGATATTCAATTGTTGCTTTTTATTGCACCTATTACACATAGTGGCTGCAGTAATGTTATATATTCCCACTCGCATCACTAAGTCTGCCATAGAAGGAGCATGTATAGCAGGCAAGTTCATATGGAAGAAAAAATATTAAGGGCAATTGCAGATTGAGGCACAATGGTTTTGCTGGAGAGATGCTATGTCCATGATAAAGCACAGGTGATGGAACATAAGCATGAGCACCCAGCATCTAGTGCATGAGCAGCTCCCCAACACTTGGTGATTTAGGTACTATGAAAATGCAGAAAGTTTCACCAGATATTTTGGAGCTACAAGTTCCAGCTTATCCCCTAGCAGGACATGCTGGGGGAAATGTATTAAGATTGGAGTTCTGTTTAACATGGGATATTTCTATGGGAAACCAATCAGAATCTACTTCTTATTTATTTAGCACCTTTTAGAAGATAATAGATAGCATCTATTAGGTTGCCCATAGCAACATCCCATCTGAAATAGAACTCTAAAGAGCCATATAAAATATATCTAAAAGTAAAGTATAACTGGCTGAAAGCCGCCTACTGTGAGTTGTATTCTGGCTCGTCTTCTCTGGAGCGGAGCAGGAGAGCGGAGGTCACCCACGAAGCTTGCAGGCCATACACAATATATATTATAATTAATCACAAGCCACAAGGTCGCTTACTACACTAAAAACACCTATCGAAAAAAAAAAATGTAAAATTTATATTATTCATCATTATATATCATTATAGCATTCTTGAGTAAATAATAGATAAACAATGAAAAAACATATTTTTGATATAAGGTATTGAATTAATTTTATTTCTGCTCAAAGCAAGAGAACCAGTGCAATTATATAGTGGCCTTAATAGCATTAGGCTATATATAAATAATTAGCTGTAATTCTTATCACAATGATAATAACTTATTGCTATAACTCTTGAATGAAGCGGTTAGAGCTTGCTTACCACTTTGCAGGCCTGTCTATAAGTTGCCTTTTCACGTAGTGCTTCTAACATACAGTACTGAGTAGGTAATGCTTCGTGTAAGCTTACAGGGGCTCTGGGGGAGATTCTCTAAAACTCTCCGCCCCCCCCCCCCCCCCCCCCCCTTCGCCGCCCATCGCAATCATAATTATTGCTTATGTTCTAACATATGCGATAATTACAGCAAAGGACAGCTCTTGCGTTAAGAGCTGTCCTTTGCGGTGAGAGTCGCCAGGTCTCAGCAGGTCCCGGCGGCTCCCCCCTCCCTCCCACACCCGGCGCTGCTGCGGCTGCTGCTGCTGCGCCGGACTCTCCTCCTCCCTGCACCCGGAAGAGGATCAGTGCAGGGAGGAGGTCACAGCTCTGTGCTGCCCGGACACAGGTGAGAGGGGAGGGGGGCGATGCGGGGGGCGGGGGTGCGTGCGGGACGGTAGGAGCCTATTGGCTTCTTTGGGGCATCACCAGATTTTTCTGGCGATGCCCTGCGCCACGGTAACCCGGCGGGGGATGCTTACAGCATCCCAAAATGCGGTAAAAACCCCGATAACGGGATTTTTACCGCATTTTAAGCTTAGAGAATCTCCCCCTCTGTGAGGTGGCAACAATGGTATTGTGACATCACAAGAGGTAATCTACAGGTCATGTGACAGGCCCAGCAGTCAACTGAGTATATAATCTAAAACATATCGGGGTCCAAAAAAAAATTGTTCCGTCAGTCATAATATAAATATATATATTGGTCAGGGAACTCGGTCCTCATTACCCCACACAGTGCATGTTTTGCTGGTAACCCAGCAGGTGCACAGGTGTACTAATTACTCACAGACACATTTTATAAGGTCCGCAGGTGGAGTTAATTATTTTACTTGTGATTCTGTGAGGAGACCTGCAAAACATGCACTGCGTGGGGTAATGAGGACCGAGTTCCCTGACCACTGATCTAGGGGATCCGTGTGCATACACATCTCTGCCGGCTCCCAATAAACTCATGCACACACTAATGGTGTGTACACACGGTCAGATGTGCCTTAAGATCCTATCCACGATCCGATCAGATAGGATAGGATCTTAAGGCACATCCGATTTGCATCCAATCTTGACTATATAGTGCAGATCTGCACTATATAGACAAGGCAGCCAAGACTTTCTGGCTTCCGATACGTGAACGCGCATCGGGATCGCAAGGGTTAAAACCCTTGCAATCTACATCCGATGCCGATCCGATGTTGACTATATCGTCAACATCGGAAAGGAAATCGGACCGTGTGTACACACTATAACTCCCGCTGAAGTGATTGCATAGCGGCAGCTTGCGTACAAACGTGTCCTGCTATGCCGCATCTTGTATGCACAGCAACACAATGGGCTGTATTCAATTGTCATATTGCACCCAATCTCCTATCTAAAGTGACAGGAGATCGTACGGCAATATGCAATTGATCTTTTTCTTGAGCTGATCATGGTCAGCATGTGCAGGAAGAGCTGCATCTGAACCTACACAGCCACGCAATCTATTCATTCAATTGAAAAAACGTTGAATATTATTTCAGTGGTTCATATATGTCAAACCTTTGGAACATATTGCACTAGTATCTGTTTGCCTTTAGCATCCCATCACCAGCTATCCATTTCCATACTCTTGGTGTGGAACAGGACGATTAAGCATTCATCAAAGTTTTAACAGACAGGTGTATATTATTCATACTTCATGACACTTAATCCTTCACACCCTGTGGGCTATTGGGCCCTGCTACACAGACACTCCCCTAATGATTTTCACGCCTAAATAATTGAGGATTCTTCTCAGACTTACTAGGACCCCGTTCCCGCTCTGTCACCGCTCCGATACCAGCAGTCAAAGCTGGAGAAACACACTTTATGCACCGTGTTTGTCTGTGGACTGTTACACAGCACGCACGTGACGTCACCAAGTTCTATTCTCTATCAGTGACGTCACCAAGTTCTATTCTCTATTGTGATGTCACAATCGGGATTTTCTGTGGATGCGGCCCACACACATGTATATAAATATATATATAAATATATATATATATAATATATACACACATGTATATAAATATATAAATATATACACATATATATATATATATATATTATATATATATATATATATATATACTAGGTGATTTATCGCGCCCTACGGGCGCTCTTCACACCGTCGTAAGGGGCTGCGCCCCCTTAATTTGTGAACATTTGCATATGAGAAATATGGTTAGAATTGTATGAAAGATGCCTGTATTGCAACTTGAGTTATAGGTGAAATGTGTTACATAGAGAGCATATGATGTGGAAGGGGGTGTGTATTGTTTTGTTTAATTAAAAAGCAGTTACAGAGTAAGATGTACATTGATAGTGTGGATGTTACAGTGACATTTGTGGGTGTGGGGGGGGGCTGTGTGCGCATGTTGTTTAGGTGTGTGGGTGCAATAGTACAGTAGGGTGTTTCTGAGTCAGCGGCTCCCCACTGGCGGAGGTCACGACACAGGAAAACAGGAGGCTGGGTAGTTATAGGGGTGTGTGGGCATAAGGGGGACTAAAGAGGAGGGTGGGAGATACTGTGCAGCTTCTGCCAGTGGGTGAGGGTCCAGCGTGGCAGTACAGGACTACAGGATGGTGGCCCTTAGTCAGTGTCTCCTCCTACTGGGTGGGAGTTCGGGTGCATGAGAGCAGGAGGCTGGGCTATGATGCATGATAGGGGCATTGTGGGAGGGGGGGCGCGGGGGGTTGCAGTGAATCGTGGGAGGGTGGGTCGCGGGGGCGGGGGGTTGCCACAATGACAGGAGGGGGGTCAGGGGTGGGGAATCGCGGTAAGGGGGTCGTGGGGGGCACCGTGAACCGTGGGAGTGGGGGCCCGGGGGGTTGGCGCGAATCGTGGGAAGGGGGGTCGCGGGGTGCCTCAATCGCAGGAGGGGGGGTGTCACGGGGTGGGGCCGCGAATCGCGGGAGTCACCGGGGGTGCCGCGAATTGCGGGGGGTGTGCTGCAAATCGCGGGAGGGGGGTCGCGGAGGGTGCCGCGAATCGCCACAAGAAAAAATCAACACAGAAAGTTTTATATTTATTTGTTTGTTTTTATGTTTGTTTGTTTGCTTGCATGTTTTCTCTGTTAGCAAGGTTTTAGCCAACTTGCCTTTTTTTTCCACCAATAGGTATTCAATTTCTATTTAGTTTGGGGAAAAACCATCTCTGTTTTGTATGGTAGACACAAACAAGTATGTTTATATTGCATGGTAGTCACAAAAAGGCTCACTCTACTGTATGGTGATCACAAAAAGAATATTGTATGATTGTCACAGAAATACTCTAGTGAATTGTATCAAACACTTCAGGGAATGTACGCCGTTGTCAGACTGTTTATTTATTTACAGTTTCTTATATAGACGCACACAGATTCCGCAGTACTTTACAAAGCATTTCATGTTCCAGCCCCAAGATTACAGTGCCTGGGGCTCTGAACCTACACAGCCACGCAACCTATTCATTCAATTGAAAAAACGTTGAATATTATTTCAGTGGTTCATATATGTCAAACCTTTGGAATATATTGCACTAGTATCTGTTTGCCTTTAGCATCCCATCACCAGCTATCCATTTCCATACTCTTGGTGTGGAACAGGACGATTAAGCATTCATCAAAGTTTTAACAGACAGGTGTATATTATTCATACTTCATGACACTTAATCCTTCACACCCTGTGGGCTATTGGGCCCTGCTACACAGACACTCCCCTAATGATTTTCACGCCTAAATAATTGAGGATTCTTCTCAGACTTACTAGGACCCCGTTCCCGCTCCGTCACCGCTCCGATACCAGCAGTCACCGCTGGAGAAACACACTTTATGCACCGTGTTTGTCTGTGGACTGTTACACAGCACGCACGTGACGTCACCAAGTTCTATTCTCTATCAGTGACGTCACCAAGTTCTATTCTCTATTGTGATGTCACAATCGGGTTTTTCTGTGGATGCGGCCCACACACATGTATATAAATATATATATAAATATATATATATATATATATAATATATACACACATGTATATAAATATATAAATATATACACATATATATATATATATAATATGTATATATATATATTATATATATATATACTAGGTGATTCATCGCGCCCTACGGGCGCTCTTCACACCGTCGTAAGGGGCTGCGCCCCCTTAATTTGTGAACATTTGCATATGAGAAATATGGTTAGAATTGTATGAAAGATGCCTGTATTGCAACTTGAGTTATAGGTGAAATGTGTTACATAGAGAGCATATGATGTGGAAAGGGGTGTGTATTGTTTTGTTTAATTAAAAAGCGGTTACAGAGTAAGATGTACATTGATAGTGTGGATGTTACAGTGACATTTGTGGGTGTGGGGGGGGGGCTGTATGCGCATGTTGTTTAGGTGTGTGGGTGCAATAGTACAGTAGGGTGTTTCTGAGTCAGCGGCTCCCCACTGGCGGAGGTCACGACACAGGAAAACAGGAGGCTGGGTAGTTATAGGGGTGTGTGGGCATAAGGGGGACTAAAGAGGAGGGTGGGAGATACTGTGCAGCTTCTGCCAGTGGGTGAGGGTCCAGCGTGGCAGTACAGGACTACAGGATGGTGGCCCTTAGTCAGTGTCTCCTCCTACTGGGTGGGAGTTCGGGTGCATGAGAGCAGGAGGCTGGGCTATGAGGCATGATAGGGGCATTGTGGGAGGGGGGGCGCGGGGGGTTGCAGTGAATCGTGGGAGGGTGGGTCACGGGGGCGGGGGGTTGCCACAATAACAGGAGGGGGGTCAGGGGTGGGGAATCGCGGTAAGGGGGTCGTGGGGGGCACCGTGAACCGTGGGAGGGGGGGCCCGGGGGGGTGGCGCGAATCGTGGGAAGGGGGGTCGCGGGGTGCCTCAATCGCAGGAGGGGGGGTGTCACGGGGTGGGGCCGCGAATCGCGGGAGTCACCGGGGGTGCCGCGAATTGTGGGGGGTGTGCTGCAAATCGCGGGAGGGGGGTCGCGGAGGGTGCCGCGAATCGCCACAAGAAAAAATCAACACAGAAAGTTCAACACATGTAAATGTTGACATAAGTGTGGCACTTCATCAGTGTCCATGTCGACACATGAGAATGAATATGAAAACATTCAAAAAAAGAAAAATAAATCTTCAAAAACTCATGTCAACCTTTTTCATTGTCGACCATAGCCGTGCCAGTGTTTTGCATGTGCCATTTAATCCTGGGGTTGCCGTGAATCGCGCGCGGGGGTGGGGGGGGAGGGAGGAGGTGAGGGGTGTCCGCGAATCACGGGAGGAGGGGTCGTGGGTGGATGCCGTGAATTGCGGGAGGGGGGGGCGAGGGGGGGTGTGTGGGTGCCGTGAATTGTGGGAGGGGGGGCGCGGGGGGTTGCAGTGAATCGCGGGAGGGTGGGTCGTGGGGGCGGGGGGTTGCCGCAATGACAGGAGGGGGGGTCAGGGGTGGGGAATCGCGGTAGGGGGGGTCGTGGGGGGCACTGTGAACCGCGGGAGGGGGGGCCGGGGGGTTGGCGCGAATAGTGGGAGGGGGGGTCGCGGGGTGCCACGAATCGCAGGAGGGTAGGTGTCACGGGGTGAGGCCGCGAATCGCGGGAGTCACCGGGGGTGCCGCGAATTGCGGGGGGGTGTGTGATGCAAATCGCGGGAGGGGGGTCGCGGGGGGTGCCGCGAATCGCCACAAGAAAAAATCAACACAGAAAGGTCAACACATGTAAATGTTGACATAAGTGTGGCACTTCATTGGTGTCCATGTCGACACATGAGAATGAATATGAAAACATTGAAAAAGTGAAAAATAAATCTTGTCAACCTTTTTCATTGTCGACCATAGCCATGTCAGTGTTTTGCATGTGCCATTTAATCGTGGGGATGCCGTGAATGGGGGGGGGGAGGGAGGGAGGGAGGTGCATACCTCCCAACATGACCCTCTCCAGGAGGGACACATTGCTCTGTTTCTGGACTTTCTTCTTAATTTATGGATTACCATCACCTGTGCTTAAACACCTTTCTTATCAATTACCCTGTTTAAAACAGGTGATGACAATCATAAATTAAGATGGAAGTCCACAACCCAGCGTTACAGCTCCAGACACACTTTGAGTGACAGATGTAGCCAAATATATAAGAGATATATGTGATATACACACACATTACATATATATAGATTTTGTTCAAATGTAACTTTAGCCCACCTCATAACATGGAGTATTAACTTAATGTGCTATGACTGTCTCAGTCAGTCTCTCAGACACTTGACTGACTGAGCGCAGGATGAGCTCAGCTCAGCTGCTTTCCACGCCCATTGGATACACAGCAGCCAATAGGCTGTGTGTATACAGTAGCCAATGGGCGCTGGAGGCAGTGAGCCTGAGCACAAATCAGCTCACTCGGCGAAGACAAAGCTAGGGGGGGAAATATGGATACAGCCTGACAGCCACCGCCGCTGGTGATGTACTACTGTCTGTGTGCATGGCAGAGCGGGAGGGTAGCGGCGGGTAACGAGCGCCGCTGCCGCTGACATATGATGATGAATCATGTCAGCGGCGGCGCCGCTTGTCACTTGCCGCTTCCCACCCGCTCTGCCTCTGCCATGCTGCTATGTAAAAGAATGGCAGCCCGCAAGTGCCGCCCTTGATTTGTGCCGCCCTGAGGCCCGTGCCTCACGGGCCTAGGCACAAATCCGGCTCTGACCATACCTGTACCGCGGTCAACAGGGTGCTGGTTGCAGGGCTGGGCTATTGGTGAGGATGGGGTACGTATGCATGTGGGAGGATGCGGGGCTTTGGGTATGTGAAGGAGGGTGCAGGGCTGGGGTATGAGTGTGTGGGAGGTGCAGGGCTAGGATTTGGGTGTGCAAGGGACGGTTTTGTGTGCAGGGCTGGGGTATGGGTGGGTCAGGTAGGGTATGGGTGGCAAGGCTGGGCTTTGCCAGGGTGTAGGGCTGGGGTATGGGCGTGTGGGAGGGTGCAGCGCTGGGCCTTGGGTGTGTAAAGGTGGGAGCTAGGTGCAGGGCTGGGGTATTGGTATGTCAGGTAGGGTATGGGTGGCAAGGCTGGGGTATAGTTGTGTGATGTAGGGTGCAGGGCTGGGGTATAAGTGTTTTACAGGTAGGGTTGCCACCTCACTTGTCATAGATTCCTGGAGATACACCCTCCTTGACCTAAGTGGGCGTGGCCTCGTAACGTGGGCGTGGCCTGCTCAGAAAAGTGGGCATGGTCTCTTTACACCAGATTGACACTATAAAAATGTATAAGATTTATGTATATATACACACACACATGTATAATATACACACTGTATATATATATATATATATATATATATATATATATATATATATATATATATATATAATGTGTGTGTGTAGTATACGTATATAACACATGTATGTTATACATGTATGTGTATATATATATACACACACAAAATGTATAATTAGATATTATGCATGTGTGTGTATGTATATATATATATATATATGTATATATACACACACATACATGTATAACATACATGTGTTATATACGTATACTACACACACACATTATTAACAGCGGGTCGGGCAGAGCAGGACTCGGAGGCGTGTGCCGGGCAGTCGGATGACACAGTGCCGGCGTGTGCGTCTGACGCTGCACGCACTGGGGGGGGGGGAGTTAGAGCAGAGAGGCTGCGGCGGGCGGATAGACAGAGAGGCTGCGGGTGGCGGGGGAATAGAGCTGAGTGGCTGCGGCGGCTGAAGGAGAATCCCGGAATCTGGGAAACTGGAAAAGCCTCCGGTAGGGTTGCCACCCAAAATGGGAGATTCCCGGAAATCCGGGAGAGGTGGAAACCCTAGTTACAGGGCTGGGGTTTGGGTGCGTGAGCGAGGGTGCGGGACTGGGGTATGGATGTGTGTGGGAAGGTGCAGGGCTGGGCTTTGGGTGTGTGAGGGAAGGTGTAGGGCTGGGGTATGTGTGTGTGAGGGGTGCAGGGTTGGGCTTTGGGTGAGGGAGGGTGCTGGGTGCAGATATTTGTGTGGGATGGTGCAGGGCTGGGCTTTGGGTGTGTGAAGGAGAGTGCAGGTATGGGTGTGTCAGTTAGGGCTCTGGGTGCAGAGCTGGGCTTTGTGAGGGTGCTGGGTGTAGGGCTGGGGTATGGGTGCATGCTGGGAGCTAAGCTGGGGCCTGGTTGTATGAGGGAGGGTGCAGGGCTGGGGTATGGGTGTATGAGGGAGGCAGGGCTGGGGTATGGATGTTTGAGGGAGAGTGCTTGTTGCAGGAGTGGTATATCGGTGTGTGGAGGTGCTAGGTGCAGGACTGGAGTATGGGTGTTTGAGGGAAGGTGCAGAGCTAGGCTTTGGGTGTGTGAGGGAGGGCGCTGGTGTGTGGGCTAAGGTATTTATGTGTGAGGAAGGGTGATGGGTGCAGGGCCGGGGTATGGGTGTGTGTGTGAGAGAGTGTGTTGGGCTGGGGTATGGGTGTGTCACATAGGGTGCAGGGCTGGGGTATGGGTGTGTGAGGGAGGGTGTTGGGTGCAGGGCTGGGGTATTATACCTCCCAACAAGACCCTCTCCAGGAAGGGACACAATGCTCTATTCCTGGACTTCTCTCTGTACAGTATGATTCCCATCACCTGTGTTGAAACAACTTTTTCATCAAGTAACCTGTTCAACACAGGTGATGGCAATCATACTGTAAGTATGTACTCTAAGAGAAAAGTCCAGGAGTAGAGCATTGTGCCCCTCCTGGAATAGGTCATGTTGGGGGTATGGGTGTGTGAGAGAGGGTGTTGGGCTGGGGGGGGGGGGGGGGGGGGGGGGGGGGGGGGTGTGTGTGTGTGTGTGTGTGTGTGTGTGTGTGTGTGTGTGTGTGTGTGTGTGTGTGTGTGTGTGTGTGTGTGTGTGTGTGTGTGTGTGTGTGTGTGTGACATAGAGTGCTGGGTGTAGGGCTGGGCTATCGGTGTGTGTGTGTGTGTGTGTGTGTGTGTGTGTGTGTGTGTGTGTGTGTGTGTGTGTGTGTGTGTGTGTGTGTGTGACATAGAGTGCTGGGTGTAGGGCTGGGCTATCGGTGTGAGGGATGTTGTTGGACTAAGGGATGTGTGTCTGGCAACTGTTGTTTGGACCTGATGCTGGTCTAGGTCATGCTGAGGTCTCCTATTGGCTCCTGCTCACCACAGAGGAGACTCCCTGTTGCCATCAGCTGACCCTCACTCTCTGCCTTGGAAGGAACCTGCCTATACACAGAGACCGCCCCATACACAGAGGCCAGATTACTTGCAACAGCTAGCTGGTTAGTCTCCGGGCTCCTCACATGTTGTTCAGCTATCCTCCAGAGCTCGCCTGAATCCTCCTGCTAGAGAGGTTCTTTTGCAGCTCCCTTGACCTGCCACTTACCTCCTGGCTTGCAGCAGTTTTGTGCTTGTATTTCTCAGGCACCTCATTATCTACATCTGGGCTGTTTATTTGTAGTGCTTCTACTGTACCTTTATGTTTTGGCAATATTCTCCTGTTTCCCTCTAAGATCCAGTGAAAACAGTCCATACAGTACTTCTGGTTTCATTATTAGGGTCCCATGTATCATTTAATATTTGTGGATAATTCCCCAAAAACACACATGTTCGAGGGTTAGCCACAAATATTAAATATCCCCTAAATGTATCTATTGGGAACTGCAGCAGCAATCTCCAATACCTGCTGCCATCCCTCCTCCCCCGTCAGCAGCCTGTGGGATGTGATGCTGCCTGATGTATTAATATTGCGCAGCATTGCAGTAGATCCCGGGGCTACTGCCATTCTAAGAAGGCGGCAGTCTATTGAAGCCAATGGGCTTCAGACTGCACTAACTGAGCCATGTGCAGGAAGGTAACTCCGGATGTTAGGATCGCATATTACAATGTGATCCTGGACAATAATATTCCACCCAGATTGCATTGTATATGTGATCCTTCTTAAATACGGCCCCGTAGCCTTTTCACTTGGCAAGTTGTCTCAGATAGAATAACGGGGGTTTTACCGCATTTTAAGCTTAGAGAATCTCCCCCTCTGTGAGGTGGCAACAATGGTATTGTGACATCACAAGAGGTAATCTACAGGTCATGTGACAGGCCCAGCAGTCAACTGAGTATATAATCTAAAACATATCGGGGTCCAAAAAAAAATTGTTCCGTCAGTCATAATATAAATATATATATTGGTCAGGGAACTCGGTCCTCATTACCCCACACAGTGCATGTTTTGCTGGTAACCCAGCAGATGCACAGGTGTACTAATTACTCACAGACACATTTTATAAGGTCCGCAGGTGGAGTTAATTATTTTACTTGTGATTCTGTGAGGAGACCTGCAAAACATGCACTGCGTGGGGTAATGAGGACCGAGTTTCCTGACCACTGATCTAGGGGATCCGTGTGCATACACATCTCTGCCGGCTCCCAATAAACTCATGCACACACTAATGGTGTGTACACACGGTCAGATGTGCCTTAAGATCCTATCCACGATCCGATCAGATAGGATAGGATCTCAAGGCACATCCGATTTGCATCCAATCTTGACTATATAGTGCAGATCTGCACTATATAGACAAGGCAGCCAAGACTTTCTGGCTTCCGATACGTGAACACGCATCGGGATCGCAAGGGTTAAAACCCTTGCAATCTGCATCCGATGCCGATCCAATGTTGACTATATCGTCAACATCGGAAAGGAAATCGGACCGTGTGTACACACTATAACTCCCGCTGAAGTGATTGCATAGCGGCAGCTTGCGTACAAACGTGTCCTGCTATGCCGCATCTTGTATGCACAGCAACACAATGGGCTGTATTCAATTGTCATATTGCACCCAATCTCCTATCTAAAGTGACAGGAGATCGTACGGCAATACGCAATTGATCTTTTTCTTGTGCTGATCATGGTCAGCATGTGCAGGAAGAGCTGCATCTACTGGGTACCAGTCCCTCCGTTGTATACATTGCAGCCTGTTATGATGTTTTTTGGAATAAAAAAAAAAAATTGGTAACTAAACCTTTGAATGCCGATGTTGAGAGATATCTAATATCTGCTAAAAATGCCAGGGTTGTATTAAAAGAATATGAATCACTTTAGTGATTGCCTGCAAATGATCTGAAGCCGATTAATTGAAGTTTAGTTAAATATTGCATGATAATGTGAGCGAGGCTGGCATTTTTAGGGGATATTTTGCACATCTCTCACAGCAACAATGGGACCTAATAAGCAGGGGAGTAAGCCCCCCATACACTTAGCATAGGCATACCATTCAGCCTTGCAAGCCTCAGCAACCTTCAAGAAGCCAAGACCACATATGATATAGCTTATGCGGTCCTTTTGCATACGATGCATCATAAGTGATACCAGTCACTGCCCCAGGTAACATAATCCAATCCAATGCACATAGGACCATTCATCAGGTCAGATATAATTGTTATACAATGACAATTTCACACAATTTATCGGACGATAGATCAAAATCATGTGAACAAGAGCCATATCGCACTTGTGTATAGGGGCCTTAATAATGATTAGGCTGGGCTGAGAAATAATGTAAGAGAAGAGTTTTATATTTATTTGTTTGTTTTTATGTTTGTTTGTTTGTTTGCTTGCATGTTTTCTCTGTTAGCAAGGTTTTAGCCAACTTGCCTTTTTTTTCCACCAATAGGTATTCAATTTCTATTTAGTTTGGGGAAAAACCATCTCTGTTTTGTATGGTAGACACAAACAAGTATGTTTATATTGCATGGTAGTCACAAAAAGGCTCACTCTACTGTATGGTGATCACAAAAAGAATATTGTATGATTTTCACAGAAATACTCTAGTGAATTGTATCAAACACTTCAGGGAATGTACGCCGTTGTCAGACTGTTTATTTATTTACAGTTTCTTATATAGACGCACACAGATTCCGCAGTACTTTACAAAGCATTTCATGTTCCAGCCCCAAGATCACAGTGCCTGGGGCTATGAACCTACACAGCCACGCAATCTATTCATTCAATTGAAAAAAACGTTGAATATTATTTCAGTGGTTCATATATGTCAAACCTTTGGAACATATTGCACTAGTATCTGTTTGCCTTTAGCATCCCATCACCAGCTATCCATTTCCATACTCTTGATGTGGAACAGGACGATTAAGCATTCATCAAAGTTTTAACAGACAGGTGTATATTATTCATACTTCATGACACTTAATCCTTCACACCCTGTGGGCTATTGGGCCCTGCTACACAGACACTCCCCTAATGATTTTCACGCCTAAATAATTGAGGATTCTTCTCAGACTTACTAGGACCCCGCTCCGATACCAGCAGTCACCGCTGGAGAAACACACTTTATGCACCGTGTTTATCTGTGGACTGTTACACAGCACGCACGTGACGTCACCAAGTTCTATTCTCTATCAGTGACGTCACCAAGTTCTATTCTCTATTGTGATGTCACAATCGGGTTTTTCTGTGGATGCGGCCCACACACATGTATAATATATACACACATGTATATCTCTTATATATTTGGCTACATCTGTCACTCAAAGTATGTCTGGAGCTGTAACGCTGGGTTGTGGACTTCCATCTTAATTTATGATTGTCATCACCTGTTTTAAACCGGGTAATTGATAAGAAAGGTGTTTAAGCACAGGTGATGGTAATCCATAAATTAAGAACAAAGTCCAGAAACAGAGCAATGTGTCCCTCCTGGAGAGGGTCATGTTGGGAGGTATGCACCTCCCTCCCTCCCCCCCCCCCCATTCACGGCATCCCCACGATTAAATGGCTCATGCAAAACACTGACATGGCTATGGTCGACAATGAAAAAGGTTGACAGGATTTATTTTTCCCTTTTTCAATGTTTTCATATTCATTCTCATGTGTCGACATGGACACCAATGAAGTGCCACTTCGCAATGAACTGCAATTCGCGGCACCCCCGGTGACTCCCGCGATTCGCGGCCCCACCCCGTGACACACCCCCCTCCTGCGATTCGCGGCACCCCACGACCCCTCCTCCCGTGATTCGCGGACACCCCTCACCTCCTCCCTCCCCCCCACCCCCGCACGCGATTCACGGCAACCCCAGGATTAAATGGCACATGCAAAACACTGGCACGGCTATGGTCGACAATGAAAAAGGTTGACATGAGTTTTTGAAGATTTATTTAGCTTTTTTTTAATGTTTTCATATTCATTCTCATGTGCCACACTTATGTCAACATTTACATGTGTTGAACTTTCTGTGTTGATTTTTTCTTATGGCGATTCGCGGCACCCCCCGCGACCCCCCTCCCGCGATTTGCAGCACACCCCCCGCAATTCGCGTCACCCCCGGTGACTCCCGCGATTCGCAGCCCCACCCCGTGACACACCCCCCCTCCTGCGATTGCGGCACCCCGCGACCCCCCCTCCCACGATTCGCGCCAACCCCCCGGGCCCCCCTCTCGCTGTTCACGGTGCCCCCCCCACGACCCCCCTACCGCGATTCCCCACCCCTGACCCCCCCTCCTGTCATTGCGGCAACCCCCCGCGACCCACCCTCCCGCGATTCACTGCAACCCCCCGCGCCCCCCCCCCCTCCCACAATTCGCGGTACCCCCCCCCCCCCCCCCCGCGCGACCCCCCCCCTCCCGCAATTCACAGCAGCACCCCTAAGCCCCTCTTTAGTCCCCCGTATACTCACACACCCCTATCACTACCCAGCTTCCTGCTCTCCTGAACCGTAACTTCCACCACTGGGGAGTCGCTGACGCTGTTTTGCCCACATGCCCCTATCATGCCTCATAGCCCAGCCTCCTGCTCTCATGCACCCGAACTCCCACCCAGTAGGAGGAGACACTGACTAAGGGCCACCATCCTGTACTCCTGTACTGCCACGCTGGCCCCTCACCCACAGGCAGAAGCTGGACAGTATCTCCCACCCTCCTCTTTAGTCCCCCTTATGCCCACACACCGCTATCACTACCCAGCCTCCTGTTTTCCTGTGTCGTGACCTCCGCCAGTGGGGAGCCGCTGACTCAGAAACACCCTACTATACTATTGCACACACACACCTAAACAACATGCACACACAGCCCCCCCCCCACACCCACAAATGTCACTGTACCATCCACACTATCAATGTACATCTTACTCTGTAACCGCTTTTTAATTAAACAAAACAATACACACCCCCTTCCAAATCATATGCTCTCTATTTACCACATTTCACCTATAACTCAAGTTGCAATACAGGCATCTTTCATACAATTCTAACCATCTTTCTCATATGCAAATGTTCACAAATTAAGGGGGCGCAGCCCCTTACGACGGTGTGAAGAGCGCCCGTAGGGCGCGATGAATCACCTAGTAAATATATAAATATATACACATATATATATATATATATATAATATATACACATATATATGTATATATATATATATATATATATATATTATATATACACACACATTACATATATATATATTTTGTTCAAATGTAACTTTAGCCCACCTCATAACATGGAGTATTAACTTTATGTGCTATGACTGTCTCAGTCAGTCTCTCAGACACTTGACTGACTGAGCGCAGGATGAGCTCAGCTGCTTTCCACGCCCATTGGATACACAGCAGCCAATAGGCTGTGTGTATACAGTAGCCAATGGGTGCTGGAGGCAGTGAGCCTGAGCACAAATCAGCTCACTCGGCGAAGACAAAGCCAGGGGGGGAAATATGGATACAGCCTGACAGCCGCCGCCGCTGGTGATGTACTACTGTCTGTGTGCATGGCAGAGCGGGAGGGTAGCGGCGGGTAACGAGCGCCGCTGCCGCTGACATATGATGATGAATCATGTCATCGGCGGCGCCGCTTGTCACTTGCCGCTTCCCACCCGCTCTGCCTCTGCCATGCTGCTATGTAAAAGAATGGCAGCCCGCAAGTGCCGCCCTTGATTTGTGCCGCCCTGAGGCCCGTGCCTCACGGGCCTAGGCACAAATCCGGCTCTGACCATACCTGTACCGCGGTCAACAGGGTGCTGGTTGCAGGGCTGGGCTATTGGTGAGGATGGGGTACGTATGCATGTGGGAGGATGCGGGGCTTTGGGTATGTGAAGAAGGGTGCAGGGCTGGGGTATGAGTGTGTGGGAGGTGCAGGGCTAGGATTTGGGTGTGCAAGGGACGGTTTTGTGTGCAGGGCTGGGGTATGGGTGGGTCAGGTAGGGTATGGGTGGCAAGGCTGGGCTTTGCCAGGGTGTAGGGCTGGGGTATGGGCATGTGGGAGGGTGCAGCGCTGGGCCTTGGGTGTGTAAAGGTGGGAGCTAGGTGCAGGGCTGGGGTATTGGTATGTCAGGTAGGGTATGGGTGGCAAGGCTGGGGTATAGTTGTGTGATGTAGGGTGCAGGGCTGGGGTATAAGTTTGTTACAGGTAGGGTTGCCACCTCACTTGTCATAGATTCCTGGAGATACACCCTCCTTGACCTAAGTGGGCGTGGCCTCGTAACGTGGGCGTGGCCTGCTCAGAAAAGTGGGCATGGTCTCTTTACACCAGATTGACACTAAAAAAATGTATAAGATTTATGTATATATACACACACACATGTATAATATACACACTGTATATATATATATATATATATATATATATATATATATATATATATATATATACAGTGGTTCGAAGTGGGGCGGTATACGGGGGTATGGCATACCCCCACTTTAATCTGAAGATTAAAAAAAAGTTTTTTTTCCCTTTCAGGATGCTCTCTGATCACTCAGCAGCACATATTGTGCTTTTGTAATACCCCTGTACAACGGGGCAGTCTGGCAGGGGACGTTGATGGACAGGGGGATGTCCGAAGGTGCGCACTATATTCACTCTTTACTTTTCCATACCCCCACTTCAAAATTTCCATACCCCCACTTCAAAATTTCCACTTCGACCACTGTATATATATATATATAATGTGTGTGTGTAGTATTTGTATATAACACATGTATGTTATACATGTATGTGTATATATATATATACACACACAAAATGTATAATTAGATATTATGCATGTGTGTGTATGTATATATATATATATATATGTATATATACACACACATACATGTATAACATACATGTGTTATATACGTATACTACACACACACATTATTAACAGCGGTCGGGCAGAGCAGGACTCGGAGGCGTGTGCCGGGCAGTCGGATGACACAGTGCCGGCGTGTGCGTCTGACGCTGCACGCACTGGGGGGGGGGGAGTTAGAGCAGAGAGGCTGCGGCGGGCGGATAGACGGAGAGGCTGCGGGCGGCAGGGGAATAGAGCTGAGTGGCTGCGGCGGCTGCAGGAGAATCCCGGAATCTGGGAAACTGGAAAAGCCTCCGGTAGGGTTGCCACCCAAAATGGGAGATTCCCGGAAATCCGGGAGAGGTGAGGGAGGGCGCTGGTGTGTGGGCTAAGGTATTTATGTGTGAGGAAGGGTGATGGGTGCAGGGCCGGGGTATGGGTGTGTGTGTGAGAGAGTGTGTTGGGCTGGGGTATGTGTGTGTGTGACATAGGGTGCAGGGCTGGGGTATGGGTGTGTGACATAGGGTGCAGGGCTGGGGTATGGGTATGTGAGGGATGGTGTTGGGTGCAGGGCTGGGGTATTATACCTCCCAACAAGACCCTCTCCAGGAAGGGACACAATGCTCTATTCCTGGACTTTTCTCTGTACAGTATGATTCCCATCACCTGTGTTGAAACAACTTTTTCATCAAGTAACCTGTTCAACACAGGTGATGGCAATCATACTGTAAGTATGTACTCTAAGAGAGAAGTCCAGGAGTAGAGCATTGTGCCCCTCCTGGAATAGGTCATGTTGGGGGTATGGGTGTGTGAGAGAGGGTGTTGGGCTGGGCTATCGGTGTGAGGGATGTTGTTGGACTAAGGGATTTGTGTCTGGCAACTGTTATTTGGACCTGATGCTGGTCTAGGTCATGCTGAGGTCTCCTATTGGCTCCTGCTCACCACAGAGGAGACTCCCTGTTGCCATCAGCTGACCCTCACTCTCTGCCTTGGAAGGAACCTGCCTATACACAGAGACCGCCCCATACACAGAGGCCAGATTACTTGCAACAGCTAGCTGGTTAGTCTCCGGGCTCCTCACATGTTGTTCAGCTATCCTCCAGAGCTCGCCTGAATCCTCCTGCTAGAGAGGTTCTTTTGCAGCTCCCTTGACCTGCCACTTACCTCCTGGCTTGCAGCAGTTTTGTGCTTGTATTTCTCAGGCACCTCATTATCTATATCTGGGCTGTTTATTTGTAGTGCTTCTACTGTACCTTTATGTTTTGGCAATATTCTCCTGTTTCCCTCTAAGATCCAGTGAAAACAGTCCATACAGTACTTCTGGTTTCATTATTAGGGTCCCATGTATCATTTAATATTTGTGGATAATTCCCCAAAAACACACATGTTCGAGGGTTAGCCACAAATATTAAATATCCCCTGAATGTATCTATTGGGAACTGCAGCAGCAATCTCCAATACCTGCTGCCATCCCTCCTCCCCCGTCAGCAGCCTGTGGGATGTGATGCTGCCTGATGTATTAATATTGGGAAGCATTGCAGCAGATCCCGGGGCTACTGCCATTCTAAGAAGGCGGCAGTCTATTGAAGCCAATGGGTTTCAGGCTGGACTAACTGAGCCATGTGCAGGAAGGTAACTCCGGATGTTAGGATCGCATATTACAATGTGATCCTGGACAATAATATTCCACCCAGATTGCATTGTATATGTGATCCTTCTTAAATACGGCCCCGTAGCCTTTTCACTTGGCAAGTTGTCTCAGATAGAATAACGGGGGTTTTACCGCATTTTAAGCTTAGAGAATCTCCCCCTCTGTGAGGTGGCAACAATGGTATTGTGACATCACAAGAGGTAATCTACAGGTCATGTGACAGGCCCAGCAGTCAACTGAGTATATAATCTAAAACATATCGGGGCCCAAAAAAAAATTGTTCCGTCAGTCATAATATAAATAGATATATTGGTCAGGGAACTCGGTCCTCATTACCCCACACAGTGCATGTTTTGCTGGTAACCCAGCAGGTGCACAGGTGTACTAATTACTCACAGACACATTTTATAAGGTCCGCAGGTGGAGTTAATTATTTTACTTGTGATTCTGTGAGGAGACCTGCAAAACATGCACTGCGTGGGGTAATGAGGACCGAGTTCCCTGACCACTGATCTAGGGGATCCGTGTGCATACACATCTCTGCCGGCTCCCAATAAACTCATGCACACACTAATGGTGTGTACACACGGTCAGATGTGCCTTAAGATCCTATCCACGATCCGATCAGATAGGATCTTAAGGCACATCCGATTTGCATCCAATCTTGACTATATAGTGCAGATCTGCACTATATAGACAAGGCAGCCAAGACTTTCTTGCTTCCGATACGTGAACGCGCATGCACAGCAACACAATGGGCTGTATTCAATTGTCATATTGCACCCAATCTCCTATCTAAAGTGACAGGAGATCGTACGGCAATACGCAATTGATCTTCTTCTTGCGCTGATCATGGTCAGCATGTGCAGGAAGAGCTGCATCTACTGGGTACCAGTCCCTCCGTTGTATACATTGCAGCCTGTTATGATGTTTTTTGGAATAAAAAAAAAAAATTGGTAACTAAACCTTTGAATGCCGATGTTGAGAGATATCTAATATAATATATAATAATATAAAATAATCTCTATATAGAGGAATATGAATCACTTTAGTGATTGCCTGCAAATGATCTGAAGCCGATTAATTGAAGTTTAGTTAAATATTGCATGATAATGTGAGCGAGGCTGGCATTTTTAGGGGATATTTTGCACATCTCTCACAGCAACAATGGGACCTAATAAGCAGGGGAGTAAGCCCCCCATACACTTAGCATAGGCATACCATTCAGCCTTGCAAGCCTCAGCAACCTTCAAGAAGCCAAGACCACATATGATATAGCTTATGCGGTCCTTTTGCATACGATGCATCATAAGTGATACCAGTCACTGCCCCAGGTAACATAATCCAATCCAATGCACATAGGACCATTCATCAGGTCAGATATAATTGTTATACAATGACAATTTCACACAATTTATCGGACGATAGATCAAAATCATGTGAACAAGAGCCATATCGCAGTTGTGTATAGGGGCCTTAATAATGATTAGGCTGGGCTGAGAAATAATGTAAGAGAAGAGTTTTATATTTATTTGTTTGTTTTTATGTTTGTTTGTTTGCTTGCATGTTTTCTCTGTTAGCAAGGTTTTAGCCAACTTGCCTTTTTTTTCCACCAATAGGTATTCAATTTCTATTTAGTTTGGGGAAAAACCATCTCTGTTTTGTATGGTAGACACAAACAAGTATGTTTATATTGCATGGTAGTCACAAAAAGGCTCACTCTACTGTATGGTGATCACAAAAAGAATATTGTATGATTTTCACAGAAATACTCTAGTGAATTGTATCAAACACTTCAGGGAATGTACGCCGTTGTCAGACTGTTTATTTATTTACAGTTTCTTATATAGTCGCACACAGATTCCGCAGTACTTTACAAAGCATTTCATGTTCCAGCCCCAAGATCACAGTGCCTGGGGCTCTGAACCTACACAGCCACGCAATCTATTCATTCAATTGAAAAAACGTTGAATATTATTTCAGTGGTTCATATATGTCAAACCTTTGGAACATATTGCACTAGTATCTGTTTGCCTTTAGCATCCCACCACCAGCTATCCATTTCCATACTCTTGATGTGGAACAGGACGATTAAGCATTCATCAAAGTTTTAACAGACAGGTGTATATTATTCATACTTCATGACACTTACTCCTTCACACCCCGTGGGCTATTGGGCCCTGCTACACAGACACTCCCCTAATGATTTTCACGCCTAAATAATTGAGGATTCTTCTCAGACTTACTAGGACCCCGTTCCCGTTCCCGCTCCGTCACCGCTCCGATACCAGCAGTCACCGCTGGAGAAACACACTTTATGCACCGTGTTTGTCTGTGGACTGTTACACAGCACGCACGTGACGTCACCAAGTTCTATTCTCTATCAGTGACGTCACCAAGTTCTATTCTCTATTGTGATGTCACAATCGGGTTTTTCTGTGGATGCGGCCCACACCTGGTGTCACCCTAAATTGAGGTGACACCATACCCAGGGGCGAATTTAGGGGTCAGGCCGCCCCTAGGCACAACATTTTTGGCCACCCCCCCCCCCCCTATTTTAGTGTAATCATTATTAAGGTATGAGTCCTAACTTGCCAGTATACTGTATTCGTACAATGAGCCTAATGGGTAATGGCTGTAGGAGGGTCTAAAGACGGTGTTTGTTCCCCAAAACCATTGAAAGTCTCTGAGTGCCATTCTTATCATCTGGATGGGGGGGAATTTGGAATATACTGTATATATATATATATATATATATATATATATATATATATATATATATATATATATACAAACACGAAATGAATGGGCGTCACTCAGAGGCTTGGTAATCAAGAAGAAAGTGTATTCGGTACACAAAAGTGGATCTATGTTTCGGGGACGTGCTCCCCTTCGTCAGGATACAAATTAAGTGTACAATAAGCATTTAAATAGTGTCTTACCTGCCAGGGACAGATCACCTCCCCGCCCCACGGCAACGCCGCCCGCGGCTCCGTCTCGTCTCTCCGCTTCCGGTCCTGGGTGACGTCAGTGAACCCGGCGGCGCCGGCATGGCAACTAGGGACGAATCACAGACCCCGATTAGTTGTTGTGTAAACAAAACACGTGCATAACAAGAGGGAGCTCTACACAATAGAGATCAAGTGCACACAGGTGAACAAAATAATAACAGGACAAATCAACTAATATTGCGGACTTAAATGTTGGTGAACAATGTTACGTGCATATATAAAAATAGCCAAAAGCTGGCTATACATATAAAAATGATTAAAAGCGCCAGACGGCACTGTGCTAGCAGAGGGCCAGGTAGCAGCATACTGTAAATATGTGCACACCAACATTTAGTGTGCTAACATGGCTATTTAGCCTACATACATGGATGCATCACAAGAAATAAAGTGGTGAATCAGGACATGAACGTTAAACTGAATAGTAGGATTATAAAAAATGTATGAGACCAGATGAATCATTTAACCCTTTGGGGCGCAGGGTGTCCAGACGGAAAATCCATCTGGACTCGAGTTGTAATAATTTCTTAGAACGATCCCCGCCCCTGATTGATGAGGGTACATGGTCTATTATTTTGTGTTTAAGAGTGGCCATCCCATGCCTAGCCTCAACAAAATGCCTGGCCACAGGTTGGTCTCCTGTGCCATTCTGTAAAGCCGTTCTGATGGCCAGACGATGTTGTGCCATGCGGGTCTTAAAAGCACAATCCGTTTTGCCTATGTAATATAGCCCACAAGGGCAAATTATTGCATAGACAACGTACTTAGTACTACATGTGAGGGGCCATTTAATGGGGAATTTTTTCCCAGACGCTGGATGACTAATGGAGTCCCCTGTGGCCATGTAGTTACATGTGGTGCACCCCAGGCATTTAAAACAACCATTTTTCTTGGATAGAAAATTCCTAGTGTTGGGCTTCGGTTCACTAATGGTGGTTTTAACTAAGTAATCCCGGATACTTTTGCCCCTGGTGTAGCTGGGCATGAGTCGGGCATGCTTAAGGGTTTTCAAGTCTGGGTCATACTTCATGACACTTCTCCTTCACACCCCGTGGGCTATTGGGCCCTGCTACACAGATACTCCCCTAATGATTTTCACGCCTAAATAATTGAGGATTCTTCTCAGACTTACTAGGACCCCGTTCCCGTTCCCGCTCCGTCACCGTTCCGATACCAGCAGTCACCGCTGGAGAAACACACTTTATGCACCCTGTTTGTCTGTGGACTGTTACACAGCACGCACGTGACGTCACCAAGTTCTATTCTCTATCAGTGACGTCACCAAGTTCTATTCTCTATTGTGATGTCACAATCGGCTTTTTCTGTGGATGCGGCCCACACCTGGTGTCACCCTAAATTGAGGTGACACCATACCCAGGGGCGAATTTTGGGGTCAGGCCGCCCCTAGGCACAAAATTTTTTGTTCCCCAAAACCATTGAAAGTCTCTGAGTGCCATTCTTATCGTCTGGATGGGGGGGAATTTGGAATATACTGTATATATATATATATATATATATATATATATATATATATATATATATATATATATATATATATATATATATATATATATATATACAAACACGAAATGAATGGGCGTCACTCAGAGGCTTGGTAATCAAGAAGAAAGTGTATTCGGTACACAAAAGTGGATCTACGTTTCGGGGACGTGCTCCCCTTCGTCAGGATACAAATGAAGTGTACAATAAGCATTTAAATAGTGTCTTACCTGTCAGGGACAGATCACCTCCCCGCCCCACGGCAACGCCGCCCGCGGCTCCGTCTCGTCTCTCCGCTTCCGCTTCCGGTCCTGGGTGACGTCAGTGAACCCGGCGGCGCCGGCATGGCAACTAGGGACGAATCACAGACCCCGATTAGTTGTTGTGTAAACAAAACACGTGCATAACAAGAGGGAGCTCTACACAATAGAGATCAAGTGCACACAGGTGAACAAAATAATAACAGGACAAATCAACTAATATTGCGGACTTAAATGTTGGTGAACAATGTTACGTGCATATATAAAAATAGCCAAAAGCTGGCTATACATATAAAAATGATTAAAAGCGCCAGACGGCACTGTGCTAGCAGAGGGCCAGGTAGCAGCATACTGTAAATATGTGCACACCAACATTTAGTGTGCTAACATGGCTATTTAGCCTACATACATGGATGCATCACAAGAAATAAAGTGGTGAATCAGGACATGAACATTAAACTGAATAGTAGGATTATAAAAAATGTATGAGACCAGATGAATCATTTAACCCTTTGGGGCGCAGGGTGTCCAGACGGTGTTTGTTCCCCAAAACCATTGAAAGTCTCTGAGTGCCATTCTTATCGTCTGGATGGGGGGGAATTTGGAATATACTGTATATATATATATATACACACACATGTATATAAATATATATATAAATATATATATATATATATACATATATATAATATATACACACATGTATATAAATATATAAATATATACACATATATATATATATAATATATACACATATATATGTATATATATATATATATATATATATATATATATATGTGTATATACACACACATTACATATATATAGATTTTGTTCAAATGTAACTTTAGCCCACCTCATAACATGGAGTATTAACTTTATGTGCTATGACTGTCTCAGTCAGTCTCTCAGACACTTGACTGACTGAGCGCAGGATGAGCTCAGCTCAGCTGCTTTCCACGCCCATTGGATACACAGCAGCTAATAGGCTGTGTGTATATAGTAGCCAATGGGCGCTGGAGGCAGTGAGCCTGAGCACAAATCAGCTCACTCGGCGAAGACAAAGCCAGGGGGGAAATATGTATACAGCCTGACAGCCGCCGCCACTGGTGATGTACTACTGTCTGTGTGCATGGCAGAGCGGGAGGGTAGCGGCGGGTAACGAGCGCCGCTGCCGCTGACATATGATGATGAATCATGTCAGCGGCGGCGCCGCTTGTCACTTGCCGCTTCCCACCCGCTCTGCCTCTGCCATGCTGCTATGTAAAAGAATGGCAGCCCGCAAGTGCCGCCCTTGATTTGTGCCGCCCTGAGGCCCGTGCCTCACGGGCCTAGGCACAAATCCGGCTCTGACCATACCTGTACCGCGGTCAACAGGGTGCTGGTTGCAGGGCTGGGCTATTGGTGAGGATGGGGTACGTATGCATGTGGGAGGATGCGGGGCTTTGGGTATGTGAAGGAGGGTGCAGGGCTGGGGTATGAATGTGTGGGAGGTGCAGGGCTAGGCTTTGGGTGTGCAAGGGATGGTTTTGTGTGCAGGGCTGGGGTATGGGTGGGTCAGGTAGGGTATGGGTGGCAAGGCTGGGCTTTGCCAGGGTGTAGGGCTGGGGTATGGGCGTGTGGGAGGGTGCAGCGCTGGGCCTTGGGTGTGTAAAGGTGGGAGCTAGGTGCAGGGCTGGGGTATTGGTATGTCAGGTAGGGTATGGGTGGCAAGGCTGGGGTATAGTTGTGTGATGTAGGGTGCAGGGCTGAGGTATAAGTGTGTTACAGGTAGGGTTGCCACCTCACTTGTCATAGATTCCTGGAGATACACCCTCCTTGACCTAAGTGGGCGTGGCCTCGTAACGTGGGCGTGGCCTGCTCAGAAAATTGGGCGTGGTCTCTTTACACCAGATTGACACTATAAAAATGTATAAGATTTATGTATATACACACACACACATGTATAATATACACACTGTATATATATATATATATATATATATATATATATATATATATATATATAATGTGTGTGTGTAGTATACGTATATAACAAATGTATGTTATACATGTATGTGTATATATATATATATATATACACACACAAAATGTATAATTAGATATTATGCATGTGTGTGTATGTATATATATATATATATATATATATATATATATATATATATATATATATATATACACACACATACATGTATAACATACATGTGTTATATACGTATACTACACACACACATTATTAACAGCGGGTCGGGCAGAGCAGGACTCGGAGGCGTGTGTCGGGCAGTCGGATGACACAGTGCCGGCGCATGCGTCTGACGCTGCACACACTGAGGGGGAGTTAGAGCAGAGAGGCTGCGGCGGGCGGATAGACGGAGAGGCTGCGGGCGGCGGGGGAATAGAGCTGAGTGGCTGCGGCGGCTGAAGGAGAATCCCGGAATCTGGGAAACTGGAAAAGCCTCCGGTAGGGTTGCCACCCAAAATGGGAGATTCCCAGAAATCCGGGAGAGGTGGCAACCCTAGTTACAGGGCTAGGGTATGGGTGCGTGAGCGAGGGTGCGGGACTGGGGTATAGATGTGTGTGGGAAGGTGCAGGGCTGGGCTTTGGGTGTGTGAGGGAAGGTGTAGGGCTGGGGTATGGGTGTGTGAGGGGTGCAGGGTTGGGCTTTGGGTGAGGGAGGGTGCTGGGTGCAGATATTTGTGTGGGATGGTGCAGGGCTGGGCTTTGGGTGTGTGAAGGAGAGTGCAGGTATGGGTGTGTCAGTTAGGGCTCTGGGTGCAGAGCTGGGCTTTGTGAGGGTGCTGGGTGTAGGGCTGGGGTATGGGTGCATGCTGGGAGCTAAGCTGGGGCCTGGTTGTATGAGGGAGGGTGCAGGGCTGGGGTATGGGTGTATGAGGGAGGCAGGGCTGGGGTATGGATGTTTGAGGGAGAGTGCTAGTTGCAGGAGTGGTATATCGGTGTGTGGAGGTGCTAGGTGCAGGACTGGAGTATGGGTGTTTGAGGGAAGGTGCAGAGCTAGGCTTTGGGTGTGTGAGGGAGGGCGCTGGTGTGTGGGCTACGGTATTTATGTGTGAGGAAGGGTGATGGGTGCAGGGCCGGGGTATGGGTGTGTGTGTGTGAGAGAGTGTGTTGGGCTGGGGTATGTGTGTGTGTGACATAGGGTGCAGGGCTGGGGTATGGGTGTGTGACATAGGGTGCAGGGCTGGGGTATGGGTGTGTGAGGGAGGGTGTTGGGTGCAGGGCTGGGGTATTATACCTCCCAACAAGACCCTCTCCAGGAAGGGACACAATGCTCTATTCCTGGACTTCTCTCTGTACAGTATGATTCCCATCACCTGTGTTGAAACAACTTTTTCATCAAGTAACCTGTTCAACACAGGTGATGGCAATCATACTGTAAGTATGTACTCTAAGAGAGAAGTCCAGGAGTAGAGCATTGTGCCCCTCCTGGAATAGGTCATGTTGGGGGTATGGGTGTGTGAGAGAGGGTGTTGGGCTGGGATGTGTGTGTGTGTGTGGGTGTGTGTGTGTATGTGTGTGTGAGAGAGACATAGAGTGCTGGGTGTAGGGCTGGGCTATCGGTGTGAGGGATGTTGATGGACTAAGGGATGTGTGTCTGGCAACTATTATTTGGACCTGATGCTGGTCTCGGTCATGCTGAGGTCTCCTATTGGCTCCTGCTCGCCACAGAGGAGACTCCCTGTTGCCATCAGCTGACCATCACTCTCTGCCTTGGAAGGAACCTGCCTATACACAGAGACCGCCCCATACACAGAGGACAGATTACTTGCAACAGCTAGCTGGTTAGTCTCCGGGCTCCTCACATGTTGTTCAGCTATCCTCCAGAGCTCGCCTGAATCCTCCTGCTAGAGAGGTTCTTTTGCAGCTCCCTTGACCTGCCACTTACCTCCTGGCTTGCAGCAGTTTTGTGCTTGTATTTCTCAGTCACCTCATTATCTATATCTGGGCTGTTTATTTGTAGTGCTTCTACTGTACCTTTATGTTTTGGCAATATTCTCCTGTTTCCCTCTAAGATCCAGTGAAAACAGTCCATACAGTACTTCTGGTTTCATTATTAGGGTCCCATGTATCATTTAATATTTGTGGATAATTCCCCAAAAACACACATGTTCGAGGGTTAGCCACAAATATTAAATATCCCCTGAATGTATCTATTGGGAACTGCAGCAGCAATCTCCAATACCTGCTGCCATCCCTCCTCCCCCGTCAGCAGCCTGTGGGATGTGATGCTGCCTGATGTATTAATATTGGGCAGCATTGCAGCAGATCCCGGGGCTACTGCCATTCTAAGAAGGCGGCAGTCTATTGAAGCCAATGGGCTTCAGACTGCACTAACTGAGCCATGTGCAGGAAGGTAACTCCGGATGTTAGGATCGCATATTACAATGTGATCCTGGACAATAATATTCCACCCAGATTGCATTGTATATGTGATCCTTCTTAAATACGGCCCCGTAGCCTTTTCACTTGGCAAGTTGTCTCAGATAGAATAACGGGGGTTTTACCGCATTTTAAGCTTAGAGAATCTCCCCCTCTTTGAGGTGGCAACAATGGTATTGTGACATCACAAGAGGTAATCTACAGGTCATGTGACAGGCCCAGCAGTCAACTGAGTATATAATCTAAAACATATCGGGGTCCAAAAAAAAATTGTTCCGTCAGTCATAATATAAATATATATATTGGTGAGGGAACTCGGTCCTCATTACCCCACACAGTGCATGTTTTGCTGGTAACCCAGCAGGTGCACAGGTGTACTAATTACTCACAGACACATTTTATAAGGTCCGCAGGTGGAGTTAATTATTTTACTTGTGATTCTGTGAGGAGACCTGCAAAACATGCACTGCGTGGGGTAATGAGGACGAGTTCCCTGACCACTGATCTAGGGGATCCGTGTGCATACACATCTCTGCCGGCTCCCAATAAACTCATGCACACACTAATGGTGTGTACACACGGTCAGATGTGCCTTAAGATCCTATCCACGATCCGATCAGGTAGGATCTTAAGGCACATCCGATTTGCATCCAATCTTGACTATATAGTGCAGATCTGCACTATATAGACAAGGCAGCCAAGACTTTCTGGCTTCCGATACGTGAACGCGCATCGGGATCGCAAGGGTTAAAACCCTTGCAATCTGCATCCGATGCCGATCCGATGTTGACTATATCGTCAACATCGGAAAGGAAATCGGACCGTGTGTACACACTATAACTCCCGCTGAAGTGATTGCATAGCGGCAGCTTGCGTACAAACGTGTCCTGCTATGCCGCATCTTGTATGCACAGCAACACAATGGGCTGTATTCAATTGTCATATTGCACCCAATATCCTATCTAAAGTGACAGGAGATCGTACGGCAATACGCAATTGATCTTTTTCTTGTGCTGATCATGGTCAGCATGTGCAGGAAGAGCTGCATCTACTGGGTACCAGTCCCTCCGTTGTATACATTGCAGCCTGTTATGATGTTTTTGGGAATAAAAAAAAAAAATTGGTAACTAAACCTTTGAATGCCGATGTTGAGAGATATCTAATTTAATATATAATAATATTAAATAATCTCTATATAGAGGAATATGAATCACTTTAGTGATTGCCTGCAAATGATCTGAAGCCGATTAATTGAAGTTTAGTTAAATATTGCATGATAATGTGAGCGAGGCTGGCATTTTTAGGGGATATTTTGCACATCTCTCACAGCAACAATGGGACCTAATAAGCAGGGGAGTAAGCCCCCCATACACTTAGCATAGGCATACCATTCAGCCTTGCAAGCCTCAGCAACCTTCAAGAAGCCAAGATCACATATGATATAGCTTATGCGGTCCTTTTGCATACGATGCATCATAAGTGATACCAGTCACTGCCCCAGGTAACATAATCCAATCCAATGCACATAGGACCATTCATCAGGTCAGATATAATTGTTATGCAATGACAATTTCACACAATTTATCGGACGATAGATCAAAATCATGTGAACAAGAGCCATATCGCACTTGTGTATAGGGGCCTTAATAATGATTAGGCTGGGCTGAGAAATAATGTAAGAGAAGAGTTTTATATTTATTTGTTTGTTTTTATGTTTGTTTGTTTGCTTGCATGTTTTCTCTGTTAGCAAGGTTTTAGCCAACTTGCCTTTTTTTTCCACCAATAGGTATTCAATTTCTATTTAGTTTGGGGAAAAACCATCTCTGTTTTGTATGGTAGACACAAACAAGTATGTTTATATTGCATGGTAGTCACAAAAAGGCTCACTCTACTGTATGGTGATCACAAAAAGAATATTGTATGATTTTCACAGAAATACTCTAGTGAATTGTATCAAACACTTCAGGGAATGTACGCCGTTGTCAGACTGTTTATTTATTTACAGTTTCTTATATAGTCGCACACAGATTCTGCAGCACTTTACAAAGCAATTCATGTTCCATCCCCAAGATCACAGTGCCTGGGGCTCTGAACCTACACAGCCACGCAATCTATTCATTCAATTGAAAAAACGTTGAATATTATTTCAGTGGTTCATATATGTCAAACCTTTGGAACATATTGCACTAGTATCTGTTTGCCTTTAGCATCCCACCACCAGCTATCCATTTCCATACTCTTGATGTGGAACAGGACGATTAAGCATTCATCAAAGTTTTAACAGACAGGTGTATATTATTCATACTTCATGACACTTACTCCTTCACACCCCGTGGGCTATTGGGCCCTGCTACACAGACACTCCCCTAATGATTTTCACGCCTAAATAATTGAGGATTCTTCTCAGACTTACTAGGACCCCGTTCCCGCTCCGTCACCGCTCCGATACCAGCAGTCACCGCTGGAGAAACACACTTTATGCACCGTGTTTGTCTGTGGACTTGTGGACTGTTACACAGCACGCACGTGACGTCACCAAGTTCTATTCTCTATCAGTGACGTCACCAAGTTCTATTCTCTATTGTGATGTCACAATCGGGTTTTTCTGTGGATGCGGCCCACACCTGGTGTCACCCTAAATTGAGGTGACACCATACCCAGGGGCGAATTTAGGGGTCACAAAATTTTTGGCCGCCCCCCCCCCCCCCCTATTTTAGTGTAATCATTATTAAGGTATGAGTCCTAACTTGCCAGTATACTGTAACCGTACAATGAGCCTAATGGGTAATGGCTGTAGGAGGGTCTAAAGACGGTGTTTGTTCCCCAAAACCATTGAAAGTCTCTGAGTGCCATTCTTATCGTCTGGATGGGGGGGAATTTGGAATATACTGTATATATATATATATATATATATATATATATATATATATATATATATATATATATATATATATATATATATACACACACATGTATATAAATATATATATAAATATATATATATATATATATATATATATATATATATATATATATATATATATATATATATATATATATATATATATACAGGTCGAGTATCCCGTATCCGAATATCCGTTATCCGAATTATTCCGAAATACGGACATTCCAGAAAGTGAAAAAAAATTTTTTTTTTGCTAAAAGCTCACTGGAGACATTTGTAACAGCATCACTGAGGACATGATATGTAACTGCCACTATATATGTGCAAGACAATGATTGCTTGGCATTCAAATTCAGTGCTGAGATAGTACACACAGTTTGTTTCACATTTTGAAACCTTGTTTTTTGAACAATTAAAATATATTTGTGTGTATTTTATGTGGTAATAAAATATATTTGTGTGTATATTATGTGTTTATACAGCATAAATGCAAGATACTTCAAAATACTTCATTGAAATATTAAAATATTCCGAAATACGGAATAATCCGTTATCCAAAATTCTCCTGGTCCCGAGCATTTTGGATAAGGGATACTCAACCTGTATATATATAATATATACACACATGTATATAAATATATAAATATATACACAGCTGCTCCGGTTACCCAGGGTTTTCCCCTTGACTCCTCGTTGATTTCATTGTACCACTGAACTTAAAGCCTCTTGAGAAAGATCCCCTCTAGTGGGATCGAAACGTCGGGGCATGTTCTATAAAACACTTGTGAACTTATCGACTTAACACCGTGTGCAAATTGAATAAACTTCAACTATTTGGATTTTACCAACTTGTTTGAAATTCATACTTTGGAGAGTGCTGGATATTCTACACCTATATAGGTGTAGATACACCCCGGATTATAATTGGACATACGTTTCACACGCATCTCCTTTATCTGGCACCCCGTGACATCTCAATGATTAGTGAGAGTGCGGTCTATACCTGGAACTAAATATATACACATATATATATATATATAATATATACACATATATATGTATATATAATATATATATATATATATATATATATATATATATATATATATATATATGTGTATATACACACACATTACATATATATAGATTTTGTTCAAATGTAACTTTAGCCCACCTCATAACATGGAGTATTAACTTTATGTGCTATGACTGTCTCAGTCAGTCTCTCAGACACTTGACCAGTGGCGTAAGTACCGAGGGTGCAGGGGGTGCAGCTGCTATGGGGCCCGAGCTGTTCTAGGGCCCGCTGCACCCCCTGCACCCAAAGATCAGCGCTCCCTACTCCTCCTTGCACACAAGAGAAAGCAGCTGCTGCGACAGCCCCCTCACCCCGGGCCACCTGCAGCCACGGAGAATGAAGCTGCGCTGTGCGTGTGCGCTGCGCTCCCCCATAGTTCCAACCCACTTCAGTTGTCACCATCCTTCCTGAGTCAGTCCCTGGCCGCCCTCCTGAAGTCCCGCGATTCACGGACATTTAGGGGGCGGGGCTTAATGCATTAAAGTGCCCGCCTCCATAGAGGTCCTCCTTGGCTCTGTTGATGTTCCCACTTCCCAGAGATTGCTGCAATAAGGTAATGCTCGTCCCCCTTTCTCTCTGCCACCCCCTCTCTTTCTCCAGTCTCTTTCACCTCTTTCTCTATCTTTCTGAAGCCATCTCCCCCCCTCAGAATGTCTCATCCCCATGACTCAGATGCTGTCTCTGCCCCCACCCCCCCCTCTCTCTGACACTGTTTCTGACTCTGACCCCAGTGCACCAACTGAGACTATTGCCATTTCATCACTATTCCCCACACCGATCTCCAAACCCTTCCCGTCCACTGTCTATTTCTACTCTGCTATTCTGCACTAGGCTTAAATAATAAAAGCAATTATATTTGCACATGCCAATGCTATTGTCTTTATTAGACAAATACTTATACATACAGGGGTGTTATTAGAGGAGAGCGCTGTGCACACCTGTACGTTTCTATATCCCTTCATAGTGCCTGGACCACTCTGATAGCCCAGAAGCACCCTTGTATGGTCATTTGAGCACAATACCCCATCCAGTGCTTAAACTGTCTCTGACACTCTCTCTTCCCCACTCTCTCTGACGCCGTGTCGCCGTCTCCTACCCCTCTCTATGATGCATTCTCCTCCCCCTCTCTCTCCGTCTCTTCCCCCCCTCTGTCTGATGTCATCTCTTTCCCCCTCTGTCTGATGCCATCTCCTTCCCTCTCTCCCTGAAGCCGTCTCCTCCCCTTGCTCTGACGCCGTCTCCTCCCCTTGCTCTGACACCATCTCTTCCCCCTCTCTCTGACGCTGTCTCCTCCCCTCTCTTTGACGCTGTCTCCTCCCCCTTGTTCTGATGCCATCTCCCTCCCTCTGATGCCGCCTCCTCCCCCTCTCTCTGACGCCATCTCCTCCCCCCTCTCTTTGTCTTTCTAGTGCTGTCTACCTCCCTCACTCACTCCATTCTGTTTGTAACTCTGTCTCCCCCTAACATCTTCTTTGTCATTAACTCCTCTCACACTCCCAATCTTGCTACCCTAATGCTTGGTACACACTGGAGGATATTCATGCGATATCGGTAACGGTATCGATATTGTCCATATCGTTACCAATAAATCGCTCAGTGTATACCCAGCCTAAGGGGAATTGTATGGACAATGTGTGGGGGGCCCTTTTCAAAAGTTTGCTATGGGGCCCACAACATTCTAGTTACGCCTCTGCACTTGACTGACTGAGCGCAGGATGAGCTCAGCTCAGCTGCTTTCCACGCCCATTGGATACACAGCAGCCAATAGGCTGTGTGTATACAGTAGCCAATGGGCGCTGGAGGCAGTGAGCCTGAGCACAAATCAGCTCACTCGGCGAAGACAAAGCCAGGGGGGGAATATGGATACAGCCTGACAGCCGCCGCCGCTGGTGATGTACTACTGTCTGTGTGCATGGCAGAGCGGGAGGGTAGCGGCGGGTAACGAGCGCCGCTGCCGCTGACATATGATGATGAATCATGTCAGCGGCGGCGCCGCTTATCACTTGCCGCTTCCCACCCGCTCTGCCTCTGCCATGCTGCTATGTAAAAGAATGGCAGCCCGCAAGTGCCGCCCTTGATTTGTGCCGCCCTGAGGCCCGTGCCTCACGGGCCTAGGCACAAATCCGGCTCTGACCATACCTGTACCGCGGTCAACAGGGTGCTGGTTGCAGGGCTGGGCTATTGGTGAGGATGGGGTACGTATGCATGTGGGAGGATGCAGGGCTTTGGGTATGTGAAGGAGGGTGCAGGGCTGGGGTATGAGTGTGAGGGAGGTGCAGGGCTAGGCTTTGGGTGTGCAAGGGATGGTTTTGTGTGCAGGGCTGGGGTATGGGTGGGTCAGGTAGGGTATGGGTGGCAAGGCTGGGCTTTGCCAGGGTGTAGGGCTGGGGTATGGGCGTGTGGGAGGGTGCAGCGCTGGGCCTTGGGTGTGTAAAGCTGGGAGCTAGGTGCAGGGCTGGGGTATTGGTATGTCAGGTAGGGTATGGGTGGCAAGGCTGGGGTATAGTTGTGTGATGTAGGGTGCAGGGCTGGGGTATAAGTGTGTTACAGGTAGGGTTGCCACCTCACTTGTCATAGATTCCTGGAGATACACCCTCCTTGACCTAAGTGGGCGTGGCCTCGTAACGTGGGCGTGGCCTGCTCAGAAAAGTGGGCGTGGTCTCTTTACACCAGATTGACACTATAAAAATGTATAAGATTTATGTATATATACACACACACATGTATAATATACACACTATAATAAGGGCACGGTAGTGCCCTTATATTAAGGCTGAATCGAACGAATGGATTTTTCCCATAGGGAACTTTTCGGATGGGGGCATGGTGTTTGAGGGACTGCACCTCAAAAGTGACTGGGCGTACTGAGCTGAAATTTGGCATGTACGTGTAGAATCGTCAACCGGTGCTGCGTGCCAAATTTCAGGGCGAAATATTAAAAAATGACCAATTGGGAGCGATCTAAACTTCCAACTGCCAGTTTTTTTCTGACACTTCAGAAATGACACTTTGTCACCCATGTTAGTCTATGAGGGTTTTTTTGGGAAGGCATAACTCGGGGTAGAGGAACAATTGAGACTTGGGGTTTGTTTTATTAGGTAGATATTGTCCCAGTGGAGTGCCTTTTGGGGTTGAGGATTTTCAGATAGGTACAGTTTTTTTTATAATTTTGTGAAACGTCCCCCATTATAAAGATAGGAGCTCCAACTTGTTGCGCAGCCGCAGAAGCCATCAGCTGGGGGCGTACACAGAGTGGCTTCACTTGGGTGCCAGAGGTGGCTGTAAGATGAGTGACATCACCTAATTTATTCACTGCACTCCGTGCACTGCCGGGAAATTCAAAAAGTGCTTTCTGTGGGGAAGGGCTCAGGGAGCTGGGCTGCCAGGTGACTATTCGGTCCTACAGCAGGTGGTATATGGAGTGCTGTCTCCCCGCAGCATCACCAGTGTCCTGTCCCCCTGTGATTCCCCAGCTGCATCCGCCTTCGCTTGTCCCCCTGTGATCCCCCACAGCATCCCCAGTGTCCTGTTCCCCTGCAGCATCTCTGGTGTCCCGTCCCTCTGTGATCCCATGGCAGTATTCCCAGTGTCCTGTCCCCCTGGCAGCATTCCCAATGTGCTGTGCCCCTGTGATCCCACGCAGAATCCACCATGTCCCGTCCCCCTGTGATCCCCCCACAGCATACTCAGTGTCCTAGTCCCCCGTGATCCCCTGGCAGTTTAGGCGTACGCATGGGGGTGCACATGCACCTAATAATGATTCCCCCCCCCCACACCCGCCGCACAATTTTATAGGAGACAAGCTGTGCAACTGAACGGGGTGCTGCACAGCAAGTCCCTGCTGTTGCATGGGGGAGGGGGAGCTGACACGGCTTTTACAGAGCCTGTCACTTTCAGGAGAGAGAGAGCAGTGGGGAGTGGGACGGAGTTTACAGGGAGGGAATGCAGAATTACATGGGAGTCAGGGGGCGGAGCTACATGGAAGTCGGGGCGGGGCTACACGGGAGATAGGAGGCGGGGCTAACCTGGCTCAGGGCAGCTACTGGCCTACTGCCCAGTGTGCCCACATTGCTGCTGCTGTCATGAAAGGAGAAGAGGGACAACTCCACATCCTTCCCTGTCACTTTCAGGAGAGAGAGCAGTGGGGACGGAGTTTACAGGGAATGCAGAATTACATGGGAGTCATGGGGCGGAGCTACACGGAAGTCAGGGGGCGGGGCTACACTGGAGACAGGGGGCGGGGCTAACCTGGCTCAGGGCAGCTACTGCCCAGTGTGCCCACATTGCTGCTGCTGCTGTCATGAAAGGAGAAGAGGGACAACTCCACATCCTTCCAGTCCAGGCATGGCTATAAAATTACCTTAAGCAAGTGAGTACTACTGTGTTTTTTTTCCCTGTGAAATGAAGTATGTAACGTGGGTTAGCATTAGGCTGGAGGAGGGAGGGTTAGATTTAGGCACTAGAAGGGACATAGAGTTAGGCTGCTGGGGGACTTAGAATTAGCTGGTGGAAAGGGAAGGTTAGGCCGCAGGGCAAGTGAGTGCATCTGTGTGAAAGCCTGCAGGCCGCATGGTGAGGTAGTGCATCAGTGTTATTTAGCGCAGGCCGCAAGGTGAATGAGTGTGACAGAGCGCAGGCCGCTGAGTGAAGGAGCGCATCAGTGTGATAGAGTGCAGGGTGATGGAGTGCGTCAGTGTGATTTAGCGCAGGCCCCAGGGTAAGGGAGTGTGACAGAGTGCAGACCGCTGACTGAGGGGGCGCATCTGTGTGATAGAGTGCATGCCCCAGAGTGAGGGAGCACGTCAGTGTGATAAAGCGCAGGCCGCTGGGTGAGGGAGCGTGTTAGTGTGATAGAGCGCAGGCTTCAGAGTGATGGAGTGTGTCAGTGTGATAAAGCGCAGGCTGCAGGGTGAGAAAGCATGTCAGTGTGATACAGTGCATCAGTGTGATAGAGCTCATGCCCCAGAGTGAGGGAGCATGTCAGTGTGAAAGAGCGCAGGCCGCTGGGTGAGGGAGCGTATTAGTGTGATAGAGCGCAGGCTTCAGGGTGATGGAGTGTAGCAGTGTGATTTAGCGCAGGCCGCAGAGTAAGGGAGTGTGTCAGTGTGATTTAGTGATGGCCGCAGGGTGAGGAATCATGTCAGTGTGATAAAGTGCATCAGCATGATAGAGAGCAGTTTGATAGAGCGCAAGCCGCAGGGTGAGGGAGTGTGACAGAGCGCAGACCGCTGAGCGAGGGAGCGCGTCAGTGTGATATATTGCATGCCCCAGAGTGAGAGAGCACGTCAGTGTGATAGAGCGCAGGCTTCAGGGTGATGGAGCGCGTCAGTGTGATTTAGCGCAGGCCGCAGGGTAAGGGAGTGTGACAGAGTGCATGCCACAGAGTGAGAGAGCACGTCAGTGTGATAGAGCGCAGGCTTCAGGGTGATGGAGCGCATCAGTGTGATTTAGCGTAGGCCCCAGGGTAAGGGAGTGTGACAGAGTGCAGGCCGCTGGGTGAGGGAGCGTGTTAGTGTGATAGAGCGCAGGCTTCAGAGTGGTGGAGTGTGTCAGTGTGATAAAGCGCAGGCTGCAGGGTGAGGAAGCATGTCAGTGTGATACAGTACATCAGTGTGATAGAGAGCAGTGTGATAGAGCTCCTGGCCCAGAGTGAGGGAGCATGTCAGTGTGATAGAGCGCAGGCTTCAGGGTGATGGAGTGTATCAGTGTGATTTAGCGCAGGCCGCAGAGTAAGGGAGTGTGTCAGTGTGATTTAGTGCAGGCCGCAGGGTGAGGAATCATGTCAGTGTGATAGAGTGCATCAGCATGATAGAGAGCAGTTTGATAGAGCGCAAGCTGCAGGGTGAGGGAGTGTGACAGAGCGCAGACCGCTGAGCGAGGGAGCGCGTCAGTGTGATATAGTGCATGCCCCAGAGTGAGGGAGCACGTCTGTGTGATAAAGCGCAGGCCACTGGGTGAGGGAGCGTGTTAGTGTTGATAGAGAGCAGTGTGATAGAGCACAGGCGGCAGGGTGAGGGAGTGTGACAGAGCGCAGACCGCTGAGCGAGGGAGTACGTCAGTGTGATTTAGCGCAGACTGCAGGGTGAGAGAGCGTCAGTGTGATATAGTGCAGGCTGCAGGGTGAGGGAGTGTCAGTGTGATTTAGCGCAGGCTGCAGGGTGAGAGAGAGCGTCAGTGTGATATAGTGCAGGCTGCAGGGTGAGGGAGCATCAGTGTGATATAGTGCAGGGTGAGGGAGCGTCAGTGTGATATAGTGCAGGCTGCAGGGTGAGGGAGCGTCAGTGTGATATAGTGCAGGCTGCAGGAGCGTCAGTGTGATATAGTGCAGGCTGCAGGGTGAGGGAGCGTCAGTGTGATATAGTGCAGGGTGAGGGAGCGTCAGTGTGATAGAGTGCAGACCGCTGAGTGAGGGAGTACGTCAGTGTGATAGAGTGCATGCCCCAGAGTGAGGGAGCATGTCAGTGTGTTATAGTGCAGGCCGCTGGGTGAGGGAGTGTGTTATTGTGATATAATGCAGGGTGAGGGAACGTCAGTGTGATATAGTGCAGGCTGCAGGGTGAGGGAGCATCAGTGTGATATAGTGCAGGCTGCACGGTGAGGGAGCGTCAGTGTGATATAGTGCAGGGTGAGGGAGCGTCAATGTGATATAGTGCAGGGTGAGGGAGCATCAGTGTGATATAGTGCAGGCTGCACGGTGAGGGAGCGTCAGTGTGATCTAGTGCAGGCTGCACGGTGAGGGAGCGTCAGTGTGATCTAGTGCAGGCTGCAGGGTGAGGGAGCGTCAGTGTGGTATAGTGCAGGCAGCTGCTGGGTGAGGGAGTGTGTTAGTGTGATAGTGCAGGGAGAGGGAGCATCAGTGTGATATAGTGCAGGGTGAGGGAGCATCAGTGTGATATAGTGCAGGGTGAGGGAGCATCAGTGTGATATAGTGCAGGGTGAGGGAGCATCAGTGTGATATAGTGCAGGGTGAGGGAGCGTCAGTGTGATATAGTGCAGGGTGAGGGAGAGTCAGTGTGATATAGTGCAGGGTGAGGGAGCGTCAGTGTGATATAGTGCAGGCTGCAGGTGGAGGGAGCGTCAGTGGTGATATTAGTGCAGGCTGCAGGATGAGGGAGCGTCAGTGTAACATAGTGCAGGCTGCAGGGTGAGGGAGCATCAGTGTGATATAGCACAGGCTGCAGGGTGAGGGAGGGCGTCAGTGTGATATAGTACAGACTGCAGGGTGAGGGAGCGTCAGTGTGATATAGTGCAGGCTGCAGGGTGAGGGAGCGTCAGTGTGATATAGTGCAGGGTGAGGGAGCGTCAGTGTGATATAGTGCAGGCTGCAGGGTGAGGGAGTGTCAGTGTGATAGAGCGCAGGCCGCTGGGTGAGGGAGCCTGTTAGTGTGATAGAGAGCAGGCTGCAGAGTGATGGAGTGCACCAGTGTGATTTGAGCAGGCCGCAGGGTGAGAGAGCATGTCATTCTGATAGAGAGCAGGACACTGGGGGAAGGAGATTGCTCCATCTACAGCTCCCGGCTGATGCTGTTGCGCTGCGCAGTTAAATTAGGTAAACTGTAATATTTGTCTCCAACATCCTGTCCCACTTGCGTATGTCACTCACACAACCACTCACACACCACTGTCACCCATATGCCACTATCACTCACTATCACTGTGTGGCATAATGTGTAATGGGTATTACAGTGTTTGCTTTAATGTGTATCGAGCATTTCGGTGTGTTGCATAATGTGTAATGAGCATTATTTTCTCTCTCCCATTGTCCCCCCTTCTCCTCTTTCTCTCCCCTGCGCTCTTCCTTCTTCTACGCAGGAGGGTCTGCACCATGACCGCTGTCCTGCTTCAGCCGGGTCCTTGATGCTGCCAGGGTGCTGCTTCAGCTGCTGGGTCCAGGAGGGTTCTCGTTGCTACTGCCGTCCTGCTCCAGCTGGGTCCAAGAGGGTCCAAACTGTCGCCAGAGTGTCGCTACACCCACCACACCGTAAGAAGCACACCAGCACTCGGACATCTCCCCCATCACTGACCTGACATCTGTACCCCCCCCCCCCAATTACTAACTTGATAGCTGTATCCCCCCTGCCCCACCCATCACTGACCGCTGCAGACCCTGCCCCTGAACCGGCACCCCATCACTGCATGACCTGAAAGCTGCACCATCATCCCCTTCCCCCCAGCCGTGAAAGTAGAAGCCTCAACACCCACCAGCACTAACAGCAGCAACGCCATCCCCATCCTCCCCCCAGAAGTGACAGTAGAACTCCCCAACAGTTATGTCTTTCCCATTGGGCACAATGTGCAGTTGCCTAGGGGCCCTAGGACCTAGGGGCCCACCCCAATGGGGAAGACAGAACTGCCCCGGGGGGCTGCTGCGGCTGGAAGACAGTGGGTGCTGGGACCTTGTATCGCTGTTTGCCGAGCAGCGTGGCAGGAAGCGCTGCTGATTTTTAAAAGACTGGCTGGACACAGATAAGGTTTTCCAGAAAATTACAGGGTTTTTTAAATTTAGTGAACTTTTCTCCATTATAAAGATATAGCATTTCAACTTGTTGCACTTGCACAGTGGCCACCAGTGTATACTTAGAGAGACTTCACTAAAAAGGTGTACCAAGATGGCTGATTTTATTACAGTACAGAAAGAGACGCTGGCATTTTCTATCCCCTCTTGACACAATGGCAACCATTACTTTGTATACCGTTACACTGTATGCATGGGGCTCAGTTGTCACATTCCCCCCATCACACTCGGTCTGAGGGAGAGACACGTGTGCACGGCACTGCTTCAGGCACAGCTTATTTACATATTACCGCCTCTCATACTGTGATTAACTCCCTCGTTGTTGTGCCAGCTGCTGATTGGTCAGACGTCCTGTCGTTTGCAATTGCACCTGACGCTTCCTGAAATCAGGCTCTACCATGTTCCTGCTGGAGGACTGTAGCGGTGCATTGGGGGGCAGCTGGGAAGTGGAGGCTGCTGCTTGGGGGAACTAGCGGAGCTTTGGAGGGAAGCTGGGAAGCGGAGGCCGCTGCTCGGGGGAAACTAGTGGCACTTTGGAGGGAGGCTGGGAAATGGAGGCCGTTACTGGGGGGACATGGAGTCCCCCCCCCCACCCCCAGTGCCGGTCATTGTCATGAATGTAGAACCCCAGGGGGGGGACAGGGAGTGCCTCTCAGTACCATGTATGTAACACCCCTTCGGCATATGTCCCCTTCCCATGTACACCCCATCCGCATATGTTCCACCTTCCCATACATATATATATATATATATATACACCTCCTCTCCCTACCCCTCCTACACATGTCCCCTTCCCATACATATATACACCCCCTCCCCATATACACATCCTACCCCTCCTACACATGTCCCCTTCCCATACATATATATACCCCCTCCCCATATACACATCCTACCCCTCCTACACATGTCCCCTTTCCATACATATATACATCCCCTCCCCATATACACATCCTACCCCTCCTACACATGTCCCCTTCCCATACATATATACACCTCCTCCCCATATACACATCCTACCCCTCCTACACATGTCCCCTTCCCATACATATATATATACCCCCTCCCCATATACATGTCCTACCCCTCCTACACATGTCCCCTTCCCATACATATATACATCCCCTCCCCATATACACGTCCTACCCCTCCTACATATGTCCCCTTCCCATACATATATACACCCCCTCCCCATATACACTTCCTACCCCTCCTACACATGTCCCCTTCCCATACATATATACATCCCCTCCCCATATACACGTCCTACCCCTCCTACATATGTCCCCTTCCCACACATATATACACCCACTCCCCATATACATGTCCTACCCATCCTACACATGTCCCCTTCCCATACATATATACACCCCCTCCCCATATACACGTCCTACCCCTCCTACACATGTCTACTTCCCATACATATATACACACCCTCCCCATATACACATCCTACCCCTCCTACACATGTCCCCTTCCCATACATATATACACCCCCTCCCCATATACACATCCTACCCCTCCTACACATGTCCCCTTCTCATACATATATACACCCCCTCCCCATATACACATCCTACCCCTCCTACACATGTCCCCTTCCCATACATATATACACCCCCTCCCCATATACATGTCCTACCCCTCCTACATATGTCCCCTTCCCATACATATATAAATCCCCTCCCCATATACACGTCCTACCCCTCCTACATATGTCCCCTTCCCATACATATACACATCCTACCCCTCCTACACATGTCCCCTTCCCATACATATATATACCCCCTCCCCATATACATGTCCTACCCCTCCTACACATGTCCCCTTCCCATACATATATACATCCCCTCCCCATATACACGTCCTACCCCTCCTACATATGTCCCCTTCCCACACATATATACACCCACTCCCCATATACATGTCCTACCCATCCTACACATGTCCCCTTCCCATACATATATACACCCCCTCCCCATATACACGTCCTACCCCTCCTACACATGTCTACTTCCCATACATATATACATCCCCTCCCCATATACATGTCCTACCCCTCCTACACATGTCCCCTTCCCATACATATATACATCCCCTCCCCATATACACGTCCTACCCCTCCTACATATGTCCCCTTCCCACACATATATACACCCACTCCCCATATACATGTCCTACCCATCCTACACATGTCCCCTTCCCATACATATATACACCCCCTCCCCATATACACGTCCTACCCCTCCTACACATGTCTACTTCCCATACATATATACATACCCTCCCCATATACACATCCTACCCCTCCTACACATGTCCCCTTCCCATACATATATACACCCCCTCCCCATATACACATCCTACCCCTCCTACACATATCCCCTTCTCATACATATACACATCCCCTCCCCATATACACGTCCTACCCCTCCTACACATGTCCCCTTCCCATACATATATACACCCCCTCCCCATATACACATCCTACCCCTCCTACACATGTCCCCTTCCCATACATATATACACCCCCTCCCCATATACACATCCTACCCCTCCTACACATGTCCCCTTCCCATACATATATACACCCCCTCCCCATATACACATCCTACCCCTCCTACACATGTCCCCTTCCCATACATATATACATCCCCTCCCCATATACACATCCTACCCCTCCTACACATGTCCCCTTCCCATACATATACACATCCTACCCCTCCTACACAGGCTCTGTAGCTCCTGCATCTTTAATACAGGAGAGGGCGTGTTGGAGGAAGCTGTGTAGGAGGTTCAGCGTGTAGTGTCCGATCCTCTATGGCACAGGGCCTTATTCTAGTTCACTCTTTCTGATAAAAACCTTCTTAGATGGACAAAACCATGTGCACTACAGGTGGGGAAGATATTACTTGTGCAGAGAGAATCAGATTTGGGTGGGGTTTTACTTCAAAGTGAGATCTATATTGCAGTGTTAAAATAAAGCAGTCAGTATTTTCCCTGCACAGAAACAAAATAAATCACCCAAATCTAATTCTCTCTGCACATTTTACATCTGCCCCCTGCAATGCACATGGTTTTGTCCATCTAAGAAGGATTTTGTCAGAAAGAGTGAACTAGAATAAGGCCCACAGTCCCTTTCAACCAATAGGACATTTATCCCTATTGTTAGGATATATCACAAGGCAGTTATGAGATAACATTAGAATCTAGATAAAATACACATATGCCTGCACACTAATAGAGCTTAAGGGTATTTAACCCAACACTAACAGAGGACGGCAGAGATGCCGACGGCGCTGTCGACATAACACCTGAGCGAGTTAGGAACGCATGCAAGAGCTTAAACTCAGACTCCATATAGGGAGGAAAAGCTCTTTTTTAAATTCTCCACAACATCTTTATTCAGTTGTTGTCACTTTTTCTTTCTTTGTTTAATTGTTTTTACAACTGTATCCATGTGTCTATATATGGTCATATGCTTTAGTCACTATTTGAGCACTGCACGTTATAGCAAAAATAGCACGTAATGCTTCTAAAGTAACATTGTTTACATGCGCACGATATTGTATTGTTTTGTACATTTTATGTATACTTTTTTATATATATATCCGCAGTGTGCACTCTGACAGCGTCGCGTTGCCCTAGCAACCAAAGAAGCCGGAGGTCTCCCATACCCGCCAGAAGACAGTGTGGGTAACAGAAGTGGTCAGAGGAGAGTTCCGGCGACGGAGGATGTGCGGGAGACATGCCGGTAAGTTATGTTTAAAATTTGCACTTTGTCACTCTGCTAGTTATCCTGACGAAGGAGCCACGAGCTCCGAAACGTAGAAATAAAGCTTCACTGATTTCACATGTGTAGGAGGGGTAGGATGTGTATATGGGGATTAGATATATATTTATATCTCCTCCCCTCCACATGTCCCCTTCTTCATATATATATATATACTAGGTGATTCATCGCGCCCTACGGGCGCTCTTCACACCGTCGTAAGGGGCTGCGCCCCCTTAATTTGTGAACATTTGCATATGAGAAATATGGTTAGAATTGTATGAAAGATGCCTGTATTGCAACTTGAGTTATAGGTGAAATGTGTTACATAGAGAGCATATGATGTGGAAAAGGGTGTGTATTGTTTTGTTTAATTAAAAAGCGGTTACAGAGCAAGATGTACATTGATAGTGTGGATGGTACAGTGACATTTGTGGGTGTGGGGGGGGGGGGTTTGTGGGTGTGGGGGGGGGCTGTGTGTGCGTGTTGTTTAGGTGTGTGGGTGCAATAGTACAGTAGGGTGTTTCTGAGTCAGCGGCTCCCCACTGGCGGAGGTCACGACACTGGAAAACAGGAGGCTGGGTAGTGATAGGGGTGTGTGGGCATAAGGGGGACTAAAGAGGAGGGTGGGAGATACTGTGCAGCTTCTGCCAGTGGGTGAGGGTCCAGCGTGGCAGTACAGGATGGTGGCCCTGTCAGTGTTTCCTCCTACTGGGTGGGAGTTTGGGTGCATGAGAGCAGGAGGCTGGGCTATGAGGCATGATAGGGGCATGTGGGCAAAACAGCGTCAGCGACTCCCCAGTGGTGGAAGTTACGGTTCAGGAGAGCAGGAAGCTGGGTAGTGATAGGGGTGTGTGAGTATACGGGGGACTAAAGAGGGGCTTAGGGGTGCTGCCGTGGGTGGATGCCGTGAATTGCAGGAGGGGGGGGGTCGTGGGGGGGGTGTGTGGGTACCGCGAAATGTGGGAGGGGGGGGGGCGCGGGGGGGTTGCAGTGAATCGCGGGAGGGTGCGTCGCGGGGGCGGGGGGTTGCCGCAATGACAGGAGGGGGGTCAGGGGTGGGGAATCGCGGTAGGGGGTCGTGGGGGGCACCGTGAACAGCGGGAGGGGGGGCCCGGGGAGTTGGCGCGAATCGTGGGAGGGGGGTCGCGGGGTGCCGCAATCGCAGGAGGGGGGGGTGTCACGGGGTAGGGCCGCGAATCGCGGGAGTCACCGGGGGGTGCCGCGAATTGCGGGGGGTGTGCTGCAAATCGCGGGAGGGGGGTCGCGGGGGGTGACGCGAATCGCCACAAGAAAAAAATCAACACAGAAAGTTCAACACATGTAAATGTTGACATAAGTGTGGCACTTCATCGGTGTCCATGTCGACACATGAGAATGAATATGAAAACATTCAAAAAAAGAAAAATAAATCTTCAAAAACTCATGTCAACCTTTTTCATTGTCGACCATAGCCGTGCCAGTGTTTTGCATGTGCCATTTAATCCTGGGGTTGCCGTGAATCGCGTGGGGGGGAGGAGGTGAGGGGTGTCCGCGAATCACGGGAGGAGGGGTCGTGGGTGGATGCCGTGAATTGCGGGAGGGGGGGTCGCGGGGGGGTGTGGGTGCTGCGAATTGTGGGAGGGGGGGGCGCGGGGGGTTGCAGTGAATCGCGGGAGGGTGGGTCGCGGGGGGTTGCCGCAATGACAGGAGGGGGGAATCGCGGTAGGGGGGTTCGTGGGGGGCACCGTGAACGGCGGGAGGGGGGGCCCGGGGGGTTGGCGCGAATCGTGGGAGGGGGGGTCGCGGGGTGCCGCGAATCGCAGGAGGGGGGGTGTCACGGGGTGGGGCCGCGAATCGCGGGAGTCACCGGGGGTGCCGCGAATTGCGGGGGGTGTGCTGCAAATCGCGGGAGGGGGGTCGCGGGGGGTGCCGCGAATTGCCACAAGAAAAAATCAACACAGAAAGGTCAACACATGTAAATGTTGACATAAGTGTGGCACTTCATTGGTGTCCATGTCGACACATGAGAATGAATATGAAAACATTGAAAAAGTGAAAAATAAATCTTGTCAACCTTTTTCATTGTCGACCATAGCCATGTCAGTGTTTTGCATGTGCCATTTAATCGTGGGGATGCCGTGAATGGGGGGGGGGGAGGGAGGGAGGTGCATACCTCCCAACATGACCCTCTCCAGGAGGGACACATTGCTCTGTTTCTGGACTTTCTTCTTAATTTATGGATTACCATCACCTGTGCTTAAACACCTTTCTTATCAATTACCCTGTTTAAAACAGGTGATGACAATCATAAATTAAGATGGAAGTCCACAACCCAGCGTTACAGCTCCAGACACACTTTGAGTGACAGATGTAGCCAAATATATAAGATATATATATATATATATATATATATATATATATATATATATATATGTTGCGGGGCGGACCGGCACTCTATCCCTTTAAATTGTTTGCTCCGGTGCCTTCCAATACATAGTATAGCATATGGAAAAAAATGGCGGCACTCGTAGACTTGTAGTGAAAAACTTTCTTTTATATAGTCATAAAAATGGTACAGAGTACAACGTACATACATACATACATGTCATAACCCTCCTATATATGTCCCCTTCCTATACATATATACACCCCCTCCCTATATACACATCCTACACCTCCTACACATGTGCTGTGCCAGCAGTAACCCTGGTGATGGTGTTGTTACTAATGCCTGTTTTTACCGCACCCCCTCTTTCCAAGCTCTATATACCCAAAAGGTTATGATGGGGGGGGGGGGGGGGGGGGCACTGATACGCCTAATCATGTGCTCCTAGAGAGTGGCTTCCCTGCCATCCAAACTGGGTGTCACACTCATATACCCAGTACTCTTATTAGTCATGTGAAACACACCCATTAACACTCTTTAGTGTATACCAAGTTGTTTCTTGTGAAAAGAATGTCTATGGTTAGTCTTCATTCTAGCACCCGCTATCTTTGAACCTTGCAGTTACTCTTGCCTGTCTGGGGTGTTGCTGGTTGCTGTGGTGTTTCTAGCACAGTTCTGGTTTGCATATCAATTCTGATATACAGACCACACTGTGCTTGAAGCACAACAGCAGACAGCGACACCCCAGGCAGGGAAGAGGAACTTCATGGGTTTTCAAAGATAGCGGTTGCTAGAATGAACACTACAATGGTTATATTCTGGACAGCACTTGCTATTAATCCTTACACAATTCTAGTCCAACCTCTGTAACAGGCATCTTCACATGGAATTTCCCTCACTGGATACTTTTCCTGTAATTTAAATTGTCACTGTTAACAACACACGGCCGCACACACTGGACGATATGCACACGATATCAATAAAGACCATATTATTAATGATGTATCACCCAGTGTGTACCCAGCTATAGGCATATTTGATAATACCTAGAATTTTAGTACATACAGGTTTTTGATTGCAGCATGTGTGCACATTGGGTGTATTCAGCCGCTTATTAATAACATAACCACCAAACAAACTAATTTGGTGAATGTGCTCCCAATGGAGCCTTGTGTAGTCACCTAGAGGCCTATCTCAGATGTTTCACTTGCTCACTACTACAGTATTGTCTTTGGGGAAAATGATTGGTAAACACATTTGATGAAAAAACGGTACTTGTTTCCTAGCATGGCGCCACAGATTTTAATTGTATGGCATCGGGTCTATCAGATCGGGTCGCATTGCATGCAACCAGATCGCATGCGATGCGATGCGATTAGACCCGATTTTTAATTGTACAGCCACCCTGATGGCTGATTCCTATGTTAAATGCATCCCCAGACCCGATTTTTAATTGTACACCCACCCTGATGGGTAATTAGTATGTCAAATTCCCCCCCATTGCTAACGCCACGCCACTATCAACGCCAACCCGAAGCGTGGCGAGCGGCTGCGGTACGCGCCCTCCGACCTTTTCATACCCCCACTATCCACGTCGGCGTGGATTTTATATAGTGTGGCGAGCGCACGCGGATTACTTCACATGTATTCCACATCCCCTCACGGGGCTCGCTGCGCTCGCCACACTATCTAAAGTCAACTCCACATCGACGTGGATAGTGGGGGTATGAAAAGGTCGGAGGACATGTACCGCCACCCCTCGTGGGCTCGATGCGCTTGCCACGCTTTGGGTTGCCTTTGATACTAGGGTAGCGTTAATTATGGGTGGGTGAACAATTAAAAATCGGGTGTGTGGGTGCATTTAACATTGTAATCAGCCATCAGGGTGGCTGTACAATGGGAAATCGGGTGTAATCACGTCACATCGCATGCCATTGTAATGGCATGCGATGCAACGTGATTTTAAAACTGTATATGAAGGTCTTAAAACCTGCATATCGGGTCAGATCGGGTCCCATCGCATACCTTAAGTAATGGTATGCGATGGGACCCGACAGGCACCGTGCTAGGAAACAAGTACCAAAAAATCTATTAGATGGGATTTCATTTTGGAAGGTTCGGTATTAACCACCCACCTTCTAGTTGGCTGATACCTTTCTTGAGCGATATTGTTGATAATATTGACTAGGGTTTATGCTTCCTGTTAACGATGTGCACTCCAGCGCATCGATAATAAAAAAAAATTGAAAAAAAGCAATGAAATTCCATGCACAAAAAACCTTGCGGTTTCACATGTCCCATTAAGGCTTCTTACACATGATCTGGCATTTCTGAAACCTGTTGTAACTCTTCCACTCAAACGCCAAAAAGCAATGAAATTACGATCATTAAGGCTGACGCCTTAATGGACGTGTTCCTTGGGCAATACAGATATGGTACGCCATCACAGCCTGTGGGTAAGTGCAGATTCAGCACTCTCACAGAGTGAGATTGCTGTCACTCACACAATGGTGGAGCTGCTAATTCACAGATTTGTGTGCTCATTGGAATACACACATGCAGTCTATGCAACTGAAGGTCTGAGCAGTTATGTGGCGCACTCATCCTAATAAGTACCTGCAATCATCTAAAACTGTCTAGCCCACTGAATTACTATAGGGTTCATTCTAGAACCCGCCATCTTTGAAAACCCATGCAGTTCCTCTTCCCTGCCTGGGGTGTAGCTGTCTGCTGTAGTAATTCTAGCACAGTGTGGTCTGTATATAAGCACTGCAAACCAGACCTGTGATAGAAACACTACAGCAGACAGCAACCCCCAAGACAGGGTAGAAGAACTGCATGGGTTTTCAAAGATGGCAGATGCTAGAATGAACACTATATACTAGAATATCCCACTAAGGGTCCAACATATTTCACTCACTACCTATATCCATTTCATTTAGTATTCACATACAGTTACCAGAAACATCTTTCATAATTGCAAAAACTATAATACTCCCAACTACTATGCATCTACACTTTCTTCTCCTATACGCATTCATGCTGCTCTGTCTTCCCCGATACCTACTGCTGTGTGTATTCCCTCATCTGCACCAATGTGTCTTTCCCCATCTGCCCTGCCCTGTCTTTCCACACAGATGCCACTGTTTCCTTCTATCTGTGCCACTGGCTTCCCCTCTATTAGTGATACTCTGTCTCCCCCTCCATCCATGCTGCTCTGCCCACCTTATCCATGACAGTTTCCTTCCATCTGTACTGCTGTCTCCCCTCTCCATCTGTACTGCTCTGTTTTCCCTTTATCCCCATTGCGCCGAACCCCCTCCCCCATCAGTGCGGTCTTTCCTCCAACTGCTCCTCTGTTTCCCACCCACTGCTCCTCTGTTTCCCACCCAATCGCATCACTCTGTCTTACCTTCCCCAATCTGTGCCACTCTTTTCCACCCATCTGCTTCGTTAGTCCCCCATCAGTGCTGCTTAGCCTTCCTACCATCTACGCATTTCTATTGCTTCCCATCCGCACCACACTGCCTCCTACCCCAATCAACACCACTTTTAACCCATCCTCTCGGCTCTGTTTACTGCTCAGCCCTTCAGTTGCATAGACTGCATGTGTGTATTCCAATGAGCACACAAATCTGTGAATTAGCAGCTCCACCATTGTGTGAGTGACAGCAATCTCACTCTGTGAGAGTGCTGAATCTGCACTTACCCACAGGCTGTGATGGCGTACCATATCTGTATTGCCCAAGGAACACGTCCATTAAGGCGTCAGCCTTAATGATCGTAATTTCATTGCTTTTTAGCGTTTGAGTGGAAGAGTTACAACAGGTTTCAGAAATGCCAGATCATGTGTAAGAAGCCTTAATGGGACATGTGAAACCGCAAGGTTTTTGTGTATGGATATATATATATATATATATATATATATATATATATATATATATATATAATGTGTGTGTGTGTAGTATACGTATATAACACATGTATGTTATACATGTATGTGTATATATATATGTATATATATATATTAGGGCGGAGTGAAAAAACTAAAATTGAGAAATTCAAAATCGGCTAGTGTGGAAAAGTTGTGACTTGACTTGAATAAGAAACGTGCAAAAGCATTTTGATCTGAGTCAACATCTTCTGTTCTGGCAAGAGGCCTGAAGTTTCACTTTTTTGGTGAAAATGACGAAAACTATGAAGATGCTCCGATCTAGTTAAAATTATGTCAGGATGTCTTAGAGTGGTTCATTAATATACTTTAGCATAGTAAAAGTGAGTACGAGCTTGTCCTAGTGCAAAGTGACTGACTTTGGTGGGAGAAAAAATCCCTAATAATTGACCCATTTTCATGGTCACAATTGTGAATATTGTGTGTTTTCTCCTGAACGTGTTTATAATAGAAGAAGCACAAATACTCTAAATGGAATTTCGGTGACACTGTGTGAAATATAACACTGCATTAGCCCTAATCAGACCTGATCCCAGTACAAATTTGTTCTCAAAATGGACAAAACAAATGCTGCATTGCAGGTGGGGCAGATGTAACGTGCTGAGAGAGTTAAATTTGGGTGGGGTGTGTTGAAACTGAAATCTAAATTACAGTGTAAAAATAATGCAGCCGGTATTTACCTTGCACAGAAACAAAATAACTCACACAAATCTAAAGGTGGCCATACATCTACAAATCGATTGTCAGATTGGGCCGGTTGGAACAAACAGCTGGTAATATCTGAATGACAGTTTTTCAGCATTTCTAAGCAAATGGTCAACTGTCATTTGCTCTCATCTTTTACCAGGATTTTGTTCCAACCAGACAGATCGGACAATAAATCTGTAGATGTATGGCCACCTTAAATCTCTCTGCACATGTTACATCTGCCCCACCTGCAGTCCAGCATTTTTTTGCCCATTTTGAGAACACATTTGTACTGCGATCAGGTCTGATTAAGGGCCATTATGCAGTGTTATATTTCACACAGTGTCACTGAAATACATGAAATTGGATTTATGCTGCTCTCTTTGCAGTGCATATACAAAGATAGACAATCCTGTGTATATAAATAAGAAATAACTGTTGCAGTCTGTTATTGAAAAACAGTAACTGTTACAATAAGTATTACAAGTAAGTGTAAACTGTCTAATGTATCATTTTACATATCACTTCTGTTTATTGACAGAAAAACAGTGTTGCATCCCCTATACTGGGAACATGATTGGGCTGCATTACAGCATATAATTATGCCAAAGATAAGCCAATATATTAACTGTTAAATACGTTGAAGTGTATTATGATGTAATAGATTGTAAGCTTGCAGCAGGGCCCTCTAACCCCCAAGTCTGTCTGTCATTACCCAGTTTGTTTTATCACTGTCTACTATTGTAAAGCGTAAAGGAATCTGCTGAGCTATATAAGAAACTGTAAATAAATAAATAAACAAATACATCTAATGTTTAGGGGAAAAAAAAGAACATTGATTCAAAAAATAACAGGTTAATCATTCTATGAGGGGTGTCCAGCAGTACATATATGCCAATCACTGTGTTCATTTCTAGGCAGCAGGGCCGTCTTAACAGCAGTGTGGGCACCTGGGCAAAGCAATGCACTGGGGCCCTTACCCATTCTCCCCTCCTAGGGGTGGGGGGTGGTATCAGCAGCAGCTTTGATGTCCCACGGGTGGCAGGGGGTGCTCTATCTTCCATTCAACATGTAGGACCCTGAGCAGTAACTTCTGCTAATTACTCCTTTACTGCACAGGTGATGGGAGGGTGAACACTAACGTGTGGAAGGGGGCACTGAGCTGTATGAAGGGTCCCTTGTAAATGACTTCCAGGGAGGTAGGGGGTGTTTTATACACAGGGGACGGTTGGATAATGGAGTGGGCTTAATATTCGTCATTTTCCGGTGGAAGGGCAGCTTGTTTGACTGCAGATATTGCCATTATCTGGAAATAGATTTCTTAGCCTAGTATAAAAACCTAGAGTCCCAATTTTCAGGAGGTGCTGGGAACTTGGGTATCAGAGATCAGGAGCCAGAGCAATCCATTGACAAAAATATAAAACTACACCAGACGTTTGGAGCTGGAGCAGGGACCGGCTGCTTGAAGGCTGATATCTCTGGTTCTGGGCATGATAGAGACAAGCCGCTGATGTCAGAGAGAACCTGAGAAATATGCCTGGAAATTGTAATTAACAGGTCGGATGTGGACTGCTGCTTTGAAGTTGGATATCTGCAGTTCCCCAGGGCCGATTTTCAAAATTTTGGTATCCCTGGAAAAAGGGGATCCTCAGCTATCAACATACAGCCCTTATACGCCAAGTGCCCATTAAGCCCATACAAAAAGACAGCCCTGCTAGGCAGGATTGATCAGCAATACTTATTACAGCATAATGCACTTTAATGTATTTAACTGTTAATATATTGGCTTATCTTTGGCATAATTATATGCTGTAATGCAGCTGCAGGTGGGGCAGATGTAACATGTGCAGAGGGAGTTAATGTGGCCATACATCTACAGATTTATTGTCCGATCTGTCTGTTTGGAACAAAATACTGGTAATGGATGAGAGCACTTTGCTTTGAAATGCTGGAAAACTGCCAAAAACTGTCATTCATATATTACCAGGTATTTGTTCCAACCAGCCAGATCTGACAATCGATCTGTAGATGTATGGCCACCTTTAGATTTGTGTTGAGTTATTTTGTTTCTGTGCAGGGTAAATACCTGCTGCAATTTAGATTTCAGTTTCAACACACCCCACCCAAATTTAACTCTCTCAGCACGTTACATCTGCCCCACCTGCAATGCAGCATTTGTTTTGCCCATTTTGAGAACAAATTTGTACTGCGATCAGGTCTGATTAAGGGCTATTATGCAGTGTTATATTTCACACAGTGTCAATGAAATTCCATTTAGAGTATTTGTGCTTCTTCTATTATAAACACGTTCAGGAGAAAACACACAATATTCACAATTGTGACCATGAAAATGGGTCAATTATTAGGGATTTTTTCTCCCGCCAGTCAGTCACTTTGCACTAGGACAAGCTCGTACTGTTTTTTACTATGCTAAAGTATATTAATGAACCACTCTAAGACATCCTGACATAATTATAACTAGATTGGAGCATCTTCATAGGTTTCGTCATTTTCACCTAAAAAGTGAAACTTTAGGCCTCTTGCCAGAACAGAAGATGTTGACTCAGATCAAAATGCTTTTGCACGTTTCTTATTCAGGTCAAGTCACAACTTTCCCACACTAGCCGATTTTGAATTTCTCAATTTCAGTTTTTTCACTCCGCCCTAATATATATATATATATATACACACACAAAATGTATAATTAGATATTATGCATGTGTGTGTATGTATGTATGTATATATATATATATATATATATATATATATATATATATACACACACATACATGTATAACATACATGTGTTATATACGTATACTACACACACACATTATTAACAGCGGGTCGGGCAGAGCAGGACTCGGAGGCGTGTGTCGGGCAGTCGGATGACACAATGCCGGCGCGTGCGTCTGACGCTGCACGCACTGGGGGGGGGGGGGGGAGTTAGAGCAGAGAGGCTGGGGCGGGCGGATAGACGGAGAGGCTGCGGGCGGCGGGGGAATAGAGCTGAGTGGCTGCGGCGGCTGAAGGAGAATCCCAGAATCTGGGAAACTGGAAAAGCCTCCGGTAGGGTTGCCACCCAAAATGGGAGATTCCCGGAAATCCGGGAGAGGTGGCAACGCTAGTTACAGGGCTGGGGTATGGGTGCGTGAGCGAGGGTGCGGGACTGGGGTATGGATGTGTGTGGGAAGGTGCAGGGCTGGGCTTTGGGTGTGTGAGGGAAGGTGTAGGGCTGGGGTATGGGTGTGTGAGGGGTGCAGGGTTGGGCTTTGGGTGAGGGAGGGTGCTGGGTGCAGATATTTGTGTGGGATGGTGCAGGGCTGGGCTTTGGGTGTGTGAAGGAGAGTGCAGGTATGGGTGTGTCAGTTAGGGCTCTGGGTGCAGAGCTGGGCTTTGTGAGGGTGCTGGGTGTAGGGCTGGGGTATGGGTGCATGCTGGGAGCTAAGCTGGGGCCTGGTTGTATGAGGGAGGGTGCAGGGCTGGGGTATGGGTGTATGAGGGAGGCAGGGCTAGGGTATGGATGTTTGAGGGAGAGTGCTTGTTGCAGGAGTGGTATATCGGTGTGTGGAGGTGCTAGGTGCAGGACTGGAGTATGGGTGTTTGAGGGAAGGTGCAGAGCTAGGCTTTGGGTGTGTGAGGGAGGGCGCTGGTGTGTGGGCTAAGGTATTTATGTGTGAGGAAGGGTGATGGGTGCAGGGCCGGGGTATGGGTGTGTGTGTGTGAGAGAGTGTGTTGGGCTGGGGTATGTGTGTGTGTGTGACATAGGGTGCAGGGCTGGGGTATGGGTGTGTGACATAGGGTGCAGGGCTGGGGTATGGGTGTGTGAGGGAGGGTGTTGGGTGCAGGGCTGGGGTATTATACCTCCCAACAAGACCCTCTCCAGGAAGGGACACAATGCTCTGTTCCTGGACTTCTCTCTGTACAGTATGATTCCCATCACCTGTGTTGAAACAACTTTTTCATCAAGTAACCTGTTCAACACAGGTGATGGCAATCATACTGTAAGTATGTACTCTAAGAGAGAAGTCCAGGAGTAGAGCATTGTGCCCCTCCTGGAATAGGTCATGTTGGGGGTATGGGTGTGTGAGAGAGGGTGTTGGGCTGGGGGGTGTGTGTGTGTGTGTGTGTGTGTGTGTGTGGGCTGGGCTATCGGTGTGAGGGATGTTGTTGGACTAAGGGATGTGTGTCTGGCAACTGTTATTTGGACCTGATGCTGGTCTAGGTCATGCTGAGGTCTCCTATTGGCTCCTGCTCACCACAGAGGAGACTCCCTGTTGCCATCAGCTGACCCTCACTCTCTGCCTTGGAAGGAACCTGCCTATACACAGAGACCGCCCCATACACAGAGGCCAGATTACTTGCAACAGCTAGCTGGTTAGTCTCCGGGCTCCTCACATGTTGTTCAGCTATCCTCCAGAGCTCGCCTGAATCCTCCTGCTAGAGAGGTTCTTTTGCAGCTCCCTTGACCTGCCACTTACCTCCTGGCTTGCAGCAGTTTTGTGCTTGTATTTCTCAGGCACCTCATTATCTATATCTGGGCTGTTTATTTGTAGTGCTTCTACTGTACCTTTATGTTTTGGCAATATTCTCCTGTTTCCCCTCTAAGATCCAGTGAAAACAGTCCATACAGTACTTCTGGTTTCATTATTAGGGTCCCATGTATCATTTAATATTTGTGGATAATTCCCCAAAAACACACATGTTCGAGGGTTAGCCACAAATATTAAATATCCCCTGAATGTATCTATTGGGAACTGCAGCAGCAATCTCCAATACCTGCTGCCATCCCTCCTCCCCCGTCAGCAGCCTGTGGGATGTGATGCTGCCTGATGTATTAATATTGGGCAGCATTGCAGCAGATCCCGGGGCTACTGCCATTCTAAGAAGGCGGCAGTCTATTGAAGCCAATGGGCTTCAGACTGCACTAACTGAGCCATGTGCAGGAAGGTAACTCCGGATGTTAGGATCGCATATTACAATGTGATCCTGGACAATAATATTCCACCCAGATTGCATTGTATATGTGATCCTTCTTAAATACGGCCCCGTAGCCTTTTCACTTGGCAAGTTGTCTCAGATAGAATAACGGGGGTTTTACCGCATTTTAAGCTTAGAGAATCTCCCCCTCTGTGAGGTGGCAACAATGGTATTGTGACATCACAAGAGGTAATCTACAGGTCATGTGACAGGCCCAGCAGTCAACTGAGTATATAATCTAAAACATATCGGGGTCCAAAAAAAAATTGTTCCGTCAGTCATAATATAAATATATATATTGGTCAGGGAACTCGGTCCTCATTACCCCACACAGTGCATGTTTTGCTGGTAACCCAGCAGATGCACAGGTGTACTAATTACTCACAGACACATTTTATAAGGTCCGCAGGTGGAGTTAATTATTTTACTTGTGATTCTGTGAGGAGACCTGCAAAACATGCACTGCGTGGGGTAATGAGGACCGAGTTCCCTGACCACTGATCTAGGGGATCCGTGTGCATACACATCTCTGCCGGCTCCCAATAAACTCATGCACACACTAATGGTGTGTACACACGGTCAGATGTGCCTTAAGATCCTATCCACGATCCGATCAGATAGGATAGGATCTTAAGGCACATCCGATTTGCATCCAATCTTGACTATATAGTGCAGATCTGCACTATATAGACAAGGCAGCCAAGACTTTCTGGCTTCCGATACGTGAACGCGCATCGGGATCGCAAGGGTTAAAACCCTTGCAATCTACATCCGATGCCGATCCGATGTTGACTATATCGTCAACATCGGAAAGGAAATCGGACCGTGTGTACACACTATAACTCCCGCTGAAGTGATTGCATAGCGGCAGCTTGCGTACAAACGTGTCCTGCTATGCCGCATCTTGTATGCACAGCAACACAATGGGCTGTATTCAATTGTCATATTGCACCCAATATCCTAGTTAAAGTGACAGGAGATCGTACGGCAATATGCAATTGATCTTTTTCTTGTGCTGATCATGGTCAGCATGTGCAGGAAGAGCTGCATCTACTGGGTACCAGTCCCTCCGTTGTATACATTGCAGCCTGTTATGATGTTTTTTGGAATAAAAAAAAAAAATTGGTAACTAAACCTTTGAATGCCGAGAGAGATGTGCACAATATCTGCTAAAAATGCCAGGGTTGTATTAGAGGAATATGAATCACTTTAGTGATTGCCTGCAAATGATCTGAAGCCGATTATTGAAGTTTAGTTAAATATTGCATGAGAATGTGAGCGAGGCTGGCATCTTTAGGGGATATTTTGCACATCTCTCACAGCAACAATGGGACCTAATAAGCAGGGGAGTAAGCCCCCCATACACTTAGCATAGGCATACCATTCAGCCTTGCATGCGATACCTCAGCAACCTTCAAGAAGCCAAGATCACATATGATATAGCTTATGCGGTCCTTTCATAAGTGATACCAGTCACTGCCCCAGGTAACATAATCCAATCCAATGCACATAGGACCGTTCATCAGGTCAGAAATAATTGTTATACAATGACAATTTCACACAATTTATCGGACCGATAGATCAAAATCATGTGAACAAGAGCCATATCGCACTTGTGTATAGGGGCCTTAATAATGATTAGGCTGGGCTGAGAAATAATGTAAGAGAAGAATTTTATATTTATTTATTTGTTTTTAAGTTTGTTTGTTTGTTTGCATGTTTTCTCTGTTAGCAAGGTTTTAGCCAACTTGCCTTTTTTTCCCACCAATAGGTATTCAATTTCTATTTAGTTTGGGGAAAAACCATCTCTGTTTTGTATGGTAGACACAAACAAGTATATTTATATTGCATGGTAGTCACAAAATGGCTCACTCTACTGTATGGTGATCACAAAAAGAATATTGTATGATTGTCACAGAAATACTCTAGTGAATTGTATCAAACACTTCAGGGAATGTACGCCGTTGTCAGACTGTTTATTTATTTATGTACAGTTTCTTATATAGTCGCACACAGATTCCGCAGCACTTTACAAAGCATTTCATGTTCCAGCCCCAAGATCACAGTGCCTGGGGCTCTGAACCTACACAGCCACGCAATCTATTCATTCAATTGAAAAAACGTTGAATATTATTTCAGTGGTTCATATATGTCAAACCTTTGGAACATATTGCACTAGTATCTGTTTGCCTTTAGCATCCCACCACCAGCTATCCATTTCCATACTCTTGATGTGGAACAGGACGATTAAGCATTCATCAAAGTTTTAACAGACAGGTGGATATTATTAATACTTCATGACACTTACTCCTTCACACCCTGTGGGCTATTGGTTCCTGCTACACAGACACTCCCCTAATGATTTTTCCGCCTAAATAATTGAGGATTCTTCTCAGACTTACTAGGACCCCGTTCCCGCTCCGTCACCGCTCCAATACCAGCAGTCACCGCTGGAGAAACACACTTTATGCACCGCTATACGCGCAGCGCGTCCTCGCAGCCTCCGCTTCCAGCCGTGTTTGTCTGTGGACTGTTGCACGCACGTGACGTCACCAAGTTCTATTCTCTATCAGTGACGTCACCAAGTTCTATTCTCTATTGTGACGTCACAATCGTTTTTTTCTGTGGATGCGGCCCACACCTGGTGTCACCCTAAATTGAGGTGACACCATACCTGTACCGCGGTCAACAGGGTGCTGGTTGCAGGGCTGGGCTATTGGTGAGGATGGGGTACGTATGCATGTGGGAGGATGCGGGGCTTTGGGTATGTGAAGGAGGGTGCAGGGCTGGGGCGGATTGGGCCACCGGGAAAACTCCCGGTGGGCCGGGTCCCGCACCACTCCCAGTGGCCGATTTCCAACCAAACCGGGCTGGTACAAGCCGTCCCCTCCATTATATATACTGTGTGTGGCTGTCAGCGCGGTTGCTGCGGCCGCTCTCACTGTCAGAGGCAGCCAGCTCCACCTCCTCGAGCTACTCAGCTGCTGAAGGAAGTGGAGCTGCAGGCTATGACAGTGAGAGCGGCCGCACTGATCCTCCTGCAGCCAGCTGTAAGCACAGCGCGGGGACGCAAAAGTCAGAGAAGTGCTCCCCCTCCGCCGGTTACTGTGCGTTCATTTGTGCAGGGCGGATTAAGGGGAGGGAGGGAGTGAGGCGCGCGCACCCGGGCACTGTCTCCCTCATTTCTGACGGCCGGCGCACACTGAAGCATCCCGCAGAACTGTCTAGCTGTGCCAGACTGTCCCCTCACAGTCTCCCCCCTCCCCGGCTTTTACTTCCTATTGCCGGGCCTTGATGTCACAAATTAGTGACTGCCCCGGCGATGCTTCCAGGAGCAGATTCACAGGGCCAGGCTAGCTACTCACATGGACGGGTGACGGCCGGGTCCGCAGGTAACAAGAGGACGGATCCCTGGCTGCCTTAGGTAACTGTACTATTGCGACAGGGCAGGAGGATAGCGGGGGTGGGGAGGTTCAAAGTAATAACAGTTACACATGTACTCTGGGGATGGCATAGGGTAGAGAGATGTATGCACAGTGATACCTGCCTCTCTCCCCCTGTAACTGTTTCTCTCTCCATCTCTCTCTCCCTCTATCTGTTTCTGTCTCCGGGCGGGATGTATTAAAATAATGTGTGTGTGTGTAGTATACGTATATAACACATGTATGTTATACATGTATGTGTATATATATATGTATATATATATATATATATATATATATATATATACACACACAAAATGTATAATTAGATATTATGCATGTGTGTGTATGTATGTATGTATGTATGTATGTATATATATATATATATATATATATATATATATATATACACACACATACATGTATAACATACATGTGTTATATACGTATACTACACACACACATTATTTACAGCGGGTCGGGCAGAGCAGGACTCGGAGGCGTGTGTCGGGCAGTCGGATGACACAATGCCGGCGCGTGCGTCTGACGCTGCACGCACTGGGGGGGGGGGGGGAGTTAGAGCAGAGAGGCTGGGGCGGGCGGATAGACGGAGAGGCTGCGGGCGGCGGGGGAATAGAGCTGAGTGGCTGCGGCGGCTGAAGGAGAATCCCGGAATCTGGGAAACTGGAAAAGCCTCCGGTAGGGTTGCCACCCAAAATGGGAGATTCCCGGAAATCCGGGAGAGGTGGCAACGCTAGTTACAGGGCTGGGGTATGGGTGCGTGAGCGAGGGTGCGGGACTGGGGTATGGATGTGTGTGGGAAGGTGCAGGGCTGGGCTTTGGGTGTGTGAGGGAAGGTGTAGGGCTGGGGTATGGGTGTGTGAGGGGTGCAGGGTTGGGCTTTGGGTGAGGGAGGGTGCTGGGTGCAGATATTTGTGTGGGATGGTGCAGGGCTGGGCTTTGGGTGTGTGAAGGAGAGTGCAGGTATGGGTGTGTCAGTTAGGGCTCTGGGTGCAGAGCTGGGCTTTGTGAGGGTGCTGGGTGTAGGGCTGGGGTATGGGTGCATGCTGGGAGCTAAGCTGGGGCCTGGTTGTATGAGGGAGGGTGCAGGGCTGGGGTATGGGTGTATGAGGGAGGCAGGGCTAGGGTATGGATGTTTGAGGGAGAGTGCTTGTTGCAGGAGTGGTATATCGGTGTGTGGAGGTGCTAGGTGCAGGACTGGAGTATGGGTGTTTGAGGGAAGGTGCAGAGCTAGGCTTTGGGTGTGTGAGGGAGGGCGCTGGTGTGTGGGCTAAGGTATTTATGTGTGAGGAAGGGTGATGGGTGCAGGGCCGGGGTATGGGTGTGTGTGTGTGAGAGAGTGTGTTGGGCTGGGGTATGTGTGTGTGTAACATAGGGTGCAGGGCTGGGGTATGGGTGTGTGACATAGGGTGCAGGGCTGGGGTATGGGTGTGTGAGGGAGGGTGTTAGGTGCAGGGCTGGGGTATTATACCTCCCAACAAGACCCTCTCCAGGAAGGGACACAATGCTCTGTTCCTGGACTTCTCTCTGTACAGTATGATTCCCATCACCTGTGTTGAAACAACTTTTTCATCAAGTAACCTGTTCAACACAGGTGATGGCAATCATGCTGTAAGTATGTACTCTAAGAGAGAAGTCCAGGAGTAGAGCATTGTGCCCCTCCTGGAATAGGTCATGTTGGGGGTATGGGTGTGTGAGAGAGGGTGTTGGGCTGGGGGGTGTGTGTGTGTGTGTGTGTGTGTGTGTGTGTGTGTGTGTGTGTGTGTGTGTGTGGGCTGGGCTATCGGTGTGAGGGATGTTGTTGGACTAAGGGATGTGTGTCTGGCAACTGTTATTTGGACCTGATGCTGGTCTAGGTCATGCTGAGGTCTCCTATTGGCTCCTGCTCACCACAGAGGAGACTCCCTGTTGCCATCAGCTGACCCTCACTCTCTGCCTTGGAAGGAACCTGCCTATACACAGAGACCGCCCCATACACAGAGGCCAGATTACTTGCAACAGCTAGCTGGTTAGTCTCCGGGCTCCTCACATGTTGTTCAGCTATCCTCCAGAGCTCGCCTGAATCCTCCTGCTAGAGAGGTTCTTTTGCAGCTCCCTTGACCTGCCACTTACCTCCTGGCTTGCAGCAGTTTTGTGCTTGTATTTCTCAGTCACCTCATTATCTATATCTGGGCTGTTTATTTGTAGTGCTTCTACTGTACCTTTATGTTTTGGCAATATTCTCCTGTTTCCCCTCTAAGATCCAGTGAAAACAGTCCATACAGTACTTCTGGTTTCATTATTAGGGTCCCATGTATCATTTAATATTTGTGGATAATTCCCCAAAAACACACATGTTCGAGGGTTAGCCACAAATATTAAATATCCCCTGAATGTATCTATTGGGAACTGCAGCAGCAATCTCCAATACCTGCTGCCATCCCTCCTCCCCCGTCAGCAGCCTGTGGGATGTGATGCTGCCTGATGTATTAATATTGGGCAGCATTGCAGTAGATCCCGGGGCTACTGCCATTCTAAGAAGGCGGCAGTCTATTGAAGCCAATGGGCTTCAGACTGCACTAACTGAGCCATGTGCAGGAAGGTAACTCCGGATGTTAGGATCGCATATTACAATGTGATCCTGGACAATAATATTCCACCCAGATTGCATTGTATATGTGATCCTTCTTAAATACGGCCCCGTAGCCTTTTCACTTGGCAAGTTGTCTCAGATAGAATAACGGGGGTTTTACCGCATTTTAAGCTTAGAGAATCTCCCCCTCTGTGAGGTGGCAACAATGGTATTGTGACATCACAAGAGGTAATCTACAGGTCATGTGACAGGCCCAGCAGTCAACTGAGTATATAATCTAAAACATATCGGGGTCCAAAAAAAAATTGTTCCGTCAGTCATAATATAAATATATATATTGGTCAGGGAACTCGGTCCTCATTACCCCACACAGTGCATGTTTTGCTGGTAACCCAGCAGATGCACAGGTGTACTAATTACTCACAGACACATTTTATAAGGTCCGCAGGTGGAGTTAATTATTTTACTTGTGATTCTGTGAGGAGACCTGCAAAACATGCACTGCGTGGGGTAATGAGGACGAGTTCCCTGACCACTGATCTAGGGGATCCGTGTGCATACACATCTCTGCCGGCTCCCAATAAACTCATGCACACACTAATGGTGTGTACACACGGTCAGATGTGCCTTAAGATCCTATCCACGATCCGATCAGATAGGATAGGATCTTAAGGCACATCCGATTTGCATCCAATCTTGACTATATAGTGCAGATCTGCACTATATAGACAAGGCAGCCAAGACTTTCTGGCTTCCGATACGTGAACGCGCATCGGGATCGCAAGGGTTAAAACCCTTGCAATCTACATCCGATGCCGATCCGATGTTGACTATATCGTCAACATCGGAAAGGAAATCGGACCGTGTGTACACACTATAACTCCCGCTGAAGTGATTGCATAGCGGCAGCTTGCGTACAAACGTGTCCTGCTATGCCGCATCTTGTATGCACAGCAACACAATGGGCTGTATTCAATTGTCATATTGCACCCAATATCCTATCTAAAGTGACAGGAGATCGTACGGCAATACGCAATTGATCTTTTTCTTGTGCTGATCATGGTCAGCATGTGCAGGAAGAGCTGCATCTACTGGGTACCAGTCCCTCCGTTGTATACATTGCAGCCTGTTATGATGTTTTTTGGAATAAAAAAAAAAAATTGGTAACTAAACCTTTGAATGCCGAGAGAGATGTGCACAATATCTGCTAAAAATGCCAGGGTTGTATTAGAGGAATATGAATCACTTTAGTGATTGCCTGCAAATGATCTGAAGCCGATTATTGAAGTTTAGTTAAATATTGCATGAGAATGTGAGCGAGGCTGGCATCTTTAGGGGATATTTTGCACATCTCTCACAGCAACAATGGGACCTAATAAGCAGGGGAGTAAGCCCCCCATACACTTAGCATAGGCATACCATTCAGCCTTGCATGCGATACCTCAGCAACCTTCAAGAAGCCAAGATCACATATGATATAGCTTATGCGGTCCTTTCATAAGTGATACCAGTCACTGCCCCAGGTAACATAATCCAATCCAATGCACATAGGACCGTTCATCAGGTCAGAAATAATTGTTATACAATGACAATTTCACACAATTTATCGGACCGATAGATCAAAATCATGTGAACAAGAGCCATATCGCACTTGTGTATAGGGGCCTTAATAATGATTAGGCTGGGCTGAGAAATAATGTAAGAGAAGAATTTTATATTTATTTATTTGTTTTTAAGTTTGTTTGTTTGTTTGCATGTTTTCTCTGTTAGCAAGGTTTTAGCCAACTTGCCTTTTTTTCCCACCAATAGGTATTCAATTTCTATTTAGTTTGGGGAAAAACCATCTCTGTTTTGTATGGTAGACACAAACAAGTATATTTGGTACTTATGTAGTATCTGGGCTCCTGTTTTTCTTATGACACCGCATACCCTCGCGGGGCTCGCTGCGCTCGCCACGCTTCGGGCACGGTGGCTCGCTGCACTCGCCACACTATATAAAATCAACTCCATGCGTAATTGGATAGTAGGGGTATGAAAAAATGGGGTGCATTTAACATGGGAGCCCAGATAATACATAAGAACCGTATATTTATATTGCATGGTAGTCACAAAATGGCTCACTCTACTGTATGGTGATCACAAAAAGAATATTGTATGATTGTCACAGAAATACTCTAGTGAATTGTATCAAACACTTCAGGGAATGTACGCCGTTGTCAGACTGTTTATTTATTTATGTACAGTTTCTTATATAGTCGCACACAGATTCCGCAGCACTTTACAAAGCATTTCATGTTCCAGCCCCAAGATCACAGTGCCTGGGGCTCTGAACCTACACAGCCACGCAATCTATTCATTCAATTGAAAAAACGTTGAATATTATTTCAGTGGTTCATATATGTCAAACCTTTGGAACATATTGCACTAGTATCTGTTTGCCTTTAGCATCCCACCACCAGCTATCCATTTCCATACTCTTGATGTGGAACAGGACGATTAAGCATTCATCAAAGTTTTAACAGACAGGTGGATATTATTAATACTTCATGACACTTACTCCTTCACACCCTGTGGGCTATTGGTTCCTGCTACACAGACACTCCCCTAATGATTTTCACGCCTAAATAATTGAGGATTCTTCTCAGACTTACTAGGACCCCGTTCCCGCTCCGTCACCGCTCCAATACCAGCAGTCACCGCTGGAGAAACACACTTTATGCACCGCTATGCGCGCAGCGCGTCCTCGCAGCCTCCGCTTCCAGCCGTGTTTGTCTGTGGACTGTTGCACGCACGTGACGTCACCAAGTTCTATTCTCTATCAGTGACGTCACCAAGTTCTATTCTCTATTGTGACGTCACAATCGTTTTTTTCTGTGGATGCGGCCCACACCTGGTGTCACCCTAAATTGAGGTGACACCATACCTGTACCGCGGTCAACAGGGTGCTGGTTGCAGGGCTGGGCTATTGGTGAGGATGGGGTACGTATGCATGTGGGAGGATGCGGGGCTTTGGGTATGTGAAGGAGGGTGCAGGGCTGGGGCGGATTGGGCCACCGGGAAAACTCCCGGTGGGCCGGGTCCCGCACCACTCCCAGTGGCCGATTTCCAACCAAACCGGGCTGGTACAAGCCGTCCCCTCCATTATATATACTGTGTGTGGCTGTCAGCGCGGTTGCTGCGGCCGCTTTCACTGTCAGAGGCAGCCAGCTCCACCTCCTCGAGCTACTCAGCTGCTGAAGGAAGTGGAGCTGCAGGCTATGACAGTGAGAGCGGCCGCACTGATCCTCCTGCAGCCAGCTGTAAGCACAGCGCGGGGACGCAAAAGTCAGAGAAGTGCTCCCCCTCCGCCGGTTACTGTGCGTTCATTTGTGCAGGGCGGATTAAGGGGAGGGAGGGAGTGAGGCGCGCGCACCCGGGCACTGTCTCCCTCATTTCTGACGGCCGGCGCACACTGAAGCATCCCGCAGAACTGTCTAGCTGTGCCAGACTGTCCCCTCACAGTCTCCCCCCTCCCCGGCTTTTACTTCCTATTGCCGGGCCTTGATGTCACAAATTAGTGACTGCCCCGGCGATGCTTCCAGGAGCAGATTCACAGGGCCAGGCTAGCTACTCACATGGACGGGTCACGGCCGGGTCCGCAGGTAACAAGAGGACGGATCCCTGGCTGCCTTAGGTAACTGTACTATTGCGACAGGGCAGGAGGATAGCGGGGGTGGGGAGGTTCAAAGTAATAACAGTTACACATGTACTCTGGGGATGGCATAGGGTAGAGAGATGTATGCACAGTGATACCTGCCTCTCTCCCCCTGTAACTGTTTCTCTCTCCATCTCTCTCTCCCTCTATCTGTTTCTGTCTCCGGGCGGGATGTATTAAAATACATTGCCGCCCTTCGCCACCCCCCCCCCCCCCTGCCACGATGCTGCCGCATATGTACTAACATATGCGGCTGGCATCGCGGTGTGGTGACGGAGGCCCCCCGCGATACCTGTACTCTGGTGTGCGGGGGGTCTCCGTCACCTCCCTGCCGCCACGCTCTCCCCTCACGCCGGGGACAGCTATGCATGCTGTCCCCGGCGCTTCCTCCTCCCCCCTGCAGCCGGAAGGATGTCCGGCTGCTTCACTAGTGGGAGGCAGGGCTTACCTTCCGGGGTCCAGGAGTACCCTTCAGGATGGTAAGCCAGAGGGGGGGTCGGCAAATCTGCAGGTTTGCGTCGGCGGGCGGCGAAAAGAAGCCCATAGGCTTCTATAGGGTATCGCCACCCAAAGGTGGCGATACCCTTCAGTGCGGTATCATTTTTGATACATTGGAAAATGCGGTAAAACCGGGGTTTTACCGCATTTTCCATTTGATACATCTCGCCCTCCGTCTCTCTCTTCCTCTATCTGTTTCTCTTTTCGTCTCTTTCTCCCTCCATCTCTTTCTCCATTTCCAGTTCTTCTCTGCTCTCCATCTCTCTTTGCTTTTTATCTATTTCTCTGATCTACATAACTCTCTCTATCTCCTGTTCTCCATCTCTCTCTCCCCATCTGACTCTCTCAATCTCTCACTGCTGTCCACCTCTCTGCTCAGCATCTCTCTCCATTTCTCCCTGCTCTCCATCTTTCTCTCTCATCTTTCTCCCCCTCCCTCCATCTCTCTCTGCTCTCCATCTCTCTCGGCTCTCCATCTCTCTCGGCTCTCCATCTCTCTCGGCTCTCCATCTCTCTCGGCTATCCATCTCTCCCTGCTCTCCATCTCTCCCTGCTCTCTCTACTCTCCATCTCTCTCTCCGCTCTCCATCTCTCTCACCGCTCTCCATCTCTCTCTCCACTCTACATCTCTCTCTCCGCTCTCCATCTCTTTTCTCCGCTCTCCATCTCTCTCGCTTTCGATCTCTCTCTCTGCTCTCCATCTCTCCACTCTCCATCTCGCCATCTTTCCCTGCTCTACATCTCTCTCCCTCCATCTCTTTTTCCATCTCTCTCTGATCTCCATTTCTCTCTCTCTGCTCTCCATCTCTCTCTTTGGCTATGGTATTCAATGCTGTGGGTGAGCGGTGATATCGAGCAGAGCTTCCTGCTAGCTGTCACCACTCACCCTGTCAGTATTCAACGCAGCTCCCTCATCCTGTGACGGCAAGGATTTCCCCAGAATGTTGAATAGAGCGGGCGGCCGGCGCGGTTAAACAGTGAGGATCGCAGGTTTTCTGCAATCCTCACTGTTTAACCCCTCTCCGGCCGCATTGAATACCTGCCTATGTCCCGACTCTCTCTTTTCGCTCTTTATATCTCTCCAGTCTCCATCTCCACTTCCCTTTATGCTTTCTGCTCTCCTTTTCTTTCTTCTCTCCTTTTCTATCTCCGCTCTCATTCTTCTCTCTCCCTTCCCTTTCTCTTCCTTCCCATTCTCCTTCCCCATTTATTTTTCAATCTCTCCCCTCTCTCAGATTTCTTGTTAAACCCCCATGTTTTATTTCTGCCTGTCTCTCCCATTTACTGTATACTTTCCCTTTATTTCTTACCAAACCCAATAAGCCCAATTAAACCCCTCTACTCCCTCACATAGGCCCTTAGTCTGGTTGGTGCGGTAATATCCGCATGCGTTGGTGCCGCCGATGTTTTGTGTCTGTGCATGTGCAGAGGCGTCTCTGCGCATGTGCGAGCAGGGCGTACGGCCAAATCCCGCATGATATGTGAACACTCCGAACAGGGGGTGGAGAGGGGCGTGAAGGGCTATTTGGGCTCATTACCATATGCATACGCCCCACGTTTCATGGGCGTTCCCATGCAAACGCTGGGCCTACGTATGGTAATGCGGCCGTGACGCACGTGTAGGGGGCGGACATATGACATCGCCGGATGTCAGCTGCCCGCCCAGATCCCTGCTTTTGCACGGAAAACTGTCCATGTGGTCTGAGGTTGTGGGAGCTGGTGGAGCACTCGGTCCTGCATTCGATGGTCTGCGACCATCGAATGATGGGGGAGGTTCCCTGAGATGGAGGAGGCGTATTCCATGAAAAATACACGTGTGGTCCGTTCGGCCAGCTTCTTACCGCGTACGGATGGAGTTGGCGATCCATATGGAAGGCGGGGTTTCGCACGCACGGTCCTGGCCACATATTCGTATCCGGCCGCACCGATCAGAATAAGGCCCATAGAGACCAGATATCTTCTGCATCTCACACAATGCCACTTAATACATCTCTCTTTAAACCATTTTCCACCCTCTCCACATCATCCTCTCTTCATCACCCTCTACCTCTCCCTTCAACCCACTCTTGGTCATCCTCTGCCTCTCCGTAATACCCACTGCTTGATTGCTGTCACATCTCTCACTCCCTGTTATCCTCTTTGTCCTCCACAGCTTATCAGTCACCCTCTCTTTCCCCATCTCCACTGGCTCTCACTGTCATTCTATATACTTCCACCATCCATGATCCTGTGAGGCCATGCCCTTTTTCTGAAAGTGTGTGCACCCTGGCACCGCTATCCACCCTTTCCCCTATCATGGTGCCCCCCTGTAATTTTTACTGGATCCGCCCCTGCATGTGTGCAAGTACCCGAATTCCCCGATCCTTGTGCAGCAGCTGCTAGTAGCGGAGGTGCCACATCCTCATGCGGTGGCGCCTACCCCGCCCGATCCTGGCATTTAAAAAGAATACATACACAGTATAATATCTAATGTAGCGGCGCCTGGGAGGACCCAGCATCCTCCGCAGTCCACTCCTACCTGCTCCTTTCTCATTGAATATAGGGCGTGACTTCATCAAGTTTGCTCGTCATTCAGTGAGGAGCATGCAGAGAGGATCCTTAGAAGAAAGAAGACAGAAGGAGAAGAAAAGAGAGGAAAGACAGAAGCAGGAGTAGAAAGAACAAGCAAATGGTAAGTGAAAGAAAGATCATGTTGGCAGGCAGACAGTGGCTGATTTAGAGGGAGGACAGTGCACCAGTGTAAAAACATAATAATGTCTATGGGTGGGGGCAGAAGCAGCCTGGTTTGTGTGTAACACACAGTGCCGTAACTACTGGTGTGCCAGTGGTGCCTTTCCCTTTGGGTACACCATCTAGCAGCACTGTTTTTCCACCACTGGTGATGAAAACGGCAGATGGGGAGAAGAGGAGAGCGCAGCACAGAGAGCGCTCCTGCTCCCTGGCCCTCTTGGCTGACATTTCAAATATCGTCCTGGCCGCCAGCCAATCAGAGCTAGCGGCCGGTATCAAATTTGAAATGTCTGTTTAGAGGGGAGCAGGAGCATGCTCTGCAATCTCCCCATCTGTCGGACTCATCAGCAGCATCAACTCCCCACAGCAGCAGTGAAGATTATAATGTAAGTGGCACTTTTGGGGGCATTATTTGTAATTGGTACTACTTTGGGCATTTGTGAAATGAACTACTGGGGGCCTTGTGTGAAGGGCATTTTATAAGGGGCACTACTTTGCGCATTGTGTGCGGGACACTACTGGAGGCATTTCATGTATAAGCAGGAGTACTTGGGCATTACGGTATGTGCCATGTTGTGTAATGGGCATTACGGTGTGTGGTCTAATGCGGCATGGGCACCATGGTGTGTGGTGTAATGTGTAAAGGGCATCATGGTGTGTGGCAGGTTGTGTAATGGGCATTACAGTGTGAAGCATAATGTGTACAGGGCATTACGGTGTACATTTTTGCAATGCTCCTTTTGCGTGCACTAGCCCTGCATGCAATAATTGATACATCTGGGCAATGTAATTAATTATAGCATTGTGGATTGGGCCAATTTCATCACATCAGAACTGCATTCGTATAAAAGAGCCCTGTCATCAAACAAACATGATCAGTTTCAGCTGTAAAAGTGTTTGCATCTGCGGAAAAACTGTCCCGCGCCCTTACGAGTCGTCCCCCCATCGCCATTCCACCCCCCCTCCATTAGGGCTGCTTCAAAAAATTTCCTGGGCTGGTTTTCCTGCCCAATCCGCCCCTGGGCTGGGGTATGAGTGTGTGGGAGGTGCAGGGCTAGGCTTTGGGTGTGCAAGGGACGGTTTTGTGTGCAGGGCTGGGGTATGGGTGGGTCAGGTAGGGTATGGGTGGCAAGGCTGGGCTTTGCCAGGGTGTAGGGCTGGGGTGTGGGAGGGTGCAGCGCTGGGCCTTGGGTGTGTAAAGGTGGGAGCTAGGTGCAGGGCTGGGGTATTGGTATGTCAGGTAGGGTATGGGTGGCAAGGCTGGGGTATAGTTGTGTGAGGGAGGGTGCAGGGCTAGGCTTTAGGTGTGTGATGTAGGGTGCAGGGCTGGGGTATAAGTGTGTTACAGGTAGGGTTGCCACCTCACTTGTCATAGATTCACCCTCCTTGACCTAATTGGGCGTGGCCTCGTAACGCGGGCGTGGCCTGCTTAGAAAAGTGGGCGTGGTCTCTGTACACCAGTATGAAACTATAAAAATGTATAAGATTTATGTATATATACACACACACACATGTATAATATACACACTGTATATATATATATATATATATATATATATATATATAATGTGTGTGTGTGGTATACGTATATAACACATGTATGTTATACATGTATGTGTGTATATATATATATATATATATATACACACACAAAATGTATAATTAGATATTATGCATGTGTGTGTATGTATATATATATATATATATACATACATGTATAACATACATGTGTTATATACGTATACTACACACACACATTATTAACAGCGGGTCGGGCAGAGCAGGACTCGGAGGCGTGTGTCGGGCAGTCAGATGACACAGTGCCGGTGCGTGCGTCTGATGCTGCACGCACTGGGGGGGGGGGGGGGGGGAGTTAGAGCAGAGAGGCTGCGGCGGGCAGATAGATGGAGAGGCTGCGGGGGAATAGAGCTGAGTGGCTGCGGCGGCTGAAGGAGCCTGGAGGCTTTTCTAAACACCGGATTCCGGGAGAATCCCGGAATCCGGGAAACTGGAAAAGCCTCCGGGAGAGGTGGCAACCCTAGTTACAGGGCTGGGGTATGGGTGCGTGAGCGAGGGTGCGGGACTGGGGTATGGATGTGTGTGGGAAGGTGCAGGGCTGGGCTTTGGGTGTGTGAGGGAAGGTGTAGGGCTGGGGTATGGGTGTGTGAGGGGTGCAGGGTTGGGCTTTGGGTGAGGGAGGGTGCTGGGTGCAGATATTTGTGTGGGATGGTGCAGGGCTGGGCTTTGTGTGTGTGAAGGAGAGTGCAGGTATGGGTGTGTCAGTTAGGGCTCTGGGTGCAGAGCTGGGCTTTGTGAGGGTGCTGGGTGTAGGGCTGGGGTATAGGTGCATGCTGGGAGCTAAGCTGGGGCCTGGTTGTATGAGGGAGGGTGCAGGGCTGGGGTATGGGTGTATGAGGGAGGCAGGGCTGGGGTATGGATGTTTGAGGGAGAGTGCTAGTTGCAGGAGTGGTATATCGGTGTGTGGAGGTGCTAGGTGCAGGACTGGAGTATGTGTGTTTGAGGGAAGGTGCAGAGCTAGGCTTTGGGTGTGTGAGGGAGGGCGCTGGTGTGTGGGCTGGGGTATTTATGTGTGAGGAAGGGTGATGGGTGCAGGGCCGGGGTATGGGTGTGTGTGAGAGAGTGTGTTGGGCTGGGGTATGTGTGTGTGTGACATAGGGTGCAGGGCTGGGGTATGGGTGTGTGACATAGGGTGCAGGGCTGGGGTATGGGTGTGTGAGGGAGGGTGTTGGGTGCAGGGCTGGGGTATTAAACCTCCCAACAAGACCCTCTCCAGGAAGGGACACAATGCTCTACTCCTGGACTTCTCTCTGTACAGTATGATTCCCATCACCTGTGTTGAAACAACTTTTTCATCAAGTAACCTGTTCAACACAGGTGATGGCAATCATACTGTAAGTATGTACTCTAAGAGAGAAGTCCAGGAGTAGAGCATTGTGCCCCTCCTGGAATAGGTCATGTTGGGGGTATGGGTGCGTGAGAGAGGGTGTTGGGCTGGGATGTGTGTGTGTGTGTGTGTGTGTGTGTGAGAGACATAGAGTGCTGGGTGTAGGGCTGGGCTATCGGTGTGAGGGATGGTGTTGGACTAAGGGATGTGTGTCTGGCAACTGTTATTTGGACCTGTTGCTGGTCTCGGTCATGCTGAGGTCTCCTATTGGCTCCTGCTCACCACAGAGGAGACTCCCTGTTGCCATCAGCTGACCCTCATTCTCTGCCTTGGAAGGAACCTGCCTATACACAGAGACCGCCCCATACACAGAGGCCAGATTACTTGCAACAGCTAGCTGGTTAGTCTCCGGGCTCCTCACATGTTGTTCAGCTATCCTCCAGAGCTCGCCTGAATCCTCCTGCTAGAGAGGTTCTTTTGCAGCTCCCTTGACCTGCCACTTACCTCCTGGCTTGCAGCAGTTTTGTGCTTGTATTTCTCAGGCACCTCATTATCTATATCTGGGCTGTTTATTTGTAGTGCTTCTACTGTACCTTTATGTTTTGGCAATATTCTCCTGTTTCCTTCTAAGATCCAGTGAAAACAGTCCATACAGTACTTCTGGTTTCATTATTAGGGTCCCATGTATCATTTAATATTTGTGGATAATTCCCCAAAAACACACATGTTCGAAGGGTTAGCCACAAATATTAAATATCCCCTGAATGTATCTATTGGGAACTGCAGCAGCAATCTCCAATACCTGCTGCCATCCCTCCTCCCCCATCAGCAGCCTGTGGGATGTGATGCTGCCTGATGTATTAATATTGGGAAGCATTGCAGCAGATCCCGGGGCTACTGCCATTCTAAGAAGGCGGCAGTCTATTGAAGCCAATGGGTTTCAGGCTGGACTAACTGAGCCATGTGCAGGAAGGTAACTCCGGATGTTAGGATCGCATATTACAATGTGATCCTGGACAATAATATTCCACCCAGATTGCATTGTATATGTGATCCTTCTTAAATACGGCCCCGTAGCCTTTTCACTTGGCAAGTTGTCTCAGATAGAATATATATATATATATATATATTGGGGGGGGGGGTTTGAGGGGGAAAAAAGCATAACAATACTCAAAACAAATAAAAAAAAGTATACTGAAAAACAAGAAAAAGAGAAGTTTTATTTCTCCTTTATCCACTAGGTGTCACTGGAGTTACACTGGGGAATAGAAGGCGACCACAGGAAGCATGGGCACTTTAAATAAAACGATTAGAGTGGCTAACTCCTCCCCTTCTTCTTCCCCTCCAGGTCAGTCTTAGTTTGTGCCCGAAAGGGAGCGGACACACACTAGTATGCTCTCAGAGCACATAAGATTTTTTAAACAGCAATGGGTTTTTTCCACTGCGCAGAGGACAGGCAGATAGTGATACACTATCTGCCTGCTACGTGGGAGCCAGCCGCTTCCATGGTAACGCGCCCGGCTCCCTGGCTGCTGAGACCACCGTCTCGGGAGGCAACGGGCGCTGCCCACCAAAGCACGCCGCGGTCCTCCCCCAGCCTCACCGCCGACGGCAGGCGAGTTTGTAAGTATTCCCTGCCACCACTGCTAGCGGCGGTGGTCAGGGTTTATTAGGAAAATGGCGGCAGCAGATGGTTTTCAAACCTGGCACCGGAGAAGCGAGAGCTGCCGGGCGGGGACGGAGCTCCCAACAGCCCCGGTTATCCCCAGCGCTCTCTCTGAGACACGTGTGGTGGCCATCTTTTTTACACTGGCGCCGCTGCGATAAGACTGTGGGAAGCTCCTGTACCGCTGCAGCCCCACCAAAGGCTTCAAATACATCGCTGATCCTGGTGACCGTCCTGCTATAAGCTCTCTCGGTACTGTGAGTTACAGTGGGGGGTTGAGAGCTTAGAGAGAAATAGTTGGGCTGTGTTAAAGACTAGGGCTATAGCGCTCCCTGGTTACATACCATAGCGCTGTTCAAACCCTGTGGCAGCTCCTTTCCTTCACTGTCTCTCCTATCCAGTCCTTCTACATGGACTAATCTATACCTACTCTCCCCTGGGTGTGTGGTAGTGTGTGGATTTTCTGTGACTTGTTACAATGGCAGGGGAAGCTCCAAGAGAATTGCCTGTAAGACTTGCAATGCTAAGTTTACCCCTTCAGCCCCTGGGGATATTAACTGTGAAAAATGCACCGTTAATCCCTCTGTGTCACAAACCCCATTGGACCCACCTTTCTGGGCCTCACAACTAACTGAGGTTATGTCCCGTTTATACTCTGAGTTAACACAGTCTCAGAGAGATCTCTAGGAACCAGCAGAGTGACTTAGCCTCTGCAGTTCAGAGCCTCACTAGAGCCCTAGCTCCAGGGCAGGCTGAGCCTCGCCCTTCCTCCTCAAGGCAGCTCCCACCTTTGCAGAGGAGAAGGGCTTCTCCATTACACCACTCCCCTGACTCTGATGATATGCCAGACCTAGAGGAGGGAGAATTTGCGCCCCCTGGGGACGACATGCAGGATGTGCAGGATGCACAGGATGTGTTAGTATATGACAAACAAGACCCTGCTCAACCCTCTCAGGGTATTGAGGACCTAATTCAAATGGTCAAAGTGGCCTGTAATATGACAGAGGGAGTTGACACCCCTTCACGTCCTTCCCTATTTGGAAAAAAGCAAAAAATGTCCTCTAATTTCCCAGTAGCTGAGGAATTGGTTGAGCATGTTACCGAGGCCTGGAAAATCCCAGACAAACGGTTTTAAGCACCTAAAACGTTCTTTCAGAACTATCCACTGCTGCCGGAAGGCCGTAAGAAAGTGGAAATTCCACCGGGAGTGGATTCATTGGTTTCCAGACTGTCCAAAAAGACTGTCCTTCCAGTCCCTGGAGCTACCACCCTCAAGGACGTCTCTGACCGTAGGTTGGAGATGACCTTGAAAAGCATCTTTTCAGCTGCTGGCGTGTTACAGCGTCTGGCGCAGATTGGGTGAACAAAGCAATAGGCGTATGGGCGTCACAAATCTCGGCTGAGATTGGGTGAACAAAGCAATAGGCGTATGGGCGTCACGCAGATTGGGTGAACAAAGCAATAGGCGTATGGGCGTCACAAATCTCGGCTGAGGTGAGTGACAGATCAGACCCAGCTACTATTATGCAGTTGTCTGAACAAATCCAGGATGCTTCAGCTTTCCTAATAGAGGCATCCTCAGATATATGTGTGGGGGCGGCTAGAATTTCTGCCTTATCCATTTCAGCCCGCAGAGGCCTCTGGCTGCGACAGTGGCAGGCTGATGCGGAATCAAAAAGGGCGGTGGAATCCATGGCCTTTAATGGCGAGCTCCTGTTCGGTCCAGAACTGAATAGATGGATATCCCAGGCCACAGGTGGGAAGTCACACTTCCTTCCGTCGGCAGCTCCACCCCCGTCTCGCAGAACCGCCCACATGCCTTCCTTTCGTGCCTTTCGTCCCTCCAGTAGGTTCAGAGGTAGATCCAGGGGAGGTGCCCCTTCAGAGAGGAACCAGAGGTCGTGGAAGAGGCGCTTCCACTACCGCTCTGGACCCCAAAGCCACCAAGCCTACTGCATGGCGGTCCACCGTCCCACTTGGGGGATCCCAGGGTGGGAGCTCGTTTACGGAACTTCGGCTCCATGTGGCTCCAGTCCTGTCAGGACGCCTGGGTAAGAGAGCTTGTGACCCTAGGTTACAAGATTCGCTTCAGCATGTCTCCCCCAGACAGGTTTTTCAAGACCGGTCTTCCTCCAGAGAAAGGACAACAGCTTTTGGCCGCCATCGCCAAGCTGCAGGACATGGGAGTAGTGGTTCCGGTTCCCGCAGAACAGCGTACCCGGGGCTACTACTCCAGCCTGTTCCTCGTACCAAAGCCGGATGGCTCGGTACGTCCTATTCTCAACCTGAAGGATCTGAACCCGTACTTGCACGTGGCCAGATTCAAGATGGAGTCCCTACAGTCCGTGATCCAGGGTTTGGAAGAAGGAGAGTTCTTGGTATCCATAGATATCAAGGACGCCTACTTGCACATTCCCATTTGGGCCCCGCACCAAGCATATCTGCGGTTCGCGGTGCAGGAGCGGCATTGGCAGATTCAGGCCCTTCCGTTCGGCCTCTCGTCCGCACCTTGGGTTTTCACCAATGTGATGGCGGTCATGATGGAGGTTCTCCGCATGCAGGGGGTTACTATCATCCCCTACTTGGACGACCTTCTGCTGAAGAGTCGTTCACGGGACACCCTGCTGGAGCACATTTTTCTCACATAGAAGATCCTCACATCACACGGGTGGATCCTCAACTTCGCCAAGTCGCAGCTTCAACCCACTCAGCATCTCTTGTTTCTAGGGATAATCCTGGACACCAGTCAGATGCGGCTGTTCCTACCAGCGGACAAGATTCAGTCCTTACAGGCCTTGGTCAGGCTTGTCCTATGCCGGAGACAGGTGTCTGTGCACCAGACTGCTGGGGAGGATGGTATCCACCTTTGAGGCGATACAATACGCCCGGTTTCATTCTCGCCCCTTCCAGCTGTCGCTCCTCCATCAATGGTCGGCCTCTCACCTGCATCTGCAGCAGAGGGTGACCCTGTCCCCACGGGCTCGTCTGTCCCTGCTCTGGTGGCTGAACACCGCCAATCTACAACAGGTAAGGAGGTTTGCGTTTTGGGATTGGACCCTAATCACCACAGACGCCAGCCTCCGAGGTTGGGGTGCGGTCACCCTGGACCGTCAGTATCAGGGATTGTGGACACAACAGGAGAGTCTGCTTTCCATCAATGTTCTGGAACTACGAGCTGTCTATTATGCTCTTCTCCAGGGCAAAGCCGTTCGTGTCCAGTCCGACAATTCCACGACGGTTGCGTATATCAACAAGCAGGGAGGCACCCGCAGTTGCGCAGCCATAAAGGAGGTCAGCAGGATCCTGATTTGGGCGCAGGCCCATGCCCTGGCCCTGTCAGCCGTGTTCATCCCCGGAGTGGAGAACTAGGAGGCCGACTTTCTCAGTCGGCGGGACGTACATCAAGGAGAGTGGTGCTTGCACCCTCAAGTCTTTCAGAAGCTGATACATCGCTGGGGCTCTCCCCAAGTGGACCTGATGGCGTCCTGCCACAACTTCCAGCTTCCCCGGTTCTTCGCAAGAACACAAGATCCTCAAGCAGAAGGGGTCGACGCGCTGGTGGCTCCTTGGTCCTTCCAGTATGTGTACCTCTTTCCACCATTCCCGTTGATACCACGGGTACTTCAATGGATCCGGAGAGAGGGGGTCACGGCTCTGTTGGTGGCACCAGACTGGCGTCCTCGGTCTTGGTACACCAGTCTGACAGCTCTGCTGATAGACGAGCCGTGGCCCCTGCCTCTTCAAGACGACCTTCTCAGCCAGGGACCCTTCATCTACCCAGATTTAGGTCATCTTCATTTGACGGAGTGGCTGCTGAGAGGTCCATCCTGAGGAGGGCTGGTATACCCTGTGCGGTTATACCCACCATGCTACATGCCAGGAAAGAGGTCACCTCAGCATACTACCACAGGATATGGCGTTCTTATGTGGCTTGGTGCGAGAGGCGTGGGGTTTCCACATGCCTGTTCAAGAAGGCAAGACTCCTTTTTCTGAAGGAAGGTTTGTCTGCAGGGCTGAGGCTGAATACCTTGAAGGTTCAGGTCTCAGCTCTCTCCATCTTTTTTCAGAAGAAGCTAGCTTTTCTTCCAGAGTTGCAAACCTATTTTCAGGGGGTGCTTCGTTTGCAGCCACCCATTTGTCCTCCAACGGCTCCCTGGGACCTGGACTTGGTGCTGGAGTACCTTCAGTCCTCGGTTTTTGAGCCCTTGGAGGAGGTGGACCTTCGCTACCTCACGTGGAAGGTCATACTTTTGCTGGCTCTGGCATCTGCCAGACGTGTTTTGGAACTGGGGGCTCTTTCTTGTCACTCCCCGTTTCTTCAATTTCATTCTGACAGAGCGGAGCTCCGTACCAGCCTGGCCTTCCTTCCAAAGGTAGTATCGGCCTTTCATTTGAACCAGCCCATTGTGGTTCCTGCTTTCCCAGAGGACTCACCGGAGGCAAGATCCTTGGATGTGGTTAGGGCTCTAAGGATTTATGTAGCCCGCACAGCCTCTATCAGGAAGTCTGATTCGCTGTTTGTGACCTACGACCCTGTGCGTCGTGGATGGCCAGCCTCAAAACAGATGCTGTCCAGGTGGATTCGGTTGACCATATGTCAGGCCTATGTCACCTCTTCACGGACTCCTCCTGTTTGCATTACAGCGCATTCAACCAGGTCGGTGGATCCTCTTGGGCGGCTGCCCGAGGGGTTTCTCTACAGCAGCTCTTCCGAGCGGCTACCTGGTCTGGCTGCAGAACCTTTGTTAGGTTCTACAGGTTTGATACCTTTGCGGCTCCTGCTTCAGTGTTTGGCCGCAGGGTATTAAGGGCTTCTCAGCGCTCACCCACCCGGGATTGAGGGCTCTGGGACGTCCCCAGTGTAACTCCAGTGACACCTAGTGGAGGAAGGAGAAAGAGGGATTTTGTACTTACCGTAAATCCTTTTCTCTGAGTCCACAGGTGTCACTGGACGCCCACCACAGCGCTGTTCTCCTTTAAGTTGCCTTCGGGCTTATATCCTACAAGGACCATTATCTTGGAGTTTCCCTGCTAGGGTTACGTTGGTTATGTTAGTATGTTACATTGTCTGTTGACTATGTATGTTTGAATTTTCAGTGTTTTCTCACTGTCTTTCTTCTTTACTTCTTGTAATGAATGATGTATGTCGTATTAACCTCCTCTTCGGAAGTGTGTTTTATCTTCCTGCTCCCTTCCGGGCACAACCTTTCTGACTGACCTGGAGGGGAAGTAGAAGGGGAGGAGTTAGCCACTCTAATCTTTTTATTTAAAGTGCCCATGCTCCCTGCGGTCGCCTTCTATTCCCCAGTGTAACTCCAATGACACCTGTGGACTCAGAGAAAAGGATTTACGGTAAGTACAAAATCCCTCTTTTTGCCTATCATTGTCTCCATAAAAGCCATTTGGCATTTGTTTCAGACTCTCTTAAGCCTTCTGCTCATGGCTAATTGCAACTGCAAACCTGCAGGAGACTCCCAATGCTTTTAAAGTACCCAAACATGGCAAATGACTTCAGCCTCCCTTTCCTGAAATTTCTCTAGATCAAAACCACTACTCTCCTCTTATGGCTTTGGTTTCCAATGCAGATCCATTGGACTCCCTTCTACAAAGACTTATGACACCCTTTCCAGTTGAATTAAGTGCCACTGTTCAAGAATTGAAATTTGAAATAACTTCATTGAGAAATCAGACTGATGCCTTAGTGAGCTGGTGAGCTCTGTTTATTTCAAGCAGTCCTGAATCAAGAGATTTCTACAGTCTGTGCAATCTGATCTTGATTTCTTGCGTGATCAAATCAAAGATCTGGAAGATAGATCCCATACAAAAAAATTCCAACTCCGGAATATTCAAAAATCAGTTAAGACCACTGATCTCCCGATCTATCTACGATGCTTGTTTTTGAAGTTTCTTCCAGAAATCTCTATAAGCTACTCCTGGACCATGCCCATGGAGCGTTCCGTTCTCAAAATCCCCATGATCAGCCTCCCAGAGATTTAATCATCAGGCTACACTTCTTTCATGTTAAATACCAAATACTCTCTTACCAAAGTCTTTATAATCTCCCAGCTAGCTCCCAACAACCACTAGTTGATTTCTAAAATGTACGAATTTCTACAGTCCTGTCCCTTGCAAGTTGTGTCTGAGGAAAAAGCAATTATTGGGTAGGCAGAGCCTCACCTATACAGTATACTCCAGAGTTAGGGGGGTATTTAATCCCCTCTGCTGTTTCCCCTGTGGGAAATAGCGGAGAGTGCCTATTGAAGAGGCAGCTCGACAGAACGGATGCGACTTTTAAACCAGTCGGATTTGTAATGTCGAAAAACGGTTGTGTTTTTTTTTTAAATAAAGGAAGGATCTCAACAATCCATGGCTGTTTCCACCACCACACCCCCTTTTTGCCACTCGACAGGCAGAACATTGAATTTAGGGACCCACCAGAAATGAGGCCACCGTGAAGCTGGTTGGTGGGCAAATATTTCTTGGCCAATTAATATACCAAGAGCCTCTATTATTGATTGTATTTTTCTTTGCAGAACATTGAATTTAGCCTGTTGATTTACTGTCGATGTCTGGCAGAATCTCAACTGTCGGAATGTTCCGACAGTCGAGATTCAGGATTGAATACCCCCCTAAGTCTATACAAATTACCATTCAATCAAACAGCCGGTATATTAAGAGCAAGTCAGCATCTGTGTACCCTTGATATGTCTGTGAGCCACATAATTCTCAGACATATTGCGTCAGCTGACCGCCATAGACTTGCTGGGGGGGATTCCCAAATACAATTATCTGCATACAAGTATCACTATTAAAGATACACTAGGCAGTGCTGTAACTATACATTTTGGCGCTGTGTAACAGAAAAGGAATCCCCTCTCCCCTTCATACAAAAAATCTGAGCACCGAAAGTTTTGGGGAGTATTACAGGTTGAGTAGCCCGTATCCGGATATCAGTTATCCGAATTATTCCAAAAACCGTGTTTTTTTTTTTAATAGTTTGAAAAAAAAATTCTTTCTTTTTGATTTCCCGTGCAAATTTAGGCACAAAACAGTTAGTTTACATAGTTAGTACTGAGCTCCCAATTAGTGCAGCTCTCAGTGAGTATACTGGGATACTTAATGACCTAGAAACATGAATATTGAATACTAACTAATTTGAGAGAGCGCAACAATATGGATAATATTATTAATATATTTTAATCAAACAAACATAAAAATAAAACCAAAACTGCATAGAATCTGTATATTCAGATAGAGGGAAATTTACAAAAATACAAAAGGCTACGAATGCCTGTACTCGTAGCCATTTTTAGCCGTATACGGCTGAAAATTCATATTTTCCAATTTACTATGGCCAGTATACAGCTATTTGTATACAAATGCATACGCCATCGAAAGAATATGAATTGCAATCACCATTCATTCTAATGGTGATTTCAAATTTCCTACCAGGCGTATGCAAAAAATGGCTGGTATTTTACTCCAATATATATATATATATATATATATATATATATATATATATATAAGTCCAGGAGCAGAACATTGTGTCCCTCCTGGAGAAGGTCATGTTAGGAGGTATGCTTTATGAGCCTCCTGTGATCGAGCTCATTTAGCCGGCTTATAAAATACCCTGCCATACGTACCTCTGACACGCCTCCTGACGAAGTCATCCGTGACGAAACGCGTTGGGGCGTGGTCACCTGACGTATCGGATCTCCGCTACAGTGGTTCCCGTCTGCTTGCAGTCCCTGTGTTCAGAACGCCGCCGCCGCTGCTGTTACCATTCTGCCGGTTCCCTGGATGTCCTCCGGTGTCCGTGCTATGAGCTTGCATGCTTATGGTGAATTCTACACATGCTGACTACTGCTTATTTAATTGTATGTGAGCCTACACTTTTTTCAGTAAACGCTGTACAACTGTGCTTACTTGTGCGCTCCTCCTTTCTCTCGTTACATGTGCAATACTGAGGCCATGACATAGCCTGTTGAGAGTGAGCAGCACCACATTTTGGAGACGGATCCACTCATTTATGGTGTAACATTGCGCAGATTCTTCTTTTGTATGTATATATATATATATATATATATATATATATATATATTCTCTCATGCACCATGTTTTAACTAAGATTCCATAGCTTATGTTAGCCATTTCCCTAGATGATTAGTGACAGGTGTGTTGGTAGCTGCTCACCTATAAAAGCACAGTCTGCTGTGAGTTTCAGACCAGATAGCATGCCTGGTATCAAACATTGATGTGATAGCTATGTGTATTGTAGCCATTTTCAGCGATAGTGGTAGGACCTGCAGAACAGTGGGGTCCCTTGACGGGGGCTGCAGGCTTAAATGCATTGATCAATTCATGAACCAAATCTCCACTATTGATTATCAGTTAATTTAGTGTGTGCAGAGCCCCTCCAATGTCTGTTTAAACAATGTGGTCACAAGCCATAGGGCACCCCCAAAACTAGGAAAGGTGAGTGCCGATGTTAAGTGTATATATTGTTTATTAGATTAATTTTTTTAATTAGTCTTATTGTGGTCACATTCTCTCATGCACCATGTTTTAACTAAGATTCCATAGCTTATGTTAGCCATTTCCCTAGATGATTAGTGACAGGTGTGTTGGTAGCTGCTCACCTATAAAAGCACAGTCTGCTGTGAGTTTCAGACCAGACAGCATGCCTGGTACAAACATTGATGTGATAGCTATGTGTATTGCAGCCATTTTCAGCGATAGTGTTAGGACCTGCAGAACAGTGGGGTCCCTTGACGGGGGCTGCAGGCTTAAATGCATTGATCAATTCATGAACCAAATCTCCACTATTGATTATCAGTTAATTTAGTGTGTGCAGAGCCCCTCCAATGTCTGTTTAAACAATGTGGTCACAAGCCATAGGGCACCCCCAAAACTAGGAAAGGTGAGTGCCGATGTTAAGTGTATATATTGTTTATTAGATTAATTTTTTTAATTAGTCTTATTGTGGTCACATTCTCTTATGCACCATGTTTTAACTAAGATTCCATAGCTTATGTTAACCATTTCCCTAGATCAGGGGTGGTCAACCGGTCAGAGGTAAAGAGCCTAAAAATATCGGTAGTCAAGCTAAAGAGCCGACATCATGCGCGTGCCGAAGGCGCATGCGCCAAAAAAGGGGCGTGGTCTATTTTGACCCCTTGGGTGGGTGTGATACAAATATGCCTCCAATAGTGCAGTGCCATATATACATATGCCCCCAATAGTGCCAGATACACATATGCCCCCCACGGTGCAAGGTATGCACCACACGGTGCCGGGTATGCCCCCACAGTGCCAACAAGCTGGTATGCCCCCACAGTGCCAAAAACTGCTATGCCCCCACAGTGCCACAAACTGCTATGCCCCCACAGTGCCACCAACTGCTATGCCCCCACAGTGCCACCAACTGCTATGCCCCCACAAAGCCACAATCTGCTATGCCCCCACAGTGCAAATTTCCCAGCAGCAGCACTCACCGTTGTTGCTGCCAGGCGGGGAGAGGACAGTCTGGTGTCCCCCTGCAGTCCTCCTGTCATGTCACCGATGGGAGGAGAGCACAGCACACCGCGTGACTCCTAGTCCTTCCCCTCTCACTTCCCTGTGACTGGGCCGCCCACCAATTTAAGCTCGATGGCCGGCTCCTGATTGGCTGCTGGCCCACGAGCTCTGATTGGCTAACGGCCCAGTCACAAGGATGCACAGTAAGGGGTAGGAGAGATGCGCGATGCCTGCTCTCCTCCCCTCGGAAGTAGAAGGGATTCAGGGAACCGGCAGCAGGGGGGACTGGGACAGACGGTGGGCAGCAGTGGGAGCAGGAGCCACACTTTACAAGGGGGAGAGCCGCATGAGGCTCAAGAGCCACAGGTTGGCTCAAGAGCCATCACTGCCCTAGATGATTAGTGACAGGTGTGTTGGTAGCTGCTCACCTATAAAAGCACAGTCTGCTGTGAGTTTCAGACCAGACAGCATGCCTGGTATCAAACATTGATGTGATAGCTATGTGTATTGTAGCCATTTTCAGCGATAGTGGTAGGACCTGCAGAACAGTGGGGTCCCTTGACGGGGGCTGCAGGCTTAAATGCATTGATCAATTCATGAACCAAATCTCCACTATTTATTATCAGTTAATTTAGTGTGTGCAGAGCCCCTCCAATGTCTGTTTAAACAATGTGGTCACAAGCCATAGGGGTAATAAGTGCACCAAATTATTGCCTTTCTCCTCATCAGTGATAATCTATTTATTTTTAATGTTTAATAACCCCTTGAGTGGTAGGTTTTGCTGGGGCAGGACAAACCTACCAGGGCAGGTTTGTCCTGCCCCAGCAAAACCAACCACAGTGGCAAGTCCAGTGGGAAGCCAGCCCCCCCCCCCCCCCCCCCCCTCACACACCTCTGCTCCGGCGTTAGTACGCCAGAGCTTCCCCCTGCCGCCGCTGTCCCCGCTTCATTCGCCGGCCCCTTATTCCATGGGGGTAATTCAGATCCGATTGCTGGACTGCTAATTTTTGCAGCCTAGCGATCCTTTAACCACTGCCCCTCAGAGTGCAATCCCACCTATTTGCTCAGCTGTGAATGGCATCGCAGCCATGGAAATTCCTGCAAATCCATTGGCAATCACAGACCATTGAATGATCCCCCCCCTGTGACTCAGCGACTATAAAAAAAGTGGCGGTACAGGGCCGAAGCTGCTGTCACACAGAGCTTCCTTTGAAACAGCTGGGTCCACCTGCCTTTCCCTTGATACTCCAGAAAACAGCTGGGACCTCCCCCAAACACCCCTCGCCTGTCAATCTCTGTGCATACGGCCAGGAATAAAACGCTGTTGTTCATCGCAGGGAGAGCTTGCACATGCACACTATGATCTGTGCGCATTCCCTTGATTATGAGGTCTGAATTGGGCATGCTTACAGTGCAATGTATATTAGTAAATGTACAAAGTATAAAAAGTACACACAAAGTGCTGAAAAAACAACACGGCAATACCCCAATATAAACACACATTGATAGAATAAGCATTATTAGTGCATTTGTGCAAAAGGACCCAAAATTTCAAAACTTTGCACAGATTTCTTCACAATAAATTGTCTATATCTGTAAGGGGCTGGAGCTCCACCAAGTGGATATTAGCGGTACAATTATGCATAGAGAAAATCTATATCATCTGCTAAGCAACTTTTTTGTGAATGCAACTACTGCACAACACCAGTTTTGATGGTTCGAACTTCAAATGTCATTTGATGCAGATGTGCAATGTGGGATGGAAATTGCAGTGAAGCCATTCACAATTTTTTTACTTACCTGAATTCAGTTGATACAGTATAATGAATTATTTCTAACACTTTCGGGCAGAGGTGCCAATTTATGTTTTTGCTGGTGGGTGCTCAAGCCTGTTGAAAGGCTCAACAAGCAAATACAGTGGCCCGGCATTGGAACTCTGGAGTTACGGGCACGTGGGTGCTCATTAATTCCTGTGGGTGCTCGAGCCCTTGAGCACCCATAGAATCGGCACCTATGCTTTCGGGATACAGTAAACTAAAGGTGGCTTTTTTAAACTTGGATCTACTTTTTGTACACTTACTTACCAGTGATCTACCGGCGTCTCATCCTGTGGAAAATATTCCCCTCCCAGTGAAATACTCCCCTTACACATTATGCCATACAAAATGACATAAAATTCACATTGTGCCACAAGGAATGACGCAAACTTCACAGTGTGCCACAGAAAACGACCCAAACTTCACAGTGTTCCACAGGGAATGATGCAAACTTCACATTTTGCAACACGGAATGACGCAGACTTAAAGTTTTATACAGAATGACGCAAAATTATTTTATGCAGTGGTAGGGGGAAAGGGGTCTCTTTGCAAATATACTGTAAGTTCAATATGTGAATATCCAGATCTCAGACGCCAGATTTGTTACCTCTCTTTATTCCAAACCCACCGATCGCAACAATATGCTCTTAGCATCCAGCTGCCACCCATTACCCCTTAAAAAGGGCCTACCCAGGTCCCAAATGCTTAGAGTGCACAGGATCACTAGTGATCATGATACCCTGGTAACATCCCTAGACGTGATGTGCACCAAATTCCTCGAGAGAGGTTACCCAGTCTGTGAACTGGAACAAACCAAATCTAAGATTCTGGCTTTACCCAAACCCAATTTCAACCAAGATTTGATTCCAGCTGCTGATAAAACAGTCAATAAACTTATATGGGTTAACACCTTCCATCAAAAAAGTATGCCCATTAGACAAAGCGTCAAAAAGCATTGGCCGATTATCGCCACTGATAAATCTCTACACTCTATGCAAAATAAATCTGTAATGTGTGCCTACTCCAGGGGCCGCAATTTACGCGATTTATTAGTAAAAAACGATGTGACTTTCCCCTTGCCTATCACCACATTCTTGGGGACCCCTAAACTTGGATGCTACAGGTGTTGCGGCTGCACCACCTGCAGCTTTATGACAGTGGGTAACTCATTTTGCCATCCATTCTCTGGGAAAAAGTATTACATTCGCCATCGGGTTTCATGTAGTACCCGTTTCGTTATCTATCTTATAAGCTGCCCATGCGGACGACATTACGTCGGCAAAACCGACTGCACTTTTAAAGAAAGAGCAGCGGCACATCGCTCTGCCATCAAGGCAGCGATAGTGTCGGGAACCAGTGAACAGCCTGTAGCGAGGCATTTCGCTCAGGCTAGACACCCACTGTCGTCTCTCCGCCACCGCATCATTGATCATATACCGCCACCTAAAAGAGGCGGTGATAGATCATTAATGTTATTGCGGGCCGAATGTCGTTGGATATATCTCCTCGACACACTGGCACCAAAGGGCCTAAATGAAAACTTGGGTCTTTCATGCTTCTTGTAAATTCTGCCATTAACATTGCCCAATCGTGTAGATTCACACCTGTTGACACCAGGTGTCAACCATCATCATCTACTTACATTATGGTTGCTACTGTCATGGATCCCTTTTGCTATTATATTACCTGTTTATTACAGCATTATAATTGTGTGATTTGTTTGACATGTTTGCTGTGCATTTTGATTATGATTTAATGTCCCCGCTTATGCAAAGATGTGGCGGCGACAGTATATTCCATTGTGACCCGCTGTTTGGCCTTTTACATGGGTCCCATGTCATGTTTATCCTGCTAGATGTGTGTTTTTAATGTATTTTCACTTGCACGGTTTTGTCTCCATGGTTACAGTTTGTTTATTCTTCCTCTCTGTGTTCCCACGTGATACAGGTTCCCCTTCGCGTCTCCAGCGACGCTCTCACCCAGTGACGTCATCATTCGGCGCCTGGCCGGGACGCAGCAGGAGATGTGAACAGGATCTGTTAAGGTATTTAAGTGTTGTACTTGTCTGTATGTGGTTATCTCTTTGCACCTTGATAAAAAAACCCGGAAGGGTTTGAAACGTCGGCTTAAGCCACTGCCTACGGTGTGGTTATTTCCATAGTTGAGTGCCGCCGCCAGGATTGCTATATATATATATATATACAATACCCAATAATCCACCACGCGCTGAAATTATAGGTCAATTATTATCAAATAAGATTGGCTGCCTCACCACAGTGTCCAACGAGGGTTAAGGGACCAAAACAGATAGTATACAACACAATTGTGGTGTGGCGCCATACAGTGAATGATCCACTGTCACATGAAGCAAGAGGAGACGATAAGTCCAATTTCTTATTTTATTGTAGTAGATCTTGTTGTCACAGATAACATATGTACATGAGTGTGAGGTTATCAAACTGACCGTAAGACTGTAATTATGATATTTTATTAGGTGTAGTAATTAATGTACTATTTTAGTCCGTCTGTACCCTCTTATTCTCCATAGATGTTTCTATCCCCCAAATCTGTGTGTACCATAGTATTAGATGCTGTTAAGCAAATATGGTCGGACAGGAAATACCCAGGAACGAATTCACCAAAAGGTTATGTCCAATTACCATACTTTTGTTCCTGCTATTACAGGAGGGTGGTAGCTGAGGGACAATCTTCACAGGGGGTGATCCAATTCCCTTGCTTTCAACAGGAAATGTTCACAGGGGGTAATCAGGACATAATGTAATCAGACTGTGTTTTGTATCTTGTGTTGACCCTGCTCTGCATATCTCTGGCCACTTCCAGACTTTCTGGGGCCTGACCCAGCAGGGGGGGGGCAGCAGCAGTACCTGGGAGGGGGGATAAACCTGACTTGAATCCACCAATAGAGATTGAGTGCAAGCCCACTGATGGTATGGAGACGCGTGGAAATTTAGAAGTTTTTAAAATGACTGGCACACAAGCCAGGGAGAAGATTTGATGGACTGTCCTGGACTAAGAGGTTATGCTCTGTCTAGGTATCGTGTGGACTTATCTGCTATCACTGCTGTGTGGAGGAGTGATAGTTTTGTGCTTTGGAACTGCTTCTACAAGGACTGCCATTGGACTGCTATCCGATAACGTTTATATGCTACATTTGCCTCTTTTTCCTGTCTTCATCTACTTTCGTGTGCTGTGATAAAAATAAACCATATTTTGGTTTCATCTGCTCGGTGTCTGAGTGATTGAAGAACCCGTATCTTCACAATGAGCACAACGCGTTTCGTCTATAACGACTTCATCAGGGGATCATAGCAATATATCTACAAATGCAAATATCTGGTTTTAATACACTTATGACAATTGATACATAAAACAGAAACAAACAATGCGCAATGAGTTCCAACCTATGTACACCAATATAGGCTTGAGCAAAGACAGAATTGCCTTTATAGTTTTATCTGTCCAATACAGAGTCCAAAGGGCAATTCCAATAGACAACAGAGGGGTCTTTCAATCCTCTTCAAACAACGGCACTTTTGGTATTATATACCGGCTGCTCCGTAGGAAACCAACAGGTGCCTGAATCCAACAGGTGCAAGGTATCTACAATGAAACAAACGGGCGCTCCATAGTGCGTTACCAGTGTAAATTTGGTTTTATTTATATGAAAACAAGACGATAGCAAGGGGTAACGTACCGCAATAGGCGGTATAAAACACAGCATGAATATCAGCATAAAAGATTAGTGCACAGCACTGTTACCGATACAGGAACGGTCTCTCTCTTGTCTTGGCTCCGGTCTCAGCGACGCTAGGCCACGCCCCTATGCGTTTCTTCACAAGGACTATATATTTAAGGGGGCACAAAACTTCATCACAGGCAGCAACTGGGATGAACTTACATTTATAAAGAGACCACCTTCCCCCTCCCACCGCATAACACAACAAGTAAGAAAAAAAACCTGTGGACAAACTTATCCCCCCACATGCAGTGCACTTAGCAAACTTACTGCGATCCCCGCCACTGCGGAGCCTCCCTGCTACCACGGAGAGCTACGAGTCCTGTTCCACAGCTGCTGAGTCTCACGGCTGCCACTGAGTGCTTCGATTCCTGTCCCACCACCGCTGAGCCTCATGGCTGCCACTGAGCACTCCGTCCTGTCCTGCTGCTGCTGAGCCTACATGATGATGTCACAGAGGCTCTGAGCCTTCCCATCTGCTCAAACAGCTGCTTCTCACTTGCAGTGCGCGGGTGACGTCACCTGTGCACCCGCGCACTGCATCCCTGGGAACACTGAAGCTTCTGTTTTGTCAGAGGCTTCAGCAGCTATGTGCAGGGACCTTGATCGTGATCTAACCGCAGGAGCTCCGCGATCAACTAAATTGCGATCAACCTTTTGGCCAGCCTTGCAGTAAACTGTTGGGATACAGTAGTCTTTAGTTTAATGCATTATAGAACATACAATTTTTTTTTTTTGGGCTTGATTTCAAGGTGGTTGACTAGTCGCTATAATTCAGGTGATCAATATTTTTACAATGAAAAGGAGGACACCAATAAATTGAAAAAAATTATTGTAAATAAAAGAAACATTTTATTCAATACAACAACAATACACTATAATATGATAATGATAAATACATAATAGTCAGCAGTGGGTACCAGCATGCCATGCCCGTTCTACCATTGGCCTGCCAAAATCACACTACGGAGTCCAAATCCTGCTGAATGAATACACCGATCATTATGCAGTCGGTTGCCGCTTGCAATTACCAGCATCTGAACAGTGAAGGGGGGCTCTTTTCACAGGGGTAAATTTATATGGCCCCACTTTTTTCAAATTTGTCATGCAGCTCGCACAGACCTTCCTCGGCTTCCACTTGACCACACGGCCTCTTCTCTGCTCTGCATGTCTTCTCCGCAAGATGCAGCAATGAGGTCTAAAATGGCTGTGGGAGAGGAGCCAACCAAATAGACTAGTAGGGTGAGGCAAGGCAGGCCTAAACGGGGAGGACGGAGCTAACAAAGCCACTTGCATGTGGCATGCTCTTTCAAGGTCTTCTGTGCCGTGCGGACCATATGCATCTCATAATTGCATCTAGCTGCACTGTACCGAGCCTTGACGAATTGTCATATCAAAAACGAATACATCATATTAAAAGCAATGCGATGTACACCACACTGACAGCATCCGGGAGACCTGCAATGCTAACTCCCAGCTGCTCTGAGACACTGCATAGTAGTGTGTCAATGGGGGGCGAGACTAACTGCAGTTGGGAGACCCACAGGAACGCACGCAGGGGGGGTTTCTGAGTACCCAGAAACCCCCCCCCAGGAGTCTAAGGACCATAGGATGAAAGCTGAGGGTCCCCTCTTTCCATGGGTACAAGAATTTTTAAAATCGGCCCTTGGGAACCGGAGATATCTGGCTTCAAAGCAGTGGTCCCCATCCAAGCCTGTTAATTGCTCTTCCCAGTCAGATATTTCAGGTTCTATCTATTTTTTTGAGGGTATATTCCAAAAGCTAGGACTCTCCCCCTTTAAAGGACACTAGTACCTTGTCTCTACTGTTCCCAGAACCAGAAATATCAGCTTTGCAGTAGCTGGTTACTACTCCAGCTACACACACCTGGTATGTAGTTTTATATACTCGTTGGCAGATTGCTCTGCCTACTGAACTCTGATCCCCTAGTCCAGGCATTCCCAACCACGGTCCTCAAGGCACACCAACAGTGCAGGTTTTAGTGATATCCAGGCTTCAGCACAGATGGATTAATCAGAATCCCTCAGATACTAATTAAGTCACCTGTGCTCAAGCCTGGATATCTACAAAACCTGCACAGTTGGTGTGCCTTGAGGACCGTGGTTGGGAATGCCTGCCCTAGTCCATAATACCATTTGGTAGGTGGGATTATCTAGTTTTTAATTCCATTAAAATCTAAGAAATCTATTTACGGGAACTGGAGATATCTGCAGTCAAGCAAGCTGTCCTCCCAGCAGAAAATTATGAAAAATAAGCCCACTCCACTATACATCCCTCCTCTGCATATTAAACAGCCTCTACCACCCTGGAAGTTATGTATCAGGGCTCCTTTATTCAGCCCAATGCCCCCTTCTCCCACCATCTGTGCAGTAAAGGGGTAATTAGTGGAAATTACTGATCCAGGCCCTACATGCTGAGCGATTGATATAATACCCCCTACCACCCGTGGGACATCAAAGCTTCTCCCACCCCTACCGCTGGAGGATCGGTAGGGGCCCCAATACATTGCTATGCCCAGGGGTCTACACTGCTGTTGCTGCCCCAGTATGTGTGTGTATATATATATATATATATATATATATATATATATAACGGAACAAGAAGCAGGCGGCACTCGGAGGTCTTTTCAAATCTGTGTCTTTGGATAGGATAGCTTGACGTTTCGGAGCAGCGCTCCTTCTTCAAAAGCTAATGGTGAGAAATATATATATTTATTTATTTTATTATTATTTATATACATTTGGTCTATCTAGAATACTATAACTGACCCGGCATATACTGGGTCACCTAAGTGTCCATATCCGTGCTTTGCTCCGCCTCTCTGGAAACCCCCTTCTGAAAATCCTGCGTTTGCCCCTGACCTACAACATCAGCCCCTGGATGCTCCAAAACACCACACTGCAGCATGCCTGAGGGGGGGCTGGCCGGGCAAGGTCCTGAGAGGGGTTGGAACCACCCCAACAGGCCCAAGCGCCCACTAGGAAAATCTCAAAACTGCAATCACCTCTGTCTGACAGGTATCGGATAGAGTGTGGGGTACAGTACAGGTTGCATACAATGTTGATCAGATGCAGTGCAGGATACAATTTATTTATTTATTTATTTACCGTTTCTGATATAGCGCAGCAGATTCCATTGTGCTTTACAATAGTTGACAATAGTTGACAGTGATAAAACAAACGAGGTTGGATACAGTGCAGTATAAATATACAGTATTGAGGCATACAGTAGGGGTTGGTTATAATATACAGTAAGTTGGATAGAGTGCAGGATATAGTGTGGGCTGGATACAGTATGGGTCAGATACAGTGTGGGCTGTATACAGAGCATATCGGGTATAGGACCTTATTCTAGTCCACATGCAGCACTGTAAATTTCACAGGGCTGCATTTGGTTTTGACGCCACCTGCCGCTTGCAAAGCCGAATGCCCCCTCTCACTTGATGAGTTCCCCACACGGCTGCCAATGGATTTTTTGCATAAACATCCATTTGCAGCCTTGGGTACGGGGACCAAATCATTCGATGGTCGCTGACCATCAAATAAATTGGAACGAGCATGCAAAACTAAGACAATCTCGCATGTGCAGTACTAAAACATCTGGGGAACCAGAACAAGACCCATAGTGTGGGTTAGATAACATGCAGGGTATAGGGGGTGATTCAGGTTTATTCGCAAAGCACATTTGGTTTGCTAATGGACAAAACCATGTGTACTGCAGGTGGGGCAGATGTAACATGTATAGAGAGAGTTAGATTTAGGTGAGTTATTTGTTTCTGTGCAGGGTAAATACTGGCTGCTTTATTTTTTCAGTGCAAGATAGATAACAGTTTGAAGTACAAACCTCACCCAAATCTAACTCTGTATGCACATGTTACATCTGCCCCACCTGCAGTGCACATGGTTTTGTCCATTAGCAAACCAAATTAGCTTTGCGAGTGAACCTGAATCAGGCCCATAGCGTGGGTTGAATTCAGTGCAGGTTGGATTTAAGTATGTGCTGGATACAGTATGGGCTGAGTACAACGTGGGTTACAGAGCAGAACAGTGTTGGCTGTACACAGTGCATGTTGGATATAGGGCAGGATACATTGCAGGTCAGATACACCAATAGTGCACTTACTGTAACAAGGGGTGTTGGCAGTGTGGAAGTGCTGGTGTTGTGGGGGTTTCGGCAGTGTCACAGTGCAGGAGTGCCTCTGTTGTACTCAGTACAGGGGTGTCAGCTGTGTCGGCTGTGTCGGCAGCGCAGGACTGTCAGCAGTGTCCTCGGGTGCAGGAGTGCACACAGTATTTTAATGCAGGAATGCTGGTCATAGAAACATAGAATTTGAAGGCAGATAAGAACCACTTGGCCCATCTAGTCTGCCCCTTTTTTAAACATGTTACCTTAAACCATATTTGATCCTTATCTTTTTGTAAGGATATCAATATGCTTATCCCAAGCATGTTTAAATTGTACTACTGTATTTGCGTCTACCACCTCTGATGGTAGGCTATTCCACTTATCTACTACTCTTTCGGTGAAGTAATTCTTCCTCACATTTCCCCTGAATCTTCCTCCCTCTAGTTTCAGTGCATGTCCTTGTGTTCTGTTGCTTCCCTTCCTGTGAAGAATGTCTCCCACCTGTACCTTGTTAAAACCTTTGATATATTTGAAAGTTTCTATCATGTCCCCCCTTTCCCTTCTCTGCTCTAAAGTATACATATTAAGATCTTTTAGTCTTTCCTGGTCCGTTTTGTGATGTAGGCCATGCACCATTTTAGTTGCTCTTCTTTGTACAGTCTCTAATGTATTTATATCCTTCTGGAGATATGGCCTCCAGAACTGAACACAATACTAGGGCCCTTATTCTGGTTGGTGCGGTAATACCCGCGTGCGTTCGTGCCGCCGATGTTTTGTGTCTACGCATGTGCAGAGGCGTCTCTGCGCATGTGCGAGTGGGGTGTAAGGCAAAATTCCACATGAAATGTGAACACTACGAACAGGGGGTGGAGAGGAGCGTGAAGGGCTATTTGGGCGTTCCCATGAAAACGCTGGGCGTCCGTATGGTAATGCGGCCGTGACGCACGTGTAGGGGGCGGACATATGACATTGCCGGATGTCAGCTGCCCGCCCAGATCCCTGTTTTTGCTTGGAGAAATGCCCGTGTGGTCTGAGGTTGCGGGAGCTGGTGGACCACTCGGTCCTGCATTCGATGGTCTGCGACCATCGAATGATGGGGGAGGTTACCTGAGATGGAGGAGGCGTATTCCATGAGAAATACACTTGCAGTCCGTGCGGACTGCTTCTTACCGCGTTCGGACGGAGTTGGTGATCCGTATGGAAGGCAGGGTTTCGGATGCACGGTCCTGGCCGCATATTCCGATCCGGCCGCACCGACCAGAATAAGGCCCTTGGTGAGGTCGTACCAATGACCTATACAGTGGCATTATTACTTCTTTCTTTCTACTACTGATACCTCTCCCTATGCAACCAAGCATCTGACTTGCCTTCTTCATTGCTTTGTTACATTGCCTACCTGCTTTTAAGTCCCCTGAAATAGTGACACCTAGATCCCCCTCTTCCTCAGTAGTTTCCATTATAGTGCCATTTATACTATATTTAGTGTTTGGATTTCTGAGACCCAAGTGCATGATTTTGCATTTTTTGGCAATAAACTGTAGTTGCCATTCTCTTGACCATTTCTCTAATCTACCTAGATCCTCAATCATTTGTTTTACGCCTCCTGTTGTGTCTACCCTGTTGCATACCTTTGTGTCATCTGCAAAAAGGCACATTTTACCCTCAATTCCATTTGCAATATCACCAATAAAGATATTAAAAAGCATCGGTCCAAATACAGATCCCTGGGGTACTCCACTTGTAACCTTTCCCTCCTTTGACTGTACTCCGTTTACTACAACTCTCTGTTTTCTGTCCTGCAACCACGCTCTTATCCATTCAACTATCTTAGAATCCAATCCCAAGCTTTCAAGTTTATTTAACAGTCTGCGATGTGGGACAGTGTCAAAAGCTTTACTAAAGTCTAGATAAGCTACATCTACAGCCCCACCTTGATCTATTACCCAGTCAAAAAAGTCAATAAGATTTGTTTGACATGATCTTCCCCCAGTAAACCCATGCTGTTTTGGATACTATAAATTGCTGGTTTTGAGATATTCTACAACTCTTTGTTTTAAGAGTATTTCCATCAATTTCCCTACTACTGATGTAAGGCTCACTGGTCGATAGTTGCTTACATCTTCCTTGCTTCTACTTTTGTTCAGTGGGACTACATTCGCTGTTTTCTAGTCCTCTGGGATTACTCCAGTAGCTAGTGACTGGTTGAATAATTCTGTTATTGGTTTTACAGCTCCCCTTTAAGCTCTTTTAGTATCCTTGGATGTATCCCATCTGGCCTCATTGATTTATCCACTTTCAGTTTTGAGAGTTCTGTGAGGACTTTCTCCTCTGTAAATGTACTTGTCTCTCCCTCAGTTTTCTGACTATACTTGCAACTTAACTGTGGCCCCTTCCCCTCTCTTTCAGCAGTGAATACTGAGCAGAAATAATTATTAATATTATCTGCTATTACATTGTCCCCCTCAAGAAAACTTCCACTCTCTGTCTTCAGTCTAATTATTCCACTTTTTGTTTTTCTCCTTTCACTTATATACCTAAAAAAAGTTTTCCCCCCTTTACCCACTGACTGGGCCATTTTCTCTTCAGCCTGTGCTTTTGCACATCTGAGTACCTTCTTAGCCTCCTTCTGTCTAACAAGATACACCTCTTTGTCCTCATTCTTCTGCGTCTGCTTAAATTTCTTAAAGGCCAACTTTTTTGCTTTCACAATACTTGCTACTTCTTTTGCAAACCACAATGGCTTTATTTTTCTTGTGTTTTTCCTAACTCTTTTGACACAAAGTTTTGTTGCTTTTAGAATTGCACTTTTTAAATTTTCCCACTTATCCTGCACTCCTTCCACGTTCTTCCACTCTGCCAAAGAATCCCTTCCTAAAATCTAACACCTTTGTTTTTGTGTGCGATGAGTCAGTCTCTGTCTTTATTTTGAACCATACTGCTTGATGGTCACTGGATCCCAGATTTTCACCCACATTTATGTCAGATAGTCTGTCACCATTTGTAAGTATTAAGTCTACTATTGCGTCCTTTCGAGTGGGCTCCCTCACCAATTGCTGGAGGGATGCTCCTTGCAAGGAATTCAGCATGTCCCCACTTCTGGTTTAACTTGCAACAGGCAGCTCCCAGTTTACATCAGGTAGATTAAAGTCTCCCATGATTATCACCTCTCCTTTTAATGCCATTTTATTGATGTCCTGCAATAGGCTCTTGTCTAGTTCCTCTTCCTCACCTGGTGGTCTGTAGATCACCCCTATACGAAGAATCGCCTTCTCCCCTGTTTCTATGATCACCCAAAGGGCCTCCGTTTTTTCTTCAATACTTTGTATTAAGGTAGTCTTTATATTTTGTTTCACATATATTGCAACCCCTCCTCCAATTTTTCCCATTCTGTCCTTCCTAAATAAAGTATATCCTGGTATAGCTATGTCCCAGTCATGATTTTCATTGCACCATGTCTCTGTAATAGCCACAATATCCAGTTCATCCCTTGTCATTATTGCAATTAGTTCTGGGATTTTATTTCCTAAGCTCCTAGCATTTGTACACATAGCTCTTAAAGTTGTGTTTGTGCTTCTCCTGCTGCTAGCTATGTTCATATTTCTGCCTATATCTATTCGGTTTTGATCGGCATTATCTTCTGTTGCAGTGGATAGGCTTCCTGTTCCATTTGCCTGCAGAGACAAACCTCTAGGTTGGGGGAGCAGATTTCTTCATTCTTATTTGGTTCACTGCCCCCCTGTGCTAGTTTAAAAAGTTGCTTATGAAGCTTCCAAACTTATCACTTATTATTCTCGTTCCCCTTGAAGATGGGTGCAGGCCATCACTTTTATATAAGGCTCTGTCTTGACAGGTAGCTTGACTTTGACCTAAATATCCAAATCTCTCCTCGTTGCACCAATTCCTTAGCCAAACATTGAAGTTTCTAATTCTCAGAGTTCTATCTTCCCCTTGGTGTACTGGCAATACTTCTGAAAAAGTTACAGTGGTTGCCACCTGTTTTAGAGCAGTTCCTAACGTTCTAAATTCATCTTTTACGGCCATGATTTCAGCATTAACCAGGTCATTTGTGCCTAGGTGGAAGGTGACATCCACCTCCCCATCTTTTCTTGCTGCCTTTACAATTCTTAGCATGCATTCTTTATCTCTTGGAGCTGTGGCTCCAGGTAAGCACCTTACTTGTTTCTCTACTTTAGTAGCATTTCCCAGATGAATTCCTCTAATGATGGAATCTCCCAAAAGAAGTGCAGTCCTTTTTGGAGGTGAAATGGTTGTGTCCTCAGTTCAAGGGTTCTGGTGGTGTCCTTAGTGCAAGGGGTGGTGGTGGGAATGCAGACAGTGGTTAGCCTTGTGCCAGCATTGATCTAAGTGTGAGCGGGGAACAGTGGCGTAACTATAAATTTTGCTTCCCCCTGCCAAAAAGTTTGTGTCGCTTCCCCCTCCCAGGCTCCTCTCCAGCGTGTTTCCCCAGCGTGTGACGTGATGACGTCACACGCATAACGGAGAAGCTGATGCAGGATAGAGGAAGAAAGACCAGCAGATACTGCTGCTTCCCTTGGCTCTGACGCATTCCAGGCCGCCCTAGCATGCCCAACTGCTCGCCCATCCTTACACAGTAACCAATAGCCAGCTCTGTGTACAGTTAATTGAATCAGTGGGGGGATTTGTCATCTCTGCCATGGCCGCATCCGCGCTGTGGCTGACTTGCCTCCAGTGCTCAGTCAGTGGGCAGCGGCAGGCAGCAGCATGTTGGTGCGTCGAGTGGGTGCAGGCGCCTACACAGACCCCACTGCTGCTTGCTCCCCCAAGCAGCAGCTGGGGCTGCCTTACAGTAGTTACGCCACTGGCGGGGAAGGGGGCACCATCTTCCATCCAGTGCAAGATGTTTCTATACAATTGCAGGACAGAGCAAGTCTGATTAAATTGTTCATCTTAGTAAAAGTCATCAGGACTTAACCTTGCCCCCCGTTGTCCAGTAGTTTCCAAATAGCTTGATCAGGATGTAATTTCTCATCTTTCAAAGCAGTGTCTTCTGAAGCCAACATTCTGCACCAGTCGTGAGTATGTATTGTGTGTAAATGTGTTTGAGCGTGTAAGCATACCCCGTATTCTTCCTGGAGCTGGCTACTGGTAGAGATACATCTCCCAACAGCCTTTGCTTCTCCCAGCATCAACATTTTTCAAAATTGTATACCACGGTATCAAGAGCATGCATACCCATGATAATCTACAGTTAGGTGCGAATTAAGCAAGGTTTTTTCCTAGTGCATTGGGGGGGAGTCAGTCTGTAGTATATATTAGTACATCTATACTGTCTTACACATGTGCTCACCCCTCCCACATTCTTTCCACTTCCTAGTGAAGTGGGCAGAATGGGTAGCTTACTGTCAGCCCAGTGGAGGGGTTGGGGCAGAGTGACACTGTTATATGCTAATTGAGTATTTTTAGCCCCACCTATGCTAATTTGACCCAATCACTACATTTGCACATGAAATCCATAGACGCAAAACAGCGGCAATCAGGAACAGGTTAATACACATTTTGGACACTTATAATAAGTCCCTGAGTGCTGATGGGCACTCCACCCCCTCACAAATCCAGTGTTTGCCCCTAGAGAGGAACCAGACATTTTCTGTTAACAGCCAATTAAATAACTAAGGAGGCTGGGGGACAGGAGCTCCACCTGACGGGGGACGCGTGAGCATCTCACTCATGCGTCCCTGTCAGCAAGGTGGCGGGGAGCAACTTCCCTGCACAGCACCACTTCAGGTAGACGGGCAGGGAGTGGGGGAAGGATATGGGAGCTACGGGGAAGCTGCTGGGGCTGCAGGGAGGGCGGCAGAGCCTCCGAGAGAATATGATGCGTGCGCGTCTCGTGCACGTCCCCTGCTGGCGGCAGCGGGTTGCGAATGGTGCTAGAATCACCAGGAGCAGCTCCATCTGTAGATAGACACACTGCGCAAGGTACATAATGTCCACAGGAATAGCTCCCCTTAAGCACATAATTGCCCACAGGACTAGTGCCACTTATGCATACAATGCCCACAGGAGTAGCTTAGCATCCCCTTTCCCGCAGTGCCATCCATGTCCCATTTGGGTCACTTACCAGTGCCCGCTGCTGCTTGCCTGACCCTCCCCATTATTGGGAGTGACCATTCGTCTCCTCAGCACTGCAAGATGTTTGCCTGCTGTAGATTCTTAGTCAGTCACAGGGTTGCCTGCCCAGCAGACCCTGCCCACCAGACTCGCTGTGTCCTAGACTCTGCTTGGCTCTGATTGAACTAATTCGCCAGCTGGGAAGCACAGTGTAGCTCGGAGGGGATGCGCTGACACTATCACACCTGCTGTAGACTATGTGTGCTCCAGCAGTATGCCAATAGTGCAGATGCATTGTGGGCAAGGCACCGCTGGCACACACCTAGTTATGGACCTGGTATTTAGGGCCTGATTCAGAGTCAGTTGTAACTTTGGGAAACATTGCAAAATTACAACTTCCATCACATGACTGGGGGAAGGGGGGGCGGTGCCAAGCACAGTGCAAGGTTACACTGCTGGGTCTACCCCACAATGTACCTGTAAACTTTTGTGGGCACATTCTGCGTTAAGCAGTCCCCGAGTGGCTCAGACACACCTGCGTTTTCCGGACCACTCCCATAAAACTGTAGGTCGCCACCCTCCATTGCCATCCTGTTGCCGTGGTTGGCAGAAACTGCGATCTCCTCTGATCACATTTTCAAGGCTTGTGCATGTGTGCTCCAGTGCACGTGCATGTGCAGAAGTGTGAAAACCGATGAACAGTGAATAGTGCGTCTGAATCAGGCCCATAATACAATTACTACAGTTGCCTCCATATAATGCTGCACTTTATGGGACAGAGCAGAGCTGCTGCATATGTTCAGTGATTGCAGCTTTTTTTTTTTTTTTACCAAGGTCGCTGCGTGTGGATCCGAGTGATCAATTAGTACACTGGACCAGAGAGTAGCTACTAGAAAGAAGAGACAGGAGCCTTACATTATTATGTTTATGTATTTGTGTATTTATCTGTGTATTTATTTTATTTGAGTATGTTTAACCTATTCCTAACCACTAATTTGTATTAAATATGTTTGATACAACCTATGATATAAACCATCTATAGCAGGGGTTCCCAATTCTTTTCTAATCACGGCACCCTAGAGCAGTGTTTTTCAACCACTGTGCCGTGGCACACTAGTGTGCCTTGAGCTGTTCTGAAGTGTGCCCCCAGATTTTGAGATGCCCAACCCAGTTTACAGCAATCACCAGTTCAACTGTTATTTACTGGTCTCTACTTTTCATGTAAAGGGTCAATGTATTTTATTTTGTTACCAGGGTGTTTGTTTTTTTATATGGGGGCCAATAGGTTTGTTTTTTTCCTGTGAGGGCCAATGTGTTTTGCCCTGTGGGGATCTCATGGTGTGCCTTGGCAATTTTAAAATCGTATTTAGTGTGCCGCAAGGTAAAAAGGTTGAAAATCACTGCCCTAGAGTATCAGAAGTTTTCAACAGCACCCCTAGGCCCCAAAAAATAAATATCAAATGAAGTAGATTGTGTTTATATGTGTTTCTTAGGTTCAGTTATGCGGTAAAGGGCAGGATTTAGTTCTGAATGTACACATTTTATGATTGGCAGCCACCAGCACTGGTTTTGTCCAGAAATAATTGATCCTAAATAATTTGAATTGGTCCTGAACGACCAACCCGAGGCACCCATGCAAGTGTCCCAAGGCACCCCAGGGAGCCTATGCGCACAGTTTGGGAACCACTGATCTATAGTGTAAAATATTAATACTTTATTCAATCCAGTATTCAATGTTTACATGTCCAGTATCAGTACTAGGTCTTCCTACTGCAAAACCAGACATCTGCACTTGCACCAATGTTCTGTATATTGGGAGGCTGTGGACTTCACTTGGAGCCTCCAAAAATCTCTCGAAATCATATGTTTGCCATAGATGCCAGCCCTAGGCATGGGCACCCTAGACAAATGCTTTGCCTTCCAAGCCTAGAGCTGGTAGAGGTTTAACCATGTGCACTGCAGGTGGGGCAGATGTAACATCTATAGAGAGAGTTAGATTTGTGTGTTATTTTGTTTCTGTGCAGGGTAAATACTGGCTGCATTATTTTTACACTGCAATTAAGATTTCAGTTTCAACACACCCCACCCAAATTTAGCTCTCTCTGCACATGTTACATCTGCCCCACCTGCAGTGCAGCATGGTTTTGCCCATTTTCCAAACAAATTTGTACTGCAATCAGATCTGAATAAGGGCCAATGTGTACCATGATTCGCCAGCCTCTGAACCCTAACATCTTCCAGCGGAACTTATTGCTGGCTGCACAGTACAGGACAGGGAATTTGAATTTGGGGAACTATTGTGTGATAATGCCCCTTCCTTGTGAGACCACATTGACTAAGTCGGTCTGGTAGGGGGAATCCACAAAAACTTGCTTGGGGTATCAAAATTGTTTGCTCTGTTTGCCATTATTCAGATCTTCTAATATCACAAACTCATCCTCATGCATAGAATAGGAAATATTTATATTTATCTACAATATTCTGCTGTGGGATTAGCTATACGTACTAATGTCATGTACATGTTGTACACTACTTTCCAATGTACCAGTCACGTGCGGTGAGGTCAGTGGACGGTGAGGCAAATACGGCAGCTAAAGTCCTTTCACCGCCACGGTCTCCCTCCTGGCCTGTACAGCACTGAGAGTACCACTGGTCCATGAGCTGCTGCAGCAGGTACCCCTGCCCCCTTCACAGCCAGTGCAGTGCCATTTTTGTTCAATGTGCAGCACAGAGTTGGACTACATGATGGGGGTAACATAGGGTTGGGGATGGGGGTGGGGGGGGTTTGGTTTGACCAAGCAGATAGTTTTTTGCACATTTGCAAGAAGTAGAATGTCACTGTCAGGATACAGTGTGAAATGAATACCTGCTACTAATGATGCAAAGTAACTTGTACGGTAGATGTGTACCTGGTGCTCTTGATGCAGAGGGGAGAGAAAGCAAAAAATGGTGTGTGGGGGTGCCGCGAATGGGGGAGGCGGGGGCCGCGGGTGCTGTGAATGGGGGAGGGGGGCGCGGGTGACGCGAATGGGGGAGGGGGGCCGCGGGTTCCGCGAATGGAGGAGGAGGGGGAGTAGAGTTGGAGCTGTGAGGGGAATTTGTTTGAGGACTGAGGAGTTGCAGGAGGCGGTGTTGCAGGGCATTTAGTGCTGTGAGAGGGATGGAAGACAGCAGGACAGGAGAGGAAAGGACAGGAGGAGAAGACACTCACTGTGCGCCACTTCAGTGTTGCTGCATTGAAGGGTGGTGGGTGACAGGCGCTTCTCTTAAACTCTGCACAGTGCTCACAGCACTGAAGTCAGTGGGCAGAGGCTGAATACTGTACCGCAAATCATTACATTACCGTATGCACTCAAAGGAACGCTACGGATGAACCCAGGTACCACTGCTACTTCCTCTATTTACATGGCCTAATCACATCGGCTTCAGTGACAGGGGCGTGCTTTCATATTGGCTGAAAGCATGCTCCTGTCACTGAGGCACTTGTAACGGTGCCGCTTCTAGTAGTATTTTTAATGGGCATTTGCAACCCTCTGCTTGTCCCCGCCCCCCTGCCCGGCCGCTGCTTCCAGGGTTTTGTTATGGGCAGCTGGAGGCGCTGCTTTCGGTGCCTCCAAAATCAATGTAATAACTGTGCAGCAATGAAAATTATTAGAGTAATATAAAGAAGATTCTTATGACGCAGAATATGTGTCATAAGTATTTTCTTTGCTTTTTAATCACTAATGGCACTGCCTCCCCTGACTGCACGTCCCTGCAATGTACATATACTGTAGGGTGTTTCACCTTTGTCATGGTCTATGAGTCTGCTGATTCACCATATACAAAGTTCATATTGATAACAAAAAGCGTACATGACCTCTTACGTTACAGGAAGGATCTAAGCCCTACGTGTAATTTATTGGAAACATAGAAGTCATGTTAAAGTGATGGCAGTTCAGCTTATTAAATGCACAATGTGAGCAAAGCTATCCATATTAGCAAAAAAATAGTTTAAAAAACTGTGTATTTATTTAATAAGCATAACTGCATTCACTTCAGCCTGATTTACACATTCAAAAAGTTATGTATGTGTTATTAATACATTGGGTGGATGACTAATTAGCTGTACCAGTGTCCTAACTTGAAATTTTGCATCCCCCTGGCGAAACACACCCCCCCGCCCCCCCCATACATTAATTATCATCCTGGTAGCCCTGTCTCTGCGCTTGTGGGATGATACATCCCAGTGCTAATATTGCATTTTACAATGTCAGACTGTGGTTAGCCACACAGTCAGGGCAGACGACAGGGGGGGTCAATGGGGACAAGTGTGATGGGCCCCAGAGCTTCCATGCCCCATCACGGCCACCGTCTGTTCTAGCTGGCCTGTCAGTGACCCTCGCGGCCCGGCCGTCTACTGTGTATCATCTGTGTGTGGCTGAGACTGACTCACTGTGTGCCATTGCTGTCTACTGTGTGCATGCCCTGCCGTTCGACGCTCTGAGCCATCTACTCTGTTTGTGAACACGGCCTGGGGCTGCAGCCGCACAGCCGTACCCGTCGCTGGCACTGTGGCCTCAGTCTCTGGCTCCTGTACTTTATAGTGCAGGTCGTCTGTTCCGTGCCTGCTCATGATGCTCGGCATTCTTTTGTGACAGTGACAGGCCAGCAGAAGGCAGCAGCCAGGAGCCAGGCCAGCAGGACTGAGAATGAGAGAAGTCCGCACTTGGAAGCAGGATCTGGAGCAGCGAAAGGTTAAATGAGGCTCGTGCAGAAGAGGGTTGTGTGGATTTGGGATTAGGTGGGGGCCCCAGAAATTTTATTGTACAGGGCCCCAAGATTTCTATTGCCAGCCCTGCACACAGTATTTCAGACAGTAATGTATCAAAATAAAAGAACAGAAATATCCAGCTCGTCTGTGTGTAAACAACTTTAATATATACACTTTTGACTATCAGAGGACCGCAGATAAAGTCTGTATCTATAAAAGGAAAATAACTTTATTATCAATAATGTAGATTTTGTTTACTACTGTACATCATAAGAAGTATTGCATATTTTGCTAGAGTCTCTAGTATATATTATATTGCAATCTAATCTGTGGTTGCAGACTACTGTATTGTAATCTCTTTGGTAGCCCCAAAAGCTATATAAGGTATATATTCTTCATTTGTACATACTCCATTATGTATGAAATGTAGATGAGCCATCACAATTTTCAAGGTTTCACAGACTCACTGTTTGATTTAACATTGTTTTATGGTAAAAAAAAAAAAAAAAGTGCTTGCTAGAGTGTGTAAGTAATCATCTATATATATGTCTAGTGTCACCAAAACACACCATCTGTTGGCAGAGAGTAAAACTACATCTCTTTCTTTCTCTCACATTAGCTACCTAAATAGCTTATAAAGCATTTGCATCGAGTGGGCTTACAAGTCATGTACAATAATAGGAGCAATATTGCTGATAATGTTTACAGATCTTCTGAGCTTTTTAGGGGGGGGGGGGAGGGAGTGACGGTTCCACGATGATAGGACATCCGTACAGTGTGGCGTCGGTGCCCTAACATCGGGTGGACCCCACAAAAAAGCTCAAAAGAGCTGTAAACATTATCAGCAATATCGCTCCTATTTTTGTACATTTTAGATTGATTGTTTTTATGTTTATGCTTATGCTTGTTTCTATGCTCATGTTTTGTCACATTTATACAGGATTAGTTACACACTATCAAGCACTTTTTTTTTTTACTACAAAACCAATTGATTATTCGTAAAGCTGCTTTTAAGTACACTTTTTACTATTATCATTTGATTTAATATTGTACATTTTATTTTCCAACAGAAAAATACAGACAAATCATCTACAATGCAGGACATTGCACAAGTGCTACCTAAGGTCGAGGTTGTGTAACTCACTGCAGCCGGCTCTAATCAGCTACAGCAGCTTTATGACGTTTCTGAGATGATAATGTCCATCCCACTTAGAACCAGCTTGTCCTCTGTCTTGGGAAAAGCTTACCCATTCAGCATCATATTTAAGAAACAAATCTCCATCAAGCATGAGTTAATAAGTCATGTCACTGACTGCTTTGCTTTCCGACTGTTTCCCTTCGCACATCAGCCACGTCTGTTGGGACACGTACTGTAATTCCATCGATGGCTTTTGACATGCAGATCTGGCAGCCAAGCCGAGACCTGCAAGATCAGAGAGAGTTTACTGGAGACATTTCTCAAAGTTATATTGCTTTGTACCTTCAATTTAAGCCAAAGAAGTATGTGTAGAAGGAGGTCTGGTGACTTAGTAATGTCATGCAAGTTTAGATAGTATTTAGCACAGAGATTTCCAGCCAGTATGACAATTCAGACCTGATCGCATGTGTATGGCTGCAAATGCCACTGTTCTGACCCACTCCACCATCTGATGCCACCCCCACCCCCCTAGTGTGTGCAGAGGACTGAGCCCAGGAATTACTCTGTGCTGCGAACAATCATTTCTGATCAGGGGCAGTGCTGACGTCAGATTCCCTTCCGAAAATTCCTTGGTCACAGCTGCATTTTCCCTGATCCACCCTGAAAATGTCCAGGATCTGCCTCTGAATGGCACCCAACCGTCTATCAGCCTGCGAATGGACTGCAAAGATTAGCCATCTCTGGCCTTTGCATGGAGGGCTTGCGTATGCTTACTGTGTACCATGCGCAGCCTTTCAATAATTAGCAGGGCTGTGAAGTATCAAGCTTCAAAAGTGATAACATGGAGGGGCATGACCAGACATCTGGGATCCCGCCACCACCGCTGCTGCCGCTGAAGTCGGGGAGGAGAGCAGAGCCTGCAAAGGTGCTGAATTGATAATCAAACATGTTGCTGGCTTGTGAGCCAAGCAATAACTGCAGCTTCTGGACCACAAGTTGTGTGGGTGGTGCTACCAGATGGTACAGCCACAGTGCAAATGGGCAAGGCACCACTGGCACACACCTAGTTACAGCCCTGTACAGCACCTAGTGCCCCTTATTCACATACACTTCACAGAAGTGCCCTTACACATAATTCCCACAGTAGTAGAACCCTTAGACATACATAATGTCCACAGTAGTGGCACACACATAATGCCTACTGTTGTCCAGAGTAGTAGTGTTCCTTTACATAATGCCCACTGTTGCCCTCAGTAGTAGCACTGATTATACGTAACATCCACTGCTCATATGTAATGCCCACACCAGTTGCCGACAGTAGTAGCGCTTCTTATACATAATGCCCACTGTTGCCCTCAGTAGTAGCACTGATTATACGTAACATCCACTGCTCATATGTAATGCCCACACCAGTTGCCGACAGTAGTAGCGCTTCTTATACATAATGCCCACACAGTTGCCAATAGTAGTAGCGCTTCTTATGACATAAGGCACACACTAGTTGCCGACAGTATTACTCTCTCTCATTTACACTTTATTTACCTTAATATCTAGCTGGCACTTCATCCTCTCCTCCTTCCTTTCATCAGCACTGCTCCCGTGTAGCTCTGCCCCCTCCCCCCTGTGTAGCTCCGCCCCTCCGTCCCATGTAGTTCTGTCCCTTCTCAGGCCCTGCCGCAACTAATGCAGTCAAAGGGTCGGGGGTCGGGAGGGAGCTTTGTGCTGCCGGTACCACTGCCTGTCATGCAGTGTGACAGGCACAGTGGTAGCTGGAAGCCACAGAGGACAGCAACGGGATGCAGAGCACGGAGAGCGAGTCTCCTGCTCTGTATCCTCTGCTGTGCGGCTCTGTATAGGGGGTCATTACCGACCCACGGCCACGTGCATCATTACCAATATTGACCATATACACTGGACAACACAGTATGCACACAATAATATTAACAATAAAGATATTGTATATATCGTTAACAATATATGGCCCAGTGTGTATCCAGCTTAAGGCCTGAATACACCTGAATACATACAGATGGAGCAGCCATCAGCCAGCCTGCTCCATTGCCAGATCTCCTGTGCCGGCTGGTAGACTGCAGCTCCATCTGCTGGGTACGCGCGAGCAACTCACACACTTTTGCATCCCCAGTTAGGTTGTCTGGAAAATGTGACCTGTTGGTAGCTCTCGAGGGCTGGAGTTGGCTACCACTGATATAGATCCTTACGTGTCAGTGAGTCCAAAAGCCAAATCCAGCATGTCCATCTCTTCATCTGCAATGGAACTCAATTGCTCAAAGACCTTCTGATCAAATATGAGGTGACAGGTTGAGCAGGCTAGGGTTCCCTCGCAGGCACCTTATAGAGCAAGAGGAGGACACACAAATGAGTAACAAACAAAAAAAAGTAACAAATGAGCAGCTTTGTTGGAATAAAATCTCTAGCATATATTTAACCCTTTGAGTGTCAAGTGAATTTGTGAAAATAGGTGTGAAAATTGGCAAGCAAACATTTTTATTCATCATAATAACCTGTCATATTTACCTTATACTGTATAGTATATATAGTCTTTTTTGACACACTTTTTGTTTGAATGTTTATAACAACTGTGGGCGATGCTTAGGGTGACCAACTCATCCCTTTAATCCGGGACACATATTAATTACACAGGTTCTGTCGCAGTTTAAAACCAGGTGAAATGGAGTCTTGAGGTGTGGCAATTTAAAACCAGGTGAAAGCCAGCCACAGAACCTGTGTAATTAATATGTGTCCCGGATTAAAGGGATGAGTTGGTCACCCTAGCGACGCTGGCATTTTTTGTGGATATTTTGAATACCTCACAGAGATGTTAGAACTCAACAGGTTATCCAAATAGATACTAATTGTAATTGTATAACAAGCCTTATAGTGATCTAGATGTATAAAGCAAATATGCATAATTAAATATGGTATATCAAGCAATTGTGTGTCACTGATGAAGAAATGAAGCCAAACATAATGGAATGTAAAATAATGTGTTGATGATAGGTTTAAGATAGGAGAAAGGTATCTGATGAAATTGGATCAATGGAGTGAAATTGAGGCCAATACAAGGACCCACAATTTCCAGAAATCTGCTATAGGAATATCTGACAACCCAAATACAATAATGACCAATGGCAGATACATAGTGATTAAGGCAGTTACCCACAATTTTCTTGCTGGTGTGATAAGCCCCAAGTACGTATCACTGGATCTGCAGATCTTTGTTTGGTGCCACATCAGAATCAGAATCAGCTTTATTGGCCAGGTATACTTGCGTATACTATGAATTAGATTTAGATTGCTGTGCAACATTCACTAAGGTAACAGTTCACCAGTGACAGTACAGATATGCATACCACATACAGGAATACGCTAAATATACCCTGGGGATTATAACCGCAGGGAACATATATCTGCTGGGCAGCACAGCGCCTAGGCAGCCATCAGCGGCTCTACTGGCCGTTGCAACAGCCAGGCAGGCAACAATAAAAGCAGAGACAGTATCGTTATAGGTTGCTATGCAGTGTACGAGAGTGGCTGAGTGGCACAGTTCATAGGCAGCCATTAGTGGTGCCACCTTGGTCATGCTGCTCACAGGCAGCAGCAGAGGGGCTCAACAGGCCATCTCCCCTATAGCAGACCACAGGATGGAACCTTAGGCTGAAGGGGGGGGCAGCGTGTCAGGGCCCTGGCTGGAGCTGAGCTACGGGGAAGAGCCAGCGTGCAGTGCAGGGAGAGGGGGGGAGGACAGTCAGAAAAAGTCAGTCAGTGAGGCTACGGGCCAGTAATTGGAGTCCATTGGAGTTGTTGGAGCCTGCAACAACAGGACATGCCGGGTGCTCATGCGGCCCACTGCAGCAGATGGTGTCCTCCGTGTCACTTGTTATGATGCCTGTCACAAGCCGGGGGGGGGGGGGGGACTGCCGCGTAGGGAGGGCATTCGCTTCCCTCCGTCCTCACCTGGGTGCACGTGTGGTGGTGCGACAGAAGGCATGCCTGGGGGGGGGCGCCGCGCCCAGGGTCGTCCGATTCCCTCCGTCTTCCCCTCCATCCTCCGCCTCCTCTCCCCCTGCGTGTTGATGGAGAGGAGGGGGTGCCGTGCCATGGGTCATCCGTAATGATTACCAGATCATTCACCGCTTTAGTCAGTGCTGTCTCAGTGGAGTGTTGGGAATGAAAGCCTGACTGAAGTTGGACTAATAGCATGTGAGAGTTAAGAAAGTATGTGAGGCGAGAGTAGACAAGTCTCTCGAGTAGCTTGTAGAGGCATGGGAGCTGAGAGATAGGATGGTAGTTAGAGAGAGAGTTAGAGTCAGAATTGTGTTTTTTCAGAATGGGAGTAATAACTGCATGTTTGAACAGAGAAGTAAAAGTACCAGGAGCAAGAGAGAGATTGCAGATTTTAGTTAAGATTGGGATAAGCACAGGAGATAGACTCTTAATGACTTGTGCAGGTATAGGATTCGGAGGAGAGGTAGTAGAGTAGAAGGATAAGAAGAGTGTGGATACTTCCTTTTCATTTGTGGGCTCAAATTAAGAGAAAGTGCCAGAGGGTTCAGGTGGGGAAGAAAGTGGGTTAGAGGTTGAGGAAGAGCAAACCATTTAAACTTGGATATTATCAATCTTGTCCTTATTTTTTATAAAGCCTGTATAAATACTTCTGTAGTTTCCAGGAATTACATTTTACGTAGCTGGTGTTGAGAATAGTAATGTGACTTGTGACGTGACAGCTAGCTTCACTAAGAATATACAGAGATTGGCCAATCTCCATTTATGAAGCAGGCAGGGTAAATACTGGCTGCTTTATTTTTACACTGCAATATTTGATGTACAAACCCCACCCAAATCTAACTCTCTCTGCACATGTTACATCAGCCCCACCTGTGATTGTGCCTTGCTGAGTGAATCAAAATAACCCCCTTTATTCATGTAAGTACATTAGAGAATAACAGCTTAATCTCTTACCAAAACCATCAATGTTTAAATGATGACGTATGACCACCTCCAGGAGACTCTCCCCTTCTTTAGCTGTTGCTGTCAGAGTTTCACCATCACGGTTGACGAAATTAACAGTCAAGGTATCTTCCGAGGTTCTGTATGGGGGAAAAAAATAGCGATTTAAAAAAATATATAGTTAGAATGTGATCTCAGTGTCGGATCCCATAAAAACATGCATTCTCATACTCACGTATACTGGATTCATTGATCAATGATACTGATCCCTAATTAGTGCTATCTTAAGTCTAACCAGGAGATAGGAGCTCATAATAACAAGCTGCAGCTTTGTTTAAAGGTCACGGTAAACTGCTAATAAGCAGCGGTGGCCATGCTGCTGGTTCCCTGATGCCTTGTCTCTGATGCGCTGCTAGGTCCCGGCACCTGTATAATGAAATTGACAGATGCCGGGGTATGCGCAGTAGTGGCATCTGTACTGCACATGCGCAAGGGTCTGGCTTATAAGATTGCATCGGCTTCAGCCCATACAGGCCAGCTATAGCTGCATGAAAGAAACCGCTTGGCCCTGGTCCAAGCCCCAATCCACCCTCCCCCCCCCTCTCCGAGGCAGCAGCAGAAGCACATACCTACAGCAGGAGCATCTCACTGACAGCGTGTCAGCACAGCACATGCTGTAGATATGCTATTAAACACTCCCCCCGCAACTTCTTTAGTTGTTTTTTTCACTCTTTTCCTGAAAAGAGGGCATGGGCACACCTCCCGTAATTAGCCCCCCCCCCCCCCATTTTAACAGGGCCTGACATTTCTCTCAGTGGCCCTGCTCCCAGGGAGCATAGGCCGATCATAGGGGGCAGAGGCTGGATGGTTCTACAGTGGGGGCGGGTATCAATTAGAGCATAATGATATCTTAATAAAAGTGTAAATGCCTATCCCAACCACTGCACAACCTACACCTCGACTTCCAGAATGCACATGCAGATGGGACAGTTCTAAAATCACATTATGTCACAGAGTAGGAGCCAAAACTCACATTGTGCAGCGCAGTAGTAGCCAAAAATCACATAATGCTGCACATTTGGAGCCAAAAATCACATAACGCTGCACAGTAGGTGTCAAAAGTCACATGACACAGCACAGTAGGAGCCAAAAATGACATTATGCCGCACAGTAGGAGTCAAAAGTCACATGACAGCACAGTAGGAGCCAAAAATCACATTACGCAGCACAGTAGGAGTCAAAAGTCACATGACAGTACAGTAGGAGCCCAAAAACACATTATGCCGCACAGTAGGAGCCAAAAGTCACGACACAGCACAGTAGGAGCCAAAAATCACATTATGCTGCACAGAAGGAGCCAAAAATCACATTATGCTGAACAGTAGGAGCTAAAATTTACATTACGCAGCGCAGTAGGAGCCACAAATCACATAATGCCACACAGTAGGAGTAAAAAATTGTCTACCGGGGCCCATAACTTTGGGCCTCCGATGGCGACCTTGAATGGCAGCACCCCATGAATTATACAGCACAATTGTCAGCATTGTTGCAGTAGTAAAAAAGTATTTTTTTTCTTTTGATATTTTTTTTTTAAATAAAGGAGCCCCCTTAGCAGTCCCCCATAGTAGTATCTTTGTCCTTGATCCGGAAAATGGTGCGAAGGATTGAGCCATCCGCGAGCTGGCCTCAGAACAGGTAATTTCGGGAGGAGGGGGGTTCCTAGAGAACCAAACCCGCTCATCACTAGTTCAGACCATGCCCCCCCTGGATTACCATGACTGAAATGCTTCAGAACATCATGGAACTTGTTTAGAATATTGAAATGTGTACCCTCACAGTCTGGCTTCGCTCACCACACTTTGAGTTACCATTCCCATTCGATGTCCACAGGGCTGCCATCAGGAATTTTGGGGCCCGGGACTCATGTCTAGTCTGGGCCTCGGGCCCCCCCAATCTCGCTTGATTTACCGTAACCCAGCTCCTGCTCCCCCAGCTCCTCTTCCACTAAGCTGCAGCACGGAGGTCCCGGAGCGCAGGCTTCTTCAACTCAGGATACCAGCGACCAATTAAAATGCAGCACCGGCTGGTGAGCCAATCAGAGCTTGCATCCCGGTAGCCGCTCTGATTAGCTTTGGGCACATATAATGCCATGCAGGCCGCCCACCACAGAGGACAGGTAACATCTGCCCTCCTACAGACATCCTTGACCTCTACCCACCCCTAAACTGCGGCACATGTCTCCATTTTCACAAAGGCCATCGCTGCCCCCTCCCTTGTCCCAGAACAACAACTTCTGCCGTCCTGCTTCAGATGTCCTGCGCATGTACAAAGTAACAATCATCGGTACTTTGGGCCTTATTATAGTTCACTCTTTCTGACAAAATCCTTCTTAGATGGACAAAACCATGTGCACTGCAGGTGGGGCAGATGTTACTTGTGCAGAGAGAGTTAGATTTGGGTGGGGTTTTATTTCAAAGTGAGATCTATATTGCAGTGTAAAAATAAAGCAGACAGTATTTACCCTGCACAGAAACAAAATAACTCACCCAAATCTAATTCTCTCTGCACATTTTTCATCTGCCCCCCTGCAGTGCACATGGTTTTGTCCATCTTATGGCCCATACACACTTGATTTTCAGCTGAAAATCGGTCAAAACTGCCGTTTTGAGCGATTTTCGGCTGAAAATCGCCCAGTGTGTATATGCCCCCGAGATTGCCGACTAGCAATGAAGTGTGTCTTACCACACGTGAAGGACATCAGGTCCAGAGCCTCGCCGCCCGCGCCGACGTCAGCTGCACCGGAAGTGGAAGGCCAACGCCGGTCACAGACGACGAGGCTCTGGACCTGATGTCCTTCACATGTGGTAAGACACACTATATAAGTCATACTGTTTATTATGTCTGTATCCTGATGACGGGGAGTGCGTTCCCTGAAACGTAGATGCACTTTTTTGTTTGAAAAAACTACGGTACTTGTGAGTTATCTGGGCGTCCGATTTTTTGATTGTATGCCTTAAGTTAAGGCATACAATCAGATGCGATGCGATGCGATATCGCATCGCATCGCATCGCATCGCATGCGATCATCGGATGCGATGACCCGATTTTTCCATAGGAATCAATGTTAAAATGATTCCTATGGAAAAAGGGGTCCTTTTCATACCCCTACTATCCAAGTGGGCATGGAGTTGGATATAAACCTGTGGCGAGCGTAGCGAGCCACCGAGCCCGAAGCGTGGCGAGCGAAGCGAGCCCCGCGAGGGGACGGTATTCCGTGTCCCCTCGCGGGGCTCGCTACGCTCGCCACGCTTCGGGCTCGGTGGCTCGCTACGCTCGCCACAGGTTTATATCCAACTCCATGCCCACTTGGATAGTAGGGGTATGAAAAGGACCCTTTTTCCCATTGAATTCCATGTTAAAATGGACTCAGTCCATTTTAACATTGATTCCTATGGAAAAATCGGGTCATCGCATCGCATCCGATGGTCGCATGCGATGCGATGCGATGCGATGTCCCGATCCGACCCGATTTACAAATCGGACGCCCGGATAACTCACAAGTACCAAAACTACTACTACAAAGTCTCCAAGTGCCGCCTCATTTTCTCGTTTGGTGTATATATAATATATTATATAGACCAGATTATTACCTGGTAATATGTTTTCCTCTACTCCACCATGGCAGCCATCACAAATGGGTTCCTCCCCACTGGGTAGTGCTCCGGAAAGGGAAAAAAAGACACCTGCCCCTATAAGAAGGCACCTCCTCCTGGCCTCAGTGTCTTTGCATTCTCCAGCTTTAAAACAAAACACATTATTAATCCGCATAACACATGTTAACAGTCATGACATAATGGGACGGGAATATATGCTGCCATGGTGGAGTAGAGGAAAACATATTACCAGGTAATAATCTGGTCTTTCCTCTACCTCCCCCATGGCAGCCATCACAAATGGGTAATACCCTAGCAGTTGATATATGGGAGGGCATACTCACGAAACCAGAGTTACTTCACTCTAGACTTCAAATTAAATCATAAGGTACTGCTTCAGCCTCCTTCCTTATATCACCGCGCTAAGGACGCTTCTCCCGACCTTAGCATCTGATGACGACATCACATCCACACGATAGTGCCTCGTGAAGGTATGAATGGAAGACCACCCGGCTGCTTTGCACAATTCTAGTACTGATGCAGATCCTCTCTCTGCCCAGGAAGATGCAACCGCTCTTGTGGAATGGGCCTTCAGACCCACTGGAGGCTCTCTTTGCCTAATCTGATAGGCTCTGCAGATACAGGCCTTGATCCATCTAGCCAATGTGGCTTTCGATGCAGCTTGACCCTTGTTTACTCCTTCCGTTAAAACGAATAAATTCTTCGACTTACGGATAGTTTTCGTATTCTGTATGTAGATTTTCAGCGCTCTTACAACATCTAATCTGTGTAATCGCTCTTCTTTCACATTTGACGGATTGGCACAAAAAGAAGGTAGGATTATATCCTGGTTGATGTGAAAGTCTGATACAACTTTAGGTAAAAATTCAGGGTTAGTTCGCAGCACTACCCTGTCCTCAAAAAAATTCAAAAAGGGCTCCTCCGCCCAGAGTGCCTGCAATTCTGACACCCTCCTTGCGGAGGTTATTGCCACTAAAAAACTGACTTTCCAGGAAAGTAACTTAAGTGTAGCCTCTTGTAGCGGCTCAAACGGGGCTTCCGTCAAAACTCCTAAAACTAAATTTAAGTCCCACGGTGCCACTGGCGACCTGAATCTTGGTTTGATCCTTTTCGCAGCCTGGATGAATCTGCGTATATATCTGTTCTCTGCCAGATCCCAATCTAACATTGCTCCCAATGCTGATATTTGTACCTTCAAAGTATTTACTGCTAAATCTAGTTGTAAACCTGCTTGAAGAAAACCAAGTACTGAGGCAACTTTACTCGGTATTTGCTGGTTTGAGCTACACCAGGACAAATATTTCTTCCACACTCGATAATATATTTTGGATGTTGATTGTTTTCTTGCTTTAAGCAAAGTGTTGATCACTGAATCACAGAAACCTTTAGATTTTAATGTAGCGGTTTCAGAAGCCAGGCCGTCAGTTTCCATGCTGGTGGCTGCGGTTGACGTACTTGGCCTTGGACTAGGAGATCGGGCCATTCGGGCAGGAACCATGGTCCGTCCACTGCCATTTGTATCACCATGGCAAACCACGCCCTCCTTGGCCAATACGGAAGTATTGCTATCACTTCCGTCTCCTCTCTCTGTATCTTTCTCAGTAGGCGCGGAATAACTGGAATCGGCGGGAAGACATACGCTCTGAACATGTTCCACTCCGCTGTCAGGGCATCTACCTGCTCCGCTTGTGGATCTCTGAACCTTGAGAAGTACCTTGGGACTTTTTTGTTGCGACTTGTGGCCATAAGATCCACCTGTGGCCACCCCCATTTCTCTACGATCATGTTGAACAGGCTGTCGTTGAGCGCCCACTCGCCTGGTAGGCACTCTGTTCTGCTTAACGAGTCCGCAACCAGGTTGTCTTTCCCTGCCAGGAAGACTGCCGAGATGCTGTGTACGCGACACTCTGCCCATTCCAACAACTGGGATGTTATCTCCATGAGGCGTCGACTTCTCGTCCCGCCTTGACGGTTTATGTACGAGACTACCGCCCGGTTGTCTGATCTTACGTTCAGGTCTCTGGCTATCAGCTGATCCTGGAACTCCCGACAGGCCATGACCACCGCCTTCATTTCCCTGAGATTGGAATGTGCGGCTTGCCACCTTGGAGACCACCGTCCTTGTGCAATGGACTGACCGCATGTCGCTCCCCAGCCTCCTTGGCTGGCGTCTGTTGTTACCGTGACCTGGTTGACTACTGCAAACGATTTTCCTGCTTCCAGTCGTTCCACGTCTGACCACCAGGCCAAATCTGACTTTGCGGCTTTTGTCAATATTATCTTTTGAGTGAGATCTTTGCTGTTCTTGTTCCACTGTGACAGGAAGCAACTTTGGAATTTTCTTGTGTGGAACCTTGCCCAAGGTACAGTTTCCAATGCGGCTGCCATCAATCCCAGTATTTCCATGCAGTCCTGGGATGACACGACTGATCTCCTCATCATTAATGTCACTTGGTGTACCAATTTCTCTCTCCTGGTCTCCGTGAGAGACACTCTCATCTTTTGAGTATCTATTGATACCCCCAAGTATGTAATCTTTTGAACTGGCACCAGTTGGCTCTTCTTTACGTTGACCAGCCATCCATGATGTTCCAGACATTTGAGCACTAGCTCTGTGTGCTCCTTTACCAGTTCTTCTGAGTCTGCCACGATTAAGATATCGTCGAGATAGGGCCAGAGTTTTATCCCCTGTTGTCTTAGCCTTGCTATGATCACAATCAACACTTTGGAGAAAGTTCGCGGGGAAGTCGACAGGCCGAAGGGAAGAGTCACAAATTGATAAGTGACCCCTTGCAGACGAAACCTGAGAAACTTGTGATGGTTTGCGTAGATGGGTATATGTAGATAGGCGTCTTTTAAGTCTATGGACGTCATGTAATCCCCGCGTTTTAAGTCTGGAATTATCGATCTTACTGACTCCATCTTGAACGTTCGGCTTAACACAAACTTGTTCAAGCGCCTTAAGTCTAGGATGGTCCGAAAACCTCCTGACGCCTTTTTCACCACGAAGAAGCGAGAGAACCATCCCTGCCTCTCTTGCTTCTTCGGCACTGCTTCGACAACTCCTTGTCTTAGCATTTCTTCCAGACTTGAAAATAGCGCCTGTCTCTCCTCCATGTCGCTGGGTACTGGTGACTCCACAAAGAGACTTCCCGGAAGTCTCATAAATTCGATTCGATATCCGGACTGAATTATTTCCAGAACCCACCTGTCCGTGGTGGATTCTCGCCAAGCTTGGTAAAACTGTTTGAGCCTGGCGCCAACTCTCTGTATGACGGCGTCATTGTTGCTCCTTTCGGAAAGGAGCCTTCCCTTCTTTCCCTCTTTGGGAACGAAAGGACGCCCGAGACATCCAGCTTCCTCTCCTATAGGCCCTTCCCGGCCTATAAGCCCTGGAGTCTCTGTATTCCTGCTGCTGAAATCGATTAAATTTCGCTGGAACATTCTTTTTGACAGCTTTATCTTGGGGCAACCAGACTGATTTGCCCCCCGAGATTTTAGTAATTAGCTCATCAAGCTGTTTGCCAAACAGATACTCCCCTTGGAATGGTAGGGATAACAGTTTATTCTTTGACTGTACGTCAGCCGCCCAAGGTTTCAACCAAAGGGCCCGACGTGTTGCCGCTGCAGTGGCAGCTGCTCTCGCGGATAGGCGTATGGAGTCCATAGTTGCCTCACACATAAACTCAACAGCCAATTGTACATCTTGGACTGTTTTAATGAGTTCGGACCTTTTAATTCCGTCCAAAATGTCCGCCTCCAATTGCTGGCACCATCCTCGCATTACACGTGAGGTGACAGCCATAGCAGCCGCTGGCTTAAGGGATGCCCCTGCCGTAAGGTACTGCTTTTTTAGACCCAGCTCAAGTCTGCGCTCCATAGGGTCTTTGAAGATATTTACATCTTCCAAGGGAAGTGTAGTCTTCTTTGACAGCCTAGAGATAGCTGCGTCAACTTTTGGCGCCTCTTCCCATGTCGACACCTGATCCTTGTCGAATGGGTACATTTTCGTTATTCTGGTGGAAGCAGCCACCCTCTTATCCGGGTGCTTCCACTCCTCAGTAATAACAGCTTTCAAAGTCTGAGATAAGGGAAAACATTTCCCCTTCCTTTTCTTATCCTTGAACAAAAGTTCCTGTAAATTAAGGTCCTCTTTCTGATCCTCAATATTGAGGGCCCTATGGATAAGCTCTAACAGGTTATTGATCATATCAGGATTGAAGTCCTCCGACCTGTCCTGAGGTACGTCTTGATCCTCATCTGGATCCTGACCCAGCAGCTGCGCACAAGTGATGTCCTCCACAGAGTCATCCGAGTCGTCACTTAAGACCACATGCTTCCTTTTGCCAGACATTTTACTCAGGTCTTCTTTTGTAACAAAAGTCCCTGCTAATGCTGTTTTCAGCATATCCACTAGGTTCGTCATTTGAGCCGTGGGTAAAGGCTGAGGGGCCTTACACTCCTCACAGATGCCGCCCACATACTTTTCCGGTAAAGTTTTATCACATGAAAAACACTTAGGTGAGTGCGTCCTCTTGTGTTTGGCTTTACTCTCCTTCTCTTTGCTGGCCTCAGACCTGCAACAGCCAAATACCATGCCTAATTAGCCTTAATCCAAGCACCATCACCTGATCACCATAAGGAAAAAATTTCCCAAACCAAAACCAAAGTACCAGTAACAAAGACCAAAATCAAAGTACCAATAACCAAAACCAAAACCAAAACAAAATCACCCAAAAAAATCACTGTTTGTGGCTTACCCTGACTTTTTGGCTGCCTGCCGATTTTCCTCTTCCATATTATAGCAGCGGTGCGCCCTGACACTAGATAGAAATAACAATTAAGTCCCCTGTACCATATAGAAAACCAGCAACCACTCAGTTTAATTGCTGCGCATACCTGCTTCAATACTGACAACACCTGAAGCCACAATAAGCACTTGGATGCCTCCTCACACAATCCCTGCAATAAAAGCAACTTAATACCAAGGAATTATACAGTGTGGCATGGAACTCAAGGCTGGAACCATGCCACACATAACTTTTAACCTTAAAAAGCATTACCAGCCCGATGAATAAAAAACCAGCTTAGTCTCACCAGCTGTAGCGCGTCTCACTGTAGCTACCGGTCTCCAACTGTAGCGTGCCTCACAGCGCCATATCCCACGCTGCTGCTGCAGTAGAAGACACATACACGCTCCTTCCGCCCTTAAGAGGACGGGGAGCGCGTCACCAACCTGCGCCGCGCACCGCCGCTGACGTCTGCCCGCTTTCGCTAATGGATTAACGCAGGCCAGGCGTGCTGCGGCAACGCGATCCCGGCCGCCATTAGCAGCACGCCCGCAGCCGCCGCCGCTTGTAGCTGCCCCCGTAGGGGTCCGCATGCGGCTCAGGGAGTTTACACATACCTCCATAAGGGCTCGGCCTGCCCTTCCCTCACTGCAGCCGCAGGGGGACATATACAGTCGGACTTTTTCCTCTACAGCCCCCAGGGTAAGCCACCTCTCACACACTACCCGAAAGGGAAAAAAAGACACTGAGGCCAGGAGGAGGTGCCTTCTTATAGGGGCAGGTGTCTTTTTTTCCCTTTCCGGAGCACTACCCAGTGGGGAGGAACCCATTTGTGATGGCTGCCATGGGGGAGGTAGAGGAAATATATATATATATATATATATATATATATATATATATATATATAAAATATACCCGCTCCACTGGAGGGGTGTGATGCTGCTGCCGCATTGCTCCACGGGGGAATTATGCAGCCGTGGCCGCATCGCTCCAAGGGAGGGAAGGGGCTGGCGGGTGATGCGGTCGGTGCTGCATGGCTCCACTGGGGAGGTGGAGAGGCCTGCGGGTGATGTGGCGTCGGCCTCCGCCGAGATGCTCCGGGGGTGCAGGGGGGGGGGGTTGCGCCCCCCGGCTAGTCATCGCATGCTATTTAAATAAATACATATGTGGGCAGTTTGCATTTAAATAAATATGCATTGGTGGCAGTCCCTTGACGGCGGCGCTGCGGTTCGGGCGGCGAGGGGCATAGGGGGAGGCGGCGGAGAAAGCTCCGCAGCCACAGGGCGCGCGCAAGTGTCTCGTGCGCACACGCCCCTGGCGAGAGCCAGCCGCTGGCATGGGCTGGCGATAGAATAGCCAGCCCCTGCAAGAAAGAGGCCGGCTCCATCTGTATGGAACCCTTGGAATTCAAACCCAGCCCATTTATAATGAAAGATTTTCAGCAAAGTCTTTCGCCTCCTGAAAATCTCTCGCTCTTTGGGGAAAATAGCTCAGTGTGTACGCACAACTTTGGTGAAAGATAGGCCAGATTTTGGCAAAGTCTTTTGAAATGAAAATTTAAGTGTGTATGGGCCTTAAGAAGGATTTTGTCAGAAAGAGTGAACTAGAATAAGGCCCTTTGTGCATGGTAACGCTCTGACAACATCACCTGAACCAGCTGTATAAAGCATAATGTGGAAATATTTACCCATCATCTACAAATGTATTAAAGTATGATATTCACACAAGTATATTTATATGTTAATGAGAAAGGGTGCTAAGCTTGCAAATAACTAATACATGAAAACTTTGTTGAACATTTGAAGTAATAAATGAAGCGGACCTTTAGTATTTATTTTACATGGTATTACAGAAGGTCAATGACCGACAAGTGTTATCATTTTTAAACAACCTTGAAACTCCTGGTATCTAAGAAATGTTACTGCAGTGACCTTGGCGTATGATTATAACCCTGGATGTTGCTTAGGCTTACTAGTATTGCTGATAAAAGATGTGATAAACATAAACTGAGTAGATTTTCTACTGTAACCATAAAGAATCATGGAGGAGAGATATTTCTCTACAGACTGAAAATTCCCCATGTAATATGTAAAATTTTGCAAAGATTTGTATTAATCTTTAACAGCGGTCCAATGATTCCTGTAAAGCCGTGTCATACAGGATTGTGGATCATTTTATTGACCATAGTTAGGACGACAGTCATTAGGTCGACACCGTTGGGTTGACATATGGGAAGGTCGACAGGGTTCTAGGTCGACATGGGTCAAGGTCGACAGGTGTCTAGTTCGACATGGGATAATGTCGACATGGGGTTAGGTCGACATATGCTTTATGTCGACATGGGTAAGGTCGGCAGGTCGTTAGGTTGACATGGGTTTTTTCACTGTTTTTTTTACCAGAATGTCGACACAGTCGACATGGACACAGTTGGAAGTCAACCGCAGCCCCTCGCATCGCTTGCTTCGCTCGCAATGCTTCAGGCACGGTGCCTCGCTGCACTCGGCACACTATTTTATTCTCCCGCCACACCCTAGTGGATGGTAGGGCATGAAATACCACCTGTCGTCACATGTCAGCTCAAAAAAACAGTGAAAAAACCCATGTCGACCTAACCCATGTCGACCTAACGCATATTTTGACCTAAACCCAATGTGGACCTAGACACCTGTTGACCTAGAACCCTGTCGACCTCCCCAACTGTCGACCCAGCGGTGTCGACCTAAATGCAGTCGACAATACAACCGTATGCCGTCATACAGTCCTGCTTTAAAGCAGTTTTAAGTGAATTAATCTATTATCCGTTTCACACAGAAAAGCCAATTACCGGATGAAACATTTCTACCCTGCAATTTGCTGTTCAACATGGCAAATTACAGGGTAGAAATGTTTAACTTGGTATTTAGCTTTTCTGTGTGAAACTAGGGTCACACTAGGGGGGATATTCTTATGAGTCCACCAAAACCTGCCTTGCGCATGGTGGCCCTGCATTTGCTCGCAGGGCCAGCAAGTGGATATTACACAATAACATCCATTTGCAGCCTTAGTGGATCCTCCCACATCAGTTGATGGTTGGTGAGGATCGAATGATGACGAAGGCGCACGCATATAAATGTAACTCTCATGTCACTTTTATATGTGTGGACGCTCGGTAGGAAGTGGGTGGGCAACTGACATCCGGTGATGTCAACTGCCCACCCCCCCCCCCCCCCACAGCTGCGTCATTGGCCTATTAACATGAGAACGCCCAGTTTTCTCATGGGAACGCCTATGAAATGCTGGGCCTTCCCATATGCACTGTTGGGTGCCTGCGCATGTGCATATGCAACCATCGATACCCTTGCGAAGATTCTGATCCATGTGAACGGACCAGAATAAGGGCCCAGGACCAGCAAAATTTCCTAGCATTCAAATGCTGGGTTAAAAGCCAGGATTTTCAGACATTACTGTCTGAAAGTGGTACATGAGTTATTTACACTTAACAAAATGAGAGGTGGACATTTATTTTATAACATTTATGTGAAAATAGTGGGGTTTATTTAGTGGGTGCTGGACGCGGTCCTGACAGTCGGGATCCTGACAGTCATTTACCCGACGTCAGGATCCCAACGATCAAAACTAGCCACCGGCTAGTCTCCCTTGTGGGGGTCCACGACCCCTATAGAGGGAGAATAGAATAGGTGGTGAGCTTAGCCCCCGCAAGGTGCTTTGTTGCGCTCACCATGCTGTCTGAGTGCGGGCAGTCGGGATCCCACCATCAGGCTAATGACTGTCGGGATCCCGACTGTCGGTACCCTATACCACACCCTTATTTAGTAACATTGTTTAGAGGTATAACTATGCACAAAAATACTGCAACAAGCCCAAGGCCCAATTAAAGGTTTCAGATGCACTAGGCTAATGCACATGCTAATCAAATGCTTGTGGCATGTAAAGGAGGCTTTGGTTTGAGGCTGCCCATCTTGCATTGTAGCACAATGAGGATGATTCAGGTTGGTTTGCAAAAGCAAACTTCTTCTTTAATGGACAAAACCACTGCAGGTAGGCTGATGTAACATGTGCAGAGAGAGTTAGATTTGGGTGAGTTATTTTGTTTCTCTGCTGGATAAATACTGGCTACTTTATTTTTACCCTGCAATATAGAGATCAGTTTGAAGTACAAACCCCACCCAAATCTAACTCTCTCTGCACATGTTGCACTGTTACATCTGCCCCACTTGCATAGGCGTGCGCACATTAAGTGTTAGGGGTGCACAGGCAGGGCTGCCACTAGTAATGTTGGGGGCCGGGACTGACCTTCAGCCCGTTCCCCCCAGCGGCAACCCCTCACATGCCGGCACCCCGCCTCCCCCTACGCCCCCAATTACTATTACTTACCGGCGGCGGTGCAACATCTCCCTCCAGCAGCGGTGGTGCGGCATCTTTTCCCTCCTTCGGGACTCGGAGCACTCACTGCACAGCGCAGCCTTTGTATCCTAGGCTCGGCGCTCTGCAGGCTGCACTGTGTATTGTGCGTGCCTGGCGGGGAGTGCCAAGCCACTGTGGGCAGCTGCCCGGGCCCCTCCAGAGGCCGGGGCCCGGTAAAGTTGTACCCACAGGCACCCCCTGATGATGTGCCCACCCACCCTTATGAACACCTCCCTGTCGCTAGCAATACCAGCAATACCTTTTACCAATGACTTTTGCTATTCAGAACTGTATTCCATTAAAAGAAGCGGTACTTATGTATTATCTGGGCTCCCATGTTAAATGCACCCCATTTTTTCATACCCCTACTATCCAACTACGCATGGAGTTGATATTATATAGTGTGGCGAGCGCAGCGAGCCACCGTGCCCGATGCGTGGCGAGGGGATGCGGTCTCATAAGAAAAACGGGAGCCCAGATATTACATAAGTACCAAAGAAGCAGCCCATCAATTATGTGTGTTTTGCATTGTTAATTGTACTTGACCATTGTCATATCACTACATACCTGTGTCATCCATGCAGAGAAGTATTATATTGTAGCGAGTTCCAATAGATGACGGTAAACAACACACCTGATTGAATTGTGTTAGACACACCCAATAGGTGCTGCTAGGCCTACCCCTTTGACAGTGCACCCCTAATAAAATGTGCTGTGCACACATATGCCCACCTGCAGTGGTTTTGTCCATTAAAGAAGAAGTTTGCTTTTGAAACCAACCTGAATCACCCTCATTGTGCTACAATGCAAGCTGGGGAGCCTCAAACCAAAGCCTCATTTACATGCCACAAGAATTAGATCGTACATGCCAGTTGTATAACAGTTGTTACATGTACAGATATACTGTCACTTTTAGACATTAGAAAAGTCTCTGATAGGAAAGGCCAAACATACTGGGGGAAATGTATTAAGATGAGACTTCTATTTCACATGGTATCTTGTTATGGGCAACCAATCAGAATCTACTTCTTATTTATTTAGAACATTCTAAAATATAATATATACCATCTGGTTGGTTGCCAATAGCAACAACTTATCTTAAAAAGAACTCCCATCTTAGTGAATTTCCCCAACTGTATCTCACAACATATGAAATGGTGACATATTCATAGTACTCGCTTGTCTTTAAATATGTGATCTGATCATATATACTATATACAACTACTATACCATTTCTATTTTACTATATAAAGTCTAGGAAACCAAAAAACACAAAAGGCATAGTAATACACTAAGCCTAAGTATACACTTGCCATTATATCGTTAACATATGATATATCAACTGGACCATCGCCCTGTGTGTACACATGATATACAGTATCTGTGAACTCCAACATTTACAGATGTAGCATATTGTCCGTGTAGCATTGCAGATGCAGATATATTAACATATGCAATATCCATAGAAAATTTGAGGTTTGTGTGGAATTATTCATTTGGAGTCTACAATGCAGAAATATCCAGACAATAGGTAAGTGTGTATCCAAAGACTGTAAATAAACCTTACCAATCATTAGTGGATTGCCCATCAGTTGGCCAAGTGTGTACCCAGCAGTGATTCACAGTTACACACTATTTGGAAGCATTCCCCAGCTGCATTGCATGATTGAAAATAGATTTGAATATCGACCAACATTCTGTATACCCCACCCCTGCTGATTGCAGTGTAGACCATCAGCATCACTTATACTGTACATCCAACTGAAATCAGCTGGACCTCTATGTATGGTAATGTCTGAGAAGCCCACAATACCATCTCTATACCTATGGCACACTTATCTTGTGTTCAAGTGCCCCATTGCCAACCAGTACATTTCAGTGAGCCACATGCAGTTGTGGATGAAATCTATATGACTGTATCGAATCAAGTTGTATGATGTATGTGCAAAAATAGCAGTACCATCCACAGAGCGGACTTGTGTGCAACTCTGAATCAGGCTATAATTGTGAGAGCCAATACTGAGAATCCTATCCACATCATTTATACTGCATAATAACATTTAAGCTCCATACACACTAGAAGAACAATATCTTTAAAAAAATGTAGGGTGTACACTCAACGATATGCTCTCCTGCTTCCCCCCGCCCATCTGCTGAAGAAGCAGGTTGATTTTATTCTATGTAGCTGATGAATTGCATGTTCAGCGGGTCCCGGTGACTTCACTAAACAATTTTGTTTACCGATATCGTTTAGTGTGTACTACACTCAATAGAATTTGCCTGGGAGTTCAGAGGGAGACACAGCCAATATTGCTCATAGAGCATATGAGCTAGTGTGTATGGGGCTTTGGAAAGATAAATCAGATAACATTTCTAAATCCAGTAGATGGATTTTGCACAACTTTTTTTTCTTTTTTATAATTGAGAATGCATTTCTCCCAGTATAGATCCAGAAACGTTTTTTTTTTTGTTTATTTACCCAGTGTTAGAATTGGCATCTTGGCGTTCGGCAGAGGATGTGAAGCCCCTCATATAGCAATTAGGCAATGCCTGGATCGCAGCATTATTCCTTAGGTTCCTGTTACCATGACGACTGTTCAGAAGTGTCCGTAAGAGTCCAGAGGCACAGCGAGACATGTTCAGAGAGAGGTCCTGGCTGAAAACTGCTTAGAACTTTATCAGCAACTGTCTGGAATGTCAGCTATATGGAGAGCAAATATTACCCAGATGGATCCATCCCACTGTGGGTGTAACCTAATACATGGTATGCCATTGTGTGTGTGTGTGTCATCTCTTCTCACAGACTGCAGTTTTTTAACAGTAGATTAGGAAATACCATATTAGTATTGTTATTGTAGGAGCCAGGGTACTTGTGCTAACAGTACAAAATATAACATCCAAACTTTTGCAGCTTTGCAGCGTATCCCTTTGAGTGCCATTGTTGCTGTCTGAGCCTCGCTCACATTTTGGCGCAAGATTTAACTAAACTTCAATTAATTGACTTAGGAACATTTGCTGACAATGGCCCCTATTCAGATCTGATCGCAGTACAAATTTGTTCTCAAAATGGGCAAAACCATGTGCACTGCAGGTGGGGCAGATGTAACATGTGCAGAGAGAGTTAAATTTGGGTGGGGTGTGTTGAAACTGAAATCTAAATTGTAATGTAAAAATAATGCAGCCAGAATTTACCCTGCACAGAAACAAAATAACTCTCACAAATCTAACTCTCTCTGCACATGTTACATCTGCCCCACCTGCAGTGCACATGGTTTTGTCCATTTTGAGAACAAATTTGTACTGCGATCGGATCTGAATAAGGGCCAATAAGTAAAGTGATTCATATTCCTCGACTACGGCCCTGCCATTTTTAGGGGATATTTTGCACATCTCTCACAGCAATGTTGGAACTTAATGGTGTGTTAAAGCACAAAATAAAGAAGAAGAAATTAAAGTAAAATCCATTTTAAAGTATAGAGCTTAATATATAGGTGCAGAGGATATGACTGTAAAAAGGTATCAACAAATGTTCAGGCTTTCTGCAGCAATTATCAGTTTGGTCTGTCTTGTTTTGTTTGTATGTTTCCTGTTATGAAAATGAAGTGTTAAAACTTGTGGTCCCTCACATTGGCCCTTATTCTGATCGGTGCGGACTTTTCCGCATTCTTTCGGATGGCGTTTTTTAGCCGTCTGCGCATGCGTGGAGAACGCGACGCGCATGTGCCACGCATGGTCTCCGTACTTGTTCTCACTAATCCCGTACAGAACTGTGCACCGCATACATTCGGCCAATAGGGGTGTGTTATGGGCGTCATGCGGAATGACACAGGGGCGTAGTTTAAAAGTGGCCTAAACTGGGCGGAAACATGGGCGGACACGGGGGAGTACACATATATTGGTAGGCGTGCATTCGGACAGCACGCCGAATGCACGCGAACAAAAAGGGAAGAAATGTGCGGTGTCCAAAAGGTTACTCTTGCTTTGCGGACACCACTCGGTCATGCGCTAGGCAATCGGAACGCCTAATCAGGACGGACGCACCTCAACCAATGTCACCTGAACCCAATACAATCACATACTTTACCCATTACTTGTTAATTACACGCTTCTCACTGCTACAATTGGAAGCATTGCAGCTTAAAGGGAACATTACATGCTGCACTTGTCACACACTTTAACATTGCAAATAATGCACACAACTTAATAATATTAATACTAATACACATGCCACTTCTGCATGTCTAAATTAATACAGACATTTGTGGGGCCAAAATAACATTTATTAAACAAACTTAGGCAAAAAATGAAAAAACATAACAAAACAAATGGTACCATACCAGGACCAAATAAAATAATAAAGAATAAATAGCCACAGCAGAATCATTGGGAACACATCAGGTGGCTTCACAACAAAAGTACAGCACCAACACTTCAAGTACAGCACACTGAAACAGGGCAACAGAGGAACCAAACATGACATTTGAACCGCGGGCAAAAGTGGTGACCCTGGGCACGGATTTGGACACAGGCTGCTGACACACACAGCTCAATGGAAGATTTGGGAAGACATAACGGTGGAGATTAATGGGCAGTGGCGTAAGTTCGTTCCAATTGCCTGGAGGCAAGATATATATTGGTGCCCCCCCCCACACACACACACAACCCTATATAACCTTATATACAATATATTTTTCTGTTCAGAAATATAGATAGAGAACACATATCTATTTCATAACTCAGCAATAGAAGCAATTTCCTTTAAATTAACTGATTTAAACTTCCAGGTGGAGGAGAGGTGCCCCCTTGGGAGCAGGAGCCCGGCGGCAGATGACTCCATTGCCTCCCAGAGTTCTGCCTCTGTTAATGGGGACACAAGTTCATTTGCGAGCACGTTTGGCCCTGGCAGGCTCCTTGCCACGTGCAGCAGCTCTTGTGCCTCGTCCACGGCCAGAGGCTGATGGTGGCTCATGTGGAGGACCTCTGTGTCCTGCTGCTGGACCAGTGATAGGGGTCCTTTTTTTTTTGTTTTATTTAATAATTTGCATTTTTGAATAAAAGTTTGCACTTGTTTAAGAAGTTGTCTGTGTGTTATTTTAGTCTTTAACATTAAAAGTATAAAAAGCTTTTAACACACAAACATGTGGATGTTTAGATATGTACACAGCAAAAGGGTAGATCACATTTTTATCCCCATAGGGAATGTTAGGGTTAATGTATAGTGCTTGTAAGTGTTTAAGGATCAATTAGCTAAATAACAGATGACCAGGAGCAACAATCTGTTCTCAAAGTGGTTTGCTAATTGCATAAGTGTGTCATGTGATCTATGTGGGAACTTTGATAACAGTAGTCTTGTTGTATGCGGATGTACACCGCATCTGTGCGTAGTGGCCGGTTCGCGTCCGTTCTGACGCGGGAAGGCCGTGCATACGCGGACAGACCGTGTAGAATCTGAGTGTTTCCCCCGCACACGCATGGTTTATATGTCGTCCGTACACACGCCCTGTTCTTACAGAGTGAGTCCGTCCGAATGCGGAGGACAAATGGGCGTTTCTACGGACGATGGCCGCACGCTGCCGCACAGCGATGCGTGCGGCCCGCACCGAAAGAATTCGGGAATATCCGCACCGATCAGAATAAGGCCCATTAAGACAATAAAATGATGCCAGGCAGGACAGGTGTCGGCACCGAGGAGCGGCTCCGGTTGGGAACATGTTGCAGCAGTGTCGGAAGAGCAGGAGATTTCAAAAGTCACTTTGAAACAAAGGAAGGATGCAGATTACCCAAGAGAGAGACGTCTATCACGTTTCTCAGGCAATCACCGGCTTTCCCATTGGAATCTCACCACAGCAGCCGGTCAGCAGCAGGATGGCACTGCTGGCACCCTTGCACTGCCCACACAGCCACCCACAGCACTGCCGACACAACCGCCACCTGCATTGTCGACACCTTCAGCATTCCTGCACTGCTGACATTGTTGTTTACCTTGAATTTAGGACACCGCCACCACCCTCAAACTGAGTACACCACCAACACACCTGTACTGTCGACATGACCGGCTCTCCTGCACTGCCGACACCTCCCTCTGAGGAGACTGACAGCAAACCTGCTCTGCCAACATTCATGTCACAGTAAGTGTACCATGGGTGTATCCAACCCATACTGTATACAACCTGCACTGTATCCAACCCACACTATATTCAACACTGTCTCCACCCTGCTCTATATCCAAAACTGTATCCAATCCATGCTGTATCAAAAACATGCTATATCCTGCACTGTATCCAACCTTCTCTATATGCGAGCCACACTGTATCCAGCATTGTATCTGACGGACACTGTATTCAAACCACACTTTGCCCCACACTGTGTATAATGGCCCTTATTCAGATCTGATCGCGATACAAATTTGTTCTCAAATTGGCAAAACCATATGCACTGCAGGTGGGGCAGATGTAACATGTGCAGAGAGAGTTAGATTTGGATGAGTTATTTTGTTTCTGTGCAGGGTAAATACTGGCTGCATTATTTTTACACTTCAATTTAGATTTCAGTTTCAACATACCCCACCCAAATGTAACTCTCTCTGCACATGTTACATCTGCCCCACCTGCAGTGCACATGGTTTTTCCCATTTTGAGAACAAATTTGTACTGCGATCAGATCTGAATAGGGGCCAATGTGTACTGGATCTGACCTGCGCTGTACCAGCCTCTTCTCCCCACCCAGCTCCTACTCTTCTGGAGCACAGATCGGGCCATCTCAGAATGTTTCTATGGGGCCCACAAAGGTCTAGTTATGACCCCCACACCCATGGCTATCTGCCACAGCAGCAAATGAGCATCTATTCATATTAAATGCAAAGATAACAGAAAAAAGTACAAAGCAGAGCAAAAAGAGAGACTTTCATTTTAAGGTACACTTTAAGCTTGTGTTTTCATTTATATGAATATTAAGCTTATATAATACAGGTATATAATGTAGATGAAAACTATTTCTCTGCATTACAATAAATAACTAGGTAAGTTTATTTAAAATATTATAGATTTGTGTAATAAGGAAAAGTAAAAGTGTTTTCTTCAAGTGAGGTACCTGAAATGATTTCCTCCTATATGGACTTGGCATACAATTACTTGAAATACCACAATGGCACACAAGGGGCCTGATTAAGATGAGGATACTGTAAAGTAATTAAATATGTAAATGCTGCATGAGCTATAATTGGTATAATTAGATGACTCCTGCATGTACGTATGTTCCAGTGCTGCATCTGAGGACCCCCCCATCCCACATGGCTGCAGACTGTCAATCACTTGACCTGCAGCCATACAATGTTATAATTTGCAATGGGACCGAAATCAAGCCCAAGCTGCTAAGTATGTAATGAGTCCAAGCACATGGCCTTGATCATGTCAGGGAAGATATAATTGAGTAGCTTTGTCGAGGACACTGTGCACTCTAATTCCAGTAAGAGGCCAAGCACTGGTCAGTGTCACATCTCAGTGACCTCAAACAAGCCAGTGGAATGCATACAAGACCAATACATCACTGATGCTTTGAATGAGGCATTGTTTACGAGGTTTAGGGGCCCATTTATCATGATGGCATTTACAATGCGATCTGGGCGGAACATTATCATCCCTGACAGTGCAGGGACAGGGCTCCGAAAGGAGGCAGTCCCTGTAAAGCGCTGGCCCGGAAGCCGTGGGGTCTGCGAATGCGCGGTTATGCGCTGACCCCCCGGGGACCCCGCTGACCACACCAGTGCGGTGTGTAGCCCATAGGCTACAATGGGCTATCACCATCCCAGAATGGCGATAGCCCAGGGATGCAAAGCCGGGTTGCCCGATGTTGAAACCTATGGGAGATGCGGCCGGCGGCGCTGCAGGGGTCTCACAGCAAGGATCGGAGATTCCTGCTGCAGTCCCCCTTTAATACATTCAGGGGATACTTAATATTTGCGGTTAATCCCAGAAAAAGGGTGTTTTCAGGGATTTAGCCGCAAATATTACGTGATAAATTGGGCCCATAGACTTATTTCCCAATTAGGAACATGAATAAATCCTTTGAGCGAGAGATAAAGTGGAGAAGTTGCCCATAGCAACCAATAAGCTTCTAATTATCGTTACGTACCATAAGTAAAGATTCCTATAGACTGAATACTTTCAGTATTCAAATACAGTTTTCATGGAGAGCAGGGCCAATCAGGAGTCACTATGCAGTCTATAGCGGTATTCGGGAGGAGGAGCCGCACGATGTAAACAAACTCATCGATGTAAACGCATTGATGTAAACGCTTCTCCTCAGTCCGGCTGGCTCGGGTTTTTCGCTTTATTATTTTTTCAGCTTACCTGGATGCCTACTTGGAACAAAGAGGACCAATCTATGCTGGAGGACCCTGGTAAGTATAATTTCCTTCCACAGGTACCCCATGGATTTCTTCAGGACCAGCTGATGGACGAATGGATGCAGACCTACCTACGGGGTCAAGGTACGTAAGTATCAGTATGAAAGGGCTATGTACGTAATAAAAAAAAATTTCAGGTGTCATTTTGTTATTATTTAACTATTGGTTCTTCTGTGGAACTAAGAGTCCCAGCAAGCCCATTAATGGGCTGCATGCTGGGACTTGTGGTTCTCCATATACCAGTATGCGGTCCAGGCTTGCTGGGACTCGTTGTTACACAGCAGAACCCAATGGTTTAATTCTATCTTTTACACATTTTACCAGCTTCTGCCTGGGTAGGTAAATTCTGGAGGGGTGGGCCTTCATTGGGGGGGTCCCCACTCCCCCAGGACCCCTGCCAGGCTGACCGGTCAGGGGGATGATGCTTTGGCCAGGGAGACTTGTATAAAAAGTCTCCCCCTTGCTGTGGCATTACCCTGCTGGTTGGGTCTGGTGCTGGTTCTTAAAATACAGGGGACCCCTAGTCATTTTGTCCCCCGTATTTGGGAACCAGGACCTGGTGCTTGTTTAAAAAAATAAGGGGAAACCTATTTCAATTGTTCCCTGATTTTTTAAAATCAGGACTGGCTCTTTGAGCCTGGGGCTGGTTACAGCTGTAGGGGGGACCCCACGCCGTTTTTTTTTTAAATTAATAAAAATTATAATTTTTTTAATTATTTATTTACTTTTCAATTTAATTTTTTTACACTGAAGCCTACACGGATCTGACTGATCTGTACAGGCTTAAGACAAATATGCCTGGGAAATTAAGTGTATTTTCCATTTGTATTTTACCGGCGGCAATTACCGGCCGTATTGAAAATACAGCAGCTTAGTAAATTAGGAATCACCATTCTTTTGAATGGTGATTCCTATTCGTATTCTATCGATGACGTATACATTCATATTTGTAAATAAATATTTTCAGCATAGCAAATCCTGAAAATCCGAATATGCCCAAAAAAATGTATTTTACAATACGGATACGATTTTTTTTAGCCGTATTTGGCTTAGTAAATTTCCCCCATGGTGTCTTTGTGAAGCTTCTGTGATGGTGTAAACTTTCCACTCAGTTATTAAGTCGTACCCTGACTCACATATAATTATTCTGTGTGAAATATATCAAGGTGTCTTTGGCATAATCATCCATTCGCAGCCTTGGGTAGCGGGGGAGATATCATTCAATGGTTGGCAGATGATTTCTCCAGTGCTCGCAGATGTTAGACACCTCTGTGGTGTCTCAGATCACTAAGCACCCTGTGTGAGAAGCGGGCGGGCAGCTGACATCCGCTAATGTCAGCAGCCCAGCCCTCGCATCCGCGTCATCGGGGAATTTCTATGGGAACACCCAGTGTTTTCATGGAAATGCCCATGAAATGCTGGGCATCCCCATGGGACAATTCCACGGCCCGCTGCCCCATGGCCCTCCACACCCCGCCCGGACTTCTGTGTGTGAGCAGCTGCACATGCGCACAAATAACTATGCACATGCGCAGTAACAAAAAATCGGTCCGCTGTGTGAACACGTGGGGACCGGATCAATCAGAATCACCCCCTAAGTGTGCTCTGGCCCTGCATCTCACCCTTAAATGGTTATGCTGACAGTGCTCATTACCAGTGGCGGATTCATGGGGGGGGGGCACCCGGGCACGTGCCCCCCCTGTCATTTTATCCTGGATCCGCCCCTGCTCATTACACCAACCACAAGCTGCCTTTAATTCAAAGGCAGTTCGAATCTGTGATCATGAGGGTCGTAACTATGTTTGTTGCAGTGGTGCCTTGCCCACAGCACATCTGCACTGTGGGTGCACCGCTGGCATCCACCTAGTCTGAAGAGCAGGGAGATGCTGGGCAGGACAGTTGTCGGCATCGAGGAGCGGCTCCGGTTGGGAACATGTTGCAGCAGTGTCGGAAGAGCAGGAGATTTCAAAAGTCACTTTGAAACAAAGGAAGGATGCAGATTACCCAAGAGAGACGTCTATCATGTTTCTCAGGCAATCATCGGCTTTCCCGCTGAAATCTCCCCACAGCAGCCGATCAGCAGCAGGATGGCACTGCTGGCACCCTTGCACTGACCACACAGCCACCCACAGCACTGCCGACACAACCGCCACCTGCAATGTCGACACCTTCAGCATTCCTGCACTGCTGACATTGTTGTTTCCCTCGAACTGAGGACACCGCCGCCACCCTCAAACTGAGTACACCACCAACACACCTGTACTGCCAACATGACCGGCTCTCCTGCACTGCCGACACCTCCCTCTGAGGAGACTGACAGCAAACCTGCTCTGCCGACACCCCAAGTCACAGTAAGTGTACCATGGGTGTATCCGACCCATACTGTATCCAACCTGCACTCTATCCAACCCACACTATATTCAGCACTGTCTCCAACCTGCTCTATATCCCAAACTCTATCCAATCCATGCTGTATCAAAAACATGCTATATCTTGCACTGCATCCAACCTTCTCTATATGCGAGCCACACTGTATCCAGCATTGTATCTGACGGACACTGTTTCCAACCTGCACTGTATTCCAACCACTCTTTGCCCCACACTGTGTATAATGTGTACTGGATCTGACCTGCACTGTATTTGACCCACACTATGGAGGTTATTCTGATCGTAGCGGCCAAACGTGCGTACGTTCGCTATTAACGTACGCTATCCGTACGCGGCCGTTGGGGTTAAGTCCACCCACAACTCAGCCGCATACGTACGGCCAGAAACAACGTCAAAGGGGAGTGGCGTACAATTGAGCGTACGCCAACGTACACGGACGGACCAGCCCTTACACTCCGACAACTGGCGTACAACAGAGCGTACGCCACCGTTTACGGACGTCTCTCGTCCGTCTTCCCACCGACTTCTTGCGGCTATCTGAGCGTACGCCAGCTTGCACGGACGGGTCCCTATTGTTTTCAATAGAAAACTCAGCTTATGTCACCGCTCGTGAGAGTGAGCGTACGTCCATGTACGCTGGCATACCCTTCACATATATGGACCTGCAAATCTTGCCTTTCAACTATAATTATGAAAATTAATTAATTGATTGAATTAATTAATGTGCAAAATAGTGGCCATGGGCTTAAAACATTGCTGAAACATCCTTTGTAGGTGTTAGATGTGGTTTATGTTATTGTATCATAAATACAAAACCTATGTTTGTATTAGAGTGAACACGTTGACACATGTCGACTTGTGTAGATTGAGTGTGCTACTGTGTAAAGTCTATGAAAGCACATAGTGAATGTGTCTAACTGTTTAACAAATACCTACCTTAGCATATATAAGCAGGTCTTAAAAAGATTCTTACCTTAAATTAAACAAACCTTTAAATGTAGAGAAGTATAGAAAGATAAGCTTCCAATGTGTTTGAGTGCTGTGTGTGGCTTGCAGGTAGTGAAATCATGGTTTGGACTTAATAGACTGCAGCATTGGTTATTACATTCAGGTGTATGTGTTTGGTAGTAATCAGCGTAAATTAGCAAACCCAGGCGCACGCTGGCATGCGGTATCTGTAGGGGTGGTTTGAGATGGCGGTTGGCTGCCGCCTGTTTTGTGTCCGAAATGAACGGTGCTTTAGTCGATCGTGCGGTAGTAGCACCGTTCATTTTTGGTGCACACCCCCGTGTACGCCCATGTTTACGCCCATTTTCCCTCATTATTTCGGCCGCTCCCCTCATCACGCCCCAATGCCCGTACACTCGCGTACAGGTTTTTTCGCACGTAGAGACCCGTCCGTAAGCGTTGTGGAGTGTTCGCGCCTGCACATTAGCGAATGTACGCATGCGCAGATCATAAAAAACCCCGGAACGTACGCGTACGGCCCGGCCGCACCAACCAGAATAAGGCCCTATATCCTGCACTGTATCTGGCCCACCCAATATCCTGTGCCCTGTGTGTAGCTGCAGTGAAATCTGGACAAGTGTCACTGTGTGGAGTAATGTGAATAAAGGACACTACTGTGTGGTATAATGTAAATTGATACTAATGTGTGGCCACGCCCCTACATGTTCACTGCGCACTAACAATAATCTCAGTATGGGGGGGGGGGGCACAAATTCCCTTTCTGGAACACAGCACCAAAACTTCTAGTTTTGGCACTGGTGATCATCAGCGCTGGCTGGCATCGGGACTCCACTATCCCCTATGTGTTTTTTCTTTTCTCATATTTACTGAGTGATTGAAGTTGGACTATCTATACCAGTGAAGAGTAATCCATGTTGATGGGAAACAAACAAATGTAATGTTGCACAATATGAACTTGAGGCACTATAGCAGGGATGTACAGAGAGGTCAATAGCTGGGGAGTCTCTGTATGTAAATCTGGCTCTGATACCAACCACATATATAATAACCTGCTCCATCTGCACAGATCTCCCACCTCACAGAGCCACTACACATACAAATCTCCCTATTGCACAGATCTCCCTCACACAGATCTTTAGCTAGAACAGACCAACCCTCATCTAACACAGATCTCCCTTACTACTAAAAATTCCATCACACACAGATCTTCCTCTAGCAGAGAACATCTCCCATCACCCTAAAGGGGCCTACACCAGGGAGAGGCTGAAGAGGTCAGAATAATGCTGCAGTAGGTCGCTCAGAACATTTTGACAAGATCGCTCAGCACACCGCGATGTGTCAGCACTGTGTGCTGAGCGATCTGTCAGGGCCAGTGTTCTTCGGTGAGAATACTAGCCCTCACACCGACAATTATAGATTTACTCAGCATGCTGGTTATTAGTCACAGGTGAGACACGCAGGGCCGTTCCTCGATATGACCAATACACGCGGAGCGATATAGGATCATTTTCTATGCAATGTAGTGATAAAGTGGAGAGTGATAAATAACCAGCCAAATAGCTCCTACCTGTAAGTTTTCAAACCCTTGGCATTTGGGAGTTGATTGGCTGGTTGTTTATCACTTTCCATTTTATCACTTTTTGAAGCTTGATACATCTGGCCCAGTGTCCTGTTGTCCAAGGACTCTCCTCAACCATTATTGTTTTTGTGCGCTTCCTCCTGATATTCCTTCCCTCCGCAGTGCTGCTACGAGGTAAGATGTCTAACCTCACAGGTCACCTGATCATCAGAGGTGTTCATCATGGCTCAAGGCCCCGACATCTTAGGTGGAACACTCAGCCCGAGACAGCATCGGATTGCTCATAGGTTAGTGGAGTGACGGTATTCCTGCTTATGTACATGAGCTTTGAATATGAGACACCAGCACTGGGCATCTCTGTACACAAGATGGCGGATGCACCATTAACATATTTTCACAATCACCCTGCGTTTACCTTTGAATCAGGTCTATCATTTGTCCTAATCTGTAGAACACAGTATAATTGTTATGTAGTTGGTGCTGCTCTTAATCTACTGTACAAAAATTCATGTCACAATGAGCTGCTGTCCCTGGACAGTGGACATTTATGGCTTATACTTCTGACCTGAACTCTAGATTTTTGAAGCAATGAACATTAATTTTAAGAGCAGAAAACCCTGGCTTTGACAGGCAGCTGAGGAAGAATGAGACGCAGTAATTTTCCTGGAAGAGGCTGGCAACTTATTTATCAAAACCAGAAGTGGTTGAGGGTGGTTAATAAAAACAACCAACCAAACACACACATTGAAGTTAGTAACTCTCCCTAATAAGTGCACATTCCAATATAGCAAAGGGATATCAAACTTTATCACCATACTGTATAGCACCATCATATAATGCATTAGTTTCCAAAGACTACTAAAACATTCACATTAGTCCCTGGCTCCATTGCAGATTAGTCTAAATTCCATACCCCACAAAAACAGGTCCAATTTTCCTTTCCTCCATGGGGGACACTGGGATTATTCAGGTATAGATTAGAGGCGGCACTCTGTTTTGGGACTGCTGAGGCAGCATCTGCTAGATCATGGGTCCCTCCAGATGTTGTGAAACTACACATCACAGCATGCTTTGCAATAGTTTTAGCATTCTCTAATAGCAAAACTGTGGCAAAGCATGCTGGGATGTGTAGTTTCACAACATCTGGAGGGCCAACGTTGGACATGCCTGTGCTAGATCATGGGTCCCTCCAGATATTGTGGAACTACATGTTCCAACATGCATTGCCACAATTTTCCTATAAGAGCATACCAAAACTGTCATGGCATGCTGGGCCATGTAGTTCAACAACATCTGGAGGGCCACAGGTTAAAGACCCATGTGCTAGATCAGTGGTAGCCAACCCTAGCCCTCGAGAGCTACCAACAGTTCACATTTTCCAGACAACCTAGCTGCTGCTGCACTCATTAATCACTGACCCATTTTAAAAGATCCACAGATGGAGCTAATTAGCTCACTTGTGATTCTGTGAGGAGACCTGCAAAACATGCACTGTTGGTAGCTCTCGAGGACTAGGGTTGGCTACCCCAGTGCTAGATAAACCTTTTCTTTAGGTCTTTATGTTACACAGAGCATGCAGCAGGTCAGCATCTGTGATACCCACCGGAGCTCCATTGATTCCCGTTCCATTTGTTGAAGTGCTGGCAACAGGGTCAGTGTCCTGGGTCTGCTCTGATGTACAAGGTAGACGCTCAAGCTGCAGTCAAATTTTTTTTCCAGAAGAGTAGATAAGTATGCTATTTGGCTGTACTTCTGGTCAGGAAGGCGGTCACCGATAATGGCAGTGGGGGCCTGGTGGTCTCCGGACCACTATTGGGCTACCACAGAAATATTTTGCAAACAGGAGACTTTTGTTTTAGCTGCAAAATTCCCAGGGATCTGTGAAGTAAGGGGAGGATGGTCTATTCTATTGGCTCCTCCTCCAACCCTTGGTCCAGGATATCTGTCAATGGGCCGCACCTTCTCTTTCCTCCACTCCAGAAACACAGAGCAGCCATTATCACAGTGCCTGCCTTTGATGTTGGGGGAATATACTTGGACTCCATATCCCTCTATACCTTGCAGCTGTCAGGTTATAGAATTGGGTTCCTTTCTCCATCACTGGGGTTAATTGTTGAGCATTTAGGTCCATCAATAATTACTTTGATTGTTGAGGATTGAACAAACGTTTATAAAGCAAGATAATATATTGGCACTTTGGAAGACTCCACATCTTTTTTTATTTAGTGTAATACACATATTTTTTATTGCCAAATGGTATAACTTTGCAGTGCAGTCTTACCCTGCTGCTGTATATTCATTTTCATGTATTGGGTCTGACTACCCAATTCTCTGACTGCTGTTCTAGTCAAGTACACTCATACCAAGCACAGAGTAAACCTTATGCACACCAGTATTCAAAGGTCACTTTGGAATAAGAAAGCACAGGGAAAGCAATATACTGTACAGAAAGAAATGGAAGAACACAAACAGCAGCACTACATGCATACCACATAGAAAACCCTGTGGAGACCATGGACCCTTAAGAAAAAATACACAACAGTCATTATAAACAATTTGGACAATAAAACTTTTTCAGAAACTGGTCATCCATTACATATTGTACAGCCCCCAATTCCTTGTGTATTACTTGCCAGCACTATTCTCATTATTGGGTACTTGTTCTGCGGTGGTTGTCACTGTGTGTCTATGGCATGTGAAGAAGTGTAAAAACTCATTTATTCAAATTGAAAAGATTTAAAAATTAAGTCCTCTATTGCGATTCTGCAGCTGGACTAGTTAAGTGACAGCCATTTAGCTATTGGATGGTCAGAGGTGAACCTTCTGCTTAATGTGTGCAGCGGTAAGTATTTCCTATTTTAAATGTTATTTGATATGTAGGTGATAGGCCAAACGCATGCAATATTACTTATGTGCAAAAAAGGTTATTCGGCCAGTGTTGATAAACCCACATGTTATGTAAACCAAGTAAAAGCCCCTGCCCGCAACTAGATTGGTGAGATCACAGGATTTTCTCCCATAATTGCTGGGATTTCAGTTTCCAATCTCAGAATTGGGCTGCACATCCGCAGTCTAATGCTGGGCAGCATATGACTTCCGCCCCCAGCTATGTGTCTCTGCACAGTGTGACATGGTCAGGGGTTACGCTGTGCAGGCCACACTGCCCCCAGCCCACATTGCCCCTGGCCGCACTGCCCCCAGCCCACAGTTCTCGATCTCAGGCGCACCTCCCAGCCGCACCCACCCATGTACGTAGATATCACAAATATTCACTGCCAAAATATTAACTCATGCTCACGTATCTAAAAATATTTCAGAAACCACTGGATAACAAAGGAAAAATTAAACCAGTCATAAAATATTCAAATGATCTATATTTTATTGGCACTGGAAGAATAGAACAAGATCAGATCACAACAAAGGGGAAAACAAAACTAAATATTACTAACAGATTTTAATAGGGAATCTGCACTGGTTTAGTTAGAAATGAAATAATAATAATAAAAAAATGGTCCTATGTGCTGTTTACAAACCCCATCCATAATTTACAGCAATAGTTTAGAAAAACAAAATAACACTTTTGCTTGGGAAAGTCCCCATACAACCATGAATAATGGGGTTAATGAGCAAATGTCTGTCAAATATACTAGAAATATGCCCTTAATACTGAACGCTCTTTGAGCATTACACTGGTTTCAAAATAATCTTTTTATAATACAGTATATAGTAGTTTCTTTTAATTCCCAAAGGCTGTATTGCCTCTTCCGCTCTACTACATACTAAACTGTGCATAGCTAGAAAAAAAAATACTTAATATATAATACTGGTAAAGGGAGGAAAGGAAATGCCAGCATGGAACTGTAACCACCAGGGCAAAAAATGATGTTTAAACAAATACTTTCCAGCAGTGAAGAATGGACGTTTTAAGAGGAATCCTACATGTCCCAGATTTACAGACAAGAAAGTAAAGACGGACTTTACATCTTGGCAAATCAAGCAGGTGTGTGTAACTTATGGCGAGTAAGGGCCTAATGTGAAATGTATATCACACACAATCTGAGGCACGTTTGGTAATCGGATACATAAAACATTCTCCACTTCTAAACATTTCAATGATTTGTTCGAAGCAAACTCTTAATAGTTCAGTTGTTGATTTTCAAAAATAAATAGGAATTATTCCAGAACTGCTACAATATGCTTTGTTCTTATGTGCTCTGTCCAACGCCACAAATAACAGACTTGCTCCAATAATTCTAATAAGAACTGTAAGGTAGAAAAGAAACGGAATGTGCAGACAATACCAAGTCATTGCACACACTACAGTGTTGGGACTGTATAGTTCCATTTGACCAGTGCAAGAAATAGACAACAGCATATTTAAAAGTTTGTCTTTATAAATTGAAAATATATTAGGCACATAAAGCTCCACTGTTATGGCAGAAGCTGGTTAGGAAGAGACCTTTTTAAGAAACATTTTAAATCTTCAAAACTGCTGGATAAATCTAGAGGTTTCTGTGGTGTCCCTGGAACAGCTGAGTGGAGCAGTTTTCCTGCACAAGAGGAAGATTGGAAATACTAAAAGCCTATGATTGTACTGCATCAAACCCTGCCTCCTCAAAGTGGTAACAGTTCTTCCAGCTGAGCCATGGAAAGGAAGGAGATCAATGTAAGAAATAGACAAAAAAGCAGGTTTTACATGGACTCAAATTCATCTATACGCTGCTTGGTGTTGCCCTGACGGATCTGGCGAAGAGTCTTGTACTTGTCTCTTCCAGCACGCACATTTTCAGCATGCAGAAGATCATTTGCAGTCTTCTTGTTCTCATCCCTGGCATTTGCCAGCTCAGAACTTAAAAGCTGGGAAAAGGAGATATATAAAGTTATTTATAAAAGAAAACTTGGATATAGAAATATCGAACGTATCTCATATCAGGCATGGGAAACCTTTGGCCCTCTATCTGTGGTTGAACTACGCATCCCAGCATGCCCTGCAGTAGTTTTACTATTTGGCCATGCTAAAACTGTCGCAGGGCATGCTGGGATATGAATGATAGTGGGGATATGCTCTCCGTGGGTCCGCCATGACAGTCCCAGCGCTTAGGGATGGCCATCGACCATTGATGTTTACAAAACATTGATGGTTTATGGCCAATGTCAAATAGTTTTGACATCAATGGGGGAGAACCAGATGTTTTCCCACCATTGATGTCACCATCCCTGGATGACCATCGATGTGTAAAAACATTGATGGTCATCCATTTCACTTATACACCATCGATGGTCAGTTGCACTTTTGCCATCAATGGTAAACATTGATGGCAAATGCAACGATGGCCATCCCTGGAGGACCATCCATGTGTAAAACATCGATGGTCATCCATTGCATACTTATACACCATCGATGGTCAGTTGCACTTTTGCCATCGATGGCAAAGGTGGCTGGGGGACCATCGATGGCAAAGGTGGCTGGCTAGTGCTGCTGGGAGAGCTGGGAAAACTTGTGATGCTCCCCCCCAGCGGCCGCATCGCGTCACCACCACCCGCCCACCCGGCAATGGCTAAGCTGACAACGTAGCCAAAGCTATGTTGTCAGCGTAGCGTAGTCGGGCACCCGGCTAACATATAAGTACCGAAAATACTTTGGTAAATCAGTACTTTTGGAACATTAGTTATGACCTATTTAAAACACACAAAAATTAAATTTTTTTTGGTACTTGTTTCCTAGCACGGCGCCGACGATTTCAGTCTTGTTACATAGTTTTGATCGCATGTGATGCGATCAAAACGATGATTTCATTTTACAATCACCCTGATGGGTGATTAGTATGTTATATGCACCCCCATTGTTAACGCCACCGTCACTATGAAAAATAAAATAGTGGATAGTGGTGGTATGAAAAGGTCGAAGGACACGTACCGCTGCGCTCGCCACGCTTCGGGTTGGCATTAATAGTGGCAGTGGCGTTAACGATGGGGGTGCATATAACATACTAATCACCCATCAGGGTGCATGTACAATTAATTCATCGTTTTGATCGCATTGCATGCCATTTTAATGGCATGCGATGAGATTTAAAAATTGTACAGTGCGGCTCTTAGGACCCGAAAATCTGGTCCTATCGCATACCACTAATTAAGGCATGCGATAGGCGCCGTGCTAGGAAACCAGTACCTTTTTATTTATTTTTTTTTAAACTAAATTGCACCTCTACAGTATTTTAAAAAAAAAAACGATCTATTACTACTATTAGCAGTGCTATATAGGATTTTTGAGTTGCATTTTAATGAAGTGATGTTTGAATCTTGCCGTAAAAAATATTAGCAGGTTATTTGTGCCTGAAAGCATTGAGTAACAGCCAGCGGAGGTAACATTGTTCTCTCTAAAAAAAGCTAGGGTGTCCTTCAACTGCACCTACAAGATCTGTCTACTTGCACCAACTGTATCTGAACCAGTCCTGAGTTCCAATCCAACATTCTGAGCAGGCTGCTCATTAACAGGAGAAATTACATCCACCACCACCTGCACTCGATTGCATACCTCCCAACTGTCATTGGTGGTCCAGCGGGACCTTAGCGCATGTCTTAGTTGCGCCCCAGAAATTTTGGGGCATGGCCTTCAAATCGCATCACTTGTGCAAGGCCACGCCCCCGTTTTCCCGCAGCTGCGCCTCTGCCTGCGAGGAATAGATGCTGTGCGCATAGAATAGACTCCCAACTGCCCCCCCCCCTCCCTTCTGGCCCTGGACAGGCCGCGGGAACGTCCCCAAAATGGGACGTTACCGTGGTAAATCAGGACAGTTGGGAGGTATACTATTGCCAGAGACCAAACATTTTGTGGAAAATCTATCCTAGTGGTGAATTGGGAAATACTTTTTGTACATCAGTATTAGCCTACCCTGCATTGGAGGCTCCGCTCGACTGGAAGCATTTCTCTTTCATGGTAATTTGGTAAATTTATTTACAGTTTCTCATATACGCCAGCTGATTCTGTCATGCTTTACAATTATTATCCTGTGAATTTCATACCTATTAGGTACTGTGTTGCATCACTATTTCCTCTACAGATACAGGTGTGACTCCTTTTGTTATAATCAGATGCTTGGTTCAGCACATCAAGCACCCTCTAGATTTGCTTATTCTCTAAAAATGGATTTTTTCCTATGCTTTGATTGTGACTAGTTTACCTGAAAACAAGTTATTTAAAAACTTAAATTTTACTGGCATTTAGGCAAACGTGGCAGTCAAACCATTTCAATAGAGTATCAACATATAGCATTGTACTACTCTGTTTGGAAGCTTCTATTTGACTTATAATACTGTACATTCCCAGAGTCTGGCATTGTGAAAGCAAAAATGACATTTGTAACCAAGTTTAATGGGCAGAATTACCTGAAGGTGTTTCTGCACCCTTTCGTTCTTCTCTGCCTCTGTGGTGCGATCTTCCTCACTCCGGTCTTTGATTGTGGGTTCTGCATTCAGTTCAGCACTCGCCTCTGCAGCATTCTCATCCTGCTCATCGTCATGTTCATTTTCTGACTGCATGGGCTCCTGTACATGAGGAGTGGTCATCACCAGCTTAAGTTCCTCCTTAGTCTTCTCCAAGTCAAGCTGAACAGTCTGGGCCTGCACACAAGTACATATTATATTTTACATAGCTGACCAAAGGGAACATCAATGAGTCACAAATATAAACCATTTCCTGTGTAGAACATAGAATCTGAGCTATTAATATATAGAATATATTATATATAGAAGAAGAGAAATTGACCAATTCATTACATTTCCTACTACAGGTGTGTCCTCATACACCTAGCCTCAATTCGCCATATAGATCGAGAAGCCTGGTGCGAATGAGCCACCAGGTACCATGCAATTCTGCTACGATCATGTGCTAGTCACAAGGGGCCAGATGTACTAAGCTGGAAAAGTGATCAAATGCAGATTTCTAAACAACCAACCAGCTCTTAACTGTCATGTTACAGGCTATATTAACAGCTTCTTGGTTGGTTATTGGTCTATTTTTTAACCTTTTAAGGCTTTGTACCTTTGGCCCAAGGTGAGACCGGGCTGATTATTTGATAAGCGACACTTGTTTATCTTTGTTCGACTGAGTCTGTATACAAAGCACAACTGAACTTGGCCTGGAAAAATAAAGCAGCCACTACAGCAGCCATTGCACTTACTATGCAGAGACTCCGTTACCAGGCACGTAATAAAAGGCTGCTTGGTGCGACTGCACCATTGATGTATGAGAACACATCTGTAACTCTATATAAAGTCTAGTAAGTAATATCCAGTCAGTACATATTCCCTAGTGTAGTATTTAAATTAGTGGCATCATTATAAATTACAGTCTATGGGAGTAGGGGTATACTAGGAAAGTAAAAAGGATGTTGATCAGTGCGCTACTATCTGCAGCTGGAACTTACACCTATCCTCCAGGTTTACCATCTCTCCCACCAGAGAAACCAATATAACAACTGGACTCTGTTTTTGAGACTGTCATTGGCCACCTGGTCACCTGCTCCAATGGGACTAACATCTGAGATGTCCGTGTGGTAATATACCAATTTATGCCTGTTAATAATATTGTGATGCATATTGAATGTCCAATATTTTATTGTAACCCCCTTTTTTATTGATAAATCTATCAAGCTACAAATAATACAGCTTTCATAGAAATTCTTTTAATAAATTTATTGTACAGGATACCGTTCTGATTAAATATTTATTCTTTCAGCCAGCGCTGGTACATTTCTTTCATATCCTTTGTATACTAGGAAAGGAATTAAAATGTAGAGATAAGGAGAGTGGACACAAATGGTATGAATTAAGTGAGTGAAGTGAGAAGGTAGGCTTGAACAATCAGATAAGATTTCTGGGCATGTACAACATATGTTATGGTGAAGGAGAAAGTTCCAGAGGAGAGGAGCAGCTTGGGAAAGTCTTAGGTGCAGAGTGGAACTAGGTAATCAGAGGGGAGGCAAGGTGGGACCGTGGGAGTGTGAATGGAGGACTAGGTTGGAAATGCAGGAAAGGAAAGAGCAAATTATTGTTTTCATAGGGATGTAAGAGCTTATGCAGATTTCTGGAGGGGATGTGTAGCCAGTGAAGGAGCAAGGTAAAATTAGTATTACGGGAAGAGTACATGAGTAGCAGCACTGGGTATTAGATTTAAGAGATTAGAATCATTTTACTTAAAGCAAATGCACTATGGGCTAAATCCGATCAGGTAAGTCTATTAATACGCTGTTTAAAAAACTTGTCATTTTTACCTTCATCTGCCATTCTTCAGCTTCAGCCTCCTTCTTCTTTCTGGAAAGTTCCAGATGGCTGATTGTACTTGATAGCTCTGCTAGTTCTGCGGCCTTTAAATCAAAACAAGTCATGTTATTAACTTATACAAGGTCAGAGGCACATTCTGCCACAAATGAAGGCTACAGAATAACGCAATAAATGGTGATATTCTGATAAAGCACTGTGAGGTCATTACTTTAGGAAATATGGATGACAATAAAAAATGTTTTTATGGGAAAAACAGTGACACTGAAATTATATTATACACCGGTTTCCATACAATTAAAATAGTGGCGAAGCTAGAACATTCCATCAGCAGAGATAGATTATCTAAACACACACACATATATATATGTATGTATGTTTATATATTCTATCTCTGCTGATGGAATGTTCTAGCTTCGCCACTAATTTAATTATATGGAAACAGGTGTATAATATAATTTCAGTGTCACTGTTTTCCCATAACATTACAAGAAGGCTGTAGATTACAAGACAAACCCCCCCCCCCCCCAATACATACCAAATATGTATTCAGTCATATGAATATCAGCTTTGTTCCCCATGATTTTATTATATGTTAATGGTTAAATAAAAGTTATTACTGTTCGATTTGAATTTTTCTTTGTAGTTCATAATTTGTTAAAATATAAAAAACAAACAAACAAACAAACATGAACTGGACGACTACCCCGGGGTACAGAGACACCGTATGCGCCTCCTACAGACATGATAGAGCCAGCAATTCATGCAGCATGACTGTATACTCTTTCCTTTATAACTATGTTTCTACAACATCCCTGCAAAGTCTGTCAGCAGTCTGAATATGCAAACGTGTATCCTGTAAATACAGTATCCGCATTACTAAAGAGTTCATCCTTTCTCTATGGGCTGTGCTGACTCACCAGGTGCTCATGACTCTTCTGTTGGTCCTGCGATTGCTTCAGAAGTGCTTCCTTTGCTTCCTCAGCTGCCTGGCGCTCTTTGGCAAGTCTGTCAGCCTCCTCGTGTGCCTTTCTACGCTCTGCCTCTAACTCCAGGGCTTTTCGGGTCTGCTCCTCCAACTCTGTCAAAGATAACCAGGACAATTGCATATATTGCTTTGCAATTGCTATAACTTTTTTCTATGGGTTATCACAGTAGTAAATGGAAAGGCTGTATTTTTTGGTCATCATAGATATTACAGATAAAATGGTTTATTCAGTAAACCAAGGTGCTTTACTAGGTCTGGCGTTTGTATTCCTTGGTAGAAACAATAGAGCACTACTTACAGCTGAAATCCATCTGATAGGGTCCCTGGCACTTTTCCAGCATTAACATTTACTATGCCTGAGCTGTTACCTACTCAGAAAAACGTACAGAATACACAAAGTAACCAGTTCCCTGCATTGATGTATGGTAAATATTACTAGTGTGCAATAGGCTATACTACAGTACATAGTGAAGGAAGTGGTGTCTAGGTCTGTTCTAAACTGAGTAATATTTTGCTGACTACAGTGTATTCCAGGACAAAATCAGACTCAAATGAAAATGGAGATCCGCTCACTAAGTGTTTAACTGAAGCAAAGCAAAAAAAAAGGAGTATCGAAACTAAAAGACTAACTAAACTTAAAATCCCTGTCAAAACTTCCGGTGGAGACCAGGGGGGTGGTCACATGCACGTGGAGCTCCGTGCTCCCAGCCACGGAGCTCCACCACCCCCAGCCTCCGGAGCATCGTGGCGGTGCGGCAGGCAGGGAAGGAAGAAGGTAGAGGAGGCTGGCGGAGGAAGGAGACGGGAACGTGGCAGGCAAAGTGAGCGCCAAAGCGTTGAGCGGCAGGAGGAAGCTGAGAAGAGTTCCGAGCACAGGATGCAGCATCTCCCGGCCAGAGGTGGGCAGTGTTGCAGCCCCTGGCAGCAGATCGATCACTCAGCACCCCCGGCAGCACCCCCATAGACCACCTCCATTGGAGGGCCTGGCACATGTCAGGTCAGGACCAGCTCAATCGGCGAACAACCTCCCCCCAGCCAGGACTGAAGGCACATTGGCCATGGGGCCCACAGCAGGACAGCCGGAGGCCAGCAAGATCACCCCCCCCCCCCCTCCCCAGCAGCTCCGGGTGAACTCAGCGGCAGTGGCACACCCCTGGCCCCTTTGACACTCCCCACCTGCAGATTGGCGGGTATGTGCTCTCTATGTGATAACTATACTGTCACTGCTTATATTGTTACCTACCTGGCTGCTGTAATGACCAATGGTGCCATGGATGACTGCCTAGGCGCTGTGCAGCTCGGCGGGTATGTGTTCCCTGTGTGATAAACTGTACTGTCCCTGCTTATATGGTTACCTGGCTGCTGCAACATCCAGTGGCGCCGCTGATGGCTGCCTAGGCACTGTGCAGCTCGGCGGGCATGTGTTCCAAACATGTAATGTCTTAATGTATTGTATGTAATGTCTCCCTTCATCCCTGCGCAAGCATACAAGGCCAATAAAGTTGATTCTATTCTAAAATGAACACTAAGTAGGGTTTGGGCTTTTAATGTACAATTGTGCTCTAGATATTTGCAGAAAATAAATATCTCCTGCTGTGAAGGAAAATGGATTGCGTATTGCACTTCTTTTTTGTTCTAAAAAACTTAAGGCATTACTTTGTATTTGATATATGGGATTAATATGGTAAACCAGAATCTGTATAACATTCTCAGCCTACTCAGCACAGATTACTAAACACACAGTAAAATGTATGCTATATGCAAGGGGGTTTAGAGATATATTCTTCAGTAAAATCCAGTACAGTTTTCTTAAACCGCAAAAAAGTTATGACTAAAATAAAAACAAATCTACAGACTAAATCTTAAAAATGAAGCAACAAAATAAAGATGTGACATTCTAAGCAGGTGATGGGAGCGGGGCAGCACTGAAGGTCTAATGGTGAGCATTACAGCCTCACAGTGCTGAGGTCATGTGTTTGATCCCACCATGGCCCTAACTGTGTGGAGTTTGTATATTCTCCCCATTCTTGCGTGCATTTACTCCGGTTTCCTCCCACAATCCAAAAATATACTGGTAGGCTATTTAGCTACCAACAAAATTAACCCTAGAATGACTGTGTACATGTGGTAGGGAATATAGAGTGTAAACTCCACTCGGGCAGGGATGATGTGAATGTTCAAATATTCTCTGTAAAGCGCTGCGGAATATGTGTGCGCTATATAAAAAAACGGGTAATTTCAACAGGTTTTTTCAATTGACTTATTTATTAACACTGTCCCTCAAACTAGACGTTAAGAATTCTATTGTAAGCGCATTATCTGGTGCCCAAAGGAGCTATTCAATTGTTGCTCTGTTGGAGCACGTTTGGCTGCCAGCACCTGCATTCCCCTCCCCCACTTAGCATACAACCTCACTGACATATGAAAGTGGTTAAGTAGCAATGAATTGCGACCACTGGGATTATTCTTGTACCTTGGAGATAACGAATGTGGGGAAACGCTAACAGGCAATGGTTAGCTTTCTGTATCTTCCCCTAATGCATTGTACTGTTACTGTCTGAGGAGTCACAACTGTCTGCAGTGCAGGGATGACTGATACAGGTCCATGGCCAATGGCACAGAAATATTTAAGTAAACATTTTCCCAGGCAGCAGATGCAGTAACCAACATTGTTGTAAACACAAGCGGACACTTCTGTTGTAAGAAAACATGTGTGGACATCGAACCTTCCTGGGCTTTCTTAGTCTGGTCTTCTATCTGCCTTAACCTCTCCATCAACTCCTCCTTCTCTCGCTCAATCTTTTCCTTCTCTTTTTCAGCCAGTTCTCTCTTCTTCTTTTCATTTTCCAGCAGGGCCCTGAGAGTCACATGTGAAACAATGAACTTCCAGGAAAAACAATATAAAGGAAGAATAGGTTTCCAGTACCAACATGAAAAAACCCCTTCAATAATGGAGTTGGATAAAAAACATTAGGTACATTCGGCATTAAACAAAAACTATTAAGTGGTCAGTACAATGTTGATTATAAACCCAAGTGGCATCACTGCAGATTCACATTACATGCCTGCTCAGCACCTAACTAGCCAATTACCTATAGTGCAGGCTTCATTACCCAAATATCGGCTCTTGATTTCTATATTTACATTTTCTTTTATCTGATTTTATAAAGAGCATCGCTAATTCATTAGCGCTGGAAAGGGTTTTGTTTTCCTTTTTGACTTAAAAATGTATAACAATTAGATTGTGATAAAGGATTTCATCTGTGGGAACATAACTACAAGTGTCCCAGAAGTGGTGCAGTCATAGCACCCACTATACCACTGAAGGACATCATGGTTATCCAGGAAACAAAACAAGCTTTTGATTTATGTGAAACTCTTGAAAATGACTGAGCCACATGAATTACAAGATTTCTACAACACTGATAATTAAATCTGTTACTTGATAACAATGTGATTCATTCAATGAGGCTGTGAGGAGCCCTAGCCAATGATGATCCCACCTGACCAGCTTACATCACAGGGACACATCACCATTGCTGCCACTATTCTGTAAGGAATGTGCCCATCATACATTTCAGCACTATGCTTCACCTCTCCATCTGCTTCTGGTGCTTCTCCTCCCTTGCCTGAGCTTTCATTTGCTGCACCTCAATGGTGTCCGGCTTCCGGCGACGCATGTACAACTCATGGTTCCCCATGCATAGTGCCAATATTCGCTTGTTGATTCGTAATCGGGGGGCATAGAATACAAAGTCCTGAAATACACAGACATACTAAATAGGATCCTCGATCTACTAAGGCAGTTCAATTATGGTAAAAAATGGTATCTATAGTTGAATTGTTTTGTTATTTCTAAAGGAAGACACTGAATGTTCGGGTATAATAATGGACCCAGGAATGTGGGCATTTAAAATTTGAAATCTTGCCCATAACTCCTCCCCTCTATACCAAATGCCTTCATCCAACTATTAATGTTTATAAAGTCCCACAAGAAATTATGGAAAAGAACACACGGTACTTGTTTCCTAGCACGGCCACAATCTTATGGATCGTGTACCTTTAAGTTAAGGTACACGATCCATACGATGGACCCGATTTCCTTTGAAATCAGGTCCATTTTGCCGGCTAGGAGACAATATCGGGGGCATCGCGTCTGTCGGGACCATTAACATTGGTCCCGACGCGATGCCCCCGATTTTTCCATAGGCTTCAATGTTAAAAGATTTTTTAACATTGAAATCCTGAAAAAATGTGAAAAATGTGAAATGGGCATTTCACATTATAGATGTCCCCGTCGTCATCCCACGATAGACGCCAACCCGAAGCGTGGCGAGCGCAGCGAGCCCACGAGGGGCGGCGGTGCGCGTCCTCCGACCTTTTCATTCCCCTACTATCCACGTCGGCGTGGAGTTGAGAATAGAATAGTGTGGCGAGCGCAGCGAGCCACCGAGCCCGAAGCGTGGCGAGCGCAGCGAGCCCCGCGAGGGGACGCGGATAACTTCACAGGTACACGCGTCCCCTCGCGGGGCTCGCTACGCTTCGGGCTCGGTGGCTCGCCACACTATTCTATTCTCAACTCCACGCCGACGTGGATAGTAGGGGAATGAAAAGGTCGGAGGACGCGCACCGCCGCCCCTCGCGGGCTCGCTGCGCTCGCCACGCTTCGGGATGGCGTCTATCGTGGGGTGGGGTGTACGCCGTGAAATTTGGGGGGGTTGGGAATATTTTACATTGAATCCAATGTAAAATCGGGTCCCAGGGACCCGATTTACATTTCATTCAATAAAAAATCGAAAATCGGTCGATCGCATCGCATGCGACCAAATCGCATGCGATGCGATCGACCCGATTTTTCCGACACGACCACCCCGATGTAAATCGGTGTGGCCGTGCTAGGAAACAAGTACCGAACACACACTTTCTCAATCAAACCCCCCAATTCCCATAGTGGACGAAAAAATAAAATTTATTCAATGTATGTAAAAACATCCTGTTCTATTTCCCATTCTAGTCTGGGTTAATGGTAATGTCTCAAAGATGCCAGTAGTGGTGATCTTCCTCCAAAAGAAACCACCCTAGATAAAAACGGATGAAACCTGTAGAAACTGGTGTATGTGTGAGATAGGTGGCTGTCCCTACTCACTTTGCGATCTGGTCGAGAAATGCTTTGATATTTTAAAGGAAGAGTTTGCCCAGAGTCTGCACTGTAAGCTTGATGATTTGTAGAAAGAATACCTCTAACGTCTTGGAGACCAGCCAACTCCTTTTATTGTTCATAAGTGAGGACCCAACTAACTTCTTAGCGATACTCTTCAGAACAAATGTGGAAACCATTACCTCCCTTGCGCTCTGGTTTGTTTCAGCTGGTAGTATTTTCATTGGCATGTTCCAAATTCTGAAATGGTCCAGTTATACAGTTCATTCAATTCAAATAGAGATAAAAAAATAAAAAAAGCCTTACAGTATGTAGGGTACACACCAGGACGACCATGATCGTGCGACCATCGTGAAATGATTTCCTTTGAAATCGCACAAGGGTTTCACGATGAATCAGAATACATGATATGCACACAATCCAATGTAGTTGACTAATCTTTACTGCAGTAGGCAAATCTTAAGATGTATGTTTAGACATTATAAATGAGTAAAGGATTTTCATTAACTGGATGATACATAAAACTATTTCATCTCACTATGCTGCAAAGATGTTTACTAATTGAGTAAAGATTGACAAGGGACAATGCCTGACCTGTTAAAAATATCCAGGTGTATTTTCCCAACCACTTCACCAGCCTATAGGTTTAAGCTTATCACACTCTTTTTGTGAACCATAGCCTATTGGCTCTACTATTAAACTGCACCGGTGTTTGTGCGAATTTCAGTGCAGCAATTACTTCATTTTATTCACCGATCCTCCCGGCGAGTCTACTCCAGTGGCGGCTGTGCAGCACACTGACTGCACAACAGCTCGCTCCCTGGTCAAATCATCAGCAAACACGTCATTGGGCGGCGGCAGCCTTGAAGGTAAACTTGAGCCGTCCGTGAGTACTAGCTCCTGTCTGTCTTGGACATTTCTCCTATACAGGGCTCTGAAAGTATGATTTGAAGCGGTGACAAAGTGCCTATATACCAAAAGTCCGAGCCGTAAAATCTTTGGATGCACGCCAGCTGACTACTCTGTTTAAGTAGATATAAATCTGCCATTGATCAAGTATTTTATCAACCAGAATAAACCTCTGGGATTATACTTTTGCTGATCGGAACTAATTTATGACACCTCACGTAAAACGAAAGTAGGTGCTAGTTTCCACCTCATTGTTATTATAAGCACTGGACACTTTATATCTCTGGAGACCTTTGAATAAAAAAACAGGACTTAGTATACTATGCAGTCTCAAGAATCCGAGTGTGATCATAATTATATCTATTTTAATTGATAAACTAATGGTGTGTAATTGTGAATGTTTTTATTTCATTTGAATTTAAAAACTTAAAAATGTATTACTGTATAATTAATATATGAATTTACAATTATACAGTTATACAGCGCTCTCTTAAAAGATATGTGTATAGATTTATTTCTAGACACAAATATCTCTTTGTGTTTACTTTGGTCAATTGAGCAAATCGCCAGACTGCCATTGGGAGCAGCCAATTGTCCATCCAAATTATTCATCCAGTTAATGTAACTAATTATTATAATATTGATTGTTACACAATTTAAAGTAAAGTAAAACATAATTTTTTGCGCCCGATTGTTTTTTTTTGTTGATTGTGTAAAATCTCTAATCCGACCGGCGATGGCGTGCATCGGATCGGAATTGTACTGAAAACAGGTACAATTCTGCTATTTTTACATACAAATCAGTCGCACGACTGATCGAAATCGGGGGTTTGGAGCTCAAATCCTCCTGGTGCGTACCCAGCATTATACATCAGTACAATATTGTTGGGAGAGTTGATGCCCCATAAGTGTCCAAAAAATAATAGGAGGATGGTGTACTGGTCCCTTTTAGAGTGCAGATACCAATTGTGGTGTATCACCTGAATGTGAACAAGTCAGAGTCATTCCGTCATTATAGGTATGACCCAGGAGTAGATCACAGAAGTGTAAAATAAACCTCTATGAGCTTTCTATCATTCTGTTTTCTTATGGAAACATATATGTAAGAGCTAGCACTGTATGAACTGTCCATCACATTCAGGTAATAACGGTACAGCCTGGACTATGAATAGGCCCTGTACACCAGCCTCCTATTATTGTTTGGACACTCTTCCATCAATATTACATTATTGCGTTTTATATCTGCTTTCCTAGGATAAAGTATATCACTGGACCATTTGAGAATTTGGAACACCATAAATAAGAACATACTACCAGCTGTCCATAGCGCAAGTGAGGTAATGGTTTTCATATTTGTTCATATGTGTAAATTGGTGACTTATTTGTGACCCGTGCTGCTTTGGGGTGCAGTCTCATAAGTACAGTTGTTCTGAAGAGGATTGGTAAAGAAATAAACAAACAAACACTGTATAATGGTTAGAATTTAGATTCCCAATATCCAGATTCCTATGCTAAAGGGGAACCATTTTTGTCTGAAAAGATTGCTTGGTGTAAAGTACAGCCAATGGTCGTGGAAAAGGAGATCTACAGGACAGAGTACCCAGCTCTGAAACTCACCTAACAGGTATAACTAAAGGAAACATTTTAGGTGCAGAATTCAACTCAAGGGATCACCACATTACCAGTAACACAGTGAAAGACAATTACTAAAGTGTAAAAAAACAGCCCATAACTCGTACATTTATCTGCAGCCTTGACTATTCAGATGCCCAAAGACTCTGGGAAACAAGCCAAGGAAGACTGCTCTGCAATTCCAAAGGCCGATATAAATGGTTATGAGCATACAAGTGCGAGACCCAATTGTTTTTTTGTTTTTGTTTTTTAGCAGACTGAAAAAAAAATGCCAACGCACATGTAATAGGGTACGATTTACAAAACAAACCAAACAATAAACAGAGTGGAGTCCCCACCACTGACTTCACCTATCCAGGGCTAAAGGTCGGGGCTGACCCCGGCACCCCTAAGCTGTGGGTGCTGGGCTGATTTTTTTTATGCAAATATAAAACAAAAAACATTGGGTCGTGCAGTGGAACAAAAAGTCAGGGCAAGTCTCCCCCACATGCATAGACTTAGAGAACCACAAGCCCCAGCATGCGGGGCATTAAAGTTCCCGCTGGGATTTGTAGTCCCACTGCACGACCAATGTGAAAATAAAGAGAGACACCGAATAAAGTACAACTTCACCAAAGTCATTGGTGGTTAAGCGGTTCACTGACCGGCTGCACTGCGGTCCAGAGTGGGTGCTGTCCGTAAGCAGTATGGTGTGCATCCACACACCGTTGTCCTGCTCATGCTGGTAACTTATGAGCAGGGGTGTGGTCAGCCTTTTCTGGAGCTGCAGGCTGTGCTAGCTCTTGCACATACGGCTGCGACAATATTTGGTCATATTTAGGGTGCGATCTAATACATTTTGGCAAGAAGATCACCAATACACACACACACATTCTCAAAATTACTGAATTCCAAAGTCACATCACCCAGGTAACTACAGTATAACTAGCCATATGTTACAGCATGTTAAGACTTCCTGTTCTTGGCTTATTTGAATATAGCCTCAGTAAGGTTCACCCTCCTCATATATTGCAATAAAACAATACTGTAAGTGGTCGCCACCCTCATCACGGTCAGAATCTGACTAATACCAAACTTACTGTACAGTAATACCCTTTCTTGTGCAAAGGAGCCAGGACCGACATATTTCTGCGGTTTACGACTGTTTCCCAAGCATTGCAAATGATTAAGCTTCAATAGGCATACATATACTTACTGGTGCTTTTTTGTCAATAGGTTTTATAACAAATTTTTTATCATTGAATGAGATATTCCTGATCTCACTCCAAGGGAAACCAATCTTTGGAGTCAACCTGCAAAATGACAGAAAAAAAAATGGAGAGAAATTAGTGATATTTCCATGTCATCTCAATATACATTAGCATTGGTTTCAGAGTATGCCACAATGTCCAGTACACTGGCATAGAACACCCTCCCCAAATTAAAAAAAAAAACTCTCAATCCCACTTTGTACATCAAACCTTTGTTAACATGAAGCGAAAACAAAACCGCAATATAAAAGGCAACACAACACATAAGGAACACCACTAAAAGACAACCAGCAATGAAAACAAAGAACCCTCAAACATATACAGTAAGTGGCGTGAATAAGTCTCTAAATCTGAAATAAAATAAAAACTCACTATGATGTGACAGTGCAGAGTACTTCACATTGTACCCAAATATAGAAATAGAAAAATATCCCAGACCCTAAAAGAAAAAAAAAACCTTGTTCTAAAATTTACCAAATAGGCTCTAAAATAGATGTTTAAGTAGTGTTTTGAGAGTTTTTATGAATGCGAGTAAAATGGCAACATATACTGACCCAGCATTCTGCCAAATTTATTAACATATAATGACTTGGAAAATGTTACAGTGCAACTGTGCCCTCTTGTGTACTGCATCTGTCATTACAAGGTGATTGCATAAAATAATCAATAGCCGATGATTTTTTTAAACAAACTATACTCATTGGCAGTTCATGTTACATTGTGAGGTCTTCCACAGCTGCTGAACAAAGGGAGGGTAAAATTGCTGATTTATGGTACCCACACAGGGAGTGATTCTCGGATTGGTTTTGAACTTTGACTTCAAAATGCATTGCTTGTGGTTTAAATCGCACCGGGTTTCTTTTGGCTTGCAATGTGTGCTCCAGTGTAGTTCATATCGCAAGCAAAAAAGTATGTGCAGGCAGTACTTTGTACTAGATCCCATCCCATGTAGATCAAATGGTATGCTGTTGTAGTGTATCGCATGTGATTTGAACTAGATGCGATCTAGTACAACACGCACCTAGCACCCTGTGTGAGCACCTTACGTACTAGTCATAAGGTGCCCACACACTAGAAAGATTTGTGATCGTAAGATGTGCGCATAAATTAGCCTTGAAATCTTTTGTCCGTCCTGGACAAAAGATTTCAGGCCAGCGCGCATCATCACCAAAGATTTTTCTTAAGATCCCGTGTGCATTCCTATGGATCTTTTGTTAAATCTTCTGATCTTTCGTGCAGCATGTAAGATCAGAAGATTCAGCTAAAGATCCACGGGAGCGCGCATCGGACCGATATTGGACGATTTTCAACCGATTATCGGTAAACATCGGACGATATATATGCCAATTTATCGGAAATCGGCCCAAAAATCGTTCTAGTGTGTGGGCACCTATAGACTAGTAAACAGTAAATCAATTACTCAGACTGACAAACGTGGACAGCAAAGTGACATGCATGGATAACCTTCCAATGACACAGCTAGTATGAAGTGTTACGGTAATATATAAACAGCCTGCGCTGCGAGTAATGCAATGAATCATCATTCTAACATTAAGGGTCAATCATATTAACTGTGAATGGGGCAATTTGCATTCAGTCTACATCACCGCAATTCACCCCCTCATGGCCCGATTATATCCCGGGCTCAGGGATAAATCTGGGAGTATGGCGGCAAAATAAGTGAAGTGTGGCATAAACTCATAATTAGTAATAAAAAAATAGCATCCACACATAATGGATAAACTAAATGATAAACTAATTCCAATGCAGCAGGTATATCGTGAGTGTTTAGATTCTAAAATGCAGGTTGAGTTTGCTTACATCTCATAGATGAAAACAAGATGAAGAGACAAGAAATGGCAAACACAACAAGGTACTATGTACTGGTTATTCTGATGCCTCCATGTTTTGCTGGGTAATCACACATGAAAAATGCTGGCTTCTTATTTAAAGAAATAGTTACTTGTCGTTCTGTTCATAAATGTTCAGTCCCAAAGCATCCACTCCAAGCCAGAGCTCTGATCCCTTCTTATTCTTAATGCTAAAGTAGTTCACTCCGTACATCTCCAGATCCTGGGCAATTTTCAGGTACTCTAGAATAGCATCCTCCCTGCACAATATAAAACTTTGTTAAATAGGAGTGTACTGTAGAAAACAAAACTGTAAAAATAATAAAGTAACCATACACTGAAAATTCAATGCACGAAACCATTTGCCCCAAACCCTGCAAGTCAGGGATAGCAACACTCAACTTCAAGTACATCTTTAATAAGTAACGAAGTAGTGTATAAGATAATATCAATCAAAAAGTAAGTCAGAAAAGTAAGGACATACAAAGTTACTTTACTACTGGCCTCTCAGGGGTTGCTGTAAAAATGCATTGCAGAAGAGCCGCTCCTGGGAAAGGCTTAAACCAGAGGTGTCCAAACTTTTTGCGAAGAGGGTCATATTTGGTGAAGTGTAAATGACATTCTTTGAATCATTAATCACATCAGAATGGTCCCCCACTCTGCCCCTTCACTGTATTTCCCCCAGCCTGCCCCCAGTCACTGTATGTCCCCCACTCTGCACCCATTCACTCTGTCCCCCAGCCTGCCCCCCCTTCTCTTAATGTCCATCAGTGCCTCCATTCATTGTATATCCCCAAGCCTGACCCTCCTTCACTGTATGACTCCCATTCACTGTATGACCCCCATTCACTATGTACCCCACTCTGCCCCCATTCACTGTATGTCCCCCAGCCTGCTCACCCTTCTCTGAATGGCCATCACTGCCTCCATTCACTGTATGTCCCCCAGCCTGACCCTCCTTCACTATATGTCCCCCACTTTGCCCCCTCCCTTCTCTGTATGTTTCCCAGCGCCTTGTGTGAGCCAGAGGAAGGAAAGGCAAAGCAGGCACTGCAAGGACAGGAGATGCTTGGGCTCCCGCTGCTGCCCTCCTCCACTCTGCATGTTACCGGAGCAAGCTTCCCCCTTGTCCCCCTCCCCAAACACTGCTGTCACTGTGATTGTCGAGTAGGGTGATATACGATTGCAGCAGCAGGTGTAGGACGCCAAACATCTGACTGTGGCGGCCGGCACCTCATCACTGCAGCAGACAGCAAGGTAAAGGCGCGCTCGCCGGGGCCCCACCTTTAGTGTCCTGTGCTTCCCACATCTGATGCTCTGCCCGCTTCCAGCTGGAGGCCGTGGGACGCTTGAAATGACAGCACGGGCTGCAATTGGCCCCCCGGGCCTGACTTTGGACATGCCTGGCTTAAACTCAAACAATGGAGAGGTTGAAAAATTACCCCAAACATCTTCCATTAAAAGATGGTATACAATCAGTGTGGCCAATCCCGGGATCGGCAGGATCCCGGGATTTGGTAAAAAAACAAAAAAAAAAACAAAGCCGGGATTTGAATCCCGGGATTGGACCTTCAAATCCCAGGATTAGCTGTGCGTGTGCAAATCTAATGCCGGGCAGCATCTGAGCCCCTGCTCAGATGCTGCCCTGGTGTTCCCGGATCCCAGGACTGCAGCGGGTATGGGCAGTGCTGCCTGCGAAGTGTGACCTCTTACCGTCACGCTGCGCAGGCCGCACCGCCCATATCCGCTCCAGAGTGAATGACCGCACACCGCTGAGTCCTGTAGCTACAGCCGCCCACCCTCCGACTCTGCTACCCGCCCGCTAGTGAGGCACCACTGCTGTCTGACTGCCCGCTCATGTACGTAAATGAGCAGGGTGGCCGGAGTAGGGGGTGCCCTTGCTCACGTGTGTGTACAGCATAGAGATCTCAACCTCGGGATTGAGCATTTTTCAATCCCGATTCCCGGGATTGAAAAAATGCCCCGGGATTGGCATATTGGTATACTACTGTTCATATCAAAAATAAAAAGTATACAACTGCAAGTGGAATTTTCTCAGAAGACTATCTTCTGAGGACACCCTCACTATACCACGAGGGAGAAACTAGTCAAGAACGGGGAAAATTATTGCTCAACTTAAATTGTCCATTGGTCTAAGATTCTGATCTGGACCGGCACCCACCGATGAATTGCGGACTTTTGGCCAACATAACCAAACATCAAACTTAGCCCTCTACCTCCAGAGAAATCAAGAAGCGTCCAGACTGCGGTGAATGGAGACCTGCAGCGATCCTGCACCACCCGCCCCATTGGCAACCACCATCCATCTCACACAAAGGACAGGAGAGGTAACATCGCGGCAGAGATTGCTCCCGGCTTTCGGCTCACATTACACCTTATTCCATCTACTACAGCGAAGGTTACTCCCGGCGTTGGCTCCAAATACAACAGAACCACGCCGGTAGAAGCGACCTATTGACTTTCCGGTACTTGTTTCCTAGCACGGCCACGGGGTGGTCGTGTCGGAAAAATCGGGTCGATCGCATCGCATGCGATTTGGTCGCATGCGATGCGATCGTCGCGACCGACCGATTTTGGACCCGATTTTTTTTTTTTTTATTAAATGTAAATCGGGTCCCTGGGACCCGATTTTACATTGGATTCAATGTAAAATATTCCCAACCCCCCAAAATGTCACGGCGTACACCCCACCCCACGATAGACGCCAACCCGAAGCGTGGCGAGTGCAGCGAGCCCGCGAGGGGTGGCGGTGCGCGTCCTCCGACCTTTTCATTCCCCTACTATCCACGTCGGCGTGGAGTTGAGAATAGAATAGTGTGGCGAGCGCAGCGAGCAACCGAGCCCGAAGCGTGGCGAGCGCAGCGAGCCCCGCGAGGGGACGCGGATACCTTCACAGGTAAACGCGTCCCTTCGCGGACTTCACAGGTGTCCGCGTCGCCACGGACACCTGTGAAGCCCGCGAGGGGACGCGTATAACTGTGAAGGTATCCGCGTCCCCTCGCGGGGCTCGCTACGCTTCGGGCTCGGTGGCTCGCTGCGCTCGCCACACTATTCTATTCTCAACTCCACGCCGACGTGGATAGTAGGGGAATGAAAAGGTCGGAGGACGCGCACCGACGCCCCTCGCGGGCTCGCTGCGCTCGCCACGCTTCGGGTTGGCGTCTATCGTGGGGTGACGACGGGGACATCTAAAATGTGAAATGGGTCATATTGGCCCATTTCACATTTTTCACATTTTTTCAGGATTTCAATGTTAAAAAATCTTTTAACATTGAAGCCTATGTAAAAATCGGGGGCATCGCGTCGGGACCTATGTTAATGGTCCCGACCGACGCGATGCCCCCGATATTTTACCTTTCCCGACACGATTTCAATGTTAAAATATTTTTTAACATTGAAGCCTATGGGGAAATCGCGGGCATCGCGTCGGGACCATTGTTAACGGTCCCGACCGACGCGATGCCCCCGATATTTTGTCCTAGCCGGCCAAATGGACCTGATTTCAAAGGAAATCGGGTCCATCTTATGGATCATGTACCTTAACTAAAGGTACACGATCCATAAGATTTGTGGCCGTGCTAGGAAACAAGTACCGACTTTCCTGCCCTATTCCATCATCCCCCTGTCCTGCGGTAATAAACCCTTAAAGATAAGGACTGACACAAAGTGCCTGGAAGCATTTGGTCTAGCGACATTTGCCTTTTATCTGCCACAAATTGGTACAATTTATCTCTGGACACCATTGTTATAAATTACACAGTGGAGGCTCCCCACATACACATCCCCCCTTCAATACAAGGACTTGAGTGGGTAAGAGCATTGGAGCTACAGTTTGATGACATTTGACCTCTGGATAAATTTTGAGCAATATTTAAAATAGATTCTTATTTTATTTATCATGTTATATCTATTCACAAATGAATTGTTTTAAAATGTGTCTTTTTATTAATTAAATATATTGATATATTAAGTGCGCTCTCTCTTTTTAGTTGAATTTTGGTTATGTTGGTTTAGTTGTTGGGAGCAGCACCGTAACCAATTAATGCTGTGGTACATTTAAAATTATATACTGTCTATTTTTTATTTAACTTAATTTTTATAATTTGCGCCTGATATACCATCGGTATAATTTGGCTAATTACTGCTTATAGCTATTCCTACCAAATTATTTAACTAGTACAGTCATTAATTGCAAGGTGTTTTTTGCGAACAATTAAGTTCTCAAACTCTGTCCACAGGACCCCATCAATTCTGTGATGCCTGGAGAGAACTCCACTACACTACTCGGTCAACCTTTTTACCGAATCCTCATATCCTAAAGAATCCAGCATTACTCACTTGAAGCCAAAACACCATCCTCAAAGTTCAAACCTCTCTTAGACGTTTTACTAACCTGCATTTAAAAGTGTTTACAAACCACCTTCTACTTCCATATATAAAATATTTCTGTAACCTAGTTATAACCTTCAAATAAAATTTAAGCCCTCTGAAAATCCTTATCTTAATATGATGGTAAAACCTCAGAATCCTTCCAAATTCTTGGGTTTCCTTTGGGTCTCAGCTGTGGCCACTTCCCATTAGGCTGTGCACCTCCCCACCCTGTGCTCATTTTTAACTTTGTAAAATTGTTGTGGCAAAATCTAGGACAGGATGATAACCATATTTCAAGCTTTATATTTTAAATTAAACTTTTAATTCTACCCTTAAAAAGGACACATTAACAATTGACATACAACTGCATTAACAAATGATTGTTGAAATTGATTGAAATGCAGCATTCTACTATCAGTCATGCTGAATGTGTCCTTTACAAATACAGATACAGGTTTGTCCTCCATTCCCTACAAGTCGAGTCACACAATGCAGGAGTTCCATGTGATCGGCAGTGTCAAGCATCTTTACATGTAACTTTTCCATTACAATGCATCTTATTTGCAGAATAGAGTGAAGACGACAAATTTTACGGGATACGGTCATTAGGTCGACAGGCAACATGATTGGTAAACTGTACATTTTAGGACTCAGGTGCTTCAATTATCATTTTAAGCGAGTCCTGTTAATTTTGACAGTACTGCTTTCCTAGCACTGCGCCCGTCTCATTGATTGTATGCCTTAAGTTTATGGGTGCCCATACACGTACCAATTACCTGGTACTTTTTGTGCTAAAATAGCATCGTTTTGCATGCGTTGTGCATGCGATTTGATGCTATGTTAGCACAAAAAGTACCGGATAATTGGTACGTGTATGGGCACCTTAAGGTACTTAAGGCATACAATCAACACCATGGACCCGATTTTTTAATCTCATGGATCTTATGCATGCATAAGATCCATGAGATAAAAAAATCGTGAGCCCCCAATAACCATTGTTAACGCCACCAGCACTATCAACCCGAAGCGTGGCGAGCGCAGCGAGCCCGCGAGGGGCGGCGGTACGCGTCCTCCGACCTTTTCATACCCCCACTATCCACGTCGGCGTGGAGTTGATTTTATATAGTGAGCCCGAAGCGTGGTGAGCCCCGTGAGGGGACGCGGACTACTTTACATGTATATTCTGCGTCCGCTCGCCACGCTTTGGGCTCGGTGGCTCGCTGCGCTCGCCACACTATATAAAATCAACTCTACGCCGACATGGATAGTGGGGGTATGAAAAGGTCGGAGGACGCGTACCGCCGCCCCTCGCGGGCTCGCCACGCTTCGGGTTGGCGTCAATAGTGGGGTGGCGTTACCAATGGGGGGGCCATTTCACCCATGAGGGGGGTTAGCAAATAAAATTGGGGTTTTGGGGGCTTTTTACATTGATTCCAATGTAAAAATCTCGTCGATCGCATCAGCTCATGCATCTTATGCCGCCCAAACACATAAGATGCATGAGATGCTTGCAATGTAAAAATCTCGCCCATCTTGTCGATCACGTCAATTGCATCATCTCATGCCGTACAAACACATAAGATGCATGAGATGCTTGAGATATAAGCCCCGCACATACAATCTAGATCGTGGGCGCCGTGCTAGGAAAGCAGTACCGTTTTGACTACGGATTTCTGGTACATAAGTCAACAACCAGTCAAAATTTCTGAAGGTAGTTCTTAAAAAATCCAAAAATAAACCCAAAAAGGCCCTGAACATTCAGCACAATTATCACATCTACAATCAAAACTATTGTTTGGAAACTAATTGAAGTACGTGGATAAGGGGTTAAGGGTCAACAGTGTCATCTAGGGCAACATACAAAAAGGTTGACGGAGAAAACATCGACATGGAAATGGTTGACAAGAAACGGTTGAGATGCGTTTTTCATGTGTAAATTTGTAGATTTCACCAAATACACCTTTAAATTAGTGTACCGCACCACTCTGCATGCTTTTGGCACACTAACACTTATGTGGACCTTTTCATGCTTTGACCAATGCCATGTCAACCTTGTTCATGCCGGCCATATGGTGTCAACCTAGAAACTGTTGACCTATCAAATGGATACGCAAGTACATTACATCACAAAGAATTTGTACGGATCAGTACTTTATTTAGAATAGGAACTCTCCCTGTCTGGTTCACATTTGCACATTTCCTCTATCGCTACAAGCAATGGTCTTACCTTAGCATTCCCCTATGTTCTTCATGCCAGACATGGATTCTATCCTCCCATTGGTCTTTTGAAAGTTTGTGCTGTTCTAGAACTCTAGATTAAAAAAAAAAAGTTTATTTTTATTTAAAATGAATAATTCAGGAGGGTGGGACGACAAAAAAGTACATTTGTTATATACAGAATGCATACAGTTATGGTATATCTGTATATTTGAAATGACCTGTTATTAGGTATATTTTATAGATCATAGACCAGGCTTTCCCAACCAAGGTCCTCAAGGGACACCAACAGTGCAGGTTTTAGTGATATGCAGGCTTCAGCACAGGTGACTTAATCAGAATCTCTCAGATACTAATTAAGTCACCTGTGCTGAAGCCTGGATATCACTAAAACCTGCACTGTTGGTGTGCCTTGAGGACCGTGGTTGGGAATGCCTGTCATAGACCATAATATTCGTGCCACTAAGTGGATTTTTTTCCTTTCTTACATCAGCCCCTTTCTCCTAATGTTTTATGTTCCCCTCTCTCTGCTACATATAGGGGGGTATACAATGTTGGTCGTGCTCCCGCAGCCATCTCCTGAAGGGGGAGATGGCTGCAAGGCCCTATACAATGCTGTCTTCCGACAGCATTGAACAGGGGTTCTCGGCAGAACGAGCCCGACATCACAAGCTGTCGGGCTCGTTCTGCCGAGAAAAGCCGGAAATAGGCGAGTTCCTGGCCGGAGCTAGTCTATTTTCACCCTCAACTCGCGGCCACATTGAATCCCGACCACCCAGCTCAAGTCGAGCAAAGAGAGAACGGGACAGGGGTACGGCTGTCGAGCTTGCTCGACAGCCGTGCCCCTGACATTGAATACCCACCATAACCATACTTGCCTACCTGACCCACTCCTGCTCTATTCCACCCGAGGTACATTGGACCGACAAGCTGGGAATTTAACCGGAACCATCTCCAGGTCCCCAGATGAGACCCTGATGTTTTGACCATTAATGATGGTAACTATAAACAAATTTATTGGCCCATGAACTACCTCATTCACTTTCTGGAGCTAAGTGCATGCATTGACCATTTTTGAAAACCCCCCTTTTTTTATTCATTGCGCAATATATACCGGTATTTAAGTATATGTATTATACATTTTTTTCTTAGAGAGTACTCTCTTTATTTGTTGTATGTGAAATAAATGTATTTGTATTTTACTATATAAACTGTGTTTGGTCATCATTCAGAACAACCCAATGCTGTATACCCCCTCTTTTGAGTTCCTGGCCGGAGCTCGTCTATTTCCACCCTCAACTCGCGGCCACATTGAATCCCGACCGCCCAGCTCAAGTCGAGCAAAGCGAGAACGGGACAGGGGCATGGCTGTCGAGCTTGCTCGACAGCCATGCCCCTGACATTGAATACCCACCATAACCATACTTGCCTACCTGTCCCACTCCATGCGGGAGAAAATGCTCTGTTCCTGGTCTTCCCTGGTAATGTATGATTGCAATCACCTGTGGGGAGCTAGGTAAAGGTGTTTCACCACAGGTGATGGCAATCATACATTACCAAGGAAGCCCAGGAACAGAGCATTTTCTCCTGCATGGAGAGGGTCAGGTAGGCAAGTATGCATATAACCTCTAAGAAGGGACCACTCTTAGGAGGGTATTAAAGCTGGCAAAGAGGATTGTGAGATAAAATACTCGCAAATCTAGCCTTACATTTTGAAGGCTGTTTGATCACAGACTAAAGCTGATGGGCTGGTACTTAATCGCTCACAAATTTCTCTCCCCCCAAGCTTTGGTAAATACCCCCTTCCCATTGTTTTATTCAAGCTCCTCAGGACATAGAGAGAAGTAACATCACCAATTAAATCACATTAGGATTGGTCTCGGGAAGCCAACATGTTGATATCTGCCTGACATTATCCCTCTTCCAACCACTCAGATGCACGCAAGTTAAGCGACCACTATCCAGGACGCAGGACAAGCCTGGCAAGATAATCATACTCATTTTCCATATTCCTGAAGTGAACACTGTCAATATTGCCACTGCATTTTGTTCTGCCGAAAGTATGATCCCACTGTTTCCTTCTTTGTGATAGTGGTGTGGCACGACTGATTCTGTGTATTCCTTGCTATAGAAAATGGCCATAAACAGTATAGCATTTTAATTCTAGGACAGTGGCTCCCAACCCTGGTCCTCAAGTACCCCCAACAGTGCACATTTTCCAGGTTTCCACACAGAATCACAGCCAAAATAATTAGCTCCACCTGTGGATCTTTTAAATATAGTGTCTGAATAATGAGGGCACCTCCCAAGTGACATGGAAAACCTGCACTGTTGGGGGTACTTGAGGACCAGGGTTGGGAACCACTGTTCTAGGACATGGATTACCAAACCAGGCTCCCACAGTAGAACAGAGATATTGAAAATGGAAATGAAGGTCAAGGCCACAGTGCAGGCAGTTTTCCTGATGGTGTGGAAATGTGCACATGCATAAACCAGGAAATTCCAGGCTGCAGATCCTGCATTCGGAGGGTAAAAATGCGAGCTCCTCTGCTTGATTGACAGGAGGAATGGGGGTGTCCAGCACTTATACAAACAGCATTGTTCTGGTAAAAGAACAATCCTCAATGTTTAATTTCTCCGATACCTCAATCCCTTTACAATAAGAGAATGTTCTGAAACCTATCTGGTGGGCCACCCATTAGAGAAGGAAACCATAAGGGGTAAGCTAAGTGCATATATACCTGAAATCATTGAAAGTTATGAATAAATCACATGTATTGTGCTGTAACAGCTACAGCTATAAGGGATATCTTTAGAAGTATAACGGGGAGAGATAAAAGCTCCCCCTGAGTTTCTGGATGACAAAAACACTGCTTAGCGTCTCTATAGTTTTTCCTTTTTACGTACTAAGTAGCACAAACAGCTTTTATTGTACTGTGTTGTAACAGCTACAACTGTAAGTGATATCTTTATAAGTATAATGGGGAGAGATCAAAGCTCCTCAAATTCCTAGATGACAAAAAAATCTGTGCTTAGTACTCAAATAGTAAATTCTGTATGGAGATGCGAAGTAAATAATTAATTAAAATGGGCTTGAAGCTTAATTTCTCCTGTTTTGTTGGTCCAATGTGCTCAGAACCGGGTTCTTATGGAAGGGGAGACATTTAGCTTCCAGAGAATTTAAACCATAAAGTTTCTGAGACCCCCAGAAGGCTAGTGGCAAGCATCAGACCCATGGTGTGTCTGAATTAACGAGCCTATTATAGTCAATGGGGAAAATGTGTCGCCCTGACATGTCCAGTTCTAGGTGTACTAGAGACTGATACCATATGAAAGAGGAGACATTTCAGGTCCAACTGACTACTAGACTATGTGACACCGGCAATGGAAGCGGCAAGCTACCGTGGGTGGGGTCCCAGCCAATTGTCTGCCCAGCTTGCAGGGGTTTCTGGCTAGGGACTTGAACGCAATTTACATTATTCACGCTGACTTCTTTGACTGTGAAAAAAAGCAGTCTCCCAAGTGGGGTGGGCAACAGTCAGCATTAACCAGCCTCTCATTGCGCTAGCTAAAACACGGACAATGTGGAAGTTGTGTGGGCATTTAAAGTCCTGTAGACAATATGGCCAATGAGCTGCTGGTTGGAATGACAAATTTGTCCTCTAATTATATAGTGCAGCATGTGTTACATAGTCAGCTGTGTTGGCATAAAAGAACGCTGCTATAAAAGAACGCTGCTATAAAATTGCTATAGCTTAACACTATGGATAAATTACAATGGGCTTAAAGCCTAATTTGTTTGGTTTTGGTGGTCCATTCAGCTCAGAACCGTGTTCTTATGGAAGAGGAGACTGGTTTAGTTACCAGACGTTTTGAACTCTAAGGGGGATATTCAATCTCCTGCAGCCATCTCCCGACGGGGGAGATGGCTACGTGGCCCTATTCCATGCTGTCTTCCCCAGCAGTATTGAACAGGGGATCGTGGAAGAACGCGCCCGACTTCACAAGTCAGGCTCGTTCTGCAGAGAACGGCTGTGAATTGACGAGTTCCCGGCTGAAGCTCGCAGATTCCCGTCCGCTTTCTGCGGCCACGCCCCCTTCTCTCCCCGCTGCAAGCGGGACATTGAATCTCGCCTGCACATTCTCGGTCGAGCAGACCGAGTACGGGACAGGGTCATGGCTGTCGGGCCAGCCCAACAGCCGTGACCCAACATTGAATACCCCCTAAGTTTCTGATATATATATCCGCACACAGTCTTTTTGAAGCACAGGAATTTTTCTGTTTGAGAACTGTTGGCCAATCATCTCTTAGTGCATGGTGTATTGAGGCTAGATGTATGAGGACACATCTGTATATAAATACATATATAAATACTATGTACACTCATACCTCTGAGGAAGAATTTTGTCCTGAGACAAATAGCCTGGCTTTTGCACGTCCTTGTTAAAATCACCATACTTGGCCTGAACAGCATAAGAAGCTAGGAGTACTGCAGTCTCTGGGGGGCAGTAGATGTCATCATTCAGGATACCTTCCTTTACTTGCAGAAAGAAAAGTCGCTGGGTTATATCCTGGATCAACTCCTCAGATACGTCCTCTGGGTAAAATTTGGCACGGAACTTGAAAAGCATTGGACTATCCTTCCGTACATCCTGAGCAGTCACCTGAGTAAACATAGTGTAGCATTATAAATATTTAGCAGAATCTAAATTCTCTATATAAAAAAAGGCACAAAGGGTGCATAATGCCACTACTGTAAATGTGTGTGAGAAAAACAATAGCAATGTAGCAAGCTGTCTGAGGTACTTTCTTACAAAATGTACTTTATTCCTCATATTGTAGCTGAAGACACATTTAAATGACTTTCAAAAGGAAGAACTTATCATTAAGAGCACTGCACTTTGTCTGCATGGCTTTCCATTTCCTCTATAACTTCGCCCCCTCATTCCCTATTACAGGTACAAGCAGCAGATCACTTAATACACAAAGATCCCCAAGCCATCGTGAAAACCACAAAAACCAAATGACTACAAATGGGCCGTTTCTTTACTAGAAACTACTCCCCCTAACTAGAGAATTCCGACTTAGATCCTACATCACAGGCAGATCCAGGGAAGCCTGGAATCCGAGAAGCAGTCAGTGGACCTTGCTGTAGCATTCATAACTAGAGAAGCCCGTGGTAGATGTATTAAGCCTGAAAAAGGGATAAAGTGGAAGGTGATTGATGTGATTGATGTACCATCCTGTCAAGTTATAGGCTGGAATTATCACTTCACCCTCCACTTTATCACTTCTCCGGGCTTAACCTTCTGTCCCTAAATCCTCTACTTGCTTCTCAGTAGCAGACATTCAGTGAGCATTCTAAATGGCGGAAGCTGCTGGCCACCCATCCCTTACACCCACTCGGGATCTAAATAAAAAAAAAAACAGACGCAAAAATACTTGCACATTTAATTCATAGCACTGTTCTAATTAAGCTTAGTTCACATGTTAGATAAAGCAGAAAGAATATTAATAAAGAGAAATAACCTTTTTGTTGAGTTTTAACCACGTTGAGAAGCCCTTTGTGTCCTGATACTGAAGCCCAAAATACCACACTTCTCGAAGGCCGATTGTTTTCACAACCTGCGTAGAAAAAAGTTATGTAAATGTTAATTTAATCATATCACAAAAGACTGGTCATTTGGTACAAATCACATCCAGATATGTTGCAAATTGGTCAAAAACCTAAATAACCATATAAAAGCAAGAGACATTTGTAGTCAACCAAGGACCACGTTCACATATTGCAGGCATTCCCAACCACGGTCCTCAAGGCACACCAACAGTGCAGGTTTTAGTGATATCCAGGCTTCAGCACAGATGGTTTAATCAGAATCCCTCAGATATTAAGTCACCTGTGCTTAAGCCTGGATATCTACAAAACCTGCACTGTTGGTGTGCCTTGAGTACCATGGTTGGGAATGCCTGACATATTGTGATGCAACTGCACTTATCCAGTGAGCAATGACACAACTTGAACATGTCGACTAAAAACTTTCAGAATACCAGTAGGATTAGGCCCGGAAAATCATGGTTCTTGTTTACATTGTGACTGATTTCTGTCAGCATCTCACGTAGATTAGGCTTTAAGGAAAATGTTACCAGACAGAATCCTGTGCGTACATGGTCATTGTCCAACTGCACTGAGTGTCTCCAAATGGCAAGATCTATTACATTTACTGTAGCTACATAGATAGGTGTCTTCATAAATCGTAGATGCAGTCACGATAAACAGCATCATGAAGGATGCAGGCTCCCTAATATTCTGGAAGTGGTAGATGTCTTTTTACCCAAAAATGAGTCACAATTCGATGCAACCAAGACGATACTTACAATATGGCCAAAGATACTGTTAACTTTCATTTTGGTGTGCTTTACAAATTTCACACTGCTCATTTAAAAACCCCTCTCTCAGTTCACACATAGCATCAAACAAATAAATAAGTTTAAAGGCCCATACACACTGGGTGATTTTGAGCTGAAAACAGTTAAGATTTTACAGTTTGAGCTGCTTCAATACAAAAGCCGCCTAGACAATGTATGGCCAGACGTTGAGCGCGGATGCACGTTCCTGCATTGTCATCGCTCATCTGCTGGTAACACCCGCCTAGTGGACTGTGTTCCGTATCGTCCCGTTATGGAAAGCCGTCCACCCTCCAAGCGAAAATTGAGTCACAGTTTGCTTACAGTATACTTTGGATTAGGGTAAAATAAATGGCATGCTAAACATGTTTATTTGGCAAGACTTTACGATGACTGTGTGCCAAAAACACATTCAAAGCAATATCCCCAAAAGCCCTGAGTGATTGTTGTAGAGAGAAAATCCTCAGTTAAGCTTTTTTGGATTTATTATTACTAGTCCAGTAAAAATTTTATATTTTTAGCAAGAAATGGGAATGTATTCATAGCAATGGACACATGATATCACACAATATCTCCATATCAGAAAACACAAAACATTGCACCCACCCAGGCAAGTGTCATCCCGCAATGCAGACAAAGCTCCAGACTTCTATAGCACTGAGCCTGCCCGAGAACATATGACTAGAGCCAACATGAGTTCATAATGCCCAGAGTATATAAAGAGATGCCTACTGAGCAGGGCTACATAAATACACTAGAAGGAAGATCTATTCGTTAAGTACACAAGATTCATATAGGAACCAGCATAAGAAGGCAACATAAACACTGCAAAACACAGAACATATAATAGTAAAAGTTAGTTAAAGCTTAGGTTCTGTTGGCATCTGCTCAAATGTTTTTTCTAGATGTAATGGAAAAAAAGCAGCAGTTTAAGATTATAGCAGCTATCAGTGTCAGCTGTCACCATACAAATAACGGAAGCCAAGGCCCAGTGTCCAGCCAGCGTCACTTTCTCCTGCTATCAGACATTCAGCATCCTCCTAGCGAACCAAGCCAGTCTGATAGGACCATCATGATCTCACTATAGCAGCTGTTTCTGCAACTTTTGTTAAGTGGGCACAATATATTGTGTACTCAATAACATCTGTGTTCAATTTGCACACAATTGGTGCTACAATAACATTACGCAGACATTTTATTATTTATTTACAGTTTCTTATTCCGCATCGCTTTACAGAGAATATTTTGAACATTCACACCAGTCCCCCTACACGCAGACATTCTAGGGTAAATTTGTTGGGCGCAAACCCATAGTGGGAATCAAACCCACGACCTCAGTGCTGTGAGGCAGTAATGCTAACTATTACACTGTCCGTACTGCCCCCAAATATTATATGTGCTCTTCTGTGTGTCATGGTTATAAAGGTTTCTATGTACTTTAACAAATTTCAGGTATTTTGAGACATTTTGTAGACGACTACCACAAACATTAAACCTTTAGTTAAGGAATTGAACTAAAAATATGCCTGACATATGGTATATATTTAAAAAGGTAAAAAAAATAACATTTGCATAGATAAAAATTAAGCACAGTAATAAATGCATGAAAGAAATTACACATGATTATTTATATGTGTGCATTCTCTGTTGCTCTGTTAATAGAGCATGGAAAACTTATTTGAATACATATTAAAGACTAAAAATAGGATAGGTATGAGGAACTATGTGTTGAAGGGGTGTCTTGAGTAGAAGCAGGAGTTGGAAACCTTACTGAAAAGCTGTGCTTGGTGGAAATAAGGATGCACCACAACCTTATAGCCACAAAAAGTGCAGCTTTTAGTGATATCCAGGTTTCAGCACCGGTGTTTAAATTAAACTAGCTGAAGTAGTAATTAAGTCACCTGCACTTAAGCATGGATAGCACTAAAACTTGGAACGTTAGTGTGCCTTTTGGACCATGGTTGGGAATGCAGCCATAGGGCAGTATTCAATGTAGAAAATTCTCTGTGCATGGCGAGAGATTTTTTCTCTCGCCATGCACTTGCCGTGTTCCGGAGCCTCCTGCTCCCACTATTCAACGTATTTAAGACTCGCCGACACTCGCGGCGAGTCTTAACCCCTGCAGCGGACGAGCGTCCGCGGCAGGGAGCTGACAGGGAGCCGTGGGACGGTGGCATCCAGGGAGATTAAAGTCTCCCTGGATGCCCCAGAACATATGTGGAGGGTAGGGGGCCCCCCCGGGACCCAGGCAGCACAGGCTGCCCCCCCCCCCCCAAAAAAAATTAAAAAAAATATATATTTTTAAATTAAATATATATTCATGTGCTATAAGCACATGAATAAAAATAACATGCCCCTTCACAGAAAAAAAAACCTGATTTTTTGACACCAAAATTAAAAAAAAAAACCCTTTTAGATTAAAAGTTCACATTCCAGCTCTCCATCAAAAGATGGAGAATTTCTACACGGAGAGAGACGGCGAAAATCACTTAGAAAGACGGCGAATATTTCACATTGAATAGGGTGGTTCACTTTTGGAGAGCAAAATGCTCCGTCCAGGGCGAAAAAAGCAAAAATTCGCCATAAAACACGGAGAATTTTTCTCATTGAATACTGCCCTATAGAGTCTGGTAAGATGTGAGCAGGCCAAGAATACACATTGAGAAATCTGATTAAATATACCATAGTCAGGAATCCAGAAAGGAGTTTGAGGGTGCATGGTTCTGCAGATAAATCTCATCCTTTATAAAAGCTTGTGTATGCCGACATCCCGAACACAGGGTGATAAAGGCATTATGTGTCGCTACCTACCAAGTGTACTCCTGATTTGGGAGATTGTACATGGTTCAGAGTGAAAAAAACCCCAATGAGAACTATAACTAGTTATTTATGAATAATTATAGCCAGTGTGCCCTTAGTAGCACAGCCTAGTCCAAAAGTATATGCTGAAAACTAACAGTCTGAAAGGGAAAAAAAAAAAATCAAAAAACAGGAAGAGCATGAAGGTGGAGCAATATTCTAGGTGGATTTCAGATAGATCACACAATATCTCAGTGATAAAAGATTCTTACACCGTGTTGAGGAAGCACATGAGTAAAGTGTGTATGAAATTAGCCAGTTACATATAAAATACACATGCTGCAATCAGTTCAGTTGCATGCCATATGCCTGTAGTTAAATGAAATAAAAAAAAAAAAAGCCTTCTTGACAACACAATGAGTATGACACACAAGGACACCCTTGATTGCTTTGATGGTGTGTAGTTATGCATTCTTTTTTAGGCACCAAAAAAAATAAAATAAATTATGCCTGTTTTTAACCTAGCCTTTTTATATCTCTGTTCTCTGTACTGTATGTATACCTTTAAGTACCTAGAAAAAAATTGAGCCGTTAAATGTCTATTTAACATAGAGCTTTTAGTTCTGTTTGAAAAACGTGCATTTTTCCGTAACGCAATACGAAAGGCATATAAAGTAATTAGGTGTGGATTTTTGGATTTGGGAGGAAACGTTAAGTTAGGGGTCCAAATTGTTTGGGCGATTCCTTATTACAACACCCATGACACTTCAAATTGCATGGATACAAAGGTTGCGATTAGCATATCATTTAATAAATTGAAAAATCTATATTTAATATATCTGATGAAGCCGCTGACACCTCATAGGAGGAGGAGAAATGAGTCACACAACTGATTGCTACCTTGACCGTCCATTCTGGAGCTCCAAAAAAATGGGATCCCACATCTGCCAGCATAAAAGCAAGTACTGACACTGTTCAATCCAGCACAGTATTAACATTGGCTGAATATTTGGCAAACAAACAGATACTGGGTTACCCATTTTTTTTTTTCTGTCTGGCCAGACAGTGGACAATAAATTGTGGCTACTGAGAATTATTGTGCCCTAAATAACCAAGGACACACTGTGGAGATTATAACTGGATATAACTAATCCACGGAGGTTTTTCCTTTTTTTTTTTTTTTTACCAGCTACAAATATAAATCAGATAACTGGGCCACAACAAATAACTAATTAACGGTACTCTTTACTTAGAAGGGCGCCCATCATGGCCATCTCGGGCATTGAATGCACTAAAAAATCGGGTGCGATGCGACCGACGAGATGCCCGAGATTTCCCATAGGGAACAATGTTAAATGTCTCAATTGACCCAATTTTCCTGTTCAATGCCTCAATTGACCCAATTTTTCCATAGGAAACAATGTTAAATGGGCCACAGAGGCCAAATAGGCACCCTGAAGTGAATAATGGCCACCCGAATTGTTAACGCCACCCCACGATCAACGTCAACCCGAAGCGTGGCGAGCGGCGGCGGTACGCGTCCTACGACCTTTTCATACCCCCACTATCCACGTCGGCGTGGAGTTGAGAATAGAAAGTGTGGCGAGCGCAGCGAGCCACCGAGCCCGAAGCGTGGCGAGCGCAGCGTGCCCCGCGAGGGGACGCGGATACCTTCACAGGTATCCGCGTCCCCTCGCGGGCTTCACAGCTGTCCGCGTGCGCTCGCCACGCTTCGGGCTCGGTGCGCTCGCCACACTTTCTATTCTCAACTCCACGCCGACGTGGATAGTGGGGGTATGAAAAGGTCTTAGGACGCGTACCGCTGCGCTCGCCACGCTTCGGGTTGACGTTGATCGTGGGGTGGCGTTAACAATTCGGGTGGCCATTATACACTTCAGGGTGCCTATTTGGCCTCTGTGGCCCATTTAACATTGTTTCCTGTGGAAAAATCGGGTCAATTGAGGCATTGAACAGGAAAATTGGGTCAATTGAGACATTTAACATTGTTCCCTATGGGAAATCGCGGGCATCTCGTCGGTCGCATCGCACCCGATTTTTTAGTGCATTCAATGCCCGAGATTTTTTACTAACGATGCCCACGATCAAAATCGTGGGCGCCGTTCTAAGTAAAGAGTACCTAATTAACTGTCATCATCAAGTGTATATTTGATTTTACTATGTTTTATCTTATCACTGGCCAGTGAAATGTTTATTTAATAAATTCTTAATTCCTTTTTCCTCTATACATTGTTTCTAGCGCGTGTTTACACAATTCTATAGTTAATAGACTGTCAGGCAGTCGAGATTTGGCAGAAACGGTTGCTTTGACATTCTATCTTCACCCAAAAAATACTAAAGGCCCATACACACTTGACGATTTTCAGTTGAAAATCGGTCAAAACAGCCGTTTTGAGCGATTTTCGGCTGAAAATCGCCCAGTGTGTATGCCCCGGCGATTGCCGACAAGCAATGATGCGCGCTGCTCCCGCATCATCGCTAGTTAAGTGGTTCATCTGCTGGTTTTACCAGCAGATGTGGCGATGATGGATGGTTTTTCATCCATCATCGCAATGTGTGTACGCTTGCCGGGCTGAAAGATTAACCACTTTCAGCCGGGCGGACCGCCCCGCTGCCCCCCGCCGCCCCGCCTGTCATAATACTCACCCTGCAGGATTGGTCCACGCTGCCCCGCTCAGACTGCTGCGGCTGTGTGCCGCAGAGCCACGCTCCCCCGCCGTCCTCCTGTTCTCCTGGGTCCCAGCTCTGCCGCACCGGCCACACTAACTGACACGCTGACGCCCCGCCCCCTTACACCATGCTCCCTCCGCCTCTCTCTGTCCTGCTCCACACGGAGCACCACTGTCCACCAATGTTTTCATTTTTAAGCGAGTAATATATACATTGCTGGTATGTGCCAGCAATGTATATATTACTGGCACAGCTGGGCACCAATGAGTTCCATAAACCAGTAATATATAGATTGCTGGCACGTGCCAGCAATCTATATATTACTGGCACCGCTGGGCACCAATGAGTTTCTTAAGCCAGTAATATATAGTTTGCTGGCACGTGCCAGCAATCTATATATTACTGGCACCGCTGGGCACCAATGAGTTTCATAAGCCAGTAATATATAGATTGCTGGCACGTGCCAGCAATCTATATATTACTGGCACCACTGGGCACCAATGAGTTTCATAAGCCAGTAATATATAGATTGCTGGCACGTGCCAGCAATCTATATATTACTGGCACCGCTGGGCACCAATGAGTTTCATAAGCCAGTAATATATAGATTGCTGGCACGTGCCAGCAATCTATATATCACTGGCACCGCTGGGCACCAATGACATTCTTAAGCCAGTAATATATAGATTGATGGCACGTGCCAGCAATCTATATATCACTGGCACCGCTGGGCACCAATGAGTTTAAGCCAGTAATATATAGATTGCTGGCACTTGCCAGCAATCTATATATCACTGGCACCGCTGGGCACCAATGAGTTTCATAAGCCAGTAATATATAGATTGCTGGCACGTGCCAGCAATCTATATATCACTGGCACCGCTGGGCACTAATGAGTTTCATAAGCCAGTAATATATAGATTGCTGGCACGTGCCAGCCATCTATATATTACTGGCACCAATGAGTTTCATAAGCCAGTAATCTATAGATTGCTGGCACGTGCTAGCAATCTATATATCACTGGCACCACTGGGCACCAATGACATTCTTAAGCCAGTAATATATAGATTGCTGGCACATGCCAGCAATGTATATACTACTGGCACCACTACCCACCAATGATTATTTACTGAATTTATTAGCCAGTAATATATACCCGGCTGTCTCAGAGCAGGTCCATCCATCTGTGGCACGGCTATTTCAAATGACGCACCAGCTCGCGACTCCTTAGCCAATCGGAGCTAGCGGCCAGGCAACCAATCAGGCGCTGCCACGCTGTGAGCTTCGATTAGCTTGTGAGTCACGAGCCGGCACATCATTTCAAATAGCCACGCCATGGACAGATAGACCTGTTCTGAGACATCTGGGTTTTCCACCGCTCTGCCCCGGCTTACTCCTTTAACACGGAGTGCAGTGCACAGAGTAACTTCCCCTGGCAAAGAGCATGAAACCCCTTGCAAAGAGCATGTAACCCTTGGCAGAGATAAAGAAAGCCCTAGTTAGCAGCATAGGGTGGGGTTTACATTAGTTCTGAATCAGGCCCCAAAAACAGAAATGCATTAAATACAATGGCCCCCTGCTCCCGCCCTTGGAATTCAAACCCAGCCCATTATGTAAATCGGCTTTTAATGAAAGATTTTCAGCAAAGTCTTTCGCCTCCTGAAAATCTTTTGCTCTTTGGGAAAATAGCTCAGTGTGTACACACTACTTTGGTGAAAGATATATCTATCAAAGATTTTGCCAAAGTCTTTTGAAATGAAAATCTTCTAGTGTGTATGGGCCTTAAGATAGGTGGTTGACATTTCAGTTTGTGTGTGCGATTTGATGTGGAATGACCAAAAACATTCCTTTTCACGTGCAAAAAAATCCAGAATTATTGTCCCACTGACTACTGGAACAAACACACAAGTGATCGAATTTAGACTTACGTACACATGGGTACAATCAGCATGAGATTTTGACTATATAGTACAGGTTTTTTACCTTGCGATCCCGATGCGCGCTCCCATGGCAGCACAAATCGAAACCTAGATAGACAGGGCAGCAAAGACTATATAGTGCAGATCTGCACTAAATCGTCTAAATGGCATGCATGTCGGGTGGAATAGCAAGCCTAATCGACCGTGTGTACACACCATTACTTATTAACTGTAGTGAGTGCACTAAAGCTCAACAAACAATCAAATTACTATTGATACTGAAATTCAATTGTTTAGGTGTAAATCTAATGTACTAAAAGCTCCAACTACATGTATAAAATAATCCAAAATATGGCACAATTACTGATTTAAACTAAAGTACATGTATAGAAATATAAAACAATATTTGGAAATATCGTTAACAAGCATATATACAACAAAATGACTAGTTTTGATACACATCATACATTTTTGCTGCAGTCAAGCAAAAAAGCCCCTCGTGTCCCACTAGCAGTCCCTGCCTGTCCCTGCCACCGTAGTTCCACGCCACTTCCCCGCAGTGGTGGTGGCTTAGGCATGCCTCCAATAATGACTGTGGCAGACAGGACCACCCCCCAAAGATGATGTCACAGGCAGGCAGGACCACCCCCTGAGGTGGGGGCTTAGGCCTGCCTCCAATATTGACTGTGGCAGAAAGGAATACACTTCTCTAGGAGGTTGTCAATGCCTATGAGGTTGTCAATGCCTGAAAGATTGTTCTGTTACAAGTATATGAGGTCCAGCAAACAAGAATTAACTTCAGAAGTCATGCAATTGCTCAGTGGGTGACACATGCAGTTTACTAGTCTCGATTATCTTCTGGTCATTAAGGGATCTTCTACATATAGTAAAGCCAGATAGACAAATGCATGAAGTCCTTTAGAACCCCACCCAGACTAACCAAAACTAGGGAAGTTTGGCAGCCAGAACTTGTGAAGAGAACAGTTAATAAGTCCCATTCTTCATCACTTCTTCCAGCAGACAACGCCCAGCGCTTTCCCCAGACAGACATACAAAGCTGGCTCTATAATTGGCTTTTTCTGCTAAAGCACTGAGAAGTTGTGAATGTGTGTTTCATCAGCAGCTGCTTCCCACATAGGAGCCCATATCCCTCAGCCAAGCTGCTCTGCTTCTGTTTCAACTGGAATTTAGTGCAGCATTTCTACTAAAAGAAGGTTCTGAGGCTGAACTACTTGGAGGAGTAGAAATAAAAGGCAAAGCTGTGGCTGACAGTTTTCATGACTGTGACAGGCTGGCTGATTTTAAACCAAATGTTTTTGTTTTGTTTCTAAAACACTTAAAATTTTTTTTTAACCCTTTGCGTTCCAAGTGAATTGTCAAAATAGGATGTGAACATTGCCAAGCAAACATCTGTATTCATACAGACCTGTAAGGTTTACATTTATACAAAAAAAAATTTTTTTCTTTTACACAAAATTTATTTATTTATTGTGCATCTCACAGATGTTGGCACTCAGAGTTAAAAAAATTATTATACTAAAAAACTAGTGTTTTTATTCACAATATTCAAAGCCAGTAGCATGCCCTTTTTAGAATACTTGACTCCTGCTGATTGTGTGTCTGTTTCCACCTCTGAAAAGTGCTTTTCCATTTTGTATTACGGTACTTATAGTACACGGCAGCAGTTACGTACATTCAGAATCGGCCTTGTGTTCCCACGCTCAGTGTAGTCAGAAGTAGCGTAGCTTCCCTGGCTGCCTTACTTGTGTAATTTCATGGTGCCAGCCTAAGCTACGTTATCAGCGTAGTCTGCCGCCGTGAAACTACACAAGTAACGGTACTTGTGAGTTATCTGGGCTGCCGATTTTGTCCTTAAGTTTCGTTAACTTAAGGACACCCGACCGACGCGATGCCCGCGATTTAGCCCAAATCGGGGGCATCGCGTCGGTCGTGGCCGTTATAAGGGGCCGCGACGCGATGCCCGCGATTTCCCATAGACAGTAATGTTAAAAGACACGATGGACCCGATTTCCCATAGACAGTAATGTTAAAAGACGCGATGGACCCGATTTCCCATAGACAGCAATGTTAAAATAAAATGACAATGTGAAATTGGCCAATATGGCCATTTCACATTGGATATGTTTTAAAAAATAATGTTTCATGGCCCCCCACCACCGTTAACGCCACCCCGCTATTGACGCCAACCCGAAGCGTGGCGAGCGCAGCGAGCCCGCGAGGGGCGGCGGTACGCGTCCTCCGACCTTTTCATACCCCTACTATCCACTAGGGCGTGTAGTGAGAATAGAATAGTGTGGCGAGCGCAGCGATCCACCGAGCCCGAAGCGTGGCGAGCGCAGCGTGCCCCGCGAGGGGACGCGGATACCTTCACAGGTATCCGCGTGCCCTTGCGGGCTTCACAGGTGTCCGCTGCGCTCGCAACGCTTCGGGCTCGGTGGATCGCTGCGCTTCGGGTTGTCAAACAGATTGAGCGCCTCTCCCCCAGCACCAGCATCATCACCTCTCCGCCAAAGAGAGGGGATCATGCTGGCGCCGGTGGTGTGAGAGGCACTGACTAGGCTTGCCAGGGACAGAGATGCAGTTCCCAGCAACACTACGGTAGTTACTTGTTTAGCCGCCGTGAAACCACACAAGTAAGGCAGCCGTTAGGCTGATCTTATCGTAGCGCTGCTGCCAGTGCTACGCTCATAACGTAGCTTAGAGAAGTAAGGCAGCCGTTGGCGTGCTGCCAAGATTCAATCATAGCTGCCGCCGTGAAACTAAACAAGTACCTGTATTACTATTCAGACTTAATGTCCATACACACTAAACAATTATGCCCAGCGTGTATGGACAGCGAAGATTACTATCATCACTGGGGGGAAAGCCGCTAAGTGCATACACACTGAGCAGCTTTCCCCCTGCCCGGCGCCGACAGAGGGGAGAGGAGTAATACCAGCAGATGAGTGGCTTCTCCGGCGATTATTGCTGCTTTGAGCGGCTTTCAGCTCAAAGTCGCCCAGCGTGTATGGGCCTTTATTTTATTATAAGTAGGACCAAAGCTTGAAATTAACTTGTTCTTATTTTCAAACTTGATTTGAGTGTACTTTGTATGTATTCATGTTTATCCACATATACTGTATTTAGATTTAATAAAAATCGAGTTTTAATGAAAATGTAAAATAAACCAAATCCAAGCCCAACATAATTTACGATGAGAAGCATGAAAACATGGATTAAGCGGAGAGAAATCATTCAACGGTCGCCGACCATCGAATGATTTGTAACCCCTTAGGAATTAAAAAGTCTAAACTGACTTATTTCCGTTGGAGTCTGCCGAAGGAGAGGCGGGCGCTGATGTCAGGTGACGTCAGCTGCCACCCCGCAGGCATCGGCCAGGGCCCCTGGGTGTTCCCTTGCTCCGGTCCCTGCACCCCCCCCCCATGTGAAAGCCTCAGCGACCTAAAGCATTAATACGGAGGCCCTGCATGTGCTTTTAATCGCCCATACGCAGAGCCGAATCATCGGTCTCAAAGGTGAATACGCTGGAGATCAATCCAATGTGAATCACCACCAAAGTTTTTAAAACCTGATTCATTTTTTTTTTTTTTTAAATAACTATAACATTAATAGAGGGAAAAAATAAAAAAATAAAATCTGTCACTGATCTCATCGAGAATACTGCCGCAGTCTATGAAAGACCTGTTTCTAAAACACTAACAGGCTGGTAACCATTGAAAACGAATATACCGTATATACTCGAGTATAAGCCGACCCGAATATAAGCCGAGGCCCCTAATTTTGCCCCAAAAATCTGGGAAAACTTATTGACTCGAGTATAAGCCGGGGGTAGGAAACACAGCGGTTACTGGTCTGACACACACACACACACATACGGTATTACCGGTAGTATACATACAAACAGCGAAGAACTCACAATGTATACAAACAATACTGACAAAAACACACAAATGGTATACACACAGTTGACACAGACATACACACACTTGCACAGTATACATACACATGCACAGTATACACACATGCACAGTATACATACACACACATGCACAGTATACATACACACACAGACATGCACAGTATACATACACGCACAAACATGCACAGTATACATTACATACACACACATACACACACACAGACATGCACAGTACACATAAAGGTAATTTATTACAGCATATATGGTACCCAGAGCCCCCTCACTGCCCCCCCCCCCCCCCCACACACACACACACACCGGAATGTATTTATCATTTAATGTTGGTACGGTACCTTTATTCACAGAGTACCGGTACTTTAGACGCAGGACGGAGCAGAGGGAGCAGAGCACCAGGCAGGAAGTGTCAACCTCTGACACTCCTGCGTGTGTCCGGCCCCTGCTCTGTCCTGCTGCAGCGCGGCGCCGGCGGGAGAACGGGCGGGTAAGGTAGGGTAAGGCTGAGTGGTTAGAGCGGGCGCATAAGGCAGGGGAGCCGGCGGCAGCAGTGCACAGCTCCGGCGCTTTGTGATATGTCTGCGCCCGGAGCTAGTGTTCTGCCGGCTCCGCCGATTTTCCACTTGACTCGAGTATAAGCCGAGGAGGGGGTTTTCTGCCCCAAAAAATGGGCAGAAAAACTCGGCTTATACTCGAGTATATACGGTATATAAAAAAAAAAGACTTTAAAAGGATATAAATTAAAATCCTTGTTTGTACAGCTCTGCGGAGCATTGTGATGCCTTATAGATGAGTGTTGATTGCAATGTTCTGCATGTTTTCAACTCTTAAATTAAATGGTTTATTCATTTTAGAATAAATTAGACGATATTTTAAGTGACACAAACAACTATAATTTTTGTGCATATTGTCTAGTGTGTACATACCATCATTAATGATGCACACTTCCACAGGTTGTTAGTGATGTGCTGCGTCATCTGTACATGCAGCTCAATCCCGCTCCGGGGACAGTGGCAGGTGCGTAGTTCAGGGAGGACAGAAACCTCCCATGGATCATGCTCTTTTTAGGTCTTCCTTAAGCTACCCTTCGGACACCTGCATCTGCCACCCACTGCCTGCCACTCTCCCTGGGGCAGTTGTCAATAACAGCATTCTCCTAGATGTGGCAATTGACCGTATATTATGTGAAAACAGTCAGTGAGTATGCATTATATTATTTGTCTAGTTCACTGGAAATAATGAGCGGCATTGTGACATTTAAAGTGTCATCTAATATTTTTTTTTTTAAATATGTTTTTATTAAATAGATTCAAGTCATATATGGTACAATGATATTAACAATGAACGACATATCAGTTTTCAATTTACATAGGTAGCAAGAGAGGGTTATACATTGTGGAGGCACACTTTATGACATTATGACATTTCAACCATTGATTATCATAGAGCATATATGGGACATCTAGTGCTAGTCTAAAAGGGGGGCTGTCCCCTTTCAAGGGTGGCCATGTTGTACCAAGTTGTGAGTGACACTGCCTGTCTAATGTTGTTCTTTTCTTGGGCCGTGAGAGAAATTATATATAATAACCATGTGTTAAAAAAAATTTTGGCCCCTGTTTCTGTGTCTAATAGGCATTCTATCCAGTCCATCTGGTAGAGGAATTTTAGTCTTGGGAGCATAAGTTGTAGCGATATTGGATTAGAGTGTATCCACTGGGAAAGGATGGTTTTTTTAGTGGTTGCCGCTATTTTTGCCAGCAGGCACCTGGTACCCCAGGGATGGGTTGAGGGCGTATCCGCCTCATGGATATTCCATAGCGCCCATGAGGGAGTTATGTTGAAAGGTATTTTTAGTGTGTGGGTGATGTACTGCTGTACGTCTTGCCAAAAGATTTGCACTGTGGGACATGCCCACAAGCAGTGGTAGATGTCACTGGGGATAGGCATTTAAAGCAATTGGAGTCGTCTGATATTCCCATTAAGAAGCGGTGTTTGGGTGTGTAATAGGCCCTATGTAGGATCTTGAAATGCATCTCGGCATAAGATGATGAAATAAGTAATTTGTTTAAAGAATTTGTTGCTTTTATGATAGTTTCTATTGGTATGTCAGGAAAGGCCTCCTTCCAGTGTGTCAATCCTTTTTTGACCTTGGAGAGGTCTAAAGTGGGGCGCTTATGGGCATGTAGTGTTGAGGTGGGTATTGGTTCTCCTTTTCTGTAAACTATCATCAGGTCAAACGCTCTGTCAGTGCCTGCTTTGCATAATTTTTGTAAGTTTTTTGTTATGTAGCTTCTGACCTGAAAGTAGGCAAACAGGGGGATTTGTATCTGGGGAAAATTTTCTTTTAGCTGTGCCAGGGTGAGAGGGGTGGTATAATCTTCACCTAGGAACTGAAATATCGACCCGAGTCCCTGTAGATGCCATGTAAAGAAAATAGGGTCTGGGTTTCCATTTTGAAAAGCATGGTTATGGATCAGTGGTGTGTGGAGGGATACTGTGAGTGGCAAACGGAGTCGTTTCCGTGTGACGCGCCAGGCTCTGTATGGTGATTGGAGTAAGGGATTGTCTCTAACATGTGTTGGGGCAGACGTGGGCGGTATGTGTAGTAAGGCGTCTAGGGGGCATTCGTGGAGAAAGGACTGATCTAGTGCTCTATTCGTGTAATTATTTGTGCCACTCACCCAATCTATTGCGTAACGCAGATTGGCAGCTAGGGCGTAGTCCTGTATACATGGTAGGTTAATACCACCTTTAGACTGAAGCTGTTGCCGTTTCAATTGGGAAATTCTGGGGCGTTTACCGGCCCATAAAAACTTAGTGAGAGCTCTATTTATGGTTAAAACATCCTGGTCTTTCAGCAAGAAGGGTAGCATCTGAACCGGGTACAATAATCTAGGGAAGGAGACCATCTTAAAAAGACTACATCGTCCCAGATATGAAAGTGGTAAGTGTCTCCATCTTTGGAAGTCTGCTATCATTTGGACGATGAAGTGAGAGTAGTTTAAGTCATATAGATCTGCTACCTTACTGGAAAAGCGTAGACCTAGATATGTTAGAAATTCAGTGGTCCATCTGAATGGGAAAGTGGTTCCCCACCCAGTCTAGGCCTCGGGGTGAACGGCCAACGCTTCCGTCTTTTGATAATTAACCAGAAAGCCTGAGATGTTTAAAAATACCTCCAGTATCCCCAATAATTTGGGAAGGGCTTGTTTAGGGTTGCTGATGTATAATAGAAGATCGTCAGCGAAGGCAGACACCCTCACCTCCGACCCCCCCAGCTCCAATCCCTGCCATGTGGTTTCCTGGTAGAAGGTGCGTATTAAGGGATCTAATGCCAGATTAAATAATAGTGGGGACAATGGGCAGCCCTGGCGTGTACCTCTGGCTAACCTAAAGGTTGGTGAGTTCAGTCCATTAATGGTTATGCATGCTTCCGGGGAAGAGTATAGCATATTAAAGATATTTATAAAATCTGGGCCAAAGTGTTGTGTTTGTAGTATCCTCAATAAGTGAGACCAGGAGACACGGTCAAACGCTTTGTCTGCGTCGCAGCTTACAATGATCGCCTCTTTGTTGTGCAGAGAATTATAGCGTAGTAGGGCCGCCGTTAAGGTGCGGATATTATGAACAGAGGTTCGGCCTCTCACGAAGCCAGTCTGAGCTGGGTGTAGAATCCTATGTAGGATAGGCTGTAGTCTCCTGGCTAATAATGTGGTAAAGATCTTTAGATCTTGGTTCAGTAGGGATATTGGGCGGTAAGATTGAACTAGTTGGGGATCCTTCCCAGGTTTTGGGAACACCACTATGCGTGCAGCTGTGAACTCTGGGGGAGGTGCATTACCTTGTAACAGAGAGTTGAATAACGATATCAGGTGAGGAGTTAAGCTATCTTTCATTAGTTGGTAATATTCGGCACTGAAGCCGTCGGGGCCTGGAGATCTACCTTTTTTAAGGGTGCTAAGCACTGCTTTTAGTTCTAACTCTGTGATTGGGGTGATAAGTGCGTCCCTCTCTTCGGCAGTGAGGGTAGGCAGTTGGGCCTGCTGTAAAAACTGCATACCTTCTAAGGGCCTGTCAATGGGTGCTTCATATAAGTGTTTATAATAATTCTGAAATTCTGCTGAAATTTCAGCGGGGTTCGAAGTCAATGTTCCATTTTGCGTGGAAAGCTGTAATATGTGTAGTGGGGCAGATTGTGAGCGAACTAGGTTGGCTAGTAGTCTTCCCGTTTTGTTTGAGCTTCTAAAATATTTATTACGGGAGATATCTTGGGAGAATTGGGCCTTTTCCGTGCATAGTGCATCATAAGCTTGTTTTGCCTCTGTATATGCCGTTTTGGATGTCTCAGAGTTATTGAGGAGCATAGCATTATATGCATCTGACAGGCGGTTGCTATGGTCAGCAATAGCGAGGTTTAATTTTTTACGTTTCCTGGCAACGTATTCCATTACCTGTCCCCTAACCACTGGCTTTGAGGCCGCCCAAAATAAGTGTATATTCCCTAGATGTTGTGCATTGTCCGAGGCATAGGTGGAGAAGGCATGTTTCAAATGAAGTGTGAAGTCTGTGGAGTGGGCTAGATAGGAGGGAAATCGCCAATTATAGGATGTGGTGATTGGACTTTTCAGAGTGAGTGTAAACCAAACCCAGGCATGATCAGATAGGTCGATCGGCCCTATCCCTGACTCCACCACTTGATGATATAAAGAATTTGTGATCAGCCAGAGATCAATGCGAGAGGAGGTGCCATGTGGGTGGGAGTAAAAGGTGTACTCTCTGGATGTTGGCATCTCCAGAGGTCACATAGGCCCAAATTATCTAATAATAATGTGACGGGGGAGGGCGTAGTTGTACTGTTCCCACCGGTCCTCCGTCCAGATCTGTCTAGCCCTGTCGACATAACATTATTAAAATCGCCACCCATAATTAGATCTCCCTCTTTCCAGGATAATAGTTTAGTATATAGTGATGTGTAGAAGGGGGTATTAGGTCCGTTGGGGGCATATATTGCTGCTAATGTATATTTTGACCCGCATAGCTCGTGTTTTATAAATAAGAAATGGCCCTCTGGGTCCAGCCAAGTCTCGAATCGTATAGGGCAGGTGTTTCCTGAAAAGTATTAACACTCCTCTACGTTTGGCTGTGAAGGAGGCTGCCCGGAACTCCCCAATCCAGGAATCCCTTAGTACGTTGGGATCTTTGATATCCCAATGTGTCTCTTGTAGAAAGGCTACATCTGGACGTATGCGTTTCAGATGAGTTGCTACTTTACGTCTTTTGATCGGTGAATTAAGTCCCTCCACATTCCAGGACACAAACTTTAACGTGGTCTGTGTCCTAGTTGGTCTATTGGCCATGGTGGGCATCATTAACCAATCCCCTCACGGGGTCTATGTGCTACTAGTAATGAGTTTTTTCGAGGCCCCCAGTCTGTCCCAGCGAGCAGACTGTAGTGGGGCAATATGAACCCAGAGTGCCATTCCACATCACATAACATATATCGTGTACCATATATTATAAACAGTAACCAACTCAAGGCAATAAACTTTTGAACTTTTTCGTAAATCAAAACAGGTGGTCGTGTGGACCAATATTTAAAGTGATCAACTATGGGGTATCCCAACAGGGGGAGGAGAACTTTATTTGGTTGTTGCTGGCGAGGGGGGTGTGAGCCCACACCAGCCATTGAGACCTCGCCAGCAAGAAACACACATCTCCTCACCACAGAATCCGAGGGGGTGCATGTGATATGGTAGCCCCAGCCATACACAAACCTAAACCCCCCAAACCGGCTCAGAAAGACAATATCATATAACAAACTAGCGTAAAATATGAAGAAAGGGTCGCTGCATATTACCAGTCCATTAGATACGAACATAGAAATGCAGAGAAAGGATGAGACTTCTGCTGGTCAACCGGTTCAGTCCGCATCATCCATGGTTGTAGGAGGTTGTTGGGGTAAGGAGTCTAGAAAATTTTTTGCAGCTTCGGGGGTTTCTAGGTAATATGGTTTGCCATTATATTGAACTCGTAATTTTGCTGGATACAAGAGGGCGAAGCGGTATCCCAGCTCGTACAGACTTTTACAAATCGGTGTGAATTCTCTTCGTTTCATGGAGACCAAGTATGAAAAGTCTTGGAAAATAAGCAGTCTAGCACCTTCATAGCGCAGGTCAGAGTATTTCCTGTAAGCGTCCATTAAGTTGACCTTGTCGGCATAGTTCAAGATGCGTAGGATGACGGGTCTATGCCTGTCTCTGTTCTGCTGGCGGTCTGGGCCCACACGGTGTACCCTCTCGACTTGGATTGAGTCAGTTGGGGAGATACAGCCCAGGGTTCGTGGTAGCCATTCAGAGACCAGGGACATGAGGGCAGCCGGTTTGACGCTCTCTGGAACACCTATTATCCTAACATTATTCCTCCTATTTCGATTTTCCAGGTCTTCCAGCTTGTCATGAATGGAGGATAGTAGTTTTTCCTGTGAGGAGGCGGTGGCTCGTGGTAGCCAGTTCGTCCTCCAGATCAGAAATTCTCTGTTCCGCTTCTGACAGACGCTGGTCATGTTGTAGTATTTGCGTCAGGGCAGAGTCAATTGACTCCTTCAGTGGAGTCAGTTTTTGGTCTAGTAATGATGCTAATATGGAGGTTAATTCGTTGGTGGAGACAAGATCCCCAGATGTCGGGGGCATGGTTGTAGAGTCTTCAATCGAAGTAGAAGATCTCGGGCCAGGGGAGTGCGGGTTAGGGGAGGATATGGGAGTGACCTCCTTTGCACGGTTCTTCCCCTGTTGCTGGGACTTAGTGCCACGTTGGGGTTTGGCCACGTATTTGTCCATCCGGGGCATCTGAGGTATTTCCAAAGAACCAGGGATTGTTAAGGAGATGCTGTGTTTCCCCAAGTCCAGTGAGGGTTGCAATCTCGTTCGGAGCTTTGGCTATGACCCCGGGGTCCTATGGGTCCGTGACCTGCAGCAGGCCCAAGTAGCCGGGGCAAAGTTGTCAGATTATTGGGGTAGCTGGTGCCAATATTTTGGTTATGGGGAGAGGGGTAAGGAGTCAGCGATGATACCCGCCTCCTCGGGGGATCCACTAGGCTGAGTGGGTTGCCAACCCGGGGTGCGTCAGAGCAGGAGGGGAGTGGATCAGTGATGTAGTAGGCACTTGCGGCTGGCTGATAGGTTGAGGGAGTCTGAGTGGGTGAGGACTCTTAGCCAAAGGCGCTAGTAGCTGGGGGGGGTGTGTGACGTTAAAGCAGGCCGTGGGAGGGGTAGGAGGGCTGGGCCGTGGGCCGCTTATTTGACGGGCCTTGAAGTAGTTATGTCTTTAAAAGTAGTGCTTACCCGCACCTGTTGGTTGGTAGGGATGGTCACTTGTTGCAGCAGAACAATATGTTGTGTGGAGTCTTTAAGGGTGATGCAGCACCTGTAGGTTTGAGGTGGCTTTGGTCCGGGCCTGGTCCTCAGGAGTGTCCGGGCCCAGCAGGTCACAGGGAGCTGTTAATTGAGGCCTGGCAGGTCAAGGCTGTGTCCCCACCACAAAGTGGGTCCAGGTGGGGGGGTAGATGGGGATCCCCCTTCGCCCTATCAGTTCAGGGCCCCTCTGTTGTGTTGCTGCCTCCGGGGGGATGCCAGTAAACCAGGTCTTTGTAGGCCTGGGGTCCCGGACCCTGTGGGGACCCGCCGGGTGCTTCAATGGTTTCGCAGGGCTGATGTAGAGGATAGGTGGGAGGGTGTGGGGGCCGACAGGAATCCCCAGTCACCCGGGGTATGCTGTAGTCTGTTCCGGCGTGCTCTTTGCGGGGGTTTGCGGCCGGAAATCGAGGCCGCGGCTCCGATGCTCCTACCAGGCCGGAGGTCCCGGATCTGTGTATGCCCGCCGGGTGTTTCAGCGGCTTCTCTGGGCTGATGTGGGAGGCAGTCGGGAGGGTGTGGGGGCCATCAGGGATCCCCAGTCACCCGAGGCAGGCTGGCGTCTGCTCCGGCGCGCGCGTCGCGATGGTCGCGGGCTCGCGGCCGGAAATCGAGGCCGCGGCTTCGGCGCTGTGGCTAGGCCGCGACTCGGAGCGGCTCTCCGGTTGCCTCCCCGTGGATGCTGCTACAGCGGGTGTGTGGCGGGGACATCTAGGGACCCGTTTGAGCTGCAGGGCGCTGAGGGTAGCTCTCTGTGCTGGCTCAAGAGGTGATGTATAGAGCCAGTCAGGGAGAGCTCAGCAGGCGCACGTCTACCCTGCATGGAGTCCAGGACACGCCCCCCGTGTCATCTAATATTTAAGAAGAAGATTTTTTTTTTATTTATTTTTTTTGGGACACTGGAGGTAGATAAAAATCTTGGCTCCAGATTGCAAAGAGAGAGACCCGGCACTTTAATGAAGTTGTATATAAAAATAATAATTGATTGGTATTTATCAATTAGTAACTCAATTACCTTCTGCTGCAGCTATCATCTGTGGGTTATGCTATACCCACATTAAACACACATAAAAAAAACAGAATGGTGAATCATGCGCTGTTAGGCAAATTGTATCAATTGATACTCCGAATAGTACTGCTGGTATAAAATGAAGGTCGGACACACTGTTTGTATTTAGTAACAATTTATAATCAGGTAAAATAACATTTGTAAGATACAAGACATAAACTATTGTAAGTAACACTTATATTTAAAAGGCAAGTTGGATTGGAAATAGTGGGCGTTTCTCAGAGTCTCCTCAAATACAATAGCTTTTGATTATTTGTATCCAAAATAATGCTTGCATGGAGGGTTTAATATTTGTAATCACAGGCTGCTGGTGAATGCAAATGTCAAAGTCCGGTGACAACTGGGCAAATAAGCTGCGGGGCATACACAGTAAATGGCAGTTCCCTTAGCATGTAGGCAAACACGCAATTTGTGAGGTAATTAGCCGTTTTAATACAAATGCAGATAATTGTGCAGTGATATGTGCAAATTTCTTTTAGCTCGTTTAGAGCGTAAACTGGTGGATTTTAGCCCGGGATCACATACAGAGCTGTTGGTCTGCTTATCTCACCGCTTAGATGACGGTCAGTGCCGTTTGTTGTGCCGCTTAGGTTCTTTAAGAAGAGGTCGGTGCTAATCCCGAGTGAAGTGCCCCCAGCAGCGGCCGGCAACCTGTGTGTCTCCCACGTGCGGACAGGCTGTCCGGGTTGGCGGTTTTTAGCTGTCCACGCCGGGGGGAGAGATATGGAGAGCGTCTGAGTGGAGGACGCAGCTGTAGTGGCAGGAGTGGTAGAAGACCTGGAACCCCCACAGGGTAATGACGTCAATGCGTTTCGTTGCCTTAGTTACCGGGAAACTTTTTCAAGACGGATTCAGACCATCAGTCGGAACCCTATTTAAAGGTTGAAGTGTGTCCAATAAATAAATCAGCAGGTCAATTAGACCTTTACCTTATGTAAAGTATCATTTAGATTAACAGAATTCAGTAAATAAAAAGACATATTTGTAAAAACAGTGTGTCCGATATTAGTCACTATATACATTCCAGTATACATTTATACATTAGGTAATTCATTTAAACGATTCCAATTAGCGCTGATTATTTAATAATCAGCTCTTAGAGGTTTCTGTTTAGAATTTGTTTTTGTAGCTGCTTTATGCAGTCTAATACAAAGCAATCACTATAATATCCAATCGACATATGGATTAAATAGGATGCTGTTGTATTCACATCCAGAGAAAAAGAGAAAGAAAGAAATTAGGGATGAGAATAAATAAAGGTAAAAATAAAGAAATGAATATATAAATTGTTATATATCTAATAATATGAGTAAATATAAAATTAAAAAAAAGTATGTATAAGTAGAGAGATTACATAATAAATTCATAAATAGTAACACCATTTATGTAGATACAAAAAGGCAATGGAAAAAACAAATATATAGTAAAATAAAAAACAACATGATCATAATAATAATGGATATATCTGTACAGAATCTCTTAATACACTATACAGATTAGACAGATGGTTTCAGGATCTATGTGGCGAGAGCGGATATCAGTATCTTATATATTTTTATTTTTCATTTAATACAATTTATTCTCTTCTTTAAGAGTTTATTCATCTATAGAGAGTTTATTCCAGTAGATCGTTTATGGATGATTCTAACCCTACAGCCCCTTCTCTGAGAGATCTATGACCAGTTATAACCTGTACTCAGAGCTGTATTTTATTCAAATAGATATTGATTTATATAGCACAACCCCTAAATATAGTTAGTTCCTAACAATTGAGAGTTCATATATATACTAGATGAAATTTAGGTTTTCAAATACATCCCATCTCCCTATTTAGAGTCTCGTAGATTGGGGGGAGGGGGATCTGCAAACCCACAACGTCACTCATGGCGCGGGAGCACTTCACTCGGGTATGTGATCCTGGGCTAAAATCCACCAGTGCACGCTCTAAGGGGCAGATGTATTAAGCCTGGAGAAGAGATAAACTGGAGATAAAGTGGAGATAACTTGGAAGAGTTAAGGCACCAGCCAATCAGCTGTGTTTGAAATATGACAGTTGGGATCTGATTGGCTGGTGCGTTATCTCCTTCCACTTTATCTCCAGTTTATCTCTTCACCAGGCTTAATACATCTGCCCCTAAATGAGCTAAAAGAAATTTGCACGTATCACTGCACATGTATCTGCATTTGTATTAGAACGGCTAATTACCTCACAAATTGCGTGTTTGCCTACATGCTAAGGGAACTGCCATTTACTGTGTATGCCCCGCAGCTTATTTGCCCAGTTGTCACCGGACTTTGACATTTGCATTCACCAGCAGCCTGTGATTACAAATATTAAACCCTCCATGCAAGCATTATTTTGGATACAAATAATCAAAAGCTATTGTATTTGAGGAGACTCTGAGAAACGCCCACTATTTCCAATCCAACTTGCCTTTTAAATATAAGTGTTACTTACAATTGTTTATGTCTTGTGTCTTACAAATGTTATTTTACCTGATTATAAATTGTTACTAAATACAGTGTGTCCGACCTTCATTTTATACCAGAAGGGTTCTTGTTTAGTTTCACGGCGGCAGCATGGCCGCCCGCTACTTGCGGGTTCGGCGCTCGTAAAACTATCTAAAATAAAGTCCATGCCAGCGGGAATTGGTTCATACCCCCACTATCCACGTTGGCATGGAGTTGATTTTAGATAGCGTCGAGAGCGTAGCGAGCCACCGAGCCCGTAGCATGGGCAAGTGATACAATTTGCCTAACAGCGCATGATTCACCATTCTGTTTTTTTTTCATCTAATATTTACCTAGCTTTAGACTGCGAAGGCACAAAACAAAACGTCACATTTATATACAGTATGTTGGCATAGTCCATAAAGGATTACAGGAGGTATTCAATATCGTCCTCCATATCCACCGGGGCAAATAGTGGCCATCACCTATTCAATGCTGCCGTTTTCAACAGCATTGAAGACTGATACCTACAAAACAGATGCGACTGTAAAACAAGTTGGGTCTGTTTTGTTGGAAACTGCCTCGGATTGCCAAATTCTTGTCCGTTTTCGCTGACACAACAGAACATTGAATACAGGCTGCTGAGTTTCTGGTGAGCTAGGTGAAAACGGCTCAGGACATTCCGACAGTTGGAATGCCATATTTAATACCCCCCTACTAGTCAATATTTACACACAAATGTAAATAAACCACTTGTGTAGAATCACAGTGATTAACAAATTTGAAAGGAGCTAGATTTAAATTTTTACATATAATAATGTGATCTTTCTCTGAAGTAACTGCACCCAGATGAGCTGCTTTCCACATGACATTCCAATGTTTGCTAGTAATATTTTTAATCTGCTTTTAATTACAAATAAATTCCATAATGAAGTAAAAAGTTCCTTGGTTGGTCAATAGGTACATTGTGCTACCACAGACTCCTTCTCTAATTGCTATGCTTTAGTGAACGCGGGGTGTAGGGGGGTATCTGGGGGTAGGGGGGTATCTGCAGCCACAACGAATATAGACATTCCATATATCTGCATGCCCTATTTGCAATGTCTTGCAAATAAGATGCATTAACTAGAAGGACTGCTTAAAGGCCGAGGAGAACCGCTCATTACATATGCACATATGTAATGAGCGGCTCATTTATATGCACGACGCTCATTACATATGTGCATATGTAATGATCAGCTCATTTATATGTACGGCGCTCATTACACATGTGCATGAGGGAACTACTAGTTACCATCAGCACCAGGGACTGCCCGGATCCCAAATGGACCCCACCCCGCTGCCTCCCCACTGCCCTGCATCCATCAGCCACAGGGAGGGACCTGAAGTGCTGTGCCCATGCCGGACCCCGCTGCCCGGATCCCCCACGCAGGTAAGTGCCAGGGGAGGGGTAAGTAGTGTGGGATTTTAAATATCGTTTAAGAGGCATTCCCACTGCCTTAAAAACAGTTAACCGGTATTTCAACTCTACCGTTTAAGGCTGCAGTGGGAAAGCGCCAAATTGTGGGGAAAAAATGGCAATTTACCGTTTAAGAGCTGCAGTGGGAAAGGGGCATCAGGTGGTTGTTCTCTATAAATATTAGAGTTGCTGAGGAGGAGGGAGTGAAAGCTTTTCAGATAATGATCTTCCAAGGCTCTCCCATTCAGCTGATGGACATTTTTTTTTTAAATAGTTTATTAAGTGCAATGCATAACATCGGATAATTATACAACAATCGTATTTTACATGTCGGCATCACAAGTGGAGAACACAACAGAATTAAGAAAAAATATTAAAACAACAATATGACTTAGAAAGGAGGTCCACCATTTGCAATAATCTCCAGGTCGTACCAGGGTGTTGATTTAAAGCTATTTCTTAACGTGTCCCTCATGGTTTGGCTTAACGTGAGTATGTAGGGTAGCCACACGTCCATAAATTTACCAACCAACTTTTCTTTGTTTGTTGCAGTCTCCGTCCAGTCCATTAAGAACAGGTATTGGAGTCTGGGGTGTAACAGTGCAAGCGGGAGCAGCGCTGTGTCTATCCACTTTGAAAGGATGTTTTTTTTCCCAGCTGCTACCAATTTATTTAACAAGAGGCGGGTGCCAAAAGGCAGTGCAAGTTTATCCTCCCTAGTGTATATATTCCAGAATGTCCAATCCCTTGATATCTGGAAATTAACGTTCAATTGAGTATTAATAAAGGTTTGCATTTCCTCCCCAAAAATTTTAACTGTTGGACAATCCCATAAGCATGTATTATGTCCGCGTTAGGGGCCTGACAGTGAGTCACCAATTAAAAACTTTAATTTAGGCATGTAATATGACCTATAAAGTATTTTTTGGTGCATTTCTGTGTGGCTACCATATGTTTGTTCATGTCCACAAAGGACAAAAGGATCTTTTTCATAGTAAGGTGGGGGAAATAATTTTGCCATTTCAACAGTCCGACCAAAGAAGATTCTATGTTAAGTGTTTTTCTGAACCTGGAATAAATTTGGTTGAGGTTGGTCTTACTGCATTATCTAAATCATTGTTTTTGTCATGTGACGTTAGATCATGTAGGACCAAAGTGAGATAACTGGAAGCCTGTAAGTATTGAAAAAGTGGGAAAGAGGTGTCGGGGTAATGCCTCCTGTAGTTGTGATCTGGTTAGGGGTTTTAATTGGGTAGGGTCTAGGAATTGATGCACATAGCGTAGACCTGTTTTATACCAAGCATGGAAACATGGGTGTGTGGAAGAAGCAGTAAAGTTGGAGTTACCCCAAAGTGGCAAGAATAAAGAGGAATAGTTTTTCAATTTTTGACTAGAGCGTAAGACGCCACGCTACACACGTTGTATTTATGAATTCCATATATACTCGAGTATAATTCTACTTTTTCAGAACATTTTTTATGCTGAAAAGGCCTCCCTCGGCTTATACTCGAGTGAGGGTCCCACTTGAGTCAATAAGTTTTCCCAGTTTTTAGTTGTAAAAATAGGTGCTTCGGCTTATATTCGGGTCGACTTATACTCGAGTATATACGGTAAGTTCTCTCTCAAATCCTTTTCAAGGGATCTGGGGTGTGTATGTAGTAGCATAATCAGATCTTTATGTGGACTAAACGCCTGTTCCCTAGACCTTTTTGTGTAGACATTGTTACCTTTGACCCAGTCCATCGCAATATTGTAATTAGCCGCAATAGCATACTCTCTAAGGCACGGTAAATAAACACCCCCCATATCCCTCCGCTGTTGAAGTTTAAATAGTGAGATCCTGAGATCCTGAGATCCTGGGCTCCCCCCCCCCCCCCCCCAGATAAATTTAGAAAGGGCTTTATTCAACATAGTCAGGTCTTGTTTTGAGGGTAATAGAGGTAGCATCTGATCAGATACAGTAATCTCGGAAAGGTTTTTTCATCTTATATAAGTGACAACGGCCTATGTATGATAAAAGGTCGATTCTTCCATTTCTGGAAATCCTGAAACGTCTTCGTAAACATCGGGGTGTAATTAATCCCATATAGTTTCTTAATATCAGAGTGTACATTAAGTCCCAGGTATTTAATTGAATGAGTCGCCCACAAGAATGGAAAAGTGTTTCCCCATCCCAATTTAGCGCTGGGTCCTAAGGCCAGTGCTATTCGAATAGTTCAGTTTAAAGCCAGTTATGTGTTCTAGTCTGTCCAGAGCTATCAGTAGTGAGGGGATGGCTTGTTTAGGGTTAGAGAAGTATAAAAGCAAACCTGCAAATGCAGAAAATTTAACTGTGTCCATGCCAATGTGAATGCCTGACCAGTCTGGTAATGATTCAAAATAGCGTAATATAGGGTGAAGGACAAACATTTTATCTGTTTTTGGATGACTTATTCTTACCAAGTGTATGCACTGGGCATATCTTGCCTCAACAATCCTATCTTTTTCTTTTAGGGTGAAAGAGGGTTTCTTTGGAGCACCAAGCCTCCCTCCTCTGCTAGAAGTGTGACCTGATCTACCCCTAATTCCTAGATGCAACTTATGGGATCTGCAATTCTGGACGTAAGCCTTCTGGCTCAGTCATGCATCTCCTTGTTAAAAGAGTGCAGTGGCCCAGTTGCTAGCTCCCATTGCAGGTGCTTGTGTTGTGGAGCTCCTGCCCCTAACCTCGCTGACCGGATTACATCAGCCTCTCTTACAGCGACTTATCGATAAAGAGCCCACACTCTGGTACAAACAGAATCCATAACCTAAGACATAACTCTGTACTTGCCTATCCTTTAGCGCAGGGCTGGGCAATTGCAGCCCTCCAGATGTTGAGGAACTACACATCCCAGGATGCTTTGCATTAGTTTTGCTATGTGGCCATGCTGAAACTGATGCAAGGCATGCTGGGATGTGTAGTTTCTCAACATCTGGAGGGCCGCAATTGCCCAGCCCTGCTTTAGCACTTAATGAAAAACTGAGGAATTTAAGGGGAGGAACTTTTATAGCGCTAATTGCTAGCCTATTAACCCTGTGAGTGCCAACATCTGTGAGGTGTTCAAAACATCAGCTAAAAATGCCAGTGTCACTCATTTTTATATACATTAAAAAAAACTATTGTGTAAAAAAAAAGATTATATTTCCTATTTAAGGAAAATATTACATTATAATGAATAAAAATGCTTGCCAAAGGGTTAATTGCTGACTCCCCCTTATCGAAATAAGCCAATATTAAAAGAAGTGTCCCCTAAACCCAGCTATGAGGGTTGTACCCGGTGTGTTTATTATGGTATTGTGGAACACAAAACATTTACTACAATCTGACATTTATCCTGTAAGACCATTAAAGATGTTCAAGTTGATGAAAAGAAGGTGATTCATGAAAGAGGCCTACCCCGATAGAAATGTTCTGAATACTTAAAACTCCAGGTGCTCTATCAAAAGGGAAGCCAAACTGAGAAATGCAGTGTACACACAGTGAGATTTTGGCCATATAGTAAAAAATCGCAAAGCAAATAGACAAAATCACACCATGTTTACACACACGCACACATATGGATACTAAGCGCTCACCTTAATGAAGTGATGAAATGTAATAATAAACTGTAAAAGATAAGAACACTGATGTGAAATACAATATGTGTTTTATTTATATTCTAGTGAGTTGTAGCGTGTCCTGTATCAATCACAGGAATAGGCCAGCAAGGTATCACTCTGTGACCTTTTTTGGGCATTAGGGTATCTTTGGGTCACCTGGGACCTATGTCCAAAGCAGTCTCTATTTAGGCAGGGTGGTGGGGGTATAGGGGGGGTGTGCTTTTACACCGGGGATGATAAGACAATTTAAACATGCTTGGGATAAGCATATTGATATCCTTACAAAAAAATAAGGATCAAATATGGTTTGAGGTAACATGTTTAAAAAAAGGGGCAGACTAGATGGGCCAAGTGGTTCTTATCTGCCGTCAAATTCTATGTTTCGAAGACCTGCTGTAATAAGCAGTGTGATTTTGCCCAGCCCTATTAGGGACCTATGGTATATAGGGGTCCCTCAAAGATACCTTAATGCCCATAAAGGGCCACAGAGTGATACCTCGCTGGCCTATTCCTGTGATTGATCAAGGACATGCTACAATTCACTAGAAAATAAATAAAACACATTGTATTTCACATCAGTGTTCTTATCTTTTACAGTTTATTATTGCATTTCAACACATCATTAAGGTGAGCGCTTTGTATCCATTCTACTATCGCTAAACCCTTAGGGTTCTTGGACAACCCTTTACTGAGCAGCTCCCTATATGTCTCACCAGAGGCACCCAGTACCATTAACTTCCCTAATGGAATTCCCTCATATAACCGATACCTGTAGGTCACAAGTTAAGGACATGAACATGGTACTGTAAATGTTGTATAAAACAGGCTATTTGGTGTTTAAACATCTAGCTTGGTGTATTAAGCAGCTAGATTACCTCAAACAAGTAGAAACCTGATAGTGGGGGTGGTACAGCCTCAAAAATGACATTTGGGGGCCATTGAACATGTTTGATACTAATTTCAATGCTTTTCTGTTAAAAAACGCATGCGATCGCATGCGATTTTGTAAAAAAAAATGGTAAAAACTGCAAAAATCGCATGCCACTATATAGGGCATGCGATGGGAGCCGTGATATTCCACAAGTACCCAATGATGTATCCCTATTTAAAGGCATAATAAATGTGATTTGACAACTAGAGGAAGGAAGTTTGTCTTACATTATACATTATTATCCATATCTAGCTTTAGCATGCTGTTGTTTAGAATGGTTTGTATCATACCATATGCGGTCGACCTCACATTTAGAAGCACAGATTCACTAGAACTAGTTGTAATTACAATTAAAACTACTCACTTGATCGAAGAGCTGTTTTCCGGTGGTGTTTGGCTGAATCGCGAACTCTAGTTCTGCATCCATTGTGGTCACACGTACACTGGTCTGTAAGAGGATAAAAAAAAAAAAAACAATGTTCACCTTAAAAGTATGTCTAAAGTAAAAGCATTATGATGGACTTTTACAATCAAATATTATACTATAAGGCCTGGCACTTGCTAACATTGCAAAAAATGTTTACATTTTATACATAATGAGAGGGTATGGGGCCCAACAATCTATATTTTGCATTTCTAACCCATTTGTAAATGAAACCTGATCATTTAAATGGATTCCATTCAGATGGAGAAATTGTACACAGGGCTGCATTATAGCAGCATACCTCTTATTTGACAACTATATGCATAACATCAGAATGTTATTACAGGTTAATATTTTTTCTAAGATCAATCTTTATTAGGGGATCGTACACATAAATAGAAAATACTGCTAATCTAAATTCCTGACATTTTTTCACACACACACACACACGGAAAAAAAAGAAATCATTTGCCATTTCTAGGCCTGTGACTGCATGGTGTGTAGGCTACTGGCTATGGGGATCTTAAAAAACCATCCACAAACAGGAAAAATTTGTTTGGTCAGTATGAAAAATGAGGACCACCTGAAATCCGATCAAATTAGCCCCAAATAAGTATTACTAGATAAAGCTGCATATGAAATCACATTGGTTACAAAGCACAATCCCCTCCTCCACCTGCAACAAGTCAGTTTTGAGCCTGGTACCGCTATCAGCAAGAACATTCCTGAACTCTCTCGACCATGGAGTCACTCCTATTCTCTGCTAGTAGGCTGTGCCAAACACAAGACAACGCTCTTAAGATTCAAAATTTACATCTTCACTACAAATTTGTCAAGAGGGTAGAACATTCCTTCTCCATAGAAGTACTGGAGTTTTAACACAAAGTTAGTGGCATACAATGATGCAATTACACCACACAGTAAGCTTTCACTAACTTTAAAAAGTTCTCTCTGTATGTGTGCGCTTTCTGGCACAGCAACGATTAAGAAAAGGGTAGGTAACTAGGTTACCTGTAGGAGGCGCAGAGTTGTGAGTGGCTTTGTTAAGCTGCAGTACAATGATGGGGAGTGTCAGTCCCCAAAAATAGATATGGAAAAGAAAAGGGGGGTAGACTGCGCTATTTCCAATATTAGCAAAATTAATAGTTAAACGTATCAAGTACCACTAAATAGGTTTTTATTCTTAAAAAATATATAATAAAATTGTACACAATATAAACTTAACAATTTTACAGGTCAATTAATGGCCATTGAATACCTTAAAAATAAGGGAAGGGGGAAATAAAATTTCACGTTTTTGGCTGAACTGATGAAATAGTTATTGTAAGTCCATACGGTACCGTATTTTTGATGGAACAGATTGATTTTTTTTAGATCTGTATATGCAGGTATGGTGTCCTTGTTCTCCAATATCCTTATATGTTAGTTGCAAGATAAGGACATAAGCAATAGAGCCCCTCTGGCAGTATTGTGTTGGGGATCCGAATTCCTCCCATATAAATTCGCCAGAAAGAGTTGGGGGTTGCCTCTGGGTGATGGTGCGGCCCAGGTTGGTGTCCACGGTGTTGTAGGTTTTCAGAGGATTGGAATAGGAACACTCTGCTATGTCTCAGGACTTGTGGGTTCAATCAGTCAGCCAATAAAAATCACCGACGCGTTTCACTCCACTGGGAAGCTTTTTCAAGGTGTGCTGGGTCTCTGACCTTGGTGGGTTTATATACCTTCATAGGGATAGTGGGTGGGAGGGTACTCACGTACCCTCCCATGAGTACCCTCCCACCCACTATCCCTATGAAGGTATATAAACCCACCAAGGTCAGAGACCCAGCACACCTTGAAAAAGCTCCCCAGTGGAGTGAAAGGCGTCGGTGGTTTTTATTGGCTGACTGATTGAACCCACAAGTCCTGAGACATAGCAGAGTGTTCCTATTACAATCCTCTGAAAACCTACAACACCGTGGACACCAACCTGGGCCGCACCATCACCCAGAGGCAACCCCCAACTCTTTCTGGCGAATTATATAGGAGGAATTCGGATCCCCAACACAATACTGCCAGAGGGGCTCTATTGCTTATGTCCTAATCTTGCAACTAACATATAAGGATATTGGAGAACAAGGACACCATACCTGCATATACAGATCTCAAAAAAATCCATCTGTTCCATCAAAAATACGGTACCGTATGGACTTGCAATAACTATTTCATCAGTTCAGCCAAAAACTTGAAATTTTATTTCCCCCTTCCCTTATTTTTAAGGTATTCAATGGCCATTAATTGACCTGTAAAATTGTTAAGTTTATATTGTGTACAATTTTATTATATATATTTTAAGAATAAAAACCTATTTAGTGGTACTTGATACATTTAACTATTAATTTTGCTAATATTGGAAATAGCGCCGTCTACCCCCCCCCCCCCCTTTTTTCTTTTCCACAACAACGATTAAGTTTGAAAAGAATACATTTTTTTTTTATGGATGTGAAAATGGACAAGTTGTATGACAGGTTTATGGCTGGAGCAGAGATGAAAACAAGTCGGCCACAGCTGCTTCTAAAATGTCTGTATGATAAGCAGTTCACCTGTCCATGGTACAGTATCTGTACAGTTTGTTTATTTTCAGTTATTATCGGGTGTGGATCAGCTTACAGACCATGTAAAAGGTTGACAGTCAACAGGCCAACCCCAGAAGGTCGACTAAATTTTCACCAAAAAGGTGAAAACTCATGACACCCGAGCACATGGACCCCAAAATAGTATACCGGAGTACCCTAGCATGGCTCACTTGGATTGCCATGCTTCTGCACCATTCCCAATCAGAGTATACATTGCTGGTAAAGCATGAAGAACGTAAAATAATTAAATAAACAAGGAGGCAGATATTAAGCCTGGAGAAGAGATAAACTGGAGATAACGCACCAGCCAATCAACTCCCAACTTCCATTTTCATACAGTTCATTAGCTGGTGCTTTTATCTCCACTTTTCTGCAGTTTACCTCTCCTTTAGGCTTAATACATCTGCCCCTATGGGAGAAAAGAAAATGTGAAATACGCAGCTTCTATAAATGATGTATGGAGGCTTATATTATTTCCACCGGGATGTTGTGGACATCCTGGCGGGTGGGATGACGGCAGTCAGAATATAGATACCTAAATCTCAACATAGATGATGGACACATTCTGGATGCCAACAATCAGAATTCCAGTAACTATGCAAGCAGGATATGGTTAGGTCGAGTGGGGTTTAGGCACTAGAGGGGCATTTGGGGTTAGGCTGCAGGGATGAAGGAAATTTAGGGTCAGGCTGCAGGGAGGGAGGGTTAGGTACTTCCATACATTAGGTGGACAAGTTGGACCTAAATTCCCCTGAGCTCCCTGGTAGAACTCACTAACGATTTGGTACTTGATGTACCAGGCAAGTATACTTGCCAGAACACTCAATTTCTCTAATCATTTGATATTCTGACCACTGGTATCCCTGTCATCCGTATGTATTTCTTTCCACCACAGAGAAGCAATAAAAAAAAAAAAAACACAACAAATTTCCTATTTGCAACTTTGAAAAGCCTGTAGATCAGGCCCAGTTTCTTAGAATGTAGAGCCATTTAAGCCTTTTCTGTCCTGACTGTAGCTTATGACGCATTCAAATTCCCAGTGAGTTCTGACACTCATTCAAGAATCACCAACGGCCATGTGTATAAAATAAATTAATAAACTGCACATTAATAATGTAAGTATCCGAAGAAAAACTGTTTTTGGGTCAAGCAGTGTGGAGTGCAAATGAAGTTTAACTATATATATCACTGCTTTTTTTTTTTTTTTTTTTTAGATAATTGTTAGGACTAGGAAACGTACTAGCTTAATCATCGGGAGCTGATTGGTTGCTATGAGTTATTGCTCTTTGACTTTGCAGTGTTATTACTGTAAATAACCCCCATAGAACTACAAATGTACAGAACAAGTAACATTAGGGAGGTCGGAGTTACAATTCAAAAGTTCTGTGCAGTTATTTAATTATTCTTACGCACACCTGATAGTATCTACAGGACTATTCAAAGCAGGGGGGGGGGGGGGGGGGAGCAGAGTCACCTCTTAAAATAGAAAATAAGGAAAAATGCTATAATAGAATATTAAAGTAATGTTTGGAACTAAAAACATCAAAGAAGATGTAAGCCATTAGCCAGCATTCAAAAAATTGTGCATTTGAACCACTTGTTCACTTTAATCAGTTGTTGAAATATAAATCACTTTCCAAGTGATTGACCAACTTATCAGTTCTAGCTTACAGTAATTTACTTACAGACATTGTGATTACGAGAAGGATGCAGCAGCAGAATCCACAGCTCCCTCTGCTCCTCTCGCCAGACACAGGCAAGTTCTAGGTCATATGAAAGGGCTTGCAATTTTTCAAGGGATTACATGTTTAATTAAACCAAGCCTCCTTCTCAGGGGAAAGTGAACACCCTTTTCATACCTCAAGGAAAGGAGTGTGTGGAATAGAAGTACCCATTAAGGAATGATTTATATGGCTTCTTTAGCAAGCACTCCCATACATCATATTAACATTTCCTGCAGCTTCTATGCATTACAGTGAAAGGGGGGTAGGGGAACAGCTATTCATGTCTGGTGTCACCCCAGGGCAAATCATATTGCTTGCCTAGATCATAGATTTATGTGGCATCAAAAACACTTGGGGGGAAAAGATGCAGTAAGGGGATACATGCGATTTATATCCTCAACCATGTTGCTGATCAGGCACCAATGCTCTGACGGAGGTCTGGATTCCAGCAGACAGCATCCGGGCTGCTGGGAAAACAACTGCATTCCATTATGAGCCTTGGAGAGTGATAAAGTGGAGAGAAAGTGCTGGACAATCAGCTCCAACTGCCTCATTAGAGGCTTTGTTTCACAAATGACAGGAGTGGATTGGTTGGTAGTTTATCACCATGATATTGCTATGGTTTTAAAATAGAACACCGCTTCCATACATAAAGGTGCAGTTGGTGTTAATACTTTTTTTGACTGGAGATTGTGCAAGAAGGGAGCACAGACAGAGTTCCCTCTAATGTGTGAGGTAAGTGATATATGGAAACATGAATGTTACCTATTAGGTAGTAGACTTTCCACTACAGTGTTGTTGGAATACGATCACTAGGTCTACAAGCAATAGGTCGGCATGACAGGGTCATTAGGTTGACATGGGGTTTTTCACTTTTGGGTACTTATGTAATATCTGGGCTCCCGTTTTTCTTATGAGACCGCGTCCCCTCGCGGGGCTCACTGTGCTCGCCACGCTTCGGGCACGGTGGCTCGCTGCGCTCGCCACACTATATAAAATCAACTCCATGCGTAGTTGGATAGTAGGGGTATGAGAAAATGGGGTGCATTTAACATGGGAGCCCAGATAATACATAAGTACCCACTTTTGTTTCTTTCGCCGACAGGCGGTATTTCATGTCCTACCATCCACTTGGGCGTGTTGATAAAATAATAGCATGCAGAGCAGAGTGTCGACATTCGGGACAAAAGAAAAAGTGGCAAACCCCATGTTGACCTTTTGACTGTTAAACTTCCCCATGTCGACATAATGATTGTCAACCTACTGACCCTGCGAACCAAAGCCATGTCGACCTAGTTGCTATCTATCCAATGATCCATACCCGGTTTTGTTGAAGAGACTTGTAAGCTTACAAGCAGGGCCCTCATACCTTTGAATGTTTGTAAAGACCCAGTTTGTTGTATCACTGTCTCCTTTGTAAAGCGCAATGGAATATGCTGCTCTATATAAAAGAGGAGATCTTCCTGCAGCCTGGCTCTGGAGCCCTAAACCACCACTGCAGCCCGGCTCCCAACTGCCATTGCAACACTGCAGTCTCCGGAACCTCCCTTGACTCCTGGCACTGTATCTGTGTGGGCTTGAACGTCCACTACTGGAAAATTATACATATGCTGGCCAGCGATGCTGCCGACACCTGGCCATATAATAAAAGCAGGGGACGCAGTGCACATGACAGAAAACAAGGCTTAGAGCAGTGGTAGCCAACCCTAGCCCTCGAGAGCTACCAACAATTCACATTTTCCAGACAACCTAGCTGCTGCACAGCTGCACTCATTAATCACTGACACATTTTAAAAGATACACAGATGGAGCTAATTAGCTCACTTGTGATTCTGTGAGAAGACCTGCAAAACATGCACTGTTGGTAGCTCTCGAGGACTAGGGTTGGCTACCCCAGGCTTAGAGGAATCCCATGAACCGAAGGTCTCTGATGGAGTGCAGAAAAACAGAGCATCTTGCCCACTAGCAGCCCAGTTAAAGCCACAAGAGGATCAGGTTAGTAGTGACTACATTGGAGTTAATGTATCAGGATACACCTCCCTGTGCTGAGCGCTGGACGGCCATGTCATTTGCATATTGACGTCATAACGCAGAAACGTCATGATGCGACCACCGCACATCTGAGATTATATATATGGCCTGCACCAGTAATGTACATGTTTCTGCCCACCAATGTTTATGTATTTATATGCCCACTGACTGTATTTATTCACTGCCAACAATGTATATATTTTTTATTACTTTATTTATTAACAGTTTCTTATATAGCGCACACATATTCCACAGAGCTTTTACAGAGAGAATATTTGAACAGTCCCTTCCCCAGTGGAGCTTACAATCTATATTCCATACCGCATGTACACACACACACATTCATTTAGGTTAATTTTGTTGGAAGCCAATTGACCTATCTGTATATTTTTTGGATTGTGGGATAACCGGAGTACCCGGAGGAAACCCACGCAATTACCGGGTGAAAAAAAAACTCTGCACAGTTATGGCCATGGTGGGAATCAATTGTGTCCCCTCAGTGCTGTAAGGCAGTAATGCTAACCATTACACTATCCATGCTGCCCACAAATTTAAATGCTCACTCACTGCCCTCACTGGCAGTAATATACATTGCGGTCACAGGCCAGATCACTGTCCACAAATATTTACTGTATTTATATGCCAGTAATATATACCATGCATGCAGTGAATTATAATAATAATATGCAATGGGTGGAATGCAGGAAACAGGTGAGTGCAACAATGCCCCTTGCGGGATCACTGCCTCGCTTTGCGCGCCACCAGGTTCTCTTCCATTGCTATGGGGGTATTTGGCCTACACAAGTAGGAGCAGACCCTGTCCACCAGTATTCTGACAGCCAGCATATTAACCATATGGTATGTTGCTATATGTTTATAATTTTTTTTTTTTATTACAGAAATGCCACAATCACGTGGGCAAAGCTTCTGAACTGGATTCATAGACTTATATCGTGAAAATGAGAGCAGAGATTATTTTGACAAAAACAAAAAGTTAATGCATTCCAACCATTGGTGGACTATAGCAGAGAGGACTACAATGATGCTGACATAAAGTGGGTGAAGAGCAAGATACAAAATTAAAGAACCATCTTCAAAAAAGAATATAACAGAGTTAAGGATTCACAGTGTTCCGGTGCAGGAACAAGACAAGTCCACAAACCATCCTTATGGTACTATGAATGTCTCCTATTCACCATGGAAGAAGATGCCGTGACCCAAGCCCAGAGTTCGGAGGAGCCATACCCTCTGGAGCAGTTGGCAGAGGCTAATCGTGAGATTCCTGAGAGTGTGGATTCAGTAAGTATCTAAAAATTTTTTTGCACATACCATGTTCTTCAATTAACAAAGTATATTACATGTGCTTAATTCTTTTTTATTTGTTTCAACCAACTCCGGATTTGGAAATGGAGTCACCAGGTGTTTCCGAAGCCGTACCACAGAGTGAACAGGAACAGACAATTCCGCATGTACCAACAAAGCGAAGAAGAGTTGCTGCATCAAGTGCGATGGCTGGGACATCTTCATTGTCAGAGCGAGTTTTGAAGAACGCAGAGGAAATACTTCAAAAGCCCCGGGAAAAATTTTCAGTTTTTGAAATGCATGTGGCTGCCGAAATGCACAAAAATGTCTCAGGAACAAGCACTTCGGTTCAAGGAAGTGGTATGTGCTGCTGCAATAATGGCCCAAAAGAATCAGTTGCCTGAGAACCCTATTGTAGCGGCATCTACCATTTCCCAGCCTCATTATCAAATACCTACCTGTGTCCAATTCCACCATCCACCCCCCACCTGTTTTGCACAGTCAAATCCTCCATCAATCCCCCAATTTAGTTAATCGATTGCCTGTCACACAACAGCCACCCACCCCACCAGAATGTAGAATCCATTAAAGGAGGAGGAAATTCTGTCTTTAATTTGTGATTTTTCTTTTAAATGCGTTTTTCTAAATAAAGAAAGTTCCTCAAAACTTGTTCTTACATTATCAAGGCCTTTTGATCCAGGGTATTATTCATTTGGACCATAGCCTTGATTTGTTACATGTACATGGACATTGTGATCCTTTTTTGTTAATATATTTTGTTAAATTATTGGTCCTCATTTTGTATCTTATTCCAAACCAAGTGTGTTAGCCTCATTTGTTCGTCTGAGCTATACATCCCCACTTGTTGGAGTGCCTTATGTTTTTTTTTTTACAGTAATCTCGGCTTTGTGCCCCCTTTTTGTGATACAATTTTATGAATCCAGTCCAAATCTGGTTTGTGATTTTCTTCACAATTTTGATAATAAAGTGTAGATATGTTTATTTAAAAACAGTGTTATGTTTTTATTTACAAAATCTTAAGGGGTGTAAAAATTGTATATTGTATGTATAGTTATAAGGTTAGAACAATTAAATATTGACAGCATTAACTGGGGACACTTTAAAGAACAGAAATGCACTGAATAAAATGTCCCCTGCTCCCATGCTTGGAATCTAAACCCAGCCCATTATGTAAATAGCCTTTTATATGAAAGATTTTCAGCAAAGTCTTTTGCCTCCTGAAATTCTCTTGCTCTTTGGGGAAAATAGTTCAGTGTATACGCACTGCTTTGGGGAAAGATTTATCTATCAAAGATTTTGGCAAAGTCTTTTGAAATGAAAGTTTACTAGTGTGTATGGGCCTTTAGCCTAATTCTGACTATACACCCCCCATCACCTAACCCCAGTCTCAGGGACGCATGCGATCAGTTACAATTTGTTGTGATGGATTGCATGCGTCCCTGCTTCCCGCCCATCTCGCCGCCAGACAGGAGGTCCCAGGATGGGTGGTCGGGCGGCCAGCAGGTCCCACCACATATTCGGACCTGATGGCACCCCGGCACCCGGACCTCCTCAAAACACAGTACTCACGCACCCAACACCGTTAACGCCCATCACCCAACCCCAGTACCCAAACCGATGCAGCATATGAGTGCACAAGAATGCTTGGGGCACCAGAGATCATTTTAGGCATAGGCTACTGGTAATAAAATGGTTTAGTATAAAGGATAGGATATTTTAAAAAGAAGCCACGGAACATATGCCTCTCAGAAGTCCATAAAATGAGATACTAGCAGATAAGCTTGCCATAAAACAGTGATGGTTTGGGACAATTTTACGATTGCCTTAAGCCATTGCTGCTGTATGGGCTTCACCAATTGAGAATTGTGATAAAAGTGATCACAATTGCCATTGCAAATTGACCAACATTTAGGACAATCTAATGGACTGGCCATGCAATTGCTAATGTATGGTGGCGATAAGTCTTTTGTGCGACCGTTTTGACAATCATACAATTCTTCCACTGCTGACAATTACTGCTATAGGGATTACATTAAGGTGGTGTATGTGTATTTTCAGATTTTACGATCAAATATGAATAAATATTAAAAAAACAACAACTCACTAATCACTGGTAAATATCTGCAGTATATGGGTGCAGATTTGCCAGGTTAGGAAATTGTGCAGTCGTGGAAGAAATAGCAAAATCATCAAATAATGGATTGCAGTGTGCTGATGTATAGCCAGCTTTAACTTCAGGCTAAATACTCCTTGGATTTGGTAGACTTGATCTTGCCAAGGGTCAGATACAGGTTAATGTTGTATTTATGAGCATTTCGACTGCAGTTACAAAGAAAAAAAATAGGCAGTTTTGATGTTCCTCTAATTGGATTAGTTTATAAATCAATCCACCTGTACTCACCTAAAAAAAGGATTACAGGTACAACAAACAAATGTGCTTATATCTACATAAAAAGGGATTTTTGTAAGAACTTACCGTTCGAATCCCTTTCTCTGATATGGTCCTGGTGACACAGCTCAACACTGGGATGTAGGAGGGTCCGAAGGAGCCAGGCACCTATCCTAAAGCTTTAGAGGGTAGGCTCCTCCCCTACTGCATCCCTGGACTCTTCAGTTCAATCTTTCAAAGCCACTGGAATACATTAACTCAGTACAAACGCCTGCACATATTATATGCACATTTTATAACAGAAAACTGTTAACTTTTAACCATTTTAACATGAACATCATGAAACTTCTGGCATACTTACTGAGCGTAAGGGAGGGATCGCTGTGTCACCAGGACCATATCAGAGAAAGGGATTCGAACGGTAAGTTCTTACAAAAATCCCTTTTTCTCTTTCAATGGTCCTGGTGACACAGCTCAACACTGGGACGTTCCAGAGCCGGTCCTTTGGGAGGGTACGCTCAGGTCTGCAGCTCTCAGCACTGCTCGCCCGAATGATGCGTCCTCCGACGCGAACTCATGGAATCTATAGAATTTGGCAAATGTGTGAACAGATGACCAAGTGGCAGCTCTGCAAACCTGCTCAGCTGTGGCCCCATGTCGAACCGCCCAAGAGGTGGCAACTGACCTGGTGGTATGCGCATTAATTCTGGCCGGTACAGGCCTACCCACCTTGGTGTATGCAAAAGCTATCACAGATCGCAACCACCTAGCAATAGTCTGCTTAGAAGCAGGCCAACCAATTTTGTGTACATCATACAGTACCAATAATGTGTCAGTCTTTCTGACACTCTTCACTCTGTCCACATATATGCGTAAGGCACGCACAACATCCAAAGTCTTCAACTTGTCCCTTTTCTTGGAACCCTCTGGGGGTTGAAACACAGGTAGAACTATCTCCTGATTTAAATGGAAGGCAGAGACTACCTTCGGTAAAAATTGAGGCACTGTTCTCAGAACAGCCCTGTCATCATGAAAAATTAAGAAGGGAGATTTACATGACAAGGCTCCCAACTCTGAAACTCTTTTAGCAGATGCTACTGCTAACAAAAACACTAGCTTCCACGTGAGAAACTTAAAGTCAGCCGACCTTAAAGGTTCAAAAGGTGCCTTTTGAAGGCATTCCAAAACCAGTGATAGATCCCAAGGTGCTACTGGTTGCTTGTATGGAGGTTTCAACCTGGATACTCCTTGTAAAAAGGTTTGAATTTCCGGCAAAATGGCTATCTTTTTCTGGAAATAGATGGACAAGGCCGAAATCTGCACCTTCAGTGACTGAAGGCTTAGGCCCGATGAAAAACCATCTTGTAAGAATTCCATCATTCTTGATAGCTTAAAATGAGATGTATGAGCCTTTCTTCTCTCACACCATCGAATGTAAGTCTTCCAGACTCTATAATAATTTGCCGAAGATACAGCTTTTCTGGCTTTTATCATCGTCTGTACTACTGCCTCAGAAAACCCTTTTCTTTTCAAAATGGTGGTTTCAATAGCCAGGCCGTCAAAATCAATCGATCTGAATCCAGGTGATTGAATGGGCCTTGTCTTAGAAGGTCTGGTCTCAGAGGTAGACGCCACAGACAACCTCTGAAGCCTCGAGTACCAGGACCTCCTTGGCCAATCTGGGGCCACTAAGATCACTGGAACCTTCTGCCCCTGTATTTTTTTCAGAAGTCTCGGTAACATTGGTACTGGTGGGAATGCATAAAGGAGATCTCCCTGCCAGTGAATAGTCATGGCATCCACAGCCTCCGCTAGTGGATCCCTTGTTCTGGCATAGAACCTGGGCACTTGACGGTTGACCCTGGATGCCATCAGGTCCACATCCGGAGTTCCCCACATCGAAGTGATTTGGTGAAACACCTGAGGGTGTAAGCTCCATTCCCCTTCCTTGAGCTCCTCCCTGCTCAGGAAGTCGGCTTCTATATTCTCTATTCCTGGAATGAATATAGCCGATACAGCTGGAACATTCTGTTCCGCCCATAGGAAGATTCTGGACACCTCCCACATGGCCAATCTGCTGCGTGTACCTCCCTGGTGATTCAGATACGCCACAGCTGTGGCATTGTCGGTCTGAATCCTCAAAGGGAGGTTCTGTAACCTGTCTCCCGCCAAGGAAATCACTTTCCAGACAGCTCTCAGCTCCAGGATGTTGATTGGTAACGCTGATTCCTCTGCCGTCCACAGGCCCTGAAGCCTGAGATCCAGGACTATTGCCCCCCAGCCCCTGAGACTGGCGTCGGTAGTTACTATCAACCAGTCCCAGGTCTGTAATGACCGACCCCACTGAAGGGAATCTACTTCTGTCCACCATTTCAAGGACTCTCGGGTGTCCGAAGACAGCACTATCATCTTGGATTTCATGGTCAAAGTGTTTCCTGACCAGGCTGACAAAATGTTCCATTGGAACCTCCGAGAGTGGAACCTGGCAAATTGAAGCGTCTCGAATGACGCCACCATCTTCCCCAGGAGCTTGAGGCACCTCCATACTGAAATGCTCTGAGCCCTGAGAATCTCCTGGACTAGGGTGACCAGATCCCTGGCCTTTACCTCCGGGAGGAATACCCGATGAAGATGGGTGTCCAGTATGACTCCCAAGAATTGGAGCCTTTGTGACGGTACCAACTGAGATTTTTGCAAATTTAAAATCCAGCCGTGAGCCTGCAAAAAACTGATGGCCTCTGCCAAGTGACTCTGCAGCATGGCTGCTGACTCTGCTTTGAACAGGAGATCGTCCAAATAGGGTATTACTGTGATTCCCCTGAGCCTCAGCACCGCCGCCATTACTGACATTATCTTTGTGAATACCCTTGGCGCGGTTGCTAGCCCAAAGGGTAACGCCCGGAATTGTAAATGCAGGTCTCCTATGGCAAACCTCAACAAGGTCTGATGCTCCGGGTGTATAGGAACGTGCAAATATGCGTCCTGGACATCCATGGACGCCAAAAATTCTCCCTGGTCCAGACTCAGGAGTACTGACCGTAGGGACTCCATTTTGAAATGGTCTACCCATAAATGAACATTTAGGGACTTCAAATTTAGTATTGGTCTGAAAGACCCGTCTGGTTTGGGCACCAGGAACAGCGTGGAGTAAAAGCCTTTCTTCCACTCTGCCCTGGGGACTGGTGTAACCACCCCTTTCTCCAAAAGGGAGTGAGCTGCTCTCACAAGAGCTGTACGAAGCCGTGCCTCCTTTGGTAAGGATGTGGGGATGAACCTCTTCGGAGGCGGCCCTCTGCAAGGGATTTTGTAACCCTGTGTTATAATATCTAACACCCAGGCATCCTGGCCTAGAGAAGCCCAAGCGTCCCTGAAAAGTGTGAGACGCCCCCCCACTTTTGTCACTGTCGGGCGAAGCCCCTGACAGTCATGCAGAGGGTTTATCCTCTCCCTTTGTGGCAGGCTTCTTGTGAAAAGAGCCAAATTTTGACTTTTGTGTCTTGCCTCTAGAGGACTGAAACCTTCCCCTGAAAGACTGTCCTCGAAAGGACGCACCACCTCTAGGGGAGGGCCGAAAGGACGGCTTAAAAGCAGAAAATCTGGACGTCTGCTTTGCTGAGGAGGCCGGCAGGAATGTACTTTTGCCGCCCGTGGCCTGCTTTATAATCTCCTCTAATTCGGTACCAAAAAGTACCTTTCCTTTGAAGGCTAATGTTTCCAGAGCCTTCTTGGACTCATTGTCTGCTTCCCAGGCTTTAAGCCAAAGCACTCTCCTGGCATTAATGGAGACTGTGGACACTCTGGTTGCCATTTTAATAGCTTCCTCCTCTGCTTCCACTGCATATTCTGCAGCTGCCTTAATCTTTTCTGCAAGCAGTAACGCACCAGGGTCAGCCTGCAGCATGGTGCATAATTCACCAGCCCACTCTATCATGGCCTTAGAGACCCAGGCTGAAGCAATAAGGGGCCGTAAGGTAAACCCCACCACTTCAAAGATAGCCTTGAGGTTACCCTCCAGCTTTTTATCCACAGAATCTTTGAAAGCTGCACCGCCCTGTACTGGTAATACAGTAGCCTTGGACAAACGTGCCACTGAAGCGTCCACAACTGGGACCTTTTCCCAGAGCTCCGCATGAGACTCTGGCATGGGGTACAGACTAAGGAATCGCTTAGGCATCTGTAGCCTCTTATCAGGAGTTTTCCAAGCCCCTTCTAACAATTCCTGTAACCCCTCATCTGAAGGAAAAGTAACAGCCTCCTTTCGCTGTCGCTTAAAAACACCTTTAACAGGAGTCTTATCCTCCACAGACAGCTTTAAAGCCTGCTTCACAGCTACAATGAGATCCTCTATACCAGCAGCAGAGTTCTCTTCCACATCATCACCCTGATCCCAGGGGATGTCAGTATACTCTCCTTCCTCCTCATCTACCACAGTAGTTAAAGCATAAGACCTTCTAGGGGTCCCTGCCACATCATCCATTTTGTCCAGCATTTCACTGAACCGGTTGATCCCTTTAACAGTATCCTGCATCACCTGAATCAGCGCAGGATCTGCCTGGGTAAGAGGCAAGGAGCCAGACGACTGCTGAGATGATGGCATAGGTCTCTGTGATTCTACCAGCCCATCACTCTGCCTGTCCAAAAGCTGCACCAAAGCGTTAACTGACCTGCCTAGGGCCCTGGCCCACGCAGGTTCCATCTGCTCTGCCCTATGGGGTTCACTGCCCATGGGTCTCACATCAGCGCAAGTAATACATAAGCCCCCCTTGGCCATCTGCTCAGGGACAAACTTTTGTGTGCAAACATTGCACGCGCTCAGTGCACTAAGGGCTCCCTCCCCCAAAACCACAGCCTGATGCTCAGACATGATGCAAGTGATAAATGTATATCTATCAGTATACACAGTGCAAACAATGTACAAGCGTTTATACAGAGGCAATGCACCCAATCACTTATCTGTCTGTTGGTTTCAACTGCGGGGAAGCGATGCCCAGGAAATCCAAGTCACTCTGCCAGGATCAGTAAGCCAGCTCAGCTCCGCTGCAAGCGTTCTGAAAGGCGCCAAAGTCAGAGTGAAGGAAGAGACCACAGGTCCCTGCTGCTGCGGGGTCCGTGACCTTTTGGCGCCAACCACCCCCAGCCAGCCGCTCCTTAGGTAGGATTTCCTAGTTCCAGTGTCTCCCCCTCAACTGGGGATCACTTGGAACATGCCTGTCACAACGCTGCTGTCCTCTCATCTAGGAGCTCAGCGTGTAAGCTCCGCATAAAATGGCCGCCGCCATCACGGAGCGCCTGTCCCCCATGATCCCCACCTAAATGTGGAGCCGGTTTCAGGGTACTCCGGAGCCCAGGCAGCCTTTTAGCAAAGGCTATAAGCGCTGCACAGGGAGACCAGACAGTGTCTCCCCTGTGCACAGTGAGCTGACAGGACGCGCTTCTGTCAGCTTCTGCTGCGCTAGCAGTGTGAGGATTCACTATGAGAATCCTCACACTGTGCCTACCTAGCTAGGGTAAAAGTTAATAAAACAATAAAAATCCCCTAACTACTCTAATTCTTCGGCTGCTCCTGCAGCCCTTTAGAATAGCACCCACTCCAGTGGGCACCTAACACGAACTGAAGAGTCCAGGGATGCAGTAGGGGAGGAGCCTACCCTCTAAAGCTTTAGGATAGGTGCCTGGCTCCTTCGGACCCTCCTACATCCCAGTGTTGAGCTGTGTCACCAGGACCATTGAAAGAGAAAAGTAGTTAATCGTAATTGACTGTAAGAGCAAAACACACCATTCCTAATTAAAGGGGAAAAAAATTAAAATAATGAACCCATCAGTGTGAAATGCAAAAAAAATATATATATAAATCACCTTTTGACCTTAGCATAAGACTCAGTACAGACAGTGAATGCAGCTAGCCCTTGGGTAGGTCTGTCACAGGAAATGAGCCACATCCTCTCATAGCAGATAACCATCATTGCACACACACGCACCACAGGAAGGGGTGGGAGGAATCTTAGTGGGTGTTAATGTAGCTGGCTTAGTGTGAGCTCATCACAAATTAAACTTACTGAATGAAACCATTATTTTCTTACAAATCAGTCATGCCTGATCTGTATGTAAATCAGTCATGCCCTCACCCTTCTCATGAAACGGTGTGCCAGAGCACCTCACAGTAACTTTTTATGATGATTTGCTTGACAAATAGGTCTATGTACGCTATTAGCAGTGATCACTAGCTTACTTTCAACTTTTCAAGAACCATGTGTTTCAGATAAAAGATTATATACATGTAAAAACACGAGGAAAAAGGAAAATAAAAGTAATGCTGGGTACACACCAAAATGATTTTGGGCACAATCCCATCAATCTGAATTCAATTCAGACCGATTGGATGCAGAATGAGTCAAAATAGTTAGGTTGGATCCGAATTGGATCAGATTCCGATCCTACCTGCTGCAGGTAGGATCTGTATAAGATCCATTTATCTTAATACAGATGGGATCGGATCGTATGCAAATCGTATTGCACCATTTGCATCCAATTAAAATAATTTTGGTGTGTACCCAGCATAAGGCTGAACACACCTAAAAATGTGTCCAATCTGTCTGATGGGAACAAAAATCTGGCAATGCATGTGAGCAAATGACAATCAACCATTTGCTCCCAAACACTGGGAAATGTACAAAAATGGTTTGTATACATTTGTTAAATTTAATGTATTTTACTAATTTGTTGCTCCCAAAGCAAACCTGATTATTTGCTCCCAAACATCACCAGACAGATTGGACAGATAAATCTGTAGGTGTGTACCAAAAATTACAGTAAGGTCATATGCATTTCCTTTTTTTTATAAAAACTGAGCTCTCAAAAACATCCATAAAAGTATTTGGAAAGAAATATTTCTACTATGCACAGATTACCTTACTGCATTTTTTACATTCCAGTGATCCAACAATTAGAAACATCAGGATACACCAAGCAAGGAAGGGAGGTGTGCAAAGGAAATCTCATTGTGAACTAGCGTTTAATCCTGGAAATTTGTAGCAGGTTTTGCTGGAAGAGGAAGTGAAACGAATCACTGAAGCATAAAGCAGAACATGGTGCGGTTCACATGGACAGAAATGACACAGTTCTCTAAACTGGGACTAATGACACAGGAGGCCACCGTACACCGAGAATCAGCAAAAAATACTGCTCTCCCTTCAGAAGAATGTGCAGTCTCAAAAAATATTTTAAACAAGCAGCATGTTGTCTGCAGAAAAAAATTGTGGACTACGGTCACTAGGTCTACAAGCATTAAGTCGACATGACTGAAGGTCGTCACAAGCATTATATCAACATGGGGAATGTTGACATGGGATTTTTCACAAATTTTTAGCAGTCAGCCGGAATTTCATGCTCTACCATCCACTAGAGGCAGTGTTTTTCAACCACTGTGCCGTGGCACACTAGTGTGCCTTGAGCTGTTCTCAAGTGTGCCCCCAGATCTAGAGATGCCCAAACTATATTACAGCCACCACCAGTTCAAGTGTTATTTACTGGTCTCTTCTTTTCATGTAAAGGACCAATGTATTTTATTTGTGTTACCTGTGGGACCAGTGTGATTTGTTTTTTATATGGGGGGCAATAGGTTTGTTTTTTTTTTCTGTGGGGGCCAATGTGTTTTGCCCTGTGGGGATCTCATGGTGTGCCTTGGCAATTTTAAAATCTTATTTAGTGTGCCGCAAGGTAAAAAGGTTGAAAATCACTGCACTAAGGCGTGGTAGTAGAATAAAAGGTACTTGTGTATTATCAGGGCGCCCGGCTACGCTACATTTTCAATGTAGGCTAAGCTACGCTGTCAGCGTAGCCGGCGCCGTGATAATACAGGAGGCAGCACTGGAAACAGAGTGGTGTGGTTTATACTTACCCTCCTCCGGGCAATGATCCCCGATGAATCCCCAGTGGCAGCGTTCAGTCCCCCTCCTCCGGCACTCGTAGCGGACACTGTATGTAATACAGCATAGTGCCGTTGGCGATGCATTACATGGCTTCCCTGCTCCCCCAGCGGCACTACGCTAATTGTGTACAGCGTCCATGGTGAGTGCCAGAGCAGGGGTACTGCGGGGGAGTCACCGTGGATACCAGCGTGTCAGCGGGGATCGACGCGGTGCCCGGGCCAGAGGAGGGTAAGTATAGACCAGCCATTTTACCCACATTATCCAAATCGGCGTGGATACTGGGGGTATGACGTGGCTAGTGGGGATATTAAGCATTGTGTATTTTTAGGGCACCAGAGCCACTTACGTAGTTTACGTAGCCAGCATAGTGCTGTATTAGTATTCTGAATACACCAATATGTAAACTACGTAATTGGCACCCTGATAATACAAAAGTACCGAATAAAATATTGTGCCGAGCGCAGCGAGGAGACACAATGCTACGTTTCATTGCCCATGTCGACATTCCTGACAAAAAAAAAAAGCGAAAAACCCCATGTCGACTTTTTGACTGTCGACCATCCCCATGTAGACCTAATGACCCTGTCAACCTAACCCATGTGGACCTTCAGTCATATAGACCTAGTTCCTAGTTCATAACTATCCAATGATCCATACCCATAATCGTGATAATACAACTATTTGTCTTTCTAGGGCAGAAAGACATCTACAGTACTTAACCCCTTCAGTGGTGGGTTTTTCTGGGGCAGGAGTACCTAAATAGGTCAGGTTTTTCCTGTCCCAGAAAAACCGTCCACTGATGGGGTAGATGAGTCCCAGCGCTCCCCTCCCGTCCTGTGAACCCCCCCCAGCCCCTCCACTCCAGCGGTCTTTAGCGGAGGTCCCCTGCCGCTGCCAATCATACAAGCACACTGACCGGCAGCAGGCTCGTGGATGCTCAGGAGGACTCGGGCTCCCGAACACCCGAGCGATCCAGAGTCCCCTGAGCAGTGCCGAACATCCCCGAGCCTGACGCCATCTCTCCCGAAGTAATGGCGGCGACAGGTGAGCAAAGGTGAGGGGAGGGGGGGTGTTACAGCAGTGGAGGTGGGGAGGGAGCTGCCTGGTGGGGGATGCTGGTGAGGTGATGCGCCACTGGCGCACACCTGTAGATTTGTGGCATGCCCGGAAAATATCCGGGACTGCCACTGAAGTGGTTAAGTGTCCGTCTCTGCGCGCCCCCCCCCCCCCCCCACCCCAGTATCTGTCAGTGGTAGTAAGTGGGATAATTGCTGATTAATAAAAATGGATAACCTACCCTGTACATGACTAAAGAAAACCATAAACTATAACCAGATGGTGGGAACCAAAGGACGGAATTTGAGATCACATGACCACATGCTAAAACTCCATGGGCTTTTTGAAAGGTGCAGATAAGGGGTGTGACAATTGTCAAGACCCATAACAAAATTTTTTGGACATTGGTCTATGGCTATGTGACCCAAAGACCAGAAAAAAAAATGGTTCTACATGTGCTCAGTAGGCCCTGCTGCAGGGACCCATGGGAGCATGCTTCTCAGAGTATACACTTAAAGATGAACTGCAGCAGGGGTGACATATCATCTAGTGCAGGCATGTCCAACGTTGGCCCTCCAGATGTTTTGAAACTACACATCCCAGCATGCTTTGCTACAGTTTTGCTATTAGAGAATGCTAAAACTATTGCAAAGCATGCTTGGATGTGTAGTTTCACAATATCTGGAGTGCCAACGTTAGACATGCCTGATCTAGTGTGTATGATCTGAGGAAAGTAAGTTTCTAAAGTAGAATACAAACACACACTATGGCCTTTATTCAGATCTGATCGCAGTACAAATTTGGGTACTTATGTAGTATCTAGACGCCCGATTATCGCATCGCATGCGATGGACATGATTTTCCATAGGATTCTATGGGAAAAAGGGTCCTTTTCATTTCCCCACTATCCAACTACGCATGGAGTTGGATATAAACCTGTGGCGAGCGTAGCGAGCCCCGCGAGGGGACGCAGATTCGTTAAAAAGTATTCCGCATCCCCTCGCCACGCTTCGGGCTCGGTGGCTCGCTACGCTCGCCACAGGTTTATATCCGACTCCATGCGGACTCAGTCCATTTTAACATTGAATCCTATGGAAAAATCGGGTCCATCGCATCGCATGCGATGTGATGCGATGGACCCGATTTTTTAATCGGGCGTCCAGATACTACATAAGTACCCAAATTTGTTTGGAAAATGGGCAAAACCATGTACAGGTGGGGCAGATGTAACATGTGCAGAGTGTTAGATTTGGGTGTGTTATTTTGTTTATGTGCAGAGTAAATATTGTCTGCTTTATTTTTACACTGCAACTTAGGTTTTGCCTGGGGCGGGGGGAGGCTTGCACCGGCCCTGGATATAATACACACAGATGTGTCCATATACATCTTTACTACAGGCCATGCTACACAGCCCCTCATGGCACACCAGGCCGCATGTAAATCTATTAGCAACATGCATACATTTTGACAAAAATGCAAAATAGTCACAGCGCAGTGTGACGAAGATGAATAAGGAGACTGTTAATTAGATATATTACTAACTATCTCTGCGTGGGACAGATGGTGCCCATATAGCATAAAACCCATAGTATTGAGCATGTAGGCAAGTGGCACTTATTTGGCATAATAGTCAATACGGCGTGTGGTATTATATGTAATGGGCATTACAGTATGTGAAAAAATGTGCATTACGGCGTGTGGTATAATAGAATAGGTATTACAACATGTGTTAATGTGTAATGGGCATTGTGGCATGTGGTATAATATGTAATGGGTTTGGGACATGTAAAAGGTATTACGGTGTAAATTTTTGGTGCGCACAGTCCCTATTTTTAGTTTGTCTGACTTCTAGATTTTTTTTTTTTAAATTGTCGAGCCCTGGACTACAGTAAAGGCCCATTCACACTTGACGATTTTCAGCTGAAAATCGGTCAAAACTGCAGCCTTGAGAGATTTTCTGCTGAAAAATAGTCTACTGTGTATGGCCCAGAGATCACCTACTAGCGATGATACATGCTCCCGCATCATCGTTAGGAAAGTGGTTCATCTGCTGGTTTTTGGATAGTTTTTCATCCATTATCGCAGTAGTTTATGCCTGCCGGGCTGAAAGATTACCCACTTTCAGCCTGGCGGACCTCCCCGCTGCCTCCCCGCCTGTTATACTCACCCAGCTGCTACGCACAGCCCCGATGATCAGCTTCTTCCTGGCCAGCTGGCGGCTGCTGCTGTTCCTGCTCCCGGTCAGGCTAAACACCCGGCCCCGCCCCGCTCAACACGGAGCAGACAGCACTGCTCCCTGCCTGGCTAAGCACCCTGCTGGCCCCGCCCCCCTGGCCACCAATGTTTATATTTTCTGGCCACGGCCACCAACGTATTCATTTAAATGCACCAACAGTATATTATAATAGTTGCGCCGCTCACCTGGATCCAGCTCCCAAGTGCCGCCCTCCAGTGGCCGGTTCCCCAGGCAAATGCCTAAAGCTGCCTAGTGGTGGCGCCGGCATTGTGGATGGCCAATCAGCGTCATCCCCTCTCTACCGGCCTTTACATCAGCTATGGGGGGGGGGGGGGGGGAATTCTAGTACGCGCATGCCATTTAAATAAATACATAGGTGGGCAGTTTGCATTTAAATGAATATACATTGGTGGCAGTGGGCATATAAATATATAAACATCGGTGGGCAGTGTTGGCGGTAACGTATACATTGCTGGTCTGTGCCAGCAATACATAAATTAGCGTCAGCACTGCCCACCAATGTATATTTTGTTATTGTGCAGGCCAGCAATGTATCCATTATAGACAACATGCTGGCTAGCTATGCAGTGATAAGTACAGTATAACATGCAGAGAACTAGAATCACTTGTAACCTGGTATACTTAGGTAGGACACTCCATATCCCAAAAAATCAGGACTTGTCTGCCTTATACTAGTATGTGTGTAAATTCTGTTACATACGCTAGCTTTATTTTAAAAATAAAAAAGTATTAATCTACAGTAATTAAGATAAAACTGTTTTAAATAATTCTATATTGTTGGGGGGGGGGAATATGAATGCACAGCTTTTAACAGCTGTAAATAATGAATTCAGGTTGCCAAGTTGAAATAATTACTATCCCCTGTATAAGACCAGGTCCGCTGCGTTGCGGCTATTTGAAAACTTGCGCCAGATCGCAATCCATTTGGAGCTCGATACAACAGCCAATCAGGAGACGAGCTACCACTGCTGCCCCTGATTGGCTCCCGAACCGCAAACTCCAATTGGCTCACAATGCCAGTTTTGTTTAGTGTTTGGCGACCGCTCTAGTTCGTAGTTCTGCATGACTGTTGCTGCCAACCCTTTCCAGCCATGACCAGATTCTGATTCCTCCCCAAAGAAATCTGGTCGCCAGGAAGCAGAACCTTGTCGATGTGGCGACCTGGCGCCCAGGGTTTGTCGAGCCCTGCATTAGATATATAACTTCAGCTGAGCTTGGGAAGTTGCTGTAGTTTGGAAACTGGTATGCACAGCAGACCCTAGAGTCCCTCGGAAACCTGTAATGGATTACAGTTTGCCAGATGCTGGAGCCCTCCTGTCAGAGGAACCAACGGACCCTCCGGCGCACCTGCAGTAACACAGTATGATTTGCGGCCTTTGAGCTACAAATACTGTCCCTGCATGCAGTCACAATCCATCTGGAAAGTTTTCCTGTTGCCGAGGAGACAAAACTCCTTGATACGTCACTTCCGCCTGCTTCTCAGCCTGACCTCTGCTGACCCTCTGCCCTCCAGACCAGCGCTCCCCCTCACAGCGTCTGCAAGCACTCCTTCTGGACAATCTACGGGGAGCTGCCTGTCAGTGACATTGACGCCATCTGAAATAGCCCACCATTCACGGCGTGCCTCAGACACCACCACGTAAGGTGTGGGTTATTTCCTCGCTTTTGCAACATCAAAGGCTGGTATAATCTTTTTTTGGGTGAACTGTTACTTTTACACATCTGCCTACCCATCTACATATTGCTTGTGGTCTTGCTTATGCCTAACAATACTAACTATTCATCAGGACATAATTGCATGTTCGCTTACATAATTGGGCACGTTGCCACTGCTTATTAACATGATGATACTGGCATAATCCTGCTGATTGTAAAGTGGACGATGTAGCAGCTATCTCCAAAACAGCTCACTGCATTTATCTATTGCTGGAACGCCAGCTGAAGTTATACATCTAATGTCATTTAGAGTTCAGGCTGAGTTATCTTTTGTGTTACCAATTATTGAAGTTCTAAAAGTGTTATTTTTAGCTATACAGTGTGTCCTGTATCCTTATATATTTGAATGGTACCACACGCTGATCATACCGGTATCAACCCATCAGCGCAGTGCAAAACTTTCCCTCCTTCCTTTGATCTTTTAGACACTCTTCTTTTAGAGCTGTGACATGCTCTTTTTACACATGCAGCAGCTGGGTTGAATGAAAATCAAACACTAATTTTAATCAATTGATCCCTGAACAGTGCCTGGGTTATAAGAGTGGATTCAACCCTAGGGTTCCACCACCCTTTACCTTCCATACAACAAGGAGTTAATCTAGTTATATACTAGTGTGATTTCTTAGCCCAACTGATCGGGCTGAGAAATTGGGTTAAAAGTGGCCAAATTACATGTGTTTGACATAAGGTCCAATCCAATGCGTGGTCCTGTGTGCATCAGATTGGAGTCAGAGATAGTACTTACTTGCTTGGGCAGCACGGTTAGTTACAGTTCACATTACTGCCTCACATCACTTACTGCAGTTTGTATATTCTCCCCGTGCTTGCGTGGGTTTACCCCAGGTACTCTGGTTTTCCCCCACACTCCAAAAATATACAGGTAGATGGCTTTCAACAAAATGTAATACTATAATGTCTGTGTGCATGTACATGTGGTAGGGAATATAGATTGTAAACTCTACTGGGGATGGAGACTGATGTGAATGTTCTCAATATTCTCTGTAAAGTGCTGCAGATTATGTATGCGCTATATAAGAAACTGTTTAATAATGTACGACATCCGACTTGGACAACCTCCCGTGAGCGGGCAATGGGATTACATACATGAACTTAAGGGCTTGTTCACACTAATGAGGTTTATACAACAGATATGGCTAAAAATCACTTAAATATTGGATGAATTTTTTATTTCAGTCTAGTGTAAGCCATTCTGTTGTACCTTTAGGTTATCACTTTTAGAATGTGGTATGATGACTATTTCTTATGCTCAAAAGTGCACAAGGAAACAACCTTGCTATGCAATGTCTCCGCGAAGGGAGCATGCTAAAGCCACCCATTTGCCACTGAGCTTTTTGCTAATGTCTAGCTCTGAATTGCCTGAAAACCTGAACCATAATTTACTGTCCACAGAAAATCCAACAGGAATATTACAGGTTCCAATATCCTATTTTAGTGTTCCCGCTAGGCTGTTTTAGAGGGGCGCTGCGCCCTGCCCGATTTTTAAAGGGCAAAATGCACCCTGCCCCTCTAGCAGCGCCCCGCTAAAACAGCCTGGTGCCTGCCCGACTCCTTGTACAGGGAAGCCCAGCGCCGCCTTAGATGGCGATGCCCGGCGCTTCCCCGGCATCAAGGCACCTTCCCCCGTGGTGACAGCATCTTCGGCAGGGCCGGGTTAGCCCCCTGTACTGACGTTGACAGCCGGGCCCCGCCCCCTTTAGTGACGTCGGTGGCCCGGCCCCTTTAGTGACGTCGTGGTCTGGGACCGCCCACAAGTGTGCCGTCGGCGGCCCCGGACCGCCCCCCGGTGCCCTTCCCGGCAAAATTTCTAGAGTGAACACTATATTTAGAATATACAGAGCCTAACAGGCCATATCAGAAATTAATTTATGAATGCTAGTATTTGTGTTTAAAGGCCCTCATACATCCGCAATCAATTGGGGCAGTTTGGCGTGCAGATGATAGGTGTGTACCCAGTTTTGTATGTGTATGAGGAAGTTTAGATGATGAATTAGATGATTTAAATACCTGACAGTCCCAAGCAAGATACTACGTGTATCTCTTTATTAAGTGTGCCGGAAGAGTGACCGACACGCGGAATCCCCCCCGCCCCCCCCCCCCCTCTGCCGGGCTCCTGACAGTCGGGATTCAGATGTCTGAGAAACGACAGTTGGAATCCTGACTGTCGGGGACTTATACCATACCCTTTATTAAGTAGGCTATTTAGCATTAAGCCTGAATGCGAGAGGGATGTATTATAGGGTTCCGACAGTCATTAGCCCGACGTCGGGATCTCAACCAGACGGTCTCGGACAGCATGGCGAGCACAACAATGTCCCTTGCAGGCACACGGTGCTTGCCACGCTGCGGGCACGGTGGCTCGCTATGCTCACCTCCTATTCTATTCTCCCTCTATGGCGGTCGTGGACATAATCGAGCGGATGCGGTGCACTTTATACTGTGTCCATGTCGACTGTTGACATTCAGGTAAAAAAAAAAACAGTGAAAAACCCCATGTTGAACTACCGACCTGTCGACCTAGACCCATGTCGACCTAATGCTGCCGATTGCAACCCTTTGAAATGAAGCTATGGATGAAAGGGTTATACATGTGCCCCTGCCAAACATTTATTAAATGGGAGGCACTGTGACTAAGCTATATATTTCAGTAGGAAGGTTTATTATACTCAGTTAGCTGTAGTTGCTTCTTTCCTGAAGGGATTCATTGTATTCCTGCCAAACTAGAATCGAGTAACTCCCCCACTTCTGAGTTAATATACACACACACACACACACACCACACATTTTTTTGCATAGCCCTAATGAGCTTTTTGTTTTCAGGCTTCAGATGGCTTTCTGCCTCTGATACATGTCATTATTCCAACACAGACCACACTCATGACATTTAAATGCAACGGTTTCCAATGTTAGAATTATACTTCTAAAGTTTGTATGCATTCCCTGTACAAAGGGTACATAAATGAATTATTTTGTAACTTTATTGGAAGTTAACAAAATTTTCTTGAGTTCTGTGGACGAGTGCCCTTTGTACAGTGTTCACTACGCCTTCTCCATTACTTAAATATTCCTCATTCCCACATGCCGTAATTACATATTATGCCACACACTGTAATAGGCATTACAGTGTGTGGCATGTGTAATGAGCATTCCGATGTTTGGTATACTGTGTAACGGACATTACGGCTTGTGTAAAATATTGGTGCGTGCCTTCAGCGTGCCTTCAGCGTGCATTGTCCCTAAATTTTCATCCTGGCTCCTAGATTTTAAAGAAATTTGTCGAGCCCTGATCTAAGTTCATTTAGAGTTAGCATTTTTGTTAACAATTATTGTTTATATTTGTATATGTTCTTATTCCTTTATGTGGATCTTTTTATGAACTTATAAAAGGGTTATTTTTTAACTATCCAGCTTGTCCTGTATCCTTGTGATCAGCATGTGGTACCATTCAAATACATATCAACCCATCAGCACAGGGTAAACCCCCCCTCTTTAACTCCTTGTTGTCCCTAATCAGGGCAGCATATGAATTAAAGGAATTGCCACCTCATGGTGGGGTGTGGCAAGCACTTTTGAAACCATCCTAAAAAGCACCACCTTCACCTGTACCAAGAGCATCGGTCTTGTGCGGCAAACATCGGACACAGATAAGTCTATCATTCTCCTATATCAGGCCTATTCTGCCAATATTGATACAGCTGTAAGGTATGCCTTAACACATATGCTCATTACAGATGAATAAATGCATAACAAAATATAGAGGTTTAAATACACTAGTGGTGATATAGAGGTGAGGAGACTCCTCATTTGCAGCCTACATCTTACACATATATGCCCTGAGCAAAAATGAGCATACCTAAGTGAGGATAATGCAGAGAGCGACGATTCTACAGGTCGGACTAAAAGTAAAAATAGTATTTTAATACCTACCAGTAAATCCTTTTCACGTACTTCATATGGGATACTGAGGTCTCAATACATTGGAAAATAGAGGTTATCCGACAGGAACATAAATTTTGGTACTTATGTAGTAGTTGGGCGCCCAATTTAGCTATGTACGCTTGCGGAGCAAAACCGCATTGCATGTCCCGTTTTAGTGACATTCGATCCGTGCGAAGCGATGCAAGTACTTTCTATACATATAGTACTGATGTATGCATATAAAGTACTGTAACTATGCTTTGTGAATAAACTTAAGCTACATAAATAGTGTAGTCAGTCAGAAGTCGCGTAAGTGCTCCTGGTCCCGCACTCTGAGGTAAAACAGTGTTAGTGATGGATGCTACCCAGAGTTCTTCCAGTGTTTCAGCGAGTACTGTCCACAGCACAATGGCAGCAGGTCAGCAGATCTCATTCAGTCTGCCGACATCAGAGGAGGCGGCGTTGCTCTTTTTACAGTGCAAAAATTTGCTGTCGTTCACGCAGACTTGCGTAAATGAGAATCCCATGAGGCTCACAGTGAGAGAAAAGGTCAGTGGCGGTGCCATATCAAGTCCTGTCGCCAAAAGGTGACCATGCGAGCAGACCTGTGGTACCCTGGATGCCGGCTGCCATTCGTCACTCTCATACGGTTTCTGTATTCCTGTACACAGGAACTTACCAGTGTGGCCTACTGTGAAAGGGAGTTAGAGATGTACATTAAGACGACAGTGCACTTACGAGGGAAGCCTGCATCGCCGATCTTCTCTCTCAGCCCCAAACCCAAAATGGAGGACCGGGACTGGTGGTGGAGGTCGATGAGACCCTGTTCTCCAAAAGGAAAATATGCTGTGGGGAGGATGTTGCCCCAGCAATGGGTGTTCAGTGGCATCTGCAGGGAGACCGGGGCCTGCTTTCTGGCAGCTGTCGACAGGAGAGACGCCACCACCCTTATGGTTGCATGTTGCCCCCGGATCGATTATTTACAGTGACTGCTGGAGGGCCTATAAGACGGAGGAATTACAGGAGGCCGGCTATGAACACTGCAGGGTAAACCACAAATACAATTTTGTGGATCCTGAATCTGGGGTACACACCCAGAAAATCGAAAGGATGTGGGGCGCTGCCAAAAGGAGGAGTAAGAAGCACCGAGGCACTGCAAGGCAGCACTTCAGGAGTTCATGTGGAGGAGCACTGTGGCTGCAGACAACCCTTTTGAACGCATTTTATATGCACTGAGCCTCCTGCCAAAGGGTACTGCAGTGCCCACTTAGTGCCTTTTTTTTCGTCATCATTTTCATTATCTTGTTCCTTATATTGTTGTTATTATCTAATCTTTACTGTTCATGTATTTGTGATTCTTGTTATATTTAAATCATTATCTTTGCTATTGTTATGTATTCATTATCTGAATCATTCCTCACAAAATTTACAGTTTGACGTTAACATTTGTCCACATTACTGTCTCAGATGTGTTGTATGGCTGCTGTGAATGTGTTCCTGAAAGCACCCCACTATCCACGCTACCCCAAAGCATGGCGAGGGGCAGCGGAATGCGCCGTAAGACCTTTTCATACCCCCACTATCGACGTCAGCGTGGAGTTGACCTCATACAGTGTGGCGAGTGCAGAGAGTCACCGAATCCGAAGCGTGGCGAGCGCATCAAGGGGACGCGGATTACTTTACATGTTTTCTGCGTCCGCTCACCATGCTTCGCTCTGTAGCTTGCCGCGCTATATAAATTCAAATCCACGCCGACGTGGATAGTGGGGGTATGAAAAGGTCAGGAGGACGCGTTCCACCGCCGCTCGCCACGTGGTGGCGTGGATAGTGGGGGAATGCTGCGCTTGCAATGCTATAGAGTAGTGTGGATGTTGGGGGCAGCTAAAATTGGCACTACAGTTAATGCCATCACACCTTACAAAAATCACATACAAATCGCATGCGGTTTTAGGCAGTGAATACATTACTCAGTAAGATTGCATCGCATTATAACGTTAGGTACAATGCGATGCGATAAGCCGCGCAAAAATAGCAGTGAATAAATTCGTTTGTATTATCGCATGATACTGAAACTGGACATGCGATAAGATTTCTTTACGCAGAATAGCCCACTAAGCAAATTGCTTAGTGGGCACCAAACTACTACATTAATACCTCAATTTTCTTCAACCAGGGTGTGCTGGCTCCTCCCCGCTACTTCCCCTCCTCTAGTCAGTTAAGAAACTGTGCCTGAAAGAAGGATGAACGTATGTGAGGTAGGATTAAGCTTAACTAAGTAAAGTGGTGAGATTCACACCAGCACACCACAACAGTCACAACAACATTCGTAACTAATGTAAGTTAACTTGTCATTGTATTTGCAACAAAACACAATCACAACTGTGATATAAGTAAGTAACATGGTCACCAAAACTCAGGTGCTTAAACCCAGGTATGAACCTGACAAGGTACAATACAGAACCGAATCCACTGTCTAGCAAGTAGAAGAGAGGCGGATAAAATCTCAAGGTAACTTGCAACAGGAGAACCACACTGAGGATGAACTACGTGAAAAGGATTTACTGGTAGGTATTAAAATCCTATTTTCACTAACATTAATATGGCATACTGAGTTCTCAATACATTGGGGATGTACCAAAGCTTCCAGAAGGGGTGGGAAGGTGCGTAGACTGTTGCAACACCGCCTGCCCAAACTGGGTATCCTCTTTGGGCAAAGCGTCAAATTTATTAAATTTGACAAAGGTATGTTTACTCGACCAAGTGGCAGCTCTGCAGAGCTGCAAGGCTGAAACACCCCGAGCAACCGCCCAGGATGCGCCCACCGCTCTTGTGGAATGAGCTCTCACAGATGCTGGTAATTCCAAATGCGCTGCCCCATACACCTGTTGATCTGATCCACCTGGCGATGGATTGCTTCAAAGCCAGGCAGCCCTTCTTTCAAGCATCATAAAGTACACACAGACACGGACCCGAGCAGTCATCTTAACATAAGCCTTAAGAGACCTGACCACATCCAGGGATTCAGGAATCTCCTGATGTCCCAAACTGGAAGGCACCACAATCTGTTGGTTCACATGGAACAATGACACACCTTTGGTAAAAATCGCTGATTTGTCCGGATTAAAAATCAGAAAAGGAATTTTGCAGGAAAGAGCACTCAGCTCTGAAACCCTTCTGGCCGAGGTGAGGGCCAGCAACATTACTGTTTTCCAAGTGAGGAATTTTAATTCCATCGTGTCAATTGGTTCAAACCATGAAGATTGACGAAAGGTCAGGAGTCCTGACTCAGGACCACCTCCAAGTCCCATGGAGCAGTCGGCAGCACAAATGGCGGCTGAATGTGCAGAACGCCTTGTAAAAAGGTCTGGACCTCTAGCAATAGAGCCAATTTCTTATGAAGGAAGATGGAAAGGGCAGAGATCTGAACTTTGAGGGACCCCAAACGCAGGCCTACGTCCAAGCCCAACTGCAGGAAACAGTCCAGCTTGAAATCTGCAGGTGGAAAACCCAGCTTCACACCAAGCTACATATTTTCTCCATATCTTATGATAGCGAGACGCAGTCACAGCCTTCCTGGCCTGGGTCATGGTATTAATGACCAAAGGGATAAACCTCTTATGAGCTAGGATCTGCCGCTCAACTTCCAGGGCGTTAAAACGAAGCCGCCCTTAGTCCTGGTAGACGAATGGGCCTTGAACTAGAAGATCCCTTCTGAGAGGTAGGCGCCATGGATCTTCTACTAACATGCTTAGCAGAATTAGCTCCGGAATGGCCTCGAAGGGCGTGGTACTATCAGGATTGCCTCCACTCTGACTTCGAATATTGTTCAGGACTCTTCCTAACAATGGAATTGGCAGGAATAGGTATACCAGATCGTATGACCAATCTGTGGTCAAGGCGTCCACTTCTTCTGCTTGAGGATCTCTTGTCCTTGAGCAATATTTGGTTAACTTCTTGTTGACCCTGGAGGCCATTAGGTCTATCTGTGGTCTCCCCCACAGATCCACAATGTCCGCAGACTTGGGGATGCAGTCCCCATTCCCCGGGGTGACGCTCGTGTCGACCGCGGAAGGCCGCTTCCCAGTTGTCCACCCCAGAAATGAAGATGGAGGATACCGCTACTGCATGTAGCTCCGCCCTCAGGATAGAATCTTGGTTACTTCTCTCATGCAAGTCCTGCTCTTGGTCCCTCCCTGACAGTTGAATGAGCAACCGTAGTTGCATTGTCCGATTGGACCTGAATAGCCCGATCCTTCAGGAGGAACTGAGCTTGATGTAATGGTTGTACACTGTTCGAAGCTTCAAGACGTTGAAAGAGGCCACCATCTTGCCCATCAGACTGAGACATTGGTGTACTGACACCTGTACTGGTGTAATCACTTCCACCAATAATTGTTGCAGAGCCAGCATCTTGTCCTCTGGGAAAAATACCGTCCTTTCCACCGTATCCAGTATCATCCAAATGAATTGGAGACGCGGAGACAGGACTAGGGAGGATTTGGGTATGTTCAAAATCCATCTGTGTTCTGTCAACACCTTCCTGGTGGTAGCAATTGCTTCCAGCAATTTTTGTACCAACTCTGCCTTTTGGAGCAGGTTGTCCAGGTATGGGATTAGGTTTACGCCCTGCATCCGTAGTAGGAACATCATCTCCGCCATAACCTTGGTGAAGACTCGCGGGGCTGTAGACAGGCCGAATGGTAAGGCCTGGAACTGTTCGTCCAGAATAGCAAACCGTAGTTAAACCTGGTGTGGGCCCCACACCAGTATGTGGAGATAGGCGTCCTTCACAATCGATGGATGCCAAGTACTAGTGTACCTGCAACCCTGCAATTACCGCTCTCAAGGATTCCATCCGGAATTTGAACACCCAAAGATAAGGGTTCAGCGTCTTGAGGTTAAAGATCAGTCTGACCGAGCCATCCGGCTTCGGTACTACAAACAGGTTGGAAAAGTAACCCTGTTCTCTTTCCAGAGGTGGGACTGGTACAATTACCTGAGACAGGACCAATTTTTCCACAGCTTGTGTGAGAATCCTGCGATCCTCCGCAGCTGCCAGTAGTCCTAACCTGAAGTACCTGTAAGGAGGCGGACTTTGGAACTACATCTTGTAACCGTGTGAAATAATATCCCTGACCCAAGGGTCGAGGGCGGATGCATCCCACACGTGGCTGAAATACTTCAGCCGAGCCCCCCCACCGTGAGCAATACTCGGGGTGGGCGGAGCCAGTCATGCTGATGGCTTGGGCGCAGCTGTGGTCTCTAGCTGAGGAGGCCGTAGCTATCCTGGGCTTGCCACGTGCACCTTAGAGCCACCTCTGGCTTAAACTTGTTGGTCCAAAAGGACTGCTGGGTACCACCTGAAAAGGGTCGTCGCACCTGAGTGGAAGCAGATGGAAGGACGGTAGACTTACCAGCCGTGGCCTTTGAAATTAATTGGTCTAATTCACTTCTAAACAATCTTTCCCCTGTGAAGGGAAGATTTTCCACACTGCGTTTGGAGTCTGCGTCAGCGACCCACTGCCTTAATCACAGAGCTCTGCGGGCTGATATAGCCATGGCCAAATTTAACACATTGATGGCGCCTAATTCCTTCTGCGCCTCACACAGCATCTTTGACGTGTCTTGGATGTGGCATGTCGTCCAGTAAGCCTTTTTGTATCTGGTTAGCCCATGTAAATACAGCTTTGTCCATCCAGCAGCTAGCGATCACCGGGCATTGTGACGCACCACTGGCAGTATATATTGCCTTGACCGTGCGGTCTAGCTTTTTGTCCACCGTATCTTTTAAGGTTGAAGTCCCTGGAACTGGGAGTACCACCTTCTTGGAAAGATGGGACACTGAAGCATCCACTACAGGAGGCTCCTCCCATGCTTGGCGACCCGCAGGGTCAAAGGGAAAGGAAGACTTAAAACATTTGGACAATTGAAAATGCTTTTCAGAGTTCTTGCAAGCTGATTTAAAAGACCTGCTCCAAATCAGTCTGCTCTGGAAACACAATATCCTGCTTCCTATGGGAAACAAAGAAGGGATCCCCTTCAACAGGAGCATCCAGAGGCAACTCTAGTACCTCTCTAATGGCTAGAATAAGATTCTCTGTGCCCTGGATGGGAGGCTGCGACCCCTGAAAGTCATTTGCAGTCTCTACCTCCTCCTCGCCATTATCCTCCCCTTACTATGGGTCAGAGTCCGGGGCAATGGCAGTCAGCGCCCGTTTACGGGATATCCCAGGCATAGGGGTGAGAATATCCACCCTAGCAGTGAGCACAGATAAATCATGTTGCACCTGTTTTGTCTGCAATGTACTGTATTAGTCACCCTGTGAAACACCACTAAGCTGTGCAGAAGCACTGAGCTGTGGTGACATACATTGCTCACATGTAACTTGAGATGTGGATATTGGAGCAAACAGTGCTGCAAATCATACAAATTATTTTTCTCACCATCGTGGCAGAAAAGAACACCACACACACTGAACATACTTCGTATAGCAACCAAATAATGTGTCTGTAAGCAGATATGTTCAATAAGATAGAGTAAGTATATATATATATATATATATATATATATATATATATATATATATATATATATATATATATATATATATATATATATATATATATATATATATATATATATATATATATATATATATATATATATATAGCCTCAGACAACAGTATTCCGGTGTGTTTTGTCAGTTAAATAAGTGGAAAACAAGTCCAAAAGGGTCAAATTGGCAATTTATTTACAGTGGTTATCGAAAACATGCCCCATGTCGATTACCACTGTAAAATTTTTTACCAAATTGCCAATTTGACCCTTTTGGACTTGTTCTCCACTTATTTAATACTACTTTCATACCGCAAATGCCGTGTCGCACACGGGATTAGGACACGGGTCCCATCCCCAGAGCAACACGGCAATGCGGTCTGAAAGTTCCGACACCGACACGGCATATTGCCGAGTCGGTGACGTCACATGGGGCGGTGCTGGGCGGCGGCGCGTCATCGGGGGCTCGGGAGGAGGCAGTACTTGGAGCTGACAGTGCTGCCTCCTCCATACTGTGAACGGGACACGGGTCGCTCGACCCAGGCACCCGTTCACACTGCACTTGACACGGGTCTTAGCTGTGTTCAACCCTGGTCATTACCAGGGTTGAACACCCGTGTTGCTCGACCCGTGGTGGCCTTTTCAGACCGCACCGTGACCCGTGTTTAGGCCCCGCGAACACGGCAATAAGCCGTGGTCGGAGTGCGGTCTGAAAGCGGTATAACTGACAACACACACCGGAAGAGTGTTGTCGGTGGCGAGAGCCCCACACCTCCAATCTGCGGACTGGGGAACAGAACTATATTGTGGGCACATCTACCCTTTGTAGGGCACCCCACCATTGTGACATTATTAGTGCGGTTTCTCTCTTTATGTATCTGTATGATAGATAGATAGATAGATAGATAGATAGATAGATAGATAGATAGATAGATATATCGCAGAAATATTAATGATATTAATTTTAAAGTACTCTCCTCCTCACTGCAACAACAGCTTGCTCCTATTTCTGCATTCACTACTCCTGAGATGGCGGTATCACACCTAAATCTAACCCTCAAAACAGCCCTGGATGAAGTGGCTCCAGTTACCCACCACACTCCACGTAGGCCTAGACGCCAACCGTGGCACTCTAAATTAACGAGACACCTACAAAATATCTCACACAAAGCTGAGCGTAAATGGCGTAAATCTCACAGTCCAATGGATTTCTTTACATATAAGAATATCTACCAGTACTACAGTTATGCCCTGGAAACTGCCAAACAAATATATTTCCAAACTCTCATTTCTGCTCAAGCGTCTAACCCAAAACGTCTTTTTAATACATTTAAATCCCTTCTCAACCCTCCCTCACCCAAGCCACCACCAACCACTATCCATGCACAAGATCTTGCTTCCTACTTCAGGGATAAGATTGACAAGATCAGAGATGAATTGGTATGCTCCAACTCAGTTGGTGATATGCTCAATTCCATACCTGAGCCCTCTGAAGCATTTGCTTCATTTGATCCCACAAATGAAGATGAAGTATCTGCACTTTTCTCTGCCTCCCACTCTACTACCTCTCCTCTTGACCCTATACCCTCGCAAATAAGTAAATCTCTGTCTCCTGTGCTCATCCCAATCTTAACTAAAGTCTGTAACCTCTTTCTCTACTGGTGTCTTTCCTTCATTGTTCAAACAAGCAGTTATTACTCCGATTCTGAAAAAACTGAATTCTGATCCAAGCTCTCTCTCAAACTACCGTCCCATTTCTCAACTTGAATGCACCTCCAAACTACTTGAAAGACTTGCCTATACTCGCCTCACATACTTTCTTTACTCGCACAACTTAATGGACCCGCATCAGTCAGGCTTTCGTGACCAACACTCCACAGAGACAGCACTGACTAAAGTTGTGAATGATCTGGTCACTGCTAAGTCTAAAGGCCACTACTCACTACTAATTCTTCTAGATCTCTCTGCTGCTTTTGACACTGTTGACCACACACTTCTCATACAAACACTACAATCCATAGGTCTTAAAAGACACAGCCCTCTCTTGGTTCTCATCCTACCTATCTAACCGCTCCTTTTAGTGTTCGTTTCTCTGATTCTACCTCCTCTTCGCTACCTCTTTCAGTTGGAGTACCTCAGGGTTCAGTTTTAGGTCCCCTGCTTTTCTCAATCTATACCTCATCTCTTGGCAAACTAATCAGCTCCTTTGGATTTCAGTACCATCTGTATGCGGATGATACTCAGCTCTACCTATCATCCCCGGACCTGTCCCCATCTGTATTGAGCCGTGTCTCTGAATGCCTTTCTGCTGTTTCATCCTGGATGTCATCTCGCCACCTCAAACTTAATATCTCAAAAACAGAATTAATTATATTTCCACCAATAAATAGTAGTTACCAACCTGATATCTCTATCGCTGTTGAGAAGATGACAATCACTCCTACCTCTCAAGCTCGCTGCCTAGGTGTTATCCTTGACTCAGAACTTTCCTTTGTACCCCACATTCAATCTGTCGCAAAATCATGCCACATGCACCTAAAAAACATATTTAAAATTCGCCCTTACCTTACACAAGACACTGCAAAAACTCTAATCCATGCTCTCATCATCTCACGCATTGATTATTGCAATAGTCTCCTTATTGGCCTTCCCCAATACAGACTCTCACCACTACAGTCCATTATGAATGCAGCTGCAAGGCTAATCTTCCTAGCCAGATGTTCATCGTCTGCAAAGCTACTCGTCAGTCACTTCATTGGTTACCTGTATTCTACCGTACTCAATACAAAATTCTTTTACTTACACACAAAGCCATAAACCAAACTACACCAACATACATATCTTCTCTTATCTCAAAATATCATCCAACACTACCTCTACGCTCCTCCCAAGATCTGCGTCTCATCCACACTCATTACTCGCTCCCATTCCCGACTGCAGGACTTTCTACGGGCTGCACCCACTCTGTGGAATGCCCTCCCAAGCAAAATAAGACTCCTCAAGTCTCCAAACCTATAAGCGTTCCCTAAAAACTCATCTCTTCAGGCAAGCTTATCAAATTCCAGAACCAGTCATAGAACCTTGCATTCTGGTGGAATCGATGCAATAAAGAATACAGTATCTATCCTTATGTATCAATGCCTATTTCCCTATAGATTGTAAGCTTGCGAGCAGGGCCCTCCTACATTTTGACTGTCTGTAAATACCCTGTTTTGTTGTATCACTGTCCCCTTTGTCAAGCGCAATGGAATATGCTGCGCTATATAAGAAACTGTTAATAAATAAATAGAATAATAAATATATCTATCTCTCATCAACAGTGTGTATAATGTTAAACTGTGGGGGAGACTCATAGGTATAGGAGAACCAGCACACCCTATAAACCTTAGCCCCTAAGATTGAGGAGCTTTTAAACAGTTATGTGTAGTGTTCACCCAAGTTAACAGCAGAATCGGAGCATGCCCTGGTGGTCCAGTGGCAGCACCTGGCATCCAGTGTGAGCGGGGCTGTCAGCGGTCCCTGTGCAGGGACACCGCCATCTTGCCGCACATGAACCGGGGTACCCCACTGTGAGGACCCCAGGTAACACTGTTGTTTTCAGGCTGAGCCAGGGGTGTGCGCGCTGCAGCACCCTCTCAAATCAGTGGACCTGCAGCAGGGATCAGCTCGGTACCTGAAGAGGCCAGCAACTGTCCCTTCCTCTGGCTTCCCACGAAGAAGGGAAGCTGTTAAACTCAAAAGAGCAACCATAAAATAATAAAATAAAAAAACTGAAGAAAAACTCTGGAGCTCCAGGAGTGTGCATCCTCTCCTGAGGGCACATTTTCTAAAAAACTGACTAGAGGAGAGGAGCCAGCACACCCTGGTTGAAGACAATGTATGTGCCGATCTCCTGTCGATAACCTCTATTCCCCAATGTATTGAGACCTCAGTATCCCATATCAATGTTAGTGAAACTGGGTTGTTACGAATGAGCCGATTTCATGTGTAGGGGGTGTACATGCAAATGTGACCTGGATGTAAGTGAAAATAGTCCTGATAGGTGTTACTTTTGGTACCTAGTACAGGGCAGGTACAAGTGATCACCAAGGATTAGAACCGATGACAATCCAGGTGCATATGCTGGATCACCTGCACACATGATGCATGCTTTTTTTCTGTGTACCGATGGTGTGCCACAGCTGTGTAGTTTCCAGTTCGCATGCCAACATAATGTCGGCAATTCAGTCAGATCATCAAGCTGCCACCTTCCTGTACATCAGCAATGCACATCCAATAATATCAGTGTTAGTGACGTCTACACCTCCCCTCCCTGCTTATACGTTAAAGGGATTTCGGTACTCTTTACTTAGAAGGGCGCCCACGATTTTGATCGTGGGCATCGTTAGTAAAAAATCTCGGGCATCTCGGGCATTGAATGCACTAAAAAAATCGGGTGTGATCAACCGACGAGATGCCCTAGATTTCCCATAGGGAACAATGTTAAATGTCTCAATTGACCCAATTTTCCTGTTCAATGCCTCAATTGACCCAATTTTTCCATAGGAAACAATGTTAAATGGGCCACAGAGGCCAAATAGGCACCCTGAAGTGTATAATGGCCACCCGAATTGTTAACGCCACCCCACGATCAACGTCAACACGATGCGTGGCGAGCGCAGCGAGCCCGCGAGGGGCGGCGGTACGCGTCCTACGACCTTTTCATACCCCCACTATCCACGTCGGCGTGGAGTTGAGAATAGAAAGTGTGGCGAGCCACCGAGCCCGAAGCGTGGCGAGCCCCGCGAGGGTACGCGGACAGCTGTGAAGCCCGCGAGGGGACGCGGATACCTGTGAAGGTATCCGCGTGCGCTCGCCACGCTTCGGGCTCGGTGGCTCGCTGCGCTCGCCACACTTTCTATTCTCAACTCCACGCCGACGTGGATAGTGGGGGTATGAAAAGGTCGTAGGACGCGTACCGCCGCCCCTCGCGGGCTCGCTGCGCTTCGGGTTGACGTTGATCGTGGGGTGGCGTTAACAATTCGGGTGCCCATTATTCACTTCAGGGTGCCTATTTGGCCTCTGTGGCCCATTTAACATTGTTCTCTATGGGAAATCTCGGGCATCTCGTCTGTCGCATCGCACCTGATTTTTTAGTGCATTCAATGCCCGAGATGGCCGAGATGGGTGCCCTTCTAAGTAAAGAGTACCGGGATTTCTGACTATTTTTTCAATAAAAAGGTAAAAAAAAGGTATGAAAAAGGTATGTGTTTTTAATTAATACGTGTATTGTAACAGGAGAAGCACATTACATTTATAAACGTCAAAGTCTATTCCATTATAATTTTAATATAAGCTTTCTAATGGTGTGTACACACGGTCAGATGTGCCTTAAGATCCTATCCACGATCCGATCGGATCGTGGATAGGATCTTAAGGCACATCCGATTTGCATCCAATCTTGACTATATAGTGCAAATCTGCACTATATAGACAAGGCAGCCAAGACTTTCTGGCTTCCGATACGTGAACGCGCATCGGGATCGGATCGCAAGGGTTAAAACCCTTGCGATCTGCATCTGATTCGATGTTGACTATATCGTCAACATCGGAAAGGAAATCGGACCGTGTGTACACACTATAAGATTTTTCTTTAGGATACTTTATACTAGATAATAATAATAATAAATAATATTTATAACAAACATGACTTAGGCACTTTTAGAATTGCACCTAGAGCCTTTCTTGGTCACATTTCTTAAGTATAAATGAACTACCACTATTTTTCACAGAATGAAGCACTTTTTCCCACAGAAGCAGCCCAGATTCCTAATGGGCATGGACAGAGAATATCACCAAGCTTGGCTTCTCCAGTTAATAGACCTAAAACAAGCAGTCTGTGTGAGAGCAGAGAGCGAATAGTACCAGCCATACTGCCAAATAAGGATTGCAGAGGCACAGCAAGCCAGGAAAAGGCCTCCACAGCTTACGTAGACCAGAGGAAGACTTTAGTCATCCATTTCCTTCAAATGCTGGAGTGTTTCCAACAGACTTTCTGCAGACAGACCTGAGCAATGCAGCAGCTTCCATACACACTTTATCCGCTCAAAGTCAGTAAACACTATATATTTTTAATGCAACTTTATCATCAAAATTTCAATAAAAATTAGAAATAAATTTGTAAGATATGAATACATAAAGCAGCTGCTGACTGCACCTCTGACAGGTTAGGGTTATACCTTAGGCCAGTGGTTCCCAACCCTGGTCCTCAAGTACCCACAACAGTGCATGTTTTGCAGGTCTCCACACAGAATCACAAGTGCTATAATTAGCTCCACCTGTGGATTGTGCCTGAATAATGAGTGCACCTGCCGGGTGACCTGGAAAATGTGCACTGTTGGGGGTACTTGAGGACCAGGGTTGGGAACCACTGCCTTAGGCAGTTGGAAAGTCCATCACTCACCAATTTAGCTGCGCCTTATACACTGGATGTTTGTAAATGCATTTCATGGGGGTATTCAATCTGTGCTACGATTTCCGCCGGCAGAAGTAGCGGCACTCGTCTATTTAATGCTGCCGACAGCATTGAAGGTAGTCATACCACACTTATTTTAAAGACGGATCTGTTTTGTCAGAAACTGAATTCACGGCCATTTTTTGCTGATCCATGGACTTTCCAGGCACTCGAAAGTCAAAACATTGAACTAACTGTCGAGTTAGTCAGATCTGACAAAAACGGCACAGGATTCCGACAGTCGGAATCCCAGATTGAATAACCTTCTTTTCTACTTTATTTGTTTTGAGTATATTTTCATGTACTTTTACAATTAAGGTGCCCATACACTGCTGCGACATCGCGCAGCAGTGTTCGGACACAGGATACCCTGGAAGCCACCAGGACCTTCCCGGCGCCAAGGACGCATGCGATCCGTTGTGATCGATCGCATGCGTCCCTGCTTCCCGTCAACCTCATTGCAAGGAGCGAGGTCCCAGAACGGGTGGTCGGAAGGCCAGCCAGTCGACCACCTGGTCGGGTCTGATGCACACAGGACCGTGCATCGGACCCGACTGCATGTCAGGGAGAGATGATTTGGTTCTATTTAACAGGCCGATTGGTCTCAATCGTCCGAAATCGGACCAAATCGCCTTAGAGTATGGGCACCTTTACAGTCATATCAAATAATTTATTTTGCAAAACCCAGCAAACTTCTCTAATGTTTAAGTAATTATGTGTAGCTTCATTCATTATGGCTTTTAGGTTAATGTACCTTTGCCAGCAGTGGAAGAGGTGGAAACAGGTATACTAGGGTGACGCAGTTGTCAGGGCATCTACAACCACTGCCTGAGGATCCCTGGTTCTTGAGCATTACCTGGCAACCTTGTGGTTTAACTTGGATGCCATTGGGTCTATTTGTGGATGACCCCATCACTCCACAATGCACGCAAACACTTGGGGATTGAGGCTCCACTCCCCAGGGTGGAGGTTGTGGCGACTGAGAAAGTCCGCCTCCCAGTTGTCCACCCCCAGAATAAAGATGGCTGAGATTGCCGTCACATGCATCTCTGCCCAGGATAGAATCTTGGAAGCATCCTTGTTCCTCCCTGGCAATTGACATATGCCACTGTTGTTGCGTTGTCAGATTGTACTTGAACCGCCCGATTTTGAAGGAACATTTGAGCCTGTAGTATTGCATAGTACACGACTCAATACCAGGACATTGATGTGTAACTTCAATTCACACCATGTCCAACGGCCCTGAAAAGACCTGCCCTGAGTCACCGCTCCCCATCCTAACAGACTTGCATCCGTTGTTAGGAGGATCCAATCCCGGATCCCGAATCTCCTTCCTGCTAACAGGTTTGGAGCAGGGGTCAACCAAAGGAGCGATTGTCGGGCCTGATGTGACAGGAATATTCTCTTGTGCATCAGGAGATGCGACCCTGACCACTTGGACAGAAAATCCAGCTGGAACACTCTGGAGTGGAACCTTGCATATTGCTCAGTCTAAAGTACCAGGCAGTCACACATATAACAAAAGTCTAAAATGTCAAATTAAATGAATTGAGCACTACCTAAAACCAACATATGAAATAATCAATAGGTAACTTTAGAAAATCCAATTTAAATCTGTAGAACATTCACTTTTAGGGGTCCATGAGGACTGGTGTCGCGATGCATTAACTGCAGGTGGCACTGCTCTAGGACATCGCATTGAAAAGGTTTTTTTCACCAGCTTGGCTAAATAAACAAGTTAAAGCACTGTTCAAGTGCTTACAAAGCAAATTAAAAAGGAATAATAAATTGTAATGCGGTTGATCCGAGCTCATAAGGTGTAGTCCAACATTTCATAAATTAATTGTGTTGATAAAAAGAAATAAACTAAAAAACCTTGTTGGGAAAAATGGTGATCTAATAATTAGCCTTAATGAATCACTATTATGTGTTCGACAAATTATTGTTTCATATATAAGGTCTCGTTCTTTATTCGGAACATCCGCCTTTATTTAACCAAATAACATGAAACCAATCCCTACAAACAGCATGATAAACAATCATTTAGATGCAATAAAGTCAGGTTTGGTAAACCTTGCTACAAGCCACTACCTGTCAATAGAGTACACTATGTAAAAGTATAAGTCAGGGCTGGACAAACCCCAGGCGCCAGGTTGCCACGGCGACTAGATTTTGCTGTATGGCAACTAGATTCTGTGAGAGGTGGGGCCTGCTGAGGTGATAGGATGCAGTGGCAGTGTGTCCCTGCTCCTGCCTAAGCCACAGAATGCAGTGTCACACCTCCTCTCCGCGGTGATCAGCTCGCCAGCAGGAAGCTCTGGATGTACGAGCAGCTCCTTCTGCCCTCCTACTAATTTTAAGTATTACAATTGCTGGCCCTTCTAGTCAGCATTCCTCGGAGATTCGGACCTCAGTGACCTCATCCCCCCCCCCAACCCACATAGCTCGGTCCTCACAAGGGTGTTAGCGCAGGAGCTGGTGTCAGTAACAGTCACTGTTCCTGTGCTGTGTCCACCAATTTGAATCCCCCTGCCCGCATAGCTGAGTGCTGCAGGTGTCAGCGCAGGAGCTTGTCTCTTGTGCTGTAAGTATATTATTCCATATTTTAAAGCAGCGCAGCCCGCCCATCGGAGCTCACGTGCCTGGGTCAGTGAATGGCTGATGAGCTTTCTCCATATTTCAAATAGCCACCGGGGTCATGGGTGGGAGAAGCGCAATCTCTGGGCGGGACGGTAAGCATTACTGGTGCACTACATCGGTATCACTGCTGGGGGCATCATATGGGTGCCACTGCTGGGAAATTATGGCTATGGCACTATTGGGATAATTATGTGTGTCACTACTGGCAGCATGGCAATATTACTGTATAATGTGCCCTGCTCGATGGTCAGCACCATGCCCTAAAAAAAAAATCCTAGAGTGAACACTACCTGCATCTCTGAGCGGAGTACAGCTCTGAGCGGAGTACAGCTCTGAGCGGAGTACAGCTCTGAGCGGAGTACAGCTCTGAGCGGAGTACAGCTCTGAGCGGAGTACAGCTCTGTCCTCATCGGCGCAGTAGCTGGTATAGTGACAATGTGCAGGGGGTTTTTTTGTTTGTTTTTTATGTGATATTTTGAAAGGTTAATTTACTAAGCATAGGTTGTTATGATGCGGTTTTGCAAACTGCCATCATCCAAACCCTGATCCCACTGCAATTCTGAAAAGAGCTATGCATGGTGCATTTCTACAATAAAGTCAGTAACTGGATAATGTCCACTAAATTTAAGTTGAAATTATCCAGTTACTGGCTTTATTGTAGAAATGCAGTATATATTGCTCTTCTATGCATAATAACTGCTTGTTTGACTGCAGTTGATGATCAGGAATTATATTCATGTTCGTTACTAATGTAGGGTACACACCACGACGACCTGCTCACGATGCACATTGTGAGCGGGTCGTCAGTGTTTCTTCAGACCCGCTCACGATGTGCACCGTGAGCGGGTCAGATCCAATGGCGACCCGCACCCGGCAGTATGGTCGTTATTCAGATCCTACCTGCAGCAGGTAGGATCTGAATAACGACCGACCCGAGGGACCGCGCATCGGATCGGTATCGGTCCACACCAGGACAGAAAAGGGCCCAATCAACACACAATCTACATCCAATTGGTCGGAATTGGATCTAGATTGAGGGGATCGGGTCCTAGTCGTCCTGGTGTGTACCAGGCATAAGAGTGTGTACACACGGTTCGATGTTCTGTGCGATCCGATGTACGATTCGATGTTTTGTCCGATTTTTACTTTTCCCTTTTTTTTTTTCTCTACTCCTTAAGATATGCCTTAAGATATGCTTAAGATTTTGACTTTTTACCATACAATTTGCTATGCGATTTCCTATTTGATTTACTATGCGATTTCCTATGTGCCTTAAGATTTGCTTAAGATTTTGACTAAGCGATTTTGACTTAACAACAGGATGACTGACAGGGCCCTGGAAATCGTATAGCACATCGCATCTTAAGCATATCGCAAGGCACATACGATGCATGCGATATGCTTGCGATTTGTGCTAGATAGAGTGTGCTGCCCACTCTATCTCCCCTCCGATCTCTCCTTAAACGGGAGCGCGCATCGGGCTAGGAAGCCCTTACAATGCATACAATCAGTATGCGATATGTATACGATATGGCTTCCGATGTTGACGATATCGTCAACATCGGAAGCCATATCGAACCGTGTGTACACACTATTAGTCTCTGCAGCATATTTATTTACAGTTTCTTATATAATGCAGCAGATTCTGTTGTGCTTTATCTCTGTTTGGCGGCCCGCTGTTTTAAATCCACCTGTGCATATATCCCTATACATGTGGTGTGGCAGTCAAATAAGTAAAATTAATATGCAGAAAAGAGCTATGCATAGTGCATTTCTACAATAAAGTCAGTAACTGGATGCCAGCTAAATTTTAGTTGAAATTATCCAATTACTGGCTTTATTCTGGAAATGCCGCAGTAATACAGTATGAGATAAATGGTGGTCTGTAGAAACATAACATGACCTTTACCTTCAGTGTACAAGTGTTTATTCCACAAAAAACAAAAAAAGCTTAAAACAGAATACTCCCTAACCAGACTGTTGTGCAATGGGAGCTCCTGTAGCTTCTTGCAAAACAAGAACATGTTCAAACAATTAGTTACAATAATAATAATAATAAAAAATAAATAAAAAATCTACTGGTGAATACTACACTACTACTAGCAATATATTCTACACTGAACATAACCTTGCATGTAATCCCTCTTTGGGGTGGATTGCCAGCTAATAGTTAGCAAGGATCTTTACCAACCACCCACTTAACACATAGGAAAAATCTATTTTTAAAAAACAGCTCACTCCCTTCCTGACCTGCTAATAGACACATAAACCTTTCTGGTTTTATAGCATACAAGGGTACTTGTGTATTTTGGCGGCGCCCGATTTCAGCATCGTACGATGAACGTATCGCATCACATCACATGCCATGTACCCGATGGCATGCAATGCGATTTTGACCCCCTATACGATGAAAAAGGGGGGCGGCGTTACGCGTCCTATGACCTTTTCATACCCCCACTATCCACGTCGGCGTGGAGCTGAGAATAGATTAGTGTGGCGAGCGCAGCGAGCCACCGAGCCAGAAGCGTGGCGAGCGGCCGTGGATACCTTCACAGGTAAACGTGTCCCTTCGCGGGCTTCACAGGTATGCGCGTCCGCTCGACACACTAATCTATTCTCAACTCCACGCCGACGTGGATAGTGGGGGTATGAAAAGGTCGTAGGACGCGTACCGCTGCGCTCGCCATGCTTCGGGTTCACGTTTATAGTGGGGGGGTGGCGTGGGGGTGCATTTAACATTGTAAGCACCCATTAGGGTGCTTAACATTGTATAAGCACCCATTAGGGTGCTTATACAATGTTTAATCGCATCGCATCGTATGCCATGTACAATGGCATGCAATTTGAAAATTGTATGCCATCGTACACGAACCAACGAAATCGCGTCGCATACCATCGCATGCGTTATGGTATGCGATGGGCGCCGCCAAAATACACAAGTACCCATACAAGTAAGCTTGCTCAAAGCAAATGCTTCGAAAGATAGTAGATTTAGTTTCACTCGCTGCCAACAGATAAGTGTTACGGAGCCTCATGGACACTAGACATACATACTGTACATAGATATAGTGTTCGTGAGTCTCCGCAACACTGCCATCTGCTGGCAGAGAGTGAAGCTACATCTTTCCCACACATGCACAAATACAGAAGGTAGCAGACTAGCTTTCGAAGCTTTTGCTTTGAGCGGGCTTATTAGTACTGTATATTGTTCCACCATTTTCTGGTTTAGAGAGAACAGCTTTAATAAATATATTTATTTCAAGACTAAAGCCCCATAGCGCACAAGGCTATTTCAGGGCTATTTCTAAAAGTGATCTGACAAGATTGTTTAGACATTAAGCACACATCGCCCCATGTATACACCTTATAGTGACAGAGTTGCCATTACCTGACTAGAGTTTGGCTGCATGCAGTCAAATCTAGTTACATCGGCTGTGTTCTCAGCAGGGAACACTGGTCAGTGCAAATCGCTCAAAACGCATCGCTGGTGCATCCCATGTGTGTCAGCATTGTGTGCTGAGCAATCTGTGCTTAATCAGTGGTTCCAAAACTGTGTGCCGTGGCACCCTGGGGTGCCTTGGTGGATTTGCAGGGGGGGCCCTGGGTTCGTGGTCCAGGACCAATTCAAGTTATTTATGTCTAATATAATAGTCAAAATTGTGGACAGACAGAAGTGAATCCTGTCCATTGCCACATAACTGACCCTAAGGATGAGATATAAACAATGTATTTAACTTAATATTTGTTTCTGACTTTCTCAACGAGAAGCCTAAGGGTGCTGCGAAAACATTTCTGATGCTTTGGGGTGCTGTGATTCAAAAACTTTGGGAACCCCCTGGCTTAAGTACATTGCACAGCACGGGAATCCCATCACCCGGCAGGAATGGGGCAAAAAAAAAAAAAAAAAAAAGAAGAAGTGCAGATTTGAAATTAACAGGAAAAAAAGCAAACATTGCATAATTTGCTCTTGAACCAGTCACACTACAATGCACGGACTGCAGATGCATTTATTTATTTTTTTGTGAAAATAAGTATTCTGGATGTAGTGAACACATAAGGAAGAGTTATGACTTACAGTGAAATTTAAGGGGCATACACGTTAAGATGTGTGCTAAGCGTTTTTGCTATTTAAACTAGGTTGACTTACTGGTGTCTAGTTCGCCCATAAGCATGTGCTAAGCGATTTTGCCAAGCAATTTTACTTAAGCAAAAAAAAAAAAAATAAGGCAGGGCAGTGGTTCAGGGTGGCATAGATCGCAATCACTCATACTGTACAGACAGATCAATTTGACTATATGCACCGAGTTCACTATAAGGCAATAGAGAATTGTTGGATCGCGCAGCGCCATTGATCAAAAGCATACACACCGAGCGATCTTTGCTTACTTTCTAAGCGATCTAGCCAAATTGCTCTGTGTATATATGCCCTTAGATTTAGCTAGGACATTCCCAACTGTACTCCACATGCACATACATGAAGGGGCAATTAGAACTTTGTTTCCCTCTCCTTTTTGAATACTCTGACTCAGGCCATGGAACTTGAGGTCGGGGCCACAGGCTACATAATATTCACACAGGCAACCAAGCCAATAATTATATCCTTAGAGCTTTTGAGAATATTTACCTTTTCATTTCAAATCAGACATGTCTTGCGCTGGGAGACTTCTACAACCTTCAAGGAAAAAAAGTCTATAACAAGCACAAAGCTAGTCATAGGCAGCTTTTCTATTCAAACACATCCAAACAAGCACACTGGTTATATAAACATAAGGGGTTGCTTGAGCTTCTCAGAGTAAATATTATTCAGATTATATGCTTTCATAAAGCAAATAAGAAGGTGACCAAATCAACAGAGCAAACATTTTGCAGCATGTAAGATGGCAAAGATCCAAAAGGAATGTGGTTACAATGCACAATACCATTACATGTCACTTTAAACCACTTTAGCTGCAGTTTAAAAGTATCCCATATACTAGTGAGATTTGGGCCCTTTTCACCTCATTCCAACGCATCAGTCCAATAAATCTGGTGGAAAAGTGTCAAATCGCATTCCGATCTAATGCGCAGCCCCGTGTGCCTTGGATCCGAAGAGTGCAATGGCTGCCAATCCAGATTTATTGGATCCGGCAGCCCTTTCTGGGATTCCATATGACACATCATATGCGGTGCTTTTGCATACATTGTATCACATGCTTCCTGCCACTCAGGAGCAAGGGAAATCTATGAGACTTCTCCAATCAGAGAAGTTGCATAATTTATAACAGCCTTAAGTCTTAAGCTGGGCACACACTAGATCAGGGGTAGCCAACTCCAGTCCTCAAGAACTACCAACAGTTTCCATATCTCCAGTGAAGTAATTAGCTCCACCTGTGGCTCTTTTAAAATGTGTCAGTCAGTAATGAGTACACCTGTGAGGTGAGCTGGAAACGTGAACTGTTGGTAGCTCTCGAGGACTGGAGTTGGCTACCCCTGCACTAGATGATTCCATCAGCCCTACATGAAGGAGACATCTCTTTCAAGGGTAGTGCTACAGTATGTGGCATGGCAACCTCCAGCAAGTGTGCATGCATTTGCCAATTCCAGCTCCCACTCAATGTTGCTGTGTACGCACATTGTCTGTGTACCCAGCTTTATACCTACTTTATTTAAATTGCAGATATTAACACAATTACCACCAAAATACCACATGATCAAATGTTATTATAGTTTTCACTTTAAGAAAAAGGCGGAAACAAATAAATGCAAGATTGGGTGCAGAATAGTAAGACAGGTTTGGATAATCCAGCTATTAACACACAAACTGGGATATACTGTATACTGTAGTTACACTTAAGGAGAATTCAATATGGCACAGTGTGCTTGGCTTCACACATCAGACCGTTCCGATCAGTGAAGGCTCCAGCTCAATTCAAAATTCAAATAGGGAAGCCACAGAAACTGCCAGTGAGTCCGTTTGAAATAGCAGTTGGAGCTGCTCCACTATATAAATTTTGAACTGTGCTACAGCCCCTTCTCTGGAGCCTTCCCTGGTTACGATATTGACAACATCCAAACTTTTCATTTGCAACCCTTTGGGGTGCGAGGGAAAATTTGCAATGCTGGTGGATGTGTCCATTGCCTTGAAATTATTCAGCCCCTGGGAATCTACAGGATGTCTGTCAGTAACAGGAGTAGTTTAATTTGCTTATACCATAATCTCTTGAGATATGGGTCCCAAATCGGTACACAAGTCCGTTCACCTTTAAACTTCATTGTTTGTAAATTAAACAATTCTTTCTGCTCACAGCCTCTTAAAGTTACAAGTATAATTTTGTGAGAAGTTGGTTGCTGTTTAGGCTTGCTAACAAGGAATTTGCTTGGGTTCATCAGCTAAACTCGGTGCATTTGTACGATCGGCTAAACAATAGAATAGCCCCATCAGGCAGGCATTACTTACCACCATCCACCCCAAAATAAAAAATAAAAAGGATTTATTTTCTCGTCTCTCAAGGAAACCAACCAGTAAAAGTTCTTGGCATATCCTGGGTTGTGTACACATGGTATACTCAAAATGACAGAGATACTCATTATATCACCTGTGTCTAAGCATGGATAATAAAACTGTTGGGGTGAAGCGTTTGGAAACCACCAGCTTAGAGCACATTATTCTAAATGCCATATATAACTCAGTCACTGCATGAGGGCCTGCTATATTAGATCAAAGCCAATATTTTAGAATTTGCTGTTGAACAGAAAGCCCACAAATGAAGAAAATGGTTCACATCCTTCAATCAGAGGCACTGAAAAAGAAAGCTCTTTCACAAACATAGGCTGTCTGTGCCCTTTCAGTTGCTAGCCAAAAATCTGATTAAGTGTGTCTTCTAGATCTTGCCCTACTAGTGCTTTTAAAAATGTGGTACATGTTTCCTAGCACGGCGCTCATCGTATCGTATACCATAAGACTAAATAAGGTATACGATGGTATGCGACACGATGTTGTACAAATTGTATGGCATCGTATGCCATACAATGCGATGGTATATGATTTCTTTATTGTACAAGCACCCTGATGGGTCCCTACAATGTGAAATGCCCGCCCCCCCCCCCCCCCCCACTATCAACGTAAACCCAAAGCGTGGCAAGCGCAGCGAGCCCGCGAGGGGTGGCGGTTTGCGTCCTCCAACCTTTTCATACCCCCACTATCCACGTCGGCGTGGAGCTGACTTTAGATAGTGTGGCGAGCGCAGCGAGCCACCGAGCCCGAAGGGTGGTGAGCACAGCGAGGGGACGCGTAATACTTTACATGTATTGCGCGTCTGCTCGCCACATCTAAAATAGACTCCACACAGACGTGGATAGTGGGGGGTATGAAAAGGTCGGCGGACACGTACCGCCACCACTCGCCACGCTTCGGGTTCACGTTGAATGTGGGGGTGGCGTGGGGGTGCATTTAACATTGTAAGCACCCATTAGGGTGCTTATACAATTAAAAATCGCATTGCATGCGGCTATATGGCATAAGATGCCATAAGATGCCATAAGATGGAAATCGTGGGCGCAGTGCTAGGAAACAAGTACCAAAAATTTAAATGCAGTGGTTAAAATTCTCAGTCCTGGCTTTATATTTTAATTTAAAAAATAAAAATAATGCATGCACCACTTTTGTATCTGTTTCTGGACCTTCACAAAGTGAAATCCACCTTTCATCCTGAGGTGCGAGCTGGAATGTGCATTAAGCCAGCACCCAAATGGAATTTTGGGCAGCTAAAAGCAGTACTTTAGACTTAGTCAGCCATGTCTCACCCATGTGACTTTCATCCCAAAAGCATGCAAGATGAAGGCAAAGGGAGTAAATTAAAGATAAAGCAATTATAGAAGCGAACAACTTACATAAACATACCGTTCAAATATTTGGGGGACAGTGGAAAGGTTTTCAGGAAGCCTGAACTTATCTGCATCCATCACAGCAATTTATTTGTTGCTCTAGTCATACAAATAGACAGATATTAGCCCCAAATAGGTCTGTAGAATAAACTGCTGAATTTTCTTGCGTTTCCGGCTGAGAAAGCAGCAAGAAGTAATGTCTCCGCTTCGGCAAATGAGTGCCCGAACAGAGCAATAATTAATCTGCTTCATTTTGCGACCGCTAAACGAGTGGCGAAACAATTAAATCTCCCCATGTATTTAGTTTAAAACCAGTTAACAGACAGAACTCCCTTATGAAGCAGGTTCTCTACCAAGTTAAAATAAATACATTAAAAATGGCTTAAAATTATTAGCAGTGCATCAGAAATATGGACGAATGTCACAGTGGTGAATAGAAACAAATCAACTTGTATTTAGAAGAACAGTATAAACCTGTGGGTGTGCCACACCCATCCACAGACAAGAATATGCTGGTATTTTTAGTAAATTCAGGTTAGAACAATAATCACTGTGTGGTTGGATAGTCACATCCTTTCTGTACGCATACCAAAGACCAGGCAGTGTCCAAAAGATGACAATGATGATTATTACTATGTTCCATCCTCAGAACCACATGCTTTAACCAGCATTGATAAAATGCTCTTAAGAGCTATTTTTGACACTTGGGAAGGATCTGTAAAACTTACGTTTTTTCTAAATAAAAAAGGGTACTCTTTACTTAGAACGGCGCCCACGATTTTGATCGTGGGCATCGTTAGTAAAAAATCTCGGGCATTGAATGCACTAAAAAAATCGGGTGCGATGCGACCGACGAGATGCCCGCGATTTCCCATAGGGAACAATGTTAAATGTCTCAATTGACCCAATTTTCCTGTTCAATGCCTCAATTGACCCGATTTTTCCATAGGAAACAATGTTAAATGGGCCACAGAGGCCAAATAGCCACCCTGAAGTGTATAATGGCCACCCGAATTGTTAACGCCACCCCACGATCAACGTCAACCCGAAGCGTGGCGAGCGCAGCGAGCCCGCGAGGGGTGGCGGTACGCGTCCTACGACTTTTTCATACCCCCACTATCCACGTCGGCGTGGAGTTGAGAATAGAAAGTGTGGCGAGCGCAGCGAGCCACCGAGCCCGAAGCGTGGCGAGCGCAGCGAGGGGACGCGGACAGCTGTGAAGCCCGCGAGGGGACGCTGATACCTGTGAAGGTATCCGCGTCCGCTCGCCACGCTTCGGGCTCGGTGGCTCGCTGCGCTCGCCACACTTTCTATTCTCAACTCCACGCCGACGTGGATAGTGGGGGTATGAAAAGGTCGTAGGACCCGTACCGCCGCCGCTCGCCACGCTTCGGGTTGACGTTGATCGTGGGGTGGCGTTAACAATTCGGGTGGCTTTTATACACTTCAGGGTGCCTATTTGGCCTCTGTGGCCCATTTAACATTGTTTCCTATGGAAAAATTGGGTCAATTGAGGCATTGAACAGGAAAATCGGGTCAATTGAGACATTTAACATTGTTCCCTATGGGAAATCTCGGGCATCTCGTCGGTCGCATCGCACCCAATTTTTTAGTGCATTCAATGCCCGAGATGGCCATGATGGGCGCCCTTCTAAGTAAAGAGTACCTAAAAAAGTAATGCCCATCTAAAATAAGTGAAACTTTCTAAAGAATAGGAATCTACACACACCCATAAAATGCTCAAGAATTATACAGCCATGGTTAAAAGTTTTGGGGATGACACAATATATTAATTTTAAAAGTCTACCCAGTTTTTATGATGCCAATTTATATATACTCCAGAATGGCATGAAGAGTTACAACATGAATCTCAATTATATAACAAGCAAAAGGTTTAGTTAGGAGATCCGGCGCAATTCATGCAGCATGAAAACGATATAACCAAAACCGTACTACAATCACTGTCAAATAACATGTATAGACAGAAAGTAGGTATACAGTAAACCTACGCAATTTGTCCTAACACTTTACACAACATCCATCATCTTGAAATCAGATGTTTTCAAAGAGTCCTCTCAGTGGCCAATCATATATGTGGAAAAGAAAGGAAATAACCACAAATTAGTATGAAACCCACAAATCAGCTCCGTATCCCACCATCTCCCCATCATAAGGAGCTGATTTGAGAGTTTCATACTAATTTGTGGCTATTTTCATTCTTTCACACATATACGATTGGCCGCCAAGAGGACTCTTTGAATACACAACATCCATCATCTTGAAATCAGATGTGAAGTGTTTAGACAAATAGGCAAGTTCACTGTATACCTATTGGCAATTAAATGGCAAGTCGTCTCTTTGCCATGCCAATGAATTTAACCCTAAAAACACTTCAGCCCTGCCACAAAAAGACCAGCTTACCCATCAGTGATTCTCGCTAACATATGCGAGTGTTGATGAGGACAAGGGTATCACAGTCATGCAGATTGAGTTAGAACAACAGACCGGAAGATTTAAAAAAGGAGGTTGGTTTTACATCCTTGTTCTGTCAACCATGGTCATGTGCAAGGAAACACGTTAAGTCATCATTGCTTTGCACAAAAAAGGGCATCACAGGCAAGGATATTGCTGCTAGCAAGATTGTACCTCAATCAACCATTTATCAGAACATCATGAATGTCAAGGAGAGCGATTCAAGAGTTGTGGAGGTTTCAGGGCCCCCAAGAACATTGAGCAAGCACCAGGCCAGTCTCCTAAAGTTTATTCGGCTGCAGGATCAGGGCACCACAAGCGCAGAGCTTGCTCAGGAATTGCAGCACGCAGAAAAAACAGCTTTCGCCTGGAAAAAAAAACATAAGGGACAGATTGACATTGTGCAAAAAGAACAGGGATTGGACTGCTTAATCATAAAAGACTGGGGTAAAGTCTTTTATGATTAATTCCCTTTCAGATTGTTTGGTGCATCTCAAAAATACACCTTCTAGAAGGTAAGGTGAGTGCAACCAACAGTTCTGTGTCATGCCAACAGTAAAGTATCCTGAGAGCATTCATGTGTTGGGTTGCTTCTCAACCAAGAGTGGGCTCTCGCACAGTTTTGAATAGTCATGAATAAAGAATGGTACCAAAACATCCTCCAAGAGCAACTTCGGCCAACAATCCAAGAACAATTTGGTGATAAACAATGGCATGTATTCAATGCTCCTATGTCGCCGTAAAAAACGGTGAGAGTGCATGTTTTTTGGAGTGGTGAACTTTTCTCTCCTATTTTGTGCTTCCCTCTATTCAGCTCTGTTGCTTCTCCAAAAATATTTTGCGAAGCTAACTCAGTTCACCCTGCACTTCTCACCATTTCTGTTCAATGGGGATTTTAGTGTCTCTCTCCAAAAGTGTATTCAATGCACAAATTGCGAGTCCTGCTGGTTTCTTTTTTTAGAGCAGTTCTCCATTTTTCCCTCGGCATCTTTTTTAGGTGAACTGTAGGGCTATCTTTGTTAAAGTTGTTATTTTTTTTGTTTTTTATGGTTTATAAATGAAAAAAAATGTACTCTAATGTATTTATTGCAAGTGCCATAATGTTATACTTCTATATTAATTTATTTGGAATTTAATAAGTTATTTTAATGGTATCCAATAAGAAATCAGTAATGCTCCTAGTTAGACCCCCCCTAACATAAAAAAGCATGCAGCAGGCAGGGAAGCTCAGGGAGACCCCACCTAACATAAAACCACAATTTAGGGGTGTATTAAAAAAAAAAAAAACTAAACCAAAGCCCCCAAAAAGGCATTTAAAAACGCTAACAATTACAAAATAAATAAAATAAAAACCCAGGGCACTGAAAGGCCAAAGCACAACACAATAATAAGAATAAATGAGGACAAAATACACAGCACCAGTCTGCAGCCACAAACCCAATTAAAATTGTCACACAGCCATGTGTTGTAATAAAAACAATGCACAAAACACTAACCTTAAACCTGTTCAGAAGCCAAAATCCAGAGATCCCCCGAACACACTGCTCAAACACAAGTCTGCACACCTCACATGGAGAGCAGGAGAAACCTGATCTCTCCTGCTACAGCTCACCCTTTTCCCCTCGCATAATTATGCAGAGTTCGCAAAAAGGGATGGTGAGCTGCAGAAGCGTTGAATAAGGAGACAGACAGAAAGGAGGAGATGATTAAAAGTGGTGAGTGCTTCAGCGAGGTCACGGTGACATGTAGGAGCGAACAGTGAGCCTGACTCGCAAAAAGCATTGAATACATGCCAATGCCTTTTTCAGCATTTTGCAGCACTTGGCAAAAAGGCAAAAGTGATAACCAAGACACTTGGTGAACAAAACATTGAAACTTTGGGTCAATAGCCAGAAAACGTACAACCTTAATCTGAATGAGAACTTGTCGTCAATCTTCAAGAGGCAGATGGACAAAAAAAAAAAAAAAATAGTCAGTATGTGGCTCAAAAGAGGATTAGCAGCATGCCAGGGTGGATTGCAGGTCTTGAAAAACAAGGGTCAACACTGCAAATATTGACATTTGCATAAACTTAATGTAATTATCAATAGAAACATTTGACACTTATGCTTGTAAATACTTTAGGATACCATAGTAAAATCTTTATTTTTATTTTTTTTTTAAAGGTCTAAAAATACTGAGGCTGCAAACATCCTGAAAATCAATACTTGTGTCAGTCTCAAAACGTTTGGCCATAGCTGCATGTAAATATATGGAAACTGTTAGTCATTTGTTAAGCTCCTTATTAAATATATACTTTACCTACTTCGATGACCCATGATGTTTGAGTAACTTTTCATTAATCTTTATACAAGAAGAAGTTAACCATAGCACAAATAGTGGAGTCTGAAAAGTTCAAATCCTATACCTAAAACTGGGTTTCATCAAATTGTATTTAGTACAAGTCAGTCACAAAGGAATAATCACCAAAGCGGAGATGTGGACATACATCACAAAACCTGCAATTTCAGCAATACTCCTTTTACACCAGACTAAAATAGCCCATTTTTTGTAGGTGGTGTAAACGCTCCCATTTGAAAAGACACGGGCTGTGAGACCCAGCATTCCAACCCAGGTAGCGACCAGGGTTCAACCAAGGTCCCTGTACAGTGTAAACTGGTAACTATGCTATTTTGACTAGAATTCACTGGTAACACAGTGCATTGGGCAGCAGCAACCAGAGATTTTTAGCCATAATCGAAGGATAAAGCCACCCGTGAATAAGCATGGATAGCCTTAAATCCTGGACTGTTGGGGTGGTTTAAATACCACATTTGGGAACCACTGCATGACCAGTGTTTGCCAAACTCAGTACAGGGCACCTTAACAGTCCAGACTTTATGGCTTACCATGTATAAACCAGGAGATTTAATTAGTGCCTCTGTCCTTTTGAGTTAATCACAAATTGTTAAGCATGTGGACATCTGTACAACCCAGTTCCTTAAGGACACAGAGCTTGGGAACCCTGGCAATGTATGCAAACCTCCGAACATAACCCTCTCCAGGAGGGACATTGCAACTTCAAACTCTGTCTTAATTAAAACTCAAGTTACAGGCAAACAAAGAGACCCCCGCGGCAGTAAATTTGCTTTTGCTGGCCACACATCAGACCAACTTTCCTCCAACTAGTTGCTTTGATGGAATAAAAATATGGTACTGGATGGGAGCAAATGTAATATTTACTTCAGAACTTTGCTCCCAAAACCTGGAAAAGGACAAAAACTGTCGCTCGGACACGGTACTGAAGTTGAACCTGTTTGATTTAAACAATTTGACTGAATGTTTTTGTCCATTTTCCTGGGTTTGTGAGCACATTTCTGATTGTCCTTTGCCCCCATACAGTACCATATTTTTATTCCATCCAAGCAACTAGTTGGATGGTTGGAGGAAAGTTGGTCTGATGTGTGGCCAGCATTTTTTGTTCATTTTAAAATGGCTCCACCTAAATATATCCAACCTATGGTGTATAAAAATATCCAACCTACTCTACTGTATGATGTTGAAATTTGGTGTAATTTAGTTTCTCGTCAGACCAAATAAGCACAGCACATTTCATTGGAAATCCGTGATGGTCATGAAAATGCCTGTGTTGATTTGATGTGGAATGACCACAATAGCTCTTATGGATACTATCTATTGTATTAGATTGAAGTCGCAGCTATAATTTACATGTTGAAAATAGAAATGTACTTCTGAATTGGCAACATTTATACATCTATTATTAGTGTTCCCTCTAAGCTTCTTATACAGGATGCTGCACCCTGCCTGTTTTTAAGAACTCAAAATGCACCCTGCCATTTTGGTGTGTGCAGCACTGTGCTCCCTTACACTGCCCCCCACCGTGTTGGAATGCCGCTGAGAACTTTCATTGTGTGCAATCATGTGTAATGGGCATTATGGTGTGTGGTATAATGTGTAAGAGGCATTAGAATATGTAATGGGCATAGCAGAGTATGACAATGTTTAATGTGGGTAATCCTAGTACAGTGTGCATCTTTTACATACATATGTTTTTATTTTTGTTTCTAATGTAAATTTGAATATAAAATCTGCCATCACAATTAAAAAAAAAAAAAAAAAGTGTCCTGCCCGGTGCTCAGTACCCTGCCCTAAAAAAAAAATCCTAGAGTGAACACTAATATATTCCATTCAAAGGGGAAAAAAAAATATTATGACACCCACACAAATATAAAATAATGCATTTTCATTTTTTCTTTCATCAATGCTGTCCTCAGCAGGTCACATACATGCAGCATCTCTTCCATGTATAACTGACAGGGGATGCCAGCAGGTATTCTGGCCCCTAAATAAAAGAATAGTGAAACCAGCAGTTTGGATGTGAAAGCGGCCAGTGATGGACAGCGGGTTGAAAATGAGACCAAACCTGCAAAGTCTTTATGCAAGCTGATCAGCAGTCGCTTTATCAATTAAATTAAGGTGCGTACCCACGGAGCAATATGATCAATGACAATATATTGCTCAGCGTCCTGTTTTCATCAGCGACCAGAGATGGTCGCTGATGAAAATGACACACTGCCGGGAGAAGAGGCAGGGGAAGTCGCTGGTCGGAGGAGCATGCTCCTCCGACCAGCGACCATTAGGGAGCTGAAAACGGGAGCGCACACCCAGTGATTTATTGCCGGTGCACACTCCAATCGCTGGCAATATGGTCGCTCAGAGACCATATTGCCAGCGATTTAAGCCCATGTGTACACATCTTAACACTTTAAAAAGGGATACATACAGATGATCGACGGGCATGCCAGTGATCAGAATTTTAACACCAGCATCTTGATGGAGGGAATCCTGACATGAGTCATATGTAAAATTACCTTCCCTCTGCTTCCCCAAACCATCACGCTCGTGCCTAACCACCTGATGTCGCCATTCCTGGTGCCAGTCTCCTTGCTGTAATCGGGATGCCAGCATTGGTTTTGTGACTGCTGGCATCCCGACAGCCAGAATGCTAAACACATCACCTTGAAAAGCACTATAACAAAACACTATAGTTTTAAAAACATTTTTGGTTTATTTATTTTTTTCAGACTTTCTACCTTGATAGAGTCGCCCCTCAAGAGGACTCCAGGCTAAGGGCGAGAGGACTCCAGGCTAAGGGCGTTTTTGGTTATCTTATCTACACTGTAATGGATTATTTGGATACTAATTAAAGGGGAAATCAGATTTAATTTCAACATACAGTTTAAGCAAGGCATGTCCAAACTATGGCCCCTCCAGCTATTGTGAAACTACAAGTCCCATCATGCCTTGCCACAGTTATGCTATTAGGGAATGCTAAAACTATAGCAAGGCATGCTTGGAGGTATAGTTTCACCACAGCTGGAGGGCCACAGTTTAGACATGTCTGGTTTAAGCAGTATACTGTACTATAGCATGGTATTCACAGTAGAAAGTAGGTATGGTGGCTAACAACTGTTAAAGGTTTATTCGATATATTTATGCTATTTTAGTTTATAAAAATCGCATTGGGAACTGTTGAGTAAGACTGTGCCTTTAACGGTTCTCTACTGTTCACATCCTGCCGTCTGACTGCAGGATGCAGGCAGCCAAATATAAGGCGTGGCAGGAACACAAGTATTACTCACATACAGCAACTTAACAGCTCACTGCTGAAATCCCCCAGCTCATACAAAGAAATAGCTTGTGAAACTCCTAAACAGCAATCAAATAGACTAGGCAAATCAGAGACTAGATTGTTCTGTCTTAATGAGTCATTCCCCTTCTATCTAAATGACATTATCATGAGACTGTGGCAACGGTCCACAACTTCATCACTGACAAATTTCACACTGACTAAACATATTATGGCAGTGTCCATTAAACTATCGTACTTCACAGCTAAATAATATGCATGATATTACTGTAATGTGAATACTTAAAATAAAAGTCACAGATACACTAGGGCAGGGATAGCCAACTCTAGTCCTCGAGAGCTACCAACCGTTAACGTTTTCCATGTCTCCTCAGAATCACAAGTGAAGTAATTGGCTCCACCTGTGGATCTTTTAAAATGTGTTAGTCAGTAATGAGTGCACCTGCGAGGTGAGCTGGAAAATGTGAACTGTTGGTAGCTCTCGAGGACTGGAGTTGGCTACCCCCGCACTAGGGGATATAGTAAAAGATATTGCTCAGAAAGGGCTTTCACTCAATATTGTTAACAGCGTGTGGGAGTGTGCATCATTAACAAGCCTCGCTGTCTTCTGAACATGTAGGTCAATTTGGCTATATAGGCAACAACCTAAATGAACAATACTGTTCAGTGTGTATGCTCAATATCAGGAAGCTAAGCTGATATCTGTAACTATATTGGCAGCGGCCAATATTGTATATAACGTGTATGGGGTTTAACAAGTCCAGCATACTAGCAGGCAATTTAATTCTTTTTGGGACCACACTTTTCCATCTACATGGGAGGCTTACACCACCAGTCAGTATTTGTTTTTGAGCAACCATGCATATAGTGTCCAAATTTAACAGAGTTTAGAAGAAATGTCTAAACCAGGCTAAAGTCCAGCATTGTCCAATCCAAACTCCTGTTTGGATGATGAAAGTGCCGACTTCGCGCACATTACTTTTCACACCTCAGTAGGAATGCCACCCCTACTGCTGATTGGAGTCTGAACAACACAACTAAAAATTGCTTCATTTTGGGAGCCTAGTGGCTGCTGTGAGGGAAAACAACTGAATCACCTCCCGGGTGTTCCTTTAGGACATGCAGGGATAATTTGTCACTTTACAATGTAGACGGACACAAACATATGAAAGTCCAGGGATCCTAATGATTGGCTTGTGATCCTGCTCTGTACAACAGTGATGTGCGTAACCATTCCACGACCAAATAGCATCCATTTGTTAAGCTCCACATAAATTATTAGAAATTGTTGCACCATTAAATAGGCAAATAAATACATTCCATTAATGAACAATGATACTGTAAAGACATCTTAATTATCTCCATACATTTTACTTCAGCAGCTATACGCAGTCTACATACATTGTACTCTGTATAACTAAAACCCTGTTATACAAACTTTGAGACTCCGATGAAGCAGACAAAACCAAAGTCATTAGTGGGTTTTTTGTTTTGTTATGGGAATAAAAATAATAATAAAAAAAAAATAATAATAATATTTGCACTATTAAACAAAGCATTAACAAAAAGCCTGGGTGATATTGAACAGTATTTATATAACTTTGGGTTCCCAGAAAACAGCTCTATTGTATAATACAGGAGAGGACAAACAGATGGCTATAGGAAGCTCTAGTACTCCCTATTGGGGGGGGTGTTAGGTTATGCAATTAGAAGAGAAGATTAGGATGTGGAGCAGGAAGGTTAGGCACTAACAGAGATGGTTAAGCTACAGTAAGGGCAGTTTAAGGTTAAAGTGGGTAGGGGAAAATAATCCAAATACAATCCTAGTTTTTTTTAAATCCTGGATCAATTGCAATTTTAGTAGACTAAAATCCTGGGAATAACCTTTCAGACATATGGTCCCAGGATGATGCGTGTGCATGTGAAAAATCACGGGATATTTGCGTATGTCTGGAAGGGGTATAAGAATACTTACCCAACTCCTGTCTGTATTTTCATAATTGGGATGCTCCTGTCAGTTATCTGACCTACTGCATCCCAAACGACAGCGACAGTCATCTATACAAATTCCGTTTTTACATCTTTCCTCAGCCATAGTTCTGACATCTCCCATAATACACACACATAGTGTTCACTCTAGGATGGAGACCGGGCAGGGCGCCGGGGGGCTGACCGGGCCACAGCTGGGGGCGTGCCCGGGCCGCCGCCGGCATCAAAGGGGCGTGCCCGGGCCGCCGGCATCAAAGGGGCGTGCCCGGGCCGCCGGCATCAAAGGGGCGTGCCCGGGCCGCCGGCATCAAAGGGGCGTGCCCGGGCCGCCGGCATCAAAGGGGCGTGCCCGGGCCGCCGGCATCAAAGGGGCGTGCCCGAGCCGCCGGCATCAAAGGGGCGTGCCCGGGCCGCCGGCATCAAAGGGGCGTGCCCGGGCCGCCGGCATCAAAGGGGCGTGCCCGGGCCGCCGGCATCAAAGGGGCGTGCCCGGGCCGCCGGCATCAAAGGGGCGTGCCCAGGCCGCCGGCATCAAAGGGGCGTGCCCGGGCCGCCGGCATCATCAAAGGGGCATGCCCGGGCCGCCGGCATCATCAAAGGGGCGTGCCCGGGCCGCCGGCATCAAAGGGGGTGGGACCGGCCCCTCCGAAGCCACTATGCTGCTGGGAAAGCGCCGGGCATCGCCGTCTATGGCGACGCTGGGTTTCCCTGTGAGGCTGTTTTAGCGGGGCGCTGCGAGAGGGGCAGGGCGCATTTTGCCCTTTAAAAATGGGCAGGGCACAGCGCCCCGCTAAAACAGCCTAGCGGGAACACTACACACACACACCCATCACACACACACACACACACACACAATACTATGCAAAATTTTAGGCAGTTGTAAAAACAATTCTGCAAATTAAGAACGCTTTAAAAAAAAAAATAGAAGTGTTAATAGTTTATTTTGATCAATAACAAAATACGAAGTGAATGAACAGTAGAGAAATCCAAAATCATATCAATATTTGGGATGACCACCCGTTGCCTTCAAAACAGCATTAGTTGTTCTAGGCACACTTGCATGATAAAAAGGTGATACTCATTATATTATTCGAAGTTTGAAACACAGTCATTACCTGAAGCAAACAGCTGTGTAGAAGGCTTAAAAAAAACTGGATGAGGAACAGCCAAACTCTGCTACAAAGGTGAGTGAGGACAAAAGTTTCATGTCACAGGTCATACAGCATTAGTGTTCATTCTAGCACCCACTATCTTTGAAAACCCATGCAGTACCTCTTCCCTGCCTGGGGTGTCACTGTCTGCTGTAGTGCTTCTAGCACAGTGTGGTCTGTATATCAGCACTGATATGCAACCCAGACCTGTGCTAGAAAACCCCACAGCAGACAGCAACACCCCAGGCAGGGAACAGGAATTACATGGGTTTTCAAAGATCGTGGATGCTAGAATGAACACTACAGCATGGCAAGACTCGGCACAACAAGACACATGGTAATTAAAGTACATCAGCAAGGTCTCTCCCGTGTAAAGATGCTCCGTTCATGCTCTTTGTAGAAGTGAAAAGAAAGGGGCAACACTGACCACTGCAGATGCAGTGTCAGCCAAGGAAATGCATCAGATATAAGACACATTATGCTTTCTTCCCTTTGAAATCAGTAGATGCCCCACAGTGCATTCACCTTAGAACTAGCAAAAACCAGTGGGACCCAGGTAGACCCATCCACTGTTCGGAGAAATCTGTCCAGAAGTGGCCTTCATGGAAGAATTGCACAAAAACATAACTGGGGTGTAGAAATATGGCAGCAGACAATGGGGACTGATGAGTCAAAATGGTAAATATCTGCTATAGAAAAAAAGCAGTTTGTTTGCCAAAGGGCTGGAGAGCAGTACAATAATGAGAATGGCAACAGTGAAGCATGGCAGAGATTCCTGGCGAGTGTCAGGCTGCATTGCAGCAAATGAGTTGGGCATATGGTTAGGAATATCGGTATCCTCAATTATGAAAAATACAGGCATCCATCATGCAAAACCATAACTATCTTCACAACAAACAAAAACAAGGAGTCCTGGAAGTGATGATATGTACCCAAAGCCCTAATCTCATCATTAATACTGTCTGGGATTACATGAAGAGAGAAGGATTTAAACAAGCCTACATCCACAGAAAATCTGTGGTTAGTTCTCCAAGATGTTTGGAAGAACTTTCGTGCAATGTTCCTTAAAAAAGTCCTAGAAGAATTTACGTTATTTTGAAGGCAAAGGATAGTCACACAAAATTTAGATTTCCCTTCTGTTCACTTTGCATTTTGTTCACTGATAACAATAAAAATCACTTACACTTCTAAAAGCATTCTTATTTTGCAAAAAAAAATCTACACCTGCCTAAACAACTATTGCACAGTATTGTGTGTGTGTTCATCTCCTTCAGTTACTGTAGGTTGCAGCCACCTCCATATAGCCCTACAACGGGCCAAAAGTACATACAAGTAGCCCCCAGCAAAGTCATAGGCTGTGTACACACGGGGGCGATGATAGCAAATATCACTGGAAATATGGTCCCTGAGCAACCATATTGCCAGTGATTGGAGTGTGCACCAGCGATAAATTGTCAGGTGCGCGCTCCCGTTTTCAGCCCCTGAATGGTCGCTGCATTGCCTCTTCTCGCGGCAGTGTGACATTTTCATCTGCGACCATCTCTAGTCGCAGATGAAAGCGGGACACTGAACGATATGATTGCTGAGCAATATATTGCCAGCAATCATATTGCCCTGTGTGTACGCACCTTTACATCCACTCAATCACTTTATGGGCCAACCGCTTGGATAGTTAACGTATGACAATCTAGTGTTGCAGATAAATAGTTGCGGTGGGGACCAGGGATGGTCGCACTCACGTGTAGCTCCCACCCCCCAGAGATGCAGAACGGCTGGGGAGGCAGAGAGAGCAGCTGAAAATGAGGTTGAGGCAGGAGGAGTGCTGCACCGGCTACAAGCTGGCCGTCACACAGCACCGTGTCCCCCTTTCCCAGCAGGGAGGGTGGCCAGGTGTAAAGCGGGAGCATGATGTGCCTCGTGGCGCTGAGGGTTGGCTGCTGTCCGCAGCCAGCCCACTACTCCTTCAGCGCAACAAGCTAACCAGGACAAGCTACACCACTCTGGCAGCTTCCTGCTCAGGATCGGCCCCCTGCACAGGACACAGCCCCCAGAGGAAGGATGCTGCTGCCCCCCCATTGGCCCGGAGGACACCCCCGTGAGGGTGGGGATGGACAAAGTAGGGAACAAATGGCCCCCAGCAGCATTGTGCGGCACCCCACCCAGTTGGCCGGGGGAAAACACCGGTTATCAAGGACAGCAGGACTCCAGGCTGGACAGCCACTAGAGGAGGTATGGCTCTTGCATCAGGGCAGCAACAGTGGAACCTCAGCACAGGGAGGGCACAAGCTCCAACTTCTGGACCCCTGACTACCCCCCCCCCCCCCACACACACACACATTCTCCCAGCATGCTGGCTCACCCCCAGCTGCAGCTCCAGCATGACCAAGATGGCGCCGCAATATGGCTGCCTAGGAACTGTGCCACTCAGGCATATGTAACCCTGCATCTCCCTGGTTTCATACACTGCATAGCAACCTATAATTGTACTGTCTCTGCATATTTGTTACCTACCTGAATGTTGCAATGACCAATGGTGCAGCTGATGGCTGCCTAGGCACTGTGCAGCTCAGCAGGTATGTGTTCCCTGCATCCATAATCCCCAGGGTTCATCTAGTGCAGTGGTTCTCAACCTTGGTCCTCAGGAACACCAAACGGTGCACGTTTTCCAGGTCAGGGAATGAGAACAATCTACTGTATGCAAAAGGACCGCATATGATATATCAAATGTGATCCTGCCGCCCAGGAAGCCCAGTTTAAGGTGGATCCTTTGATTATGAAAAATGGTGCATTGTGGACGAAACAAAAACCCTGAAACCTACGGTTTTCAGATATCAAGATAATGGAACTCAGAGTTTAAGGCAGTGGTTCCAAAACTTTTGTAAATCATGGTGCCTTAGAGAATCAAGAAATGTCCACAGCACCCCTAGGCTGAATGTTTATTATTGAGAAATTCCAAAAGCTATATTAAATTACGTCAATTGTATTTATAGGTCATCCTTAGGGTCAGTTATGTGGTGAGGGACAGGACTTGCAACTGTTTGTCTATATAGGTTATGATTGGCAGCCACAAGTACTAGTTTTGTCTGTTACATTGATCCTAAATAATTTCAATTGGTCCTGGACTTATAACCCAAGGAACCCCAGCAAGTCTCCTTAGGCAGCCCAGGGTGCCACAGCACGCAGTTTGGGAACCAGTGGTTTAATGTTTGGATTTGTGCACCCTCAGGGGATAATAACAAAATCTAAGAACAAACTTCCGGGCAAAGGAAAATAAAATAAAGCAAACCACATTGTTTCCACATAAAAAAAAAAAAATAGCCACTAATTATTTTGCTTTCATTTTATAAAGCCTTACAAGTTTCTTACACTGGATTTAACTGTCATCTCAATATCTTTCTAAGCTAATGCTACACGTTGTAGAGTCAAGTACAAACTTGACAAGCTTAGAGCTTAAACAGAAGTAGTCAGAAATATTTCATTCAATACAAAGACAGTATTGGCCTTTGCTCTAAAATGTAATCACCTACTGCTAGACTTACCCCAGGAGGAGGCAAGACTCTTAGCTCAGCTCTGTAGACAGATTGTAATAACTAAGATATATAATTACATTCCAAAACACTATACAGACAGAATGATAGAGGGGGCACATATTTTTTTATACAGTATGTACTCCCTAGCAAAGAATGTAAAACATTGAAGCAAAAGCTGCAACAAGACACATAAGGAACAACTGCCTGAGAAAAAATAACACATAAAAGGGAAGTGTCACAGTAGAAAACGGAGGAAGTGACATAACACGCCATCAGTGGTTACATTTTGCTAAAACTAGCATTCACCAGTTATTATAAATGTGCCTATATGCTTTTTTGGTTTTCTGTTTCAGAGCTCTAATCATAAATAGAGAGCCTTTTTGAAAAAGGGTCACTCTGAAAGGTTATAAAAGATTGGGCCCATTTATCATGTAATATTTGTGGATCATTTCCATAACACACCCGTTTTAGGGGGTTAGCCACAAAGTTCAATTATCCCCCTAATGTAACTAGGAGGGACCACAGCAGGAATCTCCGTTACCTGCCCCGAATGATGCCAGCAGCCAAATCCCCCATTGGTTTCTATGGGGGAAGTGATGCTGCTTGATTTACCAATATCCAGAATGTGAAGCATTCTGAATATCGGGTCCAGCAGCTGAGATGTCTGTAACCCATAGTAGCCTATGAGCTACATACCATTCTGAAAGTCACCCTGGAAGTGTGGGTACCTATGTGAAGGAATTTTTCATCACAACATTCTCAGGTTGATACATTGGCGATCACATTTTGGGTGACCGTTATCTGATATTAGCATCCTCATCACTGATTATTTTAATGTGGTACTTTTATTCACATGAATTCATTGTATTATACTAATATATGCTAATGTTTGATACCCAGGGGAGGTTTCTGTACATTATTCATTTAAATACTGCTTAAAATAATTCCATTTTATTATTATTGTGTTGTCTGTTTGTATTTTAAGCGCCACTTGATATTTGTATGAGCAACTTATCGCACTTATGGACGGGCTCCTTTCAGAGCTCCTGTCACTGCATGATACATCCCACCGATAGGATCACATATTGCAATGCGATCTCAGGCGGCAAGATCCCACCCAGATCGCATTGTAAAGGAGATCCTTGTTAAATGGGCCCAAATGCCAGGGATGCGAAAATCTGGGAGTGGGTTGTCACTACAAAAAATAAAACCTCTTTTGAACAAGGGCAGCTTTAACTGCATTGGAACATGACAGTACACGTACAATAACAGAATATAAATCTAAAAACAAATACCATTTAATAACAAGTGCTGTATAGTTCATGAATGGACAACCTTCTGAATATATATATATATAGTTCATTCTAGCACCCGCTATCTTTGAAAACCTGTGTAGTTTCTGTTCCCTGCCTGGGGTGTCGCTGTCTGCTGTGGTGTTTCTAGCACAGGTTTGCATATCAGTGCTGATATACAGACCACACTATGCTAGAAGCACTCCAGCAGGCAGCGACACCCCAGGCAGGGAAGAGGAACTGCAAGGGTTTTCAAAGATAGCGGGTGCTAGAATGAACATACATACACACACATATATATATATATATATATATATACACACATACACACACACACACACAATATATATTTTACATACATAGTCGCATTTAACAGCTATCTACTGTACAAATCTTGTGGCAGGACATTAAGGTGGGACGTGCAAGCAGAAATGAGTGATGTTAATGCCTATTCTCTATACAATCCTTCCTCCTTGTGGGACTAATTAGGGAATGGGAAACCTTAGGCTTACCAGCTGTTGTTGAACTACACATCCCAGCATGCCCTGCTACAGCTTTGCCATTTGGTCATGCCATGCTAAAATGGTTGCAGGGCATGCATAATTCAACAACAGCTGGAGGGCCAAACGTTCCCCATTCCTAATCTAATTCAATTGGTGCCAGCACTATAGTAAACTAATCTGCAAGGCAAAATGTTCTCATTGAAACTGCCTTATTTAGTATACCACAATAAATAAATAAAAAAAAAGGAAGAAGTTGATATTAGCCATGAAACAAATGTAACTAACAGGATCAGGTATTAAAGGGTCCATTTACTATTGTTTGCAGCCAATTCTGTGTTTTGGGGGGTAAATCGGCTTACACATGTCTAGATGAGCGATGATAGAACACTCAGATCATACAGCGCTGCACAGTGATGTATGACTGAGCGATCTGTCAGGGCCAGCATTCTCCTTGAGAACACTGGCCCTGACCACAGCGATTAACTTGATTTATCCAGAGTGCTGATTATTGTCAGGGCAATAGCAACATGTGTCACCGAGCGTCGTTATCGCTACACTACACATGGAGTGATGTAGAGGCATTTCTAAGCGATCTGATTGCTTAGAAAATGCCTGGGAAATCACTACGTGTGTAGGCCCTATTAGCCATAAATATAAATTATCTAGGAGGGACCGCAGCAAGTATCTCCAATACTTGCTGTGCTCTATCCTGCCCCGCTCGCTGCTGCATTTCCCATAGGTTTCTATGAATGATGCATTGCTACCCAATGTATCTATATTGGGCAGCATCAGGTCCCATTGGCTACTGCCATTCTGAGATGGCAGTAACCTATTATAGCCTCTGGGCTTCACACTGCACTGCTGGTGGGGCAAAGTGGTCAGCTGGGGGGGGGGGTGGGGGGTGTCAGCGCTTATGCGGGGTACACACCAGGACGACCCGCTCACGATGCACATCGTGAGCGGGTCGTCAGTGTCTCGTCCGACCCGCTCACGATGACGCGGGGGGACACGACCCGCTCACGATGTGCACCGTGAGCGGGTCCGATCCGATGGCGACCCGCACCCGGCTGTATGGTCGTCATTGAGATCCTACCTGCAGCAGGTAGGAGCTCAATAACGACCGACCGACCCGCGGGACCGCGCATCGGATCGGTATCGGTCCACACCAGGTCAGAAAAGGGCCCAATCAGCACACAATCTACATCCAATTGATCGGAATTGGATCTAGATTGTGCGGATCGGGCCCTAGTCGTCCTGGTGTGTACCCAGCATTACAGTGCATGCACAGCCGATCGCAGGGATGGGCTCCTTTCGGAAAGGGTCACATATTGCAAAGATCCCGTACAGTTCGTATTGCAAATGGTCCCCTAAAGGAGCCCATAAACGGTGCAATGCGCATTTTAAACAAAAATCGCATCGCATATAGTGCAAAACGTACAGGCAGCACATACTTTGTGATCTGTGTGATTTGCGCGGGAAGCACGTATCCGTACATCGCAAGGTGTATGGACACTTATTTTTAAGTCTCTTGGCTTAAGCCTAAGTTAATGAATTTGTACATTCTAAAACTTAGTATAGTGATAAGCAGATTACGCATTACATAGAAACAGAACATGTTCTTACAGAGCGTACTCCCACCAATATTCATAAAAGTTTATTGAGTGGACTCAAATGCCGTCTTTGTCACTGGAGGAACAAGGAAAATGAACTAACCCTGTCGTGTCAACAATAAAATATGCAGAATATTTCAAGACTTCAACAATCTTCTCAGTAGTAAAACAAATGAGATCTGTGACTTTTCTCTGGTGACAGTCACATAGTGTAATGTAGGGAGAGGACCTGATAAAGGACCACTGATGGATAGAGAAAGGTTAACATTGGCCATTTCCTGTTAAGACTACTAATAAGGGACCGAAAGGGATCATTGGATAGACATACATCAGGTCGACCACTGAAGGTCCACATGCATGAAGGTCGATAGGTCATTAGGTCAACACAAGCATTCAGTCGACATGAGGTTTTCACTTTTGTCCCAAATGTCGACACAGACACTATTGTAGCTTCGGACACAGTGCCTCGCTACAATTTTATTCTCCCACCTTGCCCTAGTGGGTAGTAGGTCATGAAATACTGCCCATCGTCACATGTCAGCTCATACGGGCAGTACGTATGGTGTAATAGTTAGCATTAATGCCTCACAGCACTGAGGCCATGGGTTCGATTCCCACCATGGCCCTAAGGCCGGTTTCACACACTCCGGCTCCTGCCGGACGGTGAAATCCTGCACGGCCAGGCAGCCGTGCCGCACACAGTAGTTTATCATGGAGGGGATGGCCACAGCCCGGCAGCCGTCCCTTCCAGTGGCGGGATCCGGCTGCAGCCGTGCGGCCGGGCCGTGGCCGTGTGAATGGACACAATAGTGTCCATTCACAACTAATGTGTGCGGCACGGCTCCCTGGCCGTGCGGTATTTCACCGTCCGGCAGGAGCCGGAGTGTGTGAAACCAGCCTAACTGTGCAGAGTTTGTATATTCTCTCTCTGTACTTGCATGGGTTTCCTCCGGGTACTCCGGTTTCCTACCACAATCCCAAAAAATATACTGGTAGGCTAATTGGCTCCCAAAATTAACACACAACATCTGTGTGTACATGTGGTAGGGAATATAGATTGTAAGCTCCACTGGGGCCGGAACTGATGTGAATGTTCAAATATTCTCTATAAATGTGTGCGCTTTATAAGAAACTATTAATAACAATTAAAAAAAAAAAAGTGAAAGACACCATGTCGACCTTTTGACTGTCGACCTTCCCCATGATGACCTAATGCTTGTTTTGACTTACCCATGTCGACCTAGTGACTGTATCCCTAAGGGAGACACCCTGACACACACACCCCGGGAAGATCACAATGAAGTAGAGGGGCCCCCACCACACCCATATTATTTTGAGCCTCAACACTTGAAATCCTTTGTACTGTGTGTCTGTGCATGTGGGGAACAAGTGACACCTGTGGCAAGTTCAGTGCCATGAACAGATACATCCTGCCCTTCTGACATCATGCATGTCGTGCTGCCTGACATTGGTGAGGTCTATGGCGCGGAGATCACTTCATGTACTCTTAAGGTACATGTTCCATATATAATTTCCCAGGAACGTCCCAATGGTCAAAAGCATAACATTTGGTCTTAAAATAACGTACAATATGTCTTGTAGTTAGAATGGAGTTGCATGTTCATCCGAGCAGATCCCTCCCAAACAATCTGTGGGAGTGCGCATCATATGTTGGATAATGCATACACACGATACGATATAGTGCACAATATAGCACACAATCGTACCGTGTGTACCCTTTACAATACATCACATATACACATCTGTCATACAGCTGATAACCTGCTCTGTATTTACCGCTAAACTAAATAGTATCACCTTCCCAGATGGCAATACCTGAAGTACAAAGTTACGTAGAGAGCACACAACCCTAGTCCACTCTGTAAGTGGGCATGGAGGGCAGGACACTGCTGACACTGGCACAGGAGGACACGCAGCAGCAGGGCTATGTCAGTGATACATGGAGCTGCTCCCTCTTCCGCTCCTCTCAGCGCATTATACATTCTGAAAAATGGCGCAAACGCGCCCTACACGGATCAGTGCCGGAGTAGTGCTGGCGGCAGCACGGCACTGGCGGACACACCCGGGTCCCTGCATCCGATTCCGTCCCGCCACATTCTATTACACACCGCATTAGCTAGGAGACTATAGTTACACAGCCAGTGACACGAGCGAAGTTTGGCAGGGAGATGGCTACGGGGAGGAGGGAGGACTCACTGTTTTTGGCATCGTGGCTGCTGGTTGCGAGTTCTCTGTAACTTGTCTGGTGTAGATGTCAGCTCCTCTCCATACAAGGCCGGGTGTGATGGATGCACAGTCTGCTCAGGTCCGGAGGGCTGCTGTCTGTGCTCTGTGTGCGGTAATACGGTCTCTTCTCTCTCCGGCTAACGGAACACTAAGGTCTCTCCCAGACACTAACCACACCCAGGGAAATGAAGACATGGCCCAGAGACCGGGCTCCCTGACTCCTCCCGCCTGACTCAGGTCCTCCCTCCCGCCCTTCAGCAGCAGCAGCTTCCACCGCAGGCACAGAGAGTTCTCTGGGAGAGGGGAGTGCGAGCGAGTGACACAATCAGAGATGAGAAAGTTACAAGAATCTGCTGCTGCTGCTCAGTGAGCGATGTACTATCCGGCCTCGCCCAGCACTGGCGGGGAATGGATCATCGGCACAAATGTCGCAAGTCTGCTTCGGGACCGTGCTGTTGTGCTTCTACACTGCGGGAGGGTGGTGTGTGAGTGTGTGTACGTATGTATGTGGGTTTGGGATATTTTTAATTTTAACGAAACAATGTTTCCCACAGATTTCCATGGTTTGCTGTCACATAAGTTTCCATGAGGCGGCAGAAGCCAGAAGGGAGTGAGGCTGAAGTTCGCATCTTATGGGCCAGCTATCTTATTCGTGATCCAGCTTCTTATTCTGAAAATGTTAATATTAAAACAAATTAAATTAAACCGGATAATTCAATTATTATTGTACAATCAAGAAAATATCCATGACACATCTTAATTGTATTTTACCTGTGCCAATGCGATTTAGTCATGCAATTGGCTGGCATAGGGGCATAGGTCCCAGATTTTCATCATTTTGAGTACCATATATACTCGAGTGTAAGCCTACTTTTTCAGAACATTTTTTATGCTGAAAAAGCTCCCCCCTCGGCTCATAGGCGAATCTAGAATTATGGTAATGGGTGGTCCCAGATCTAGACACAACAGCAGGGGGACCTTTGCGCGGCGCAGCAGCGCGACAAAAAGGGGGCGTGGCCTCATGGGAAGGAGGCGTGGTATCACAAAAAGGGGTGTGGTATTACACTTTAGACCATACACAGTAATGCCCATTACACATTTTAGCAAACTCCGTAATACCCATTACACATAAAGCCACACGCCGTAATGCCAATTACACATAAGGCCACACACCATAATGCCCATTACACATTGTGCCACATATCATGATGCCCATTACATGCTATATAACAAACCGTAATGCCCATTACATATTTGCCACATAAGTGCTGCTTACCTACGTGCTCATTGCTAGGGGGTTCTTGCTTGATGGCACCATAGTACCCATTACACATGATGCCGCACACCATAGTACCCATTACACATGATGCCGCACACCATAGTACCCATTACACATGATGCCGTGCACCATAGTACCCATTACACATGATGCTGCACACATAATGTCCCTTACACATGATGCTGCACACATAATTCCCCTTACACATGATGCTGCACACATAATGCCGCTTACACATGATACTGCACACCGTAATGCCCCTTTGAAATAATACCCCTTTCACAACAGAAAATGCAGGGATTTACCCGGGAATATAGTCCCAGGATCATGCAGGGACATTCCCAGGCTGACCCTTTATACACCAGCCTAGTCCCTGCATTTTCTGGTGTGAGGGGGAGAGACAACCACTCTCCCTACCCCCCTTTAACAAACCAGCTATATCTTTGGAACCAACTGACCCATTTACATATCATATATATATCATTAATAGGAAGAAAGAAAACGGGTTGTCTTATGGTGGTGCACCATTTATAGAGAATGGAGTCATAAAATATACCTTTTATTATTTTTATTTAAAATGAAGAACACGAAATATGACATACAACATATAACATAGACACAAGTGAAAACAGTGTGTTTCTTTAAAAAGCACGTGCGAGTTCCAGAAGCAATTCCCTCTATTTTATTGTTTCAATGACACTTTATATTTTCTCCTTCAGGTTTTTACAAAAATAATTGAGGAATAATATGTGTCAATTTTAGAATAATTTTTTGTGTTTTTAATGCGTTCTTTTTTCAGCAGCCCAAGTACAGCTACCTAGATGCGATAGTGAGCACTTGTTAGCTTGCAACGGACTACAACTCAATTAGCAGGATATCTGTATTTTACAGCTTTATTGTATAACTTTATAATGGATACAATTGTGCTACATTGAGATCTCAGTAGTTGGGTGTTGTCACTTGTAGATTCCGTCTGGAGTCACTACCTGTGGTGAGTGCTGCAGAACGGGTAGGTGAGTAGTCACCTCTCAAAGTATTATTGATATATTGATTAGAATAGAAGTGTGGTCAACACCACACGCGTTGTGCTGTATTCTAAGCCAATCAGTCTGTGGTCCCTCTCTGCGCCGTATAGGTATGTTAGCGGTCGCAGGGGGATACTAGAACAGACGCGGCTTTAGGTGCCCTCTATGGTGGGCATACAATTCCCCAGGAAGGGCAGCGTGATAGCGTGAAGCTGTCAGAAGTGGTCAGTGAGCCCCCGTGCTGCAGACCCAGAACGCTGGTCGTTTAGCAGCTAACGGGGAGACCGTGTCTGCTCCGTCGGAGTGCAGCTAACAGCGTACACTCCCTGTCCAGGGACAAGTGCCGCAGTGAAGGTGCCTTGCGTCTGACAGTCCAACCCTGTGCCACTACCAGCTGGTGCTGCTGCTGGGGTGGTCTTAGGGTGACTGCAGGCGAGCGGCTACTGGTACATTAGAGTCCTAAAAAGGACTGATAAATACATTCGCATAAACACAAAAAAAGGGATGGGGTATTGCAGGAGGAACGTGCGCACGGCTGGGCCGACCCGCCTGCAGTCACCCTAAGACCACCCCAGCAGCAGCACCAGCTGGTAGTGGCACAGGGTTGGACTGTCAGACGCAAGGCACCTTCACTGCGGCACTTGTCCCTGGACAGGGAGTGTACGCTGTTAGCTGCACTCCGACGGAGCAGACACGGTCTCCCCGTTAGCTGCTAAACGACCAGCGTTCTGGGTCTGCAGCACGGGGGCTCACTGACCACTTATGACAGCTTCACGCTATCACGCTGCCCTTCCTGGGGAATTGTATGCCCACCATAGAGGGCACCTAAAGCCGCGTCTGTTCTAGTATCCCCCTGCGACCGCTAACATACCTATACGGCGCAGAGAGGGACCACAGACTGATTGGCTTAGAATACAGCACAACGCGTGTGGTGTTGTCCACACTTCTATTCTAATCAATATATCAATAATACTTTGAGAGGTGACTACTCACCTACCCGTTCTGCAGCACTCACCACAGGTAGTGACTCCAGACGGAATCTACAAGTGACAACACCCAACTACTGAGATCTCAATGTAGCACAATTGTATCCATTATAAAGTTATACAATAAAGCTGTAAAATACAGATATCCTGCTAATTGAGTTGTAGTCCGTTGCAAGCTAACAAGTGCTCACTATCGCATCTAGGTAGCTGTACTTGGGCTGCTGAAAAAAGAACGCATTAAAAACACAAAAAATTATTCTAAAATTGACACATATTATTCCTCAATTATTTTTGTAAAAACCTGAAGGAGAAAATATAAAGTGTCATTGAAACAATAAAATAGAGGGAATTGCTTCTGGAACTCGCACGTGCTTTTTAAAGAAACACACTGTTTTCACTTGTGTCTATGTTATATGTTGTATGTCATATTTCGTGTTCTTCATTTTAAATAAAAATAATAAAAGGTATATTTTATGACTCCATTCTCTATAAATGGTGCACCACCATAAGACAACCCGTTTTCTTTCTTCCTATTAAAGTCTTAATTAAGTTGTCGGTGGTAGCACACCCCTAGATATATCTCCAACAAAAGTTTGTACTAGAGGGGGCCGTGTCTCATATCCACTTACAATCTATCTCCCCTCCTGTGCAACAGGTCAAACCAACCCTTAAAATACTTCATATATATATATCATACAGTATCATATTGAAGAACTTTTGATTTGGCTTCGAATGATTTTGGTCCCGTGAAACTGGGCTGTTTGGTTCCAGAGAAATCTGCCCTCAAAGAACATAAACAGTCATGAAATTACATTTAAGAAATGAAAAAAAAAAAACGGTTTAACCTCAATATCCCTGGAACCAATTACCCATATAGATCCAGCCTGGTATCAGATTGAAGGCCCAGCGATTTGGGTTCGACTGAGATCAACCTTGAGCTTCAATGATGCCGAAGGGGGAACTGGCAGCCGTTGAACTGGGTGGGGGTCCCATGTTATCCTATAGGGAAAACGTTCCAGCTTTGCCTGGCTGTATCTCCGGTTCCCAGAGGGCTAGAGACACGGGGCTGGGCTCGTTGGAAAGCCCTATCCCTCAGCTACAAAATGGGCTAATGGGTGGTCCTGTGCACCCCCGGACCACCCCCTAGATTCGCCTATGCCTCGGCTTATACTCGAGTGAGGGTCCCACTTGAGTCAATAGGTTTTCCCAGTTTTTTTTGTTGTAAAATTAGGTGCCTCGGGTTATATTCGGGTCGACTTATACTCGAGTATATACGGTAAGTAGCTGGTGTCTTGCAAGTGTAAGCAAGCATTGGTCAAACAATTTGACACTGGTATCCTGTAAGGGTTAAACAGCGTTGGTCAAAATATATGACACTTGAAACCCACACTGGGGGTCACTTACATATGACCCACATGTAATTTCTTTTGGCCAATGAGGATTTCGACATAAAAACTGTAAGTGATCAAATGGGAATGGGTCCCAGATGTCATAATTTTTAATAAGTACTGTAGCTGCAACGGTTAAACAGCGTTGGCCAAACAATGGGCCTTATTCTGGTCGATGCGTCCTTTCCCGAATTCTATCGGATGGCGTTTTTTAGCCATCTGCGCATGCGTGGGCAACGCTATGCGCATGTGCCACGCATGGTCTCCGTACTTGTTCTCACTAATACCGTACAGAAATGTGCACCGCATTCACTCGGGAAATATGGGCGTCTTATTGGCGTCATTCGGAACTACACAGGGGCGTAGTTTCAAAGTGGGCTAAACTGGGCGTACACGAGGGAGTGCACTCATTCTGATAGGCGTGCATTCGGACAGCACACCGAATGCACGCGAACCAAAAGGCTAGAAATATGCGCTGTCCATAAGCAAGTATTTCTTTGCGGACACCACTCGGTCATGCGCTAGGCAATCGGAACGCCCAATCACTACGGGCGCACCTCAACCAATGTCAGCTGAACACAATACAATCCACTCCTTTACTCATTACTCATTAATTACACGCTTGTCAGTGCTTCAATTGGAATCATTGCAGCTTAAATGGACCATTACTAAACACACAAATATATGCTGCAGTTTTGACACACATTTACACTGCAAACAATGGACAGAACTTCCTATCACTAATATAAATATACATGTCACTTCTACATTTACCAATTAAACCACACATTTGGGGATCAAAATATAAATTTATTACAATAACTTCAAACAGAAAATGGAAAAAGCATGTTTTTTGACACATGCAACAAATTAAAAGGTACCATACCAGGAATGTACAAAAATAAAACAAAATAAAAAAATGTATTTTTGACATACATAGCCAAACCAGAATCATTAGGAACACATCAGGTGGCTTCACAACAAAAGTATAGCACCAACACTTCAAGTACAGCAGACAGTAATGGTAGCCGAAAGAGGGCAACACGGGAACATATATAAGAAACTGTTAATAAATAAAATAAAAACCAAACAAGACATTCGAACCGAGGGCAAATGTGGGTACCTTCTGCATGGGATTGGACACAGGAAGCTGACACACACAACTAAATTAAAGATTTGGGAAGACATAAGGGTGGAGATTAATGCGGACACAAGTTCATTTTCGGGCATGTTTGGGCCTGGTAGGCTCCTTGCCACGTGCAGCAGCTCCTCGGCCACGGCCACGTTGGGATGGTGGCCCAGGTGGAGCAGATGCTGGTGAAGGGGGGGTGGTGTTCCCCCTCTGCCAGCAGGGAGTGCTGGTGGTGGAAATGCACCAGAAACGGATGACAATAGGGCCCTATTGCTGGAAACTAGCTCCACCATAAGCTCATTATGGTGGAGGAGGAGGTCATTTTGGCGCAGGGCTTGATCTGCCAGCACCTGCAGGCTTGCAGCTATTTACTGCTGGGTGCCAGCCATGGCCTGCTGGGCCTCAGCAATAGCCTGCTGGCTCCCAGCTATTGCCTGCTGGGTGCTGACCAAACCCTGCAAGACCTCCTCGGTCCTACGCATCCGCTCTGGTGCTAAGTCTCCGTGCTGGTGAATCTGCCCAAGCACCTGCACCCACCTGTCGTAATCCGGTTCGGCCAGTGGCTGCTGCTGCTGCACATGCCTGCCACTGGTGGCAGGTGGCACAGACTCCTCCACCTCCTCAAGAGATTCTTGACCAAGCGGTGGGGATGCTGGTGAAAGAGAAAATTAAAATTACAACACATTCCAAGCTAATTAGTACCAACTACTTATGCCATGCCAAATAATTACCTTCAACAAAAGCAGCAAAGACTTCCGCTGGGGACTCGCTATCCATGTTGCTCACCCCCCGGACCTCCTCTACTGCAATACAGCACTCGGCCATCTCCTCCAGGGGGGTGAGCTTCAGGCGGCCTGGCATGGGGCCAGCCCCAGAGGTGTGGCTGTGTTCCCACCGTTTGGTCAGTTTCTTCTTGAGGTTGGTTTTGAAGTCGTGCCACCTGCAATCAAAGTTTACATATTACTACATGTCACTCCTGATGTTTGCTGTAGCAGCCATTGCAATCTGCAACAGATTACAACATGTGCTTCATTCCACATAACTTACATTAAATTAAACTATAAAACCAAACCTTAGAAGATACATTCACACTCACCCTACAATAACTATCGACTAAATGACATGGCAATCATGTATGTGGCTCCTTGCAACATAACCGACCATTTACCAACTCCATCTAACATCTAATTAAAACATTACTGGTCTTGTACTGCTCAAATGTAACACACATGAACTTGCCTCTTCTTTACGTGCTCCGCCTCACGAACTTGTGGAGCTACCGCATTAATCTCCGCAGTTATGTCCTCCCAAATCTTCCATCTCCTTGTGTGTGTCAACCTGTCCTGTGGACACTCTATCCAATCCCATGCACGGGGTACCAGTATGGCAAGCTTCTGCTGTTCGAATGCCATGTTCCTGCTGCTTGGTTCCTCTGTTGGCCTCTTTCGGCCACGGCCACCTGTCGCTGTACTTGAAGTGCTGGCCAGGCTACTCTGTTGGGAAGCCACCTGCTGTGTTCCCAATGATTCTGCTGAGGCAGAAGATGGCCCAGCTGCAGATTGGGCTGATGTTGATGGGCCAGCTGGCTGCTCTTCTCCCACTGGCTGATCTGTGGTGAGGGGCACATAGGAGGTGCTGGAGTCCAGGCGAGCAAAGAGTTCCTGGCACTCCTGGTCTCCCTCAGATTGAGATCCAGCCATGTTGGCAACAACTTTTTGGTTTTCTAGCACACCTTTATATACTATTTCTGTAATTGGCGTACATCAGCGACACCCTGCGTTCTTTGCGGCAGCGTTCCGTAAGGCAGCGTAGACCGTGCAGCGCATAGGCCACGCCCATACCAGCGGACAAACAAAAGTACAAAACCAGGCATACTTTCAAAGTCTGATTTAGTACTTATTGGCAGATTTGAACACCAATAAACACCTAAAACTGTGCCCAGATATGAAATCTATATGTGAATGTTCATTTGTACTGTGCACTTGTTTGGTATGTACAACAAATGACACTAACCCATTCCATATGTTAATCCAGTCCACCACTCAGGCAATAGTAATCAGTGCTTGCATCCAAATCACATGTGAAAGGTCTCTCAATACTGCCTTGATGCTAGGTACATTTCATTCCACATCTGTAGTGTGGGCAGGTAGAAGGTAAGCGTTTACATGGCACCATGGCCTAATATTGGGAAAAGGTCTTGCACTATTTGCTATGTTTCTGGTGTATAGCTTTCACACTAATAAAGCTGTCTATTTTAGTACCTTGTAGAGTTATGTGTAACTGGCTAGTGATGCACACTATTTCACCTGTTGTTTTCAGCCATGTTTGGTGAGTACAATGGTTTCCCAACTTCTTTCACCCTGTCTGTTTTGGAGATATTAAGTAATGCCAAGGTCAGCTCAGCGATGCAAAGCTACAGCAAGTGTTGTTTTGCGATGCAATGGTTTAGCCGTCTGTTGTGGTGCATACACGCTGTTAATGTAAAAATGAACAATAAAGTTAATACCAAATATCACTCTGAACAACCAATTACAGGACATGATTGCTTGAATTGTGCCATTGCTAAGATGGCGGCCTATGGGAGAGCAGCCCCATTTTCGACCGCGGAGCTCAGGGCACTGGTCTCCGCATATTCGCAGGACCATCGCTCAGCTGGAGCGGCGATGGTCAGACCTGAGGCGTCGACAGCCAGATTTGCTCCAGCAAATCAGGGCCAGCATTGCGCGATGTGAGTGTTTACACATTAAATGGCCATTTGTACATTATTGCTTACATGACCTTTTTTAAGCCAATAAGGTAACCTGGCTGATCATGAGTTAATCATGGCATACACTATATGTGTGCTACTTCCTGTTTGACATCCTGTAATGGGGATATAATATGTAATTGTGTAGGATTATTGATTGTGATGCATACAATGGGCCAAATGTCACATCATAACTGCCAAGTTACTGGCTGTGTTTGATAAAAGCCAGTAAGGAGCTGATTGGCTGGACATTTATCTCTACTTATCACCTTTGCATTTATTGCTTGTTAAGGCTTAATACATCTGTCCCAATGACCCCTAATTGGCACTAATGTTTTTTTTTCTCCAACACAGCCTGGGATCGAGCACGACAGGCCTGGGAGGAGGCAGAGGCGGCCCAGGAGGAGGGCACAGATGAGATGGCTGAGGAGGTGGTGTTGGAGGAAGGGGAGGCGGAGGAAGTGGAGGTGGAGGAGGTGCCAGAGGAAGTGGAGGAGGAGGTGGTGGCAGTGGAGGAGGAGGTGGTGCCAGTGGAGGAGGAGGTGGTGGCAGCTGAGGAGGCCCGGGAAGAAGAGGAGGATGAGGAGGCCTGTGAGGTGGTGCAGGCGGCCGAAAGTGGTATGTATACATAAAGAATCATTATTCCTTTTCTCATCTACTATTTGCTATGTAGCACTGGTGATTCAATTGTGTTTTAACCCCTTCATGACAGAGCCAGTTTGTGCCTTCATGACAGAGCCCTTTTTTTCAAATCTGACATGTCTCACTTAAGTGGGGATAACTTTTTTTTGCTTTTACTTATCCCAGTGATTTTGAGATTGTTTTTTCGTGACACATTGTACTTCAAGTTAGTGGTAAATTTTGGTCGATACAGTCTGTGTTTTTTTGTGAAAAATACCAAAATATCGTGAAAAAATGGAAAATTTAGCAATATGCAAAATGTCACATTTTCTGCTTGTGAGACAAATAATCATACCACTCAAAATAGTTAATAACTAACAAAGACCATATGTCTACTTTATGTAGCAATCATTATTTCAACTTCATTTTCATTTTTTTGGACACTAGGAGGCTTCAAATATGACTAGCAAATTCTCAAATTTTCAAGAAAATTTCAAACACTGATTTTTTTAGGGACCAGTTCAGTTCTGATGTGACTTTGAGGGACTTGTATGTGAGACACCCCCATAAATGATGCCATTTCAAAAACTGCACCCCTCACAGTATTCAAAACAGCAGTTTGGAAGTTTGTTAACCCTTTAGGTGTTTCACAGGAATTAAAACAAAGTGTAGGTGAAATTTCAAAATTTCATTTTTTTTGCAGAGTTTCAATTTTAATACATTTTTCTAACGAATACAGTAGATTTTACTAGAGAAATATGACTAAAAATTGATTCCCCCAATTCTTTTGTTTTCAAAAATATCCTATATGTGGCCCTAGTGTGCACGTTGACCAAACCACAGGCTTCATAATAGAAGGAGCACCTACTTGATTTTGGAGCCTCCTTTTTATGAGATTTTTTTTTAGGCACCATGTAGGTTTCTAGGCACCATAAGTGCTAAAAGTTAGGAACCTCCCCCACAAGTCACCCCATTTTGCAATCTACACCCCTCAGGGAATTCATCTAGGGGTATAGTGTACATTTCAAACCCCCAGGGGTTTCACCAATTTTGGTACAACTGGGATGTGAAAATGGAAAATTAAATTTTTTTACACAAACATGCAGTTCTGGCTCAAAATTTTTCATTTTCACAAGGAATGAAGGAGACAAAGCACCCCAAAATCTGTGCCCCAATTTCTCCCGAGTACGGCAATGCCTCACATGTGACCAAAAAATACCAGTTGGGCGCATGGCAGGACTCAGAAGGGAAGGAGTGATTTTTGGATTTGGCAGCACAGATTTTGGTGGAATGAATGGTGGGTGCCATGTTGCATTAGCAAGACTCCCAAAGCACCAATACAGTGGAACCCCCCCACAAGTCACCCCATTTTGCAAAGTACACCCCTCAGGGAATTCATCTAGGGGTATAGTGTACATTTCAAACCCCCAGGGGTTTCACCAATTTTGATACAACTGGGCAGTGAAAATGAAAAATTACATTTTTTTACACAAAAATGCAGTTCTGGCTCAAAATTTTTCATTTTCACAAGGAATGAAGGAGACAAAGCACCCCAAAATCTGTGCCCCAATTTCTCCCGAGTACGGCAATGCCTCACATGTGACCAAAAAATACCAGTTGGGCGCATGGCAGGACTCAGAAGGGAAGGAGTGATTTTTGGATTTTGCAGCACAGATTTTGGTGGAATAAATGGTGGGTGCTATGTTGCACCAATACAGTGGAACCCCCCCACAAGTCACCCCATTTTGCAAAGTACACCCCTCAGGGAATTCATCTAGGGGTATAGTGTACATTTCAAACCCCCAGGGGTTTCACCAATTTTGATACAACTGGGCAGTGAAAATGAAAAATTACATTTTTTTACACAAAAATGCAGTTCTGGCTCAAAATTTTTCATTTTCACAAGGAATGAAGGAGACAAAGCACCCCAAAATCTGTGCCCCAATTTCTCCCGAGTACGGCAATGCCTCACATGTGACCAAAAAATACCAGTTGGGCGCATGGCAGGACTCAGAAGGGAAGGAGTGATTTTTGGATTTGGCAGCACAGATTTTGGTGGAATGAATAGTGGGTGCCATGTTGCATTAGCAAGACTCCCAAAGCACCAATACAGTGGAACCCCCCCACAAGTCACCCCATTTTGCAAAGTACACCCCTCAGGGAATTCATCTAGGGGTATAGTGTACATTTCAAACCCCCAGGGGTTTCACCAATTTTGATACAACTGGGCAGTGAAAATGAAAAATTACATTTTTTTACACAAAAATGCAGTTCTGGCTCAAAATTTTTCATTTTCACAAGGAATGAAGGAGACAAAGCACCCCAAAATCTGTGCCCCAATTTCTCCCGAGTACGGCAATGCCTCACATGTGACCAAAAAATACCAGTTGGGCGCATGGCAGGACTCAGAAGGGAAGGAGTGATTTTTGGATTTGGCAGCACAGATTTTGGTGGAATGAATGGTGGGTGCCATGTTGCATTATCAAGACTCCCAAAGCACCAATACAGTGGAACCCCCCACAAGTCACCCCATTTTGCAAAGTACACCCCTCAGGGAATTCATCTAGGGGTATAGTGTACATTTCAAACCCCCAGGGGTTTCACCAATTTTGGTACAACTGGGCAGTGAAAATGAAAAATTACATTTTTTTACACAAAAATGCAGTTCTGGCTCAAAATTTTTCATTTTCACAAGGAATGAAGGAGACAAAGCACCCCAAAATCTGTGCCCCAATTTCTCCCGAGTACGGCAATGCCTCACATGTGACCAAAAAATACCAGTTGGGCGCATGGCAGGACTCAGAAGGGAAGGAGTGATTTTTGGATTTTGCAGCACAGATTTTGGTGGAATAAATGGTGGGTGCTATGTTGCACCAATACAGTGGAACCCCCCCACAAGTCACCCCATTTTGCAAAGTACACCCCTCAGGGAATTCATCTAGGGGTATAGTGTACATTTCAAACCCCCAGGGGTTTCACCAATTTTGATACAACTGGGCAGTGAAAATGAAAAATTACATTTTTTTACACAAAAATGCAGTTCTGGCTCAAAATTTTTCATTTTCACAAGGAATGAAGGAGACAAAGCACCCCAAAATCTGTGCCCCAATTTCTCCCGAGTACGGCAATGCCTCACATGTGACCAAAAAATACCAGTTGGGCGCATGGCAGGACTCAGAAGGGAAGGAGTGATTTTTGGATTTGGCAGCACAGATTTTGGTGGAATGAATAGTGGGTGCCATGTTGCATTAGCAAGACTCCCAAAGCACCAATACAGTGGAACCCCCCCACAAGTCACCCCATTTTGCAAAGTACACCCCTCAGGGAATTCATCTAGGGGTATAGTGTACATTTCAAACCCCCAGGGGTTTCACCAATTTTGATACAACTGGGCAGTGAAAATGAAAAATTACATTTTTTTACACAAAAATGCAGTTCTGGCTCAAAATTTTTCATTTTCACAAGGAATGAAGGAGACAAAGCACCCCAAAATCTGTGCCCCAATTTCTCCCGAGTACGGCAATGCCTCACATGTGACCAAAAAATACCAGTTGGGCGCATGGCAGGACTCAGAAGGGAAGGAGTGATTTTTGGATTTGGCAGCACAGATTTTGGTGGAATGAATGGTGGGTGCCATGTTGCATTATCAAGACTCCCAAAGCACCAATACAGTGGAACCCCCCCACAAGTCACCCCATTTTGCAAACTACACCCCTCAGGGAATTCATCTAGGGGTATAGTGTACATTTCAAACCCCCAGGGGTTTCACCAATTTTGGTACAACTGGGCAGTGAAAATGAAAAATTACATTTTTTTACACAAAAATGCAGTTCTGGCTCAAAATTTTTCATTTTCACAAGGAATGAAGGAGACAAAGCACCCCAAAATCTGTGCCCCAATTTCTCCCGAGTACGGCAATGCCTCACATGTGACCAAAAAATACCAGTTGGGCGCATGGCAGGACTCAGAAGGGAAGGAGTGATTTTTGGATTTTGCAGCACAGATTTTGGTGGAATAAATGGTGGGTGCTATGTTGCACCAATACAGTGGAACCCCCCCACAAGTCACCCCATTTTGCAAAGTACACCCCTCAGGGAATTCATCTAGGGGTATAGTGTACATTTCAAACCCCCAGGGGTTTCACCAATTTTGATACAACTGGGCAGTGAAAATGAAAAATTACATTTTTTTACACAAAAATGCAGTTCTGGCTCAAAATTTTTAATTTTCACAAGGAATGAAGGAGACAAAGCACCACAAAATCTGTGCCCCCATTTCTCCCGAGTACGGCAATGCCTCACATGTGACCAAAAAATACCAGTGGGGCGCATAGCAGGACTCAGAAGGGAAGGAGTGATTTTTGGATTTGGCAGCACAGATTTTGGTGGAATGAATGGTGGGTGCTATGTTGCATTGCCAATACAGTGGAACCCCCCCACAAGTGACCCCATTTTGCAAACTACACCCCTCAGGGAATTCATCTAGGGGTATAGTGTACATTTCAAACCCCCAGGGGTTTCACCAATTTTGGTACAACTGGGCTGTGAAAATGAAAAATTAAATTTTTTTACACAAAAATGTACTTCTGGCTCAAAATTTTTCATTTTCACAAGGAATGAAGGAGACAAAGCACCCCAAAATCTGTGCCCCCATTTCTCCCGAGTACGGCAATGCCTCACATGTGACCAAAAAATACCAGTGGGGCGCATAGCAGGACTCAGAAGGGAAGGAGTGATTTTTGGATTTGGCAGCACAGATTTTGGTGGAATGAATGGTGGGTGCTATGTTGCATTGCCAATACAGTGGAACCCCCCCACAAGTGACCCCATTTTGCAAAGTACACCCCTCAGGGAATTCATCTAGGGGTATAGTGTACATTTCAAACCCCCAGGGGTTTCACCAATTTTGGTACAACTGGGCTGTGAAAATGAAAAATTACATTTTTTTACACAAAAATGTACTTCTGGCTCAAAATTTTTCATTTTCACAAGGAATGAAGGAGACAAAGCACCCCAAAATATGTGCCCCCATTTCTCCAGAGTACGGCAATGCCTCACATGAGAACAAAAAATACCAGTTGGGTGCATGGCAGGACTCAGAAGGGAAGGAGTAATTTTTGGATTTTGCAGCTCAGATTCTGGTGGAATGAATGGTGGGTGCTATGTGGCATTAGCAAGACCCCCGATGGACGGTGAAATGATGAACCTAATAATCCATCGATGTGTGGTATATTTTGAAACACTCCTTTATACATAGGCCGGGTTTGTCGGGGCAAGTTTCACAGTGGAAAATAGTTTCCTTTCTTATTCCCTTTTTATAGCAAACTTTGCACCTTTTTTGTGTCCTGCCCTTTCTTGCAGTGGAGGGGATTTCGTTGGGAAAATGCTGCCCTGGTACAATACGGGGGCCAGTACTAGAAGTACTGGGGCCCTCTGCCTGCTGGTTCCCAAATATTAGGCCCTTTATGACTTCCTCTTGAAAGTGCATAAATGTCCCCCTCTGGCCGGTAGAACGGAATAGCACGTAAGCGTTATACAGTGCCATCTGGATGATATACACAGCCAGCTTCTTGTACCAGATATTTGTTTTCCGCAGGGCACTGTACGGCTTCAGTACCTGATCTGAAAGATCCACTCCGCCCATGTACTTATTGTAATCTAGGATACAATTTGGTTTTGAGGTGTGGGTACTGGTACCTCGTACAGGGATGGAGGTGGTACTGTCTCCATGAATTGTTGTCAGTATAAGGACATCCCTCTTGTCCTTATATTTGACCAACAACATATTTTCGGTGCATATTCCCCTGCTTTCACCCCTTCTCATTACTTGGGCAATGTGCGTTTTGGGGAGGCCTCTTTGGTTCTTGCGCACAGTACCGCAAGCTGCTGTACCTCTTGAACCAAGGGCCTTAAACAGGGGGATGCTGGTGTAAAAGTTATCCACATAGAGGTGATAACCCTTATCCAGGAAGGGGTGCATTAAATCCCAGACAATTTTGCCACTAACACCTACGAGGGAGGGGGGGCATTCTGGCGGTTCAATTCTTGAATCCTTCCCTTCATATACCCTAAACTTGTGGGTGTACCCTGTGGTGCTTTCACACAGCTTATACATTTTTATGCCATACCTTGCCCTCTTACTGGGAAGGTACTGGCGGAATTTAACCCTTCCTTTAAAATGTATAAGGGACTCGTCGATGCTAATACATTTATCAGGGATGTACAGCTCTGCAAATTTGGCACTGAAATGATCAATGACCGGCCTGACTTTGAATAGCCTGTCAAAGGTGGGATCATCTCTGGGTGGGCACTGTGCATTATCGGTGTAATGTATAAATTTATGGATTGCCTCAAAACGAGTCCGAGTCATGGCCATACGGTAAAATGGGGTGCTGTACAGAACATCTGTACTCCAATATTGCCTAATTTGTGGCTTTTTTACTATGCCCATATGAAACACCAGACCCCAAAACGTCATCATCTCTACTGCATCTACAGGGGTCCACCTAGCAAATGATGACGTGGGGTTTTGAGCAATAAACTGCTGGGCATATAAATTAGTTTGGTCCACCATTAAATTTATAAAATCATCAGAGAAAAATAATTTGAAAAAGTCAATTTCTCTGAGACCTGTGGAATCAAATTGGATTCCTGGCATGGCCAAAAACTCAGGAACCTGGGGCTCAAAATTGTCTGGTGGTGGGGTCCATACGAGATCAATTATTGGGGGGGGGTCTCAGCTGCTCTACGGGGGCGTCTTTGAGGGGGTCCCTCATCACCAGAGGAGGAAGAGGAGCTTAAGACGAATCCTTCAAATTCCCTGCTTGCCTCACTGGCTGTGTCAGAATCAGAAGCAAGCATGGCATATGCCTCCTCCACTGAATACATTCTTCTGGATGACTGGGATGACATTTGGGATGACATTTGGGATGACATTTTTATTTTTGTGTTACTGGTAGTGAAATGTTTCAACACGTGTATAGTGTAGGGGGGGGGTACAAACTTTATTTCAACCCGGGGGGTATGTAGTGTGTTGTGTGTATGTAGTGCAGAAAAAAAAAATACTTTATACAAAAAAAAAAAAATTGAAGGGGTTAAAAAAAAAAAAATTGAAGGGGTTAAAAAAAAAAAAATTGAAGGGGTTAAAAAAACAAAAAAAAAGGTCCTGCGCCAAAAATTGAGCACAGATGTTGGTCAGTAACGTCTGTCACTGAACAGCGCTCAAAGGCAACAGGAATTTGATAAAAAAAAAAAAATAGATCAACCCTGTGCCGAAAAAGCTGATCAGTGATGTACGTCACTGATCAGCGCACAGTGGCCACAGGACACCCACAAAATCACAGTGTGTGTAAAAAAAAAATTAAAAAAAGACCACACAGCACCCACAAAAAAAAAAAAAAGGTGATCAGTGATGCGACACTGATTACCAGTGAGGGGCAGCAGGTGCACAACCTTTGGTGCAACTGGCAGCAACTGACAGGTATATATAAAAAAAAAAACCCTCTGCGCCCCCAAAAAGTTGCTGATCACCTCAGATATAGTGATCAGCACAAAAGGCGGGGGTAGCAGACACAAAATATACACTCTCTGTCACTATCTCTCTCTATCTCTCACTATCTATCACTATCTATCACTATCTATCACTATCTATCACACTGCAGCAGCAGCACTGACAGTTATATGTATAAAAAAAACCTGCACCCCCAAAAAGGGGGGGTAGCAGACTCAAAATATACACTCTCTATCACTCTCTGTCACTATCTCTCTCTATCTCTCTATCTCTCACTATCTATCACTATCTATCACTATGACACTGCAGCAGCAGCACTGACAGTTATATATATAGAAAAAAAACCTGCACCCCCAAAAAGGGGGGGTAGCAGACACAAATCTCTCTATCTCTCACTATCTATCACTATCTATCACTATCTCTCACTATCTATCACTATGACACTGCAGCAGCAGCGACAGTTATTTATATATAAAAAACCCCTGCACCCCCAAAAAGGGGGGTAGCAGACACAAAATATAGCTCTCTCTGTCACTATCTCTCTATCTCTCTCTATCTCTCTCTCTCTATCTCTCTATCTCTCTATCACACTGCAGCAGCAGCAGGAAGTCTCAGGAAGTCAGATCCAGGAAGCGTCCAGCACGCTACAAGCAGTGATCAAGTGATCAGGTAAGGTATTTGCAAGGATCAGGTAAGTATGAGCAAGGATCAGGTCAGTATCACGGCAGATAGGCACGGTGACCGCTCTGCACGCTACTCCAGACCGGAATGGCGTCTGCAGCGCAGTCACCGGTAGTTTAAATGTCGCGCCTTGGCTGTGATTGGTCCGTGGGTCCCACGGACCAATCACAGCCTTGGGGGCAGGTGGGGTGAGGGTGGGGTGAGGTGTCATCGTCACCGATGACCCCCTCATGCCCCCTGACGCCCGGCGGTGATTGACACCTGTGTTACCAAGCGTCTGATTCGCTGGTAACACAGGAAAACGCTGTGAATGGCTGTTCACACTGAACAGCCAATCACAGCGATCGCCGACGGGGGGGCGGCATCGCAGCCCCCCCTGGGCATGCAGGGACATGTCTGCTGTCAGGGACAGCAGACATCGTCCCTCTGTCACTGCGTCTCGAGACGCAGTGACAGTTTAAAGTCATGACGTATATATACGTCATGTGTCGGGAAGTACTTCCCGGCCATGACGTATATATACGTCAAATGTCGTGAAGGGGTTAAAATACTATAAAGTCATAAAACAAACTGGGTAGCAACAGACACACTTAGGGGTTAGATACGGTGGCCAAACCATCCCTTTCATCCTGGACACATATTAATGACACAGGTTGTGGGGATGGCTTTCAGGTCGATTTTAACTGCCACTGAACCTGTGTAGTTAATCTGTATCCTGGAAGAAAGGGATGACGTGCTCATCTAAGGGTTACATGTCCCTGCTGCAAGCGTACAATCTGTAGCCTCATATAGGTGAATAGAGTTTACAGTTGATTGATATTTCTAAACTAGATTAAGTATGGCATAAATGGAGTATGGACAGGCGTGGCTTAGAATGGAGTCACAAGTGGTCAGTGCCCCTGGGCCCTCCTCGAGCTAACCACCCCCTGCGGTCTGCATGTATTGTTGCCACCATAATTTTTGGTTGATTTTGTCTTAATAATGATTTTGTGCATGGGAGTGGTTTAGTGCTGCAGCTTCACCTACCTGGCATTATGACAATGATTTATGGAGCAGACCATCAGCAGGCAAGCCATGCTTGATTGCACAAATGTACTGTGCATTCCTGAGAGTTGACTAAGTCCCATGCCACGTTGCATCAGAGAACAGACACTGAGCGCTTTTTGATGAGTTGGTATTGGTGGAGCTCATGACATGCTTCTCAGAGCTTAGTCATGGGTGGGTTTGGATTCAGAAGGAGCACTATGACTGTGAGGTGCTCTACAGAGTAAAGGGTAGAGGGAAAACAACAGGCTTTCCATCTAGTATGTATGCATGTATGTATAGATGTATGTGTCATATATATAGTTATATATGTCTCTATATACATATATATATATATATATATATATATATATATATATATATATATATATATATATATATATATATATATATATATATATATATACAGGTTGAGTATCCCGTATCCGAGTATCCGTTATCCGAATTATTCCGAAAACCATACATTCCAGAAAGTGAAAAAAAAATATTTTTTTTGCTAAAAACTCACTGGGGACATTTGTAACAGCACTACTGGTGACATGATATGTAACTGGCACTATATATGTGCAAGAAAATGATTGCTTGACATTCAAATTCAATATCTGAGGTAGTACACAAATTTTGTTTCATATTTTGAAACCTTGTTTTTTGAATAAATAAAATAGGTACTCTTTACCTAGAAGGGCGCCCATCGCGACCATCGAATGCACTAAAAATCGGGTGCGACGCGATGGCCGCGATTTCCCATAGGGACCAATGTTAAAAATCAGATTGGACCCGATTTTAGTGTTCAATGCCTCAATGCCCGCGATTTTTACATAGGAAACAATGTTAAATGGGCCACAGAGCCCTAATAGTCACCGTGAACTCTGAAATGGCCCCCACAATTGTTAACGCCACCCCACGATCAACGTGAACCCGAAGCGTGGCGAGCGGCGGCGGTACACGTCCTCCGACCTTTTCATGCCCTACTATCCACGTCGGCGTGGAGTTGAGAATAGAATAGTGTGGCGAGCGCAGCGAGCCACGGAGCCCGAAGCGTGGCGAGGGGACGCGGATACCTTCACAGTTATACGCGTCCCCTCGCGGGCTTAACAGGTGTCTGTGGCGAAAAGCGGACACCTGTGAAGCCCGCGAGGGGACGCGTTTACCTGTGAAGGTATCCGCGTCCCCTCTCGGGGCTCGCCACGCTTCGGGCTCGGTGGCTCGCTGCGCTCGCCACACTATTCTATTCTCAACTCCATGCCGACGTGGACAGTAGGGCATGAAAAGGTCGGAGGACGCGTACCGCCGCCCCTCGCGGGCTCGCTGCGCTCGCCACACTTCGGGTTCACGTTGATCGTGGGGTGGCGTTAACAATTGTGGGGGCCATTTCAGAGTTCACGGTGACTATTAGGGCTCTGTGGCCCATTTAACATTGTTTCCTATGGCCAAATCGCGGGCATTGAGGCATTTAACATTAAAATCGCGGTCAATCACCGTTTTTAACATTGATCCCTATGGGAAAATCGCGGTCATCGCGGGCACCCGATTTTAATGTACCCGTGTACCCGCGATTTACCCGCGATGGCCGCGATTTTTTACCCCCGACGCCCGCGATTCCAATCGCGGGCGCCCTTCTAGGTAAAGAGTACCATAAAATATATTTGTGTGTATTTTATGTGGTAATAAAATATATTTGTGTGTATTTTATGTGTTTATACAGCATACATGCAAGATACTTCAAAATACATAATTGAAATATTAAAATATTCCGAAATACGGAATAATCCCTTATCCAAAATTCTTCTGGTCCCGAGCATTTTGGATACGGGATATTCAACCTGTGTATATATATATATATATATATATATATATATATATATATATATATATATACACACACACCTGTCACCTTGCATTTATTTAATTTATGTATGACTATGTTAAATGTATTCATGAATATCATTACTAATTGTACCCCCTTTAACATGCCCACAGATGAGCCAACCCAAGCAGATGAGGGTGTCCGTGGGGCCCTCCTGCGACTAAGGGCACACATACAGCTGGTCGTGGCCTATCTGCAGGACCTTACGGACCTGCTAATGTAAATTTTTTTGTTTTGTTTTTACATTTTCATTTTAAAAATTTTGTTAATAATTTTTTGACATTAAACAGTATATGTGTAAATTGTTTAGAATATTTTTAATTAGCAAAAGGTACATACTGTATATAGATGTATGTTATGTTCACATGATGTAAGGGTTAATGTCTGTAATGAATGTAGTAGTAATGTGTTTAAGTATGTATTAGGATTTAATTGATTCCAATAGGAAACAAGCACTTTTTAATGAGGTTGCCTAATTGCATAAGTGTGTCATGTGATCGATTTCGGAGGTCAGATAAGAGTGGTGATTTGTGCGTAAATACACCGCATCGGTGCGTACGGGCAGGTTCCCGTCCGTTCTGACGCGGTAAGACCGTGCATACGCTGTAAGACCGTGCAGAATATGTGTGTTTCCACCGCACACGCAAGGTTTGGATGTCGTCCGTAAACACGCCCTGTTCTTCCAGTGTGAGTCCGTCCGTATGCGGAGGTCCGGTGGGCGTTTCTTCGGACGATGTCCGCACAGCGTGGCGTGCGGCCCGCTCCGAAAGATTTTGGAAATGTACGCACCGACCAGAATAACCTCCAATATGACACTTGAAATCTACACCGGGGGGGGGGTCATTTACATATGACCCACTTGCAAATTACATTGATCAACAAGGATTTGGGTAGAAATAGGGCACTAAAGTGGGGATAGGTCCCAGATGTCATCATTTTGCATTCGAAATGTATGTTTTTGGGGAGATAGCCACAAATATGTAATGATAAAAGGGGCCCCATTGTCTTTTTTGCACATACCTGTATAGTAGTAAGGGGATAATTCAGTTAGGCCATATGCTTTTTATCATGTTCCAAACGATAAATGTGCTCCCTCCCATACTTTATAAAGGTTATAAAGGCAGATGCTGAAAGAAAGAACCCCATTTGAAATTACGCCACATAGTAGCACAATCTTATTCACTTTACACAACAAGAAGTGCCCTTGATTCATAGTACACCACATGTAGTGACAAGCAGCTCCTCATCTCTACAACAGAAAACCTGTCCTATCAATGGTCTTCATTGTGTTGTTGCCCAGGGTTAGATAGACTGCTTAGATAATGAGTCTAGCAGCTTGTTCAATATTTTGACATTTCCATTTCCAAATCTTTTCTGTCTAGGGTATTGAGTGAATGCTCCACATTCTGATGGTATGTGAATCAGCTGCACTCTTTTCTATGCATAGCTCAATGGAAACTCCTATTCATATTGTTCTGCTGTTCTTTCATGGTCCGGCGAGGTTTATACCTTGACATGGCTACTCACCCGTCCGATTGCATCCCTCCCTTCATCTCATTGGTGTGCAGCTGGTAATGTTAGGCGGGTTGGGGTCGCAGGCAGCAGCTCATTCTCTGGTGGGTCCTGCGGGAAGTCCTCTGCCAGCTTCTGTGAATGGGGGTCACCATATTGGAATGGTCACATGATGCTCCGTGACCAGGGTTACTTAAAGTCTTCACAGTTTTCTCACATCCAATGACAATCCTCCCAGTAGTTTAAGATCCGTGACAGGATTTCCTCCTTGCTGGGACAACTTCCTTCATAGTGTACTCTGGGAGTCTGCAGCACATCAGCTATGCAGTCAATATCCTGTGTCCAGTCGACATATGTCATTGAGTCACGGTTAGCTGTCCAGTGTATATCTTGTACTCAGTTGACATTTGCTACCACCATACTCTGGTGTAACGGTGGGTACTGTACTTCTAGCAGGGGGCCGCAACCTACTGGCCAGTTGCCGCTAAGTCCAAACCTCCTTTCGGTGAACACCGCTGATCAGTTAAACTCTGCGCCCCTGCTTAGCAGTTCCATCATCTCCCACGTTAACCAGTTTATGCATAGGCATTATATCCGACCAGCAAGTTTATTGTCTCACACACCCAAGCCGCTCCAAGTAAACATCAGAGGCAGATCCTAGTGTGACACCTTCGTTCCAACATATTTACATAACTTATAAGAATATATATGCATAAAAAAAAAGAATATATATGCATCTCATTCCTTTCAATCACAAGAACAAAGTTAAATAAGGTATGAAGTTCATAAAACAAAAAACACTGCTGATGCACAATCTACAATAATTATAGGCTCTAATAATGAGCAATATCAAGGTACTTGGTATATATATTGGCAGAGAAATACTAGCCCACCAACCAGTCTAGGTGACCTTATCTCTGGTGGGTCCCTAATATTAAGTTTGAATACAGGGTGTGGGACTATAAAGCCATCGAACACCAGTCACTGCAGGGCAGCACACTAGTGAAAAGCTGTTAGAGAGTTAATAGGAAATAAGTAACAGCTAAGGGTTATAAGGTGCCACACAGGTGAAGAATATTAAACATGCTAGTATGTAATAATAGTAGAACAATTAATAGTGTTAAAAAAGTACAAATAAATATTATATAGCGTGCAACCCCAACCCAAAGGGAACCACGCCCCAAATTCATCCCTTAAATGGACATATTGTATGCATTTTAGGAGGGTTTTGTGCCCCGGATTCAAACTTTATATTACTTGCTAGCATTTTTATTAGATAGCACATCCTATTATACTTATTGTCTAGTGTGCATCAGCACAACATCAGCATTGCATTCAGTTTGTGTCCATGTATGTGTGCAATGTGCTAAGTGGCTAGACTCCTAAAGAACAAACTTATGTTAACGTGGAATCTTCATAATTTTGTACAATTAACTCTTGATACGCCAACTCATCCAGTTGTTTCCCCAAAAGCCTTTAATACTCTAATCTGCTGTTCTATAGAATGACATATTACATATACATATTAGAATTTTTTGGATAACGATATGCACAATAACGATGATGCTGGGGTCATTAACAATATATATTTTTTAAACAATATCGCTCAAATGGGCACTTCTGAGTGATATCTTTGAAAATCATGTAGCGTATATGGGACTTTAATGTTACTGTCTGTGACCTGTTTTCATTTGTCAATTCCTTTAACATCTGTATGCAGTGGCATAGCTACAAATGTGGCACCAGCGGCGTCTGTGGTGGGTGCCGCTGGATGAACAGACAGGCGACCCAGGCAGCAGTGAGTGCTGAGCTGGTCCCACCCTGTACATATCTAATGAGCGAGGACCCAGTGCAGTGCATGTTGAATGAGCGGGTCCCCGTCCCATGCATATGTAATCAGCAGGTCCACAGGATCTGCCTTTATTAAAGAGACACCTGTGAAACAGTATGTGACATGAACAGATTACACACCAAATGGTCTTTTTGAAACTTCAAGGCAAATTACATTTAAACAAAAAGCCTTACAGAGACCTGCCATTTTAAAAAAAAGCCTTACAATAAGTCGCTATACTGAGTTTCTCTTTGTAAGAGACAAAAAATGATAAGTGGCGCTAGGCTCAGTTTTTCAAAATGTCATTGGATGTATGTAGAGCTTTTTACGAAAATGTTCTTTCTCCCACGGAGGTGTTTTCACATGTGGAGAGAAAAGATACAGAAAACCAATTTGTCCAGTGGTTCTGATGGATGAATTATGGTGATAGATAGATATCAAGTATGTGTACCATTTAGTCAATATGTAATGAATATGACCTTGTGCATAAAGGTGTCTTTATACTTATTGCCACCACGTGGAATGGAGACCAGAAATCAATACCAGGTGATATATGCAGAGATGCTAGTTTGTTCCATACTCACTCAGAAAATATCAGGTGAACTCTCATCAAGGTATCTGTAATTGGCATGGCAGATTAGACTTAACCTCATCTGATAAAACATCTATCCGTCATGAACTAGCACATTTTCCACACCAAATAGCGGAGTGAGCAGTTGGAAGTTAAGTTTGGCTGGTGCAACGTCTGGCTACTGGCAGACAATAGTATAAAAATCCAAATTGTATCAGTATAGGTTATACTTGTCTCTAGTGTGGTTTTCTGTGTCTCTTTTGTGATTTGCTTTTGCAATCTGTATTGTGTCCATATTGTGATTGTGGTGATTGTAGTAACCGATTACTGATATTAGTACTGGTATTAGTATATGTATAAGTTTCCATATAGGTTCTGGGTAACTTCCCTACAGTAACTATAGTATCCCTTTATTAAAATATAGTGTAATATATACTGTAGGGAGAAATTTACTAAGATGAGAGTTCTATTTCAGATGAGATTTTGCTATGGGCAACCAAACATATATTGCGTTATTTATATAGCACCTTCTAGAAGATAATATACAGTATCTGATTGGTTGACCATAGCAACATCCCATCTGAATAGAATTCCCATCTTAGTAAATTCTCCCCATAGTATACTATATAGTGTCCCAGTAGTGATTGTAGCAGGTATACATCCCCCATAATACCAATAGGGATTGTGTTGGAAAGTTTCTACACAAAATGACCATGAGCGGGGTCGTCGATCTCACTCTGTGCATATTTTGCCAGATGTATGCACACCTGGATCAGCTGTGTGAAATGCAAATGGATGTTTGCCTTTGAAGCCCAGATCTCTGATCTAAGGCAAACCATCACAAGACTGAGGGAAAATACCAAATTGGAAGATAGCTTCCGTCTCACAGTGGAGGCCTTGGAGGGTGAGGGGTATTAGTACCAGAGGAGATGGATGAGCCAGCTAGCTGGGTAACAGACAGAAGGGGTAGCAGGGGGAGGAAGAGACAGCCAGTGCTGACTTAACAAATCCCAGTTGATTCCCCAGAATGGATGAGGCTACTGTGGATTATAGTATTTCAGTACTGGAGGTGCCAGGTGAGTCCAACTCCTCTAGCAACCAGGGGACTAGCACAGGCTTAGTGGGGGACAATGAATCTCAGGCTTCAAGGCAGATTGTGGTGGTAGAGGATTCTACAATTCAAAAGACAGACAGGGAAATCTGCTACCAGGCCCGCGATCAACGTACAGTCTGTTTTCTTCCGGGTGCTTGGGTATGGCATATTGTGGACCGGGTTACTGGGTGGATACCTGTCAGGTTTCAAATTGGATACCTGTCCGCACAGATCGGTGTTAGGGCCGCTTCTATTTAATATATTCATTAATGATGAAGGAATACTATCTTCGCAGATGACACAAAAGTGTGCAGGTGTGATTAGAACAAATAAAGATGTCTCCACGCTACAGAGGGATTTAAATAAACTAAATGAGTGGGCGGAAAACTGGAACATGAGATTCAATGTTGATAAATGTAAGGTTATGCATCGTAGGATAAATAACAAGTCTGCTACTTACAATCTAAATGGGTTATAATGGGGTAAATCAGATTTTTAAAAAGCATCTAGGAGTCCAAATTGACAACAAACTGGGGTGCAGTGCTCAGGGCCATGTAGAAGCCAACAAGGCTAACAAGATACTAGCCTGGATAAAAAGGGGCATGGAAACTAGGACACTGTACAAGGCACTGGTTAGCCCTCATCTACAATTTGGAGTACAATTATGGGCTCCTTACTACAAAAAGATCATTATAGAACTGAAACAAGTTCAGAGAAGCTCAACCAAGCTATTAAAAGTGTTATGAGGATGGATTAGCCCAATTTGGAATGTTTACTCTGAAAAAGAGTTGTTAACGGGTAGACATGCTCAACATGTACAACTATTTATCAGGGGACAATATAATGAGCTGTCACACACCCTATTTACTTTGTGGTCGGAGACTAGCACACATGGGTATAAGCTCAGGCTGTAGGAGAGAAGATTTCGTACCCTCCAAAGGAAAGTTTTTTTTGCGGTCAATGCAGTAACATTTTGATCTTTATGAACGTTAGTCTTTTTTCAAAATTTTCAAACTACTACTTTTTTGGGGAGGGAGGGGGGGGGAGGGGAGTCTGGGGATTTTTGTTGAATGATCTCCATTTAACAAAATGATCCATAAAAAGGAAATGGTCGCCTCAGTATCCATTAAATATATATTGCGTCAAAATGGCCAAAGTTATTAGGGATCATAATAGAATAAATGTAAACAGGTGCATAAAGCTTTCTTTACAGTTAGGGCCACCACCTGAAACAAAATATCAATTGATCAATAGCAGATGATATGTACAATGATGCTGCTGCGTACCGCACTCACACGGACAATCTTAGGTAAACTCACTTTAAGGTATCTTTGATTTGGCATAAATCCATCTAAGCGGCATCTTGTTAAGCAGTCCCCCACATATGTAGTCAGAAGGAAAATTTTATAAAATAAAACAGTAAAAAATATGGCTAGCACATATAAAAAGACAGGTCCATTCAGTAGATGTAAACAAGAAAGGGTCACCTTGTTGCCAAAGTAGTGGCCATTTACTATGGTCCGGTGATCCTATGCAGATGAAAAGACTGGTGAATAGCTATTATTATTTATTAACAGTTTATTATATAGTGCACACATATTCCACAGCGCTTTACAGAGAATATTTGAACATTCATATCAGTCCCTGCCCCAGTGGAGCTTACAATCTATATTCCCTGCCACATCTACACGCATGCACATTCACTCTTTGGTTTATTTTTTGTTGGAAGCCAATTAACCTATCAGTATTTTTTGGGATTGTGGGAGGAAACCAGAGTAACCGGAATAAACTTACGCATGTACAGGGACAATATACAAATTCTGCACAATTAAGGCCTTGGTGGGAATCAAACCCATGATCTCAGTGCTGCTGAAATTTAACAGAGAGTGGAAGTACTGATGTGTGTATGTATAGGGTGTCAGTAATTGCAATTACCGGGCTATTACTGGCTAATTACATATCGACCTATATGTAAATCATTCATCCGGCGGAAGTGCCGGTCCAGTAGTCTATTATTATCGAGCACCAGGCTCAGCAATTGCCCTATCTTCTGGCGGAAATTACCTTGTGCTAATGGTCAACAATGACATCATATACAAAACAATCCATCACATACAAAATAAAAGACACACAAGTAGCAATAATCATAATAGTCATAAAAACTATTTAAGCTTGAAATCATGATTGGAATGGTTAATGTTACCCATTTTTATGTTCCTTAAGTGTTCAGACCAACAAACCTTAAGGCTTCTAGTGGTTTTACCCACACAGCACAGCTTACAAGAACATCGGATGACATAAATAGCATATTTTGGCACTTGATACCAATTTATATCTGTTGTTTAGGGCCCTTTTATAAATAAACCTTGGGCTTTGTATCTACTAGTATGGGATCTTTTAGTAACAAACTCCAGTTTCAAATTTGTTCTATATGTTTGTGGTACAAAGTAAACTTGAGTATTGATGGCTATATTATAAGTGGTATTTTTGGGCCCATCAGGATGTATGTTTGCAGAGGTGGGATTCAGCCGGTTCTCACAGGTTCTGCAGAGCCAATACCTAATATACGATCGGTTCTGCAGAACCGTTTGCTAAGGACTGCCGTGGACGCTTTAAGCAGCTGTGACAGCCGGGCAGAGAGCTGCGTGCTGCCCGGCTGTATACACAAAGCAGGTCTGCAGCTATTTTTGAATGCTACTGCTGGACCCCGAGCCAATAGAAGCTTGCGGTCCAGCAGCCAATAAGGAGCGGCAGTGGTGGCTCATTATTGGCTGCCGGTCCGTGAGCTCCTATTGGCTCGCGGTCCAGTGGGAGAATTCATAATAGCCGCAGACCTGCTTTCAGTATACAGCCGGGCAGCACGCAGCTCTCTGCCCGGCTGTCACAGCACCTTGTGAACGTCTGCGGCAGTAAGATGCGGCGGCATTTCACTCCCCCTTGACAACAAGCAGTTTACTCCCCCTTGGCAACCAGCATGTATTCCCCCTTGACAACGAGCAATTTACTCCCCCTCGACAACCAGCATGTATTTTCCCTTGGCAACGAGAATGAAGCCCCCTTGGCATCCAGCATGAAGCCCCTGACATCCAGCAAAACCCCCCTATCAATGAGCCTGTAGGTAAGTGGCACTTATGTTTCAAATATGTAATGGGCATCATGGTGTGCGGCATAATGTGTAATTGGCATCGCGGTGTGTATCACAATGTGTAATGGGTATACGGTGTGTGGCCTTATGGGTAATTGGCATTACGGCGTGTGGCTTTATGCGCAATGGGCATTAGGACATAGAACCTGTTGTTAATTTATTTAAATCCCACCACTGTATGTTTGTCAAGAGGAGATCTTCCCTTGGTATAATGTTGACATAATTTATTGTTTTATCAAGAGTACTAAGTTTGTAACCTACAGTATTTTCAGGAATTTAGTCTTCATTATTAATGCGCCTTCATTATAGTTACTTATTTTGAAACAATTGCGCTTAAGGCATATGAACTGACCCTTAGGGATGTTTCATAGCCATTTGTCCAGGTGGTTACTCTTGGGATCAATGAACGTATTGGAATCCAATGGTTTGGTGTATATCGATGTTTCAAGAATCCCATTATCTACAAATATCAAATGGTCTAAAAAGTTGACTTCTGATTTACTAATTGATAAAGTCAGCTTAATGTTAAGTGAGTTGGTGTTAAAGTAGTCACAAAACAATTTAAGGGTCTTCTCATCCCCTTTCCATATAAAAAGTATGTAATCACTGTACCGCCACCATCGAACCAGGTTTACACACCAGAAATGCCCTTGCCAGGCCATCTGGTCTTCCCATCTGACCATAAAAATATTAGCATAGCTAGGGGCAAATCTAGTCCCGGTACTTGTGTATTATCATGGCGCCCATCGCATACCACTAATTAAGGTATGCAATGGGACCGATTTGAGGCTTTTCCCGGGCATAGTGTACAATTTTAATATCGCGTCGCATCGCATGCCATTATAATGGCATACGATGCGACACGATTTCAATGTTAAATGCCCAGCCAGACCCGATTTTTAATTGTATCCCCACCCTGATGGGTAATAAGTATGTTAAATGCCCCACCATTATTAACGCCACCCCACTATCAATGCCAACCCGAAGCGTGGCGAGCGCAGCTAGCCTGCGAGGGGCGGCGGTACGCGTCCTCCGACCTTTTCATACCCCCACTATCCACATCGGCGTGGAGTTGATTTTATATAGTGTGGCAAGCGCAGTGGGCCACCGAGCCCGAAGCGTGGCGAGCGGACGCGCATAACTTCACAAGTATTATATAAAGTCAACTCCACGCCAACGTGGATAGTGGGGGTATCAAAAGGTTGGAGGATGCGTACCGCCGCCCCTCGCGGGCTCGCTGCGCTCGCCACGCTTCGGGTTGGCGTTGATAGTGGGGTGGCGTTAACAATGGGGGGCATTTAACATAGTCATTACCCATCAGGGTGTGTGTACAATCTAAAATCGGGTCTGGGGGGCAATTAACAAAGGAATTAGGCATCTGGGTGCATGTGCGACTTAAAATCGGTCGCATCGCATGCGATCATATCATATCATAGGTGCCAGCCTTAATGATCGGAATTTCATAGCTTTTTGGAGTTTGAGTGGAAGAGTTATAACAGGTTTCTGAAATGTCAAATCATGTGCAAGAAGCCTTAATGGGACATGTGAAACCGTAAGGTTTTTTTTTCTATGGCATATATTTTTTTCTCCCCCCCTGCAGTTACCGATTGACTTGATCATTTAATCTGAGCCCCTTATGGGCACTTAACTATTAAAGCTTTCAGATTATCAGTCATTTTAGATCCCACAAGACATCTAATACCAGCAAGTTTATACATACTATCCCATTTAATTTTTCCCTATTCTTTTAGATCACCTGCAGTTGAAGACCACAATTATTATGGTGCATAAATGATACAATGCAGATGGTACAATTTGGTTGTACAATTTTGATTGGGTGGAATTAAATTGGATACAATTAGCATACAATCTAATTGATGATCGTAGCAAGAGAAGTGAGAGATCTTATCCCTGCTTTAATGTAGGTTGTTCATTGGTGATGTGGTCACTTATTGCAATTGTCCAAGGGTACTGGTGGGGGGGATGGAGAGAGGGGTAAACTACAGTCCTGTTGATTAAAGGGTGTCTGGTGGGGGTGTCCAACACACCTGGTCCAAGTTCGGCGTCCCGCTGATCTGGACCTGCTTTTTGCAGTTTTTGCAGTGAACCGGTATGGGGACCCAGTATTGGCACGCGGTGGTGCAGTATTCCTGAGGAGGAGGGGCTGGATGTTGGGGAGCCCGGTGCTGGTGGAGCATCTTTACTGAGAAAGAGAGGCTGGATGTTGGGGAGCCTGGTGCCTGGGTCTGGTGGTGGGGGTGCTTTGTGGAATGCAGAGGTGGGGGTTGCTGGAGAGGGTGGCAGTATGGGCAGTTCTGGACCTGCCATGTGCTAGCCCTGTGGGAGAGCACAGTGGTGCAGTCTGCCTGGGTTTGCCCCCATTGCCTGTGCTGTCCTTGTATCCAATTTAATTGTACCCAATCAAATTGTACAACCAAATGGTACCCCCTGCATTGTATCATTTATGCATGATTTTGTATTGTTTTATTAAATAAACCTTGTTTTACCCTTATCACCGCATTGTTGATCGTTATTCACACACAGCCACAAAGGAGCCGTGCACAGCACTATCCATTTGTTTGCTCTTATTAACCAATACCATTGACTGGTCTCGTACAATATACTCGCCACAGATAACCACCCTCCACTGCTTGTAAAGAACAATAACAGTTTGTCTCCAGGACTGGTGGCATACCCAAACCAGCTTATGGCTGTTTAGTACAGTGGCTGCATATCTGTATCTACATAAGTGTATAGAGGTCCATTTCCAGCAACCATTACTTCAATGTTCTAATGGTATCTAGCCTTTGTAAAGCCATTGTAAGCAGGAGTAAGAATGTCAACCACCTACAAAGTAACATCCTCCCTTATACGTCACTTGCAGCACATTTATCAAATCTCAAAAGTTATTGTCAAATTCAGAAAATTTGGCTGAAAAGCATAATCAGTCCAGCAACACCTAGCTCCCTTTTATCTGTTGTATCCAAGTGCCTACAATCCACCTCACCAACGCCTACAATCCCCACACCAATCCACACACCAATCGCTAATGGGGTTAGCCGGCGCCCCCCAACCACTGTGTAGGGTACGTGAACCCAGCGAACCGAAAGTTCGCCATGGGTGCACATACCCAGCGTCTGCACATGCACAGAAACGTTTCTTCGTTGTGCACAGATGCTCAACATCGGTCCTCCGTGCAAACACACACCGGTACTTGTTTCCTAGAACGGCGCCCACTAAGCAATTTGCTTAGTGGGCTATTCTGCGTAGGAAAATCTCATCGCATGGGCCATTTTAGGGCCATGCGATGTGCGATGCGATTTTCCTATGTAATTTATTCACTGCTCTCTCTGCCCCGGGCCATTGAATACATGTGAAGTAATCCGCGTCCCCTCGCAGAGTTTGCTGCACTTGCCACGCTTCAGGCTAGGTGCGCTCGCCACACTATATAAAGTCAACTCCACACCGACGTGGATAGTGGGGGAATGAAAAGGTCGGAGGACGCGTTCCACCGCCCCTCGCGAGGGTCTCTGCACTCGCCACGCTTCGGGCTGGTGTGGATAGTGGGGGGGTGCGTTAAACCTATTTTTGGGACATACAATCATATTATTGTATACCTAATGTCATGGCATCGCACACCCTATAAAATCGCATGCGATATAGTGGGGTACAATGAGCATAGAAAAAATTACATAAAAAAATCGCATGGCATGCCGTTATAATGGCCCGTGTGATGCGATTTCCCTATGGTGCCGTACAAAGGAAATGTGGGCACCGTGCTAGGAAACAAGTACCGAATAACCCCCTAAACAGTATGTGTACAGCATAAGTGTGTGTGTATCAGCATGCCCCTAGTTCCTATACAATGTGCGTGTTGTCAGTGTGCCCCTGATGCCTGTTGACTCCTGGTCCCTGTACAATATATGTGTGTGTCAGAGTGATGTAGCATCCAGCCCACACTGCAGCAAAGGAGTTTTTTTTGGGGGGGGGGGGGACGACGGGGGGACGGGGGGGGGGGGACTGGGTGCCATATATCCTAGTTTTGGCCCTGCCAACATAGAGGATGAAAAGCAAAACAGTTAAATACAGTGACTACAAACACAGGAATTCAATTATTTTTGGCCTGGCCATATTCCACACTTAGCGTATTGCCAGATTTGCATATATTTGATTAAATGTACAAAAATCAACAAATCTGAAGTGAGATGGGCGACATCTGATGGAATTTCCAGCATTTATATGCCTTTGAAACTGCATTTTTTGCTCCCGTCACATTTTGAGGGCAAGTGAATTGGATTGCTGCCATAAAGTTGTTTGGGCTTTAAAACTGCTTCTGTTGTGTGATTAAACTACACAGAAAACCTCAGCTCAGTAAATTTGAGCCCTGATGCTGATTTCAAATATTTTATGGGAAATACATTTTGCAGTGTTGCTTATTAATATTATGTTCAAAATAACTTCTGGTGATAAGAAGAGAAAATAAATCCTAAAGATTAAGGGGGTAGTTCACTCGCAATATAGCAAGCTCAGCTCCATCCGAATGTTTTAGGAACTGCGTATGCACATGGTCTATTATGCACATGTGCAGCCCCTCTTTGCGAATGGCTTTGGCAACTTACATAGTCGCCAAGCTATTTTCAAGCATCGGGGCAGGCCGGGGGCACTTGAGGGGGCAGACGCGCCCAGGAAAACGCTGAGCATCAACATGCGAATCACAGGATGTTAGCCTCCTGTCCCATCTTAAGCCAGGCGCATGTAAATAAAAGTCAATTTTCACTGACTTCTATTTGGGAAGGGCCAAGGCTGGAGAAACCATTGAATGATTTCTCCTGTAGCGGAGGAATGAGTGGGTATGTGCATCAGCAGCAGGACTGATAAGATCGGGTACAGGTTCCTCCTAATATTTGATGAGAATTCTATTTGGGCTAATTAACAACATCTGTGGTTTGCTCTTAAATATCTGTTCGGGGCTGAGGGTCAATGTTCCCAATGCCAGTTAGTGGCTGGGCAATAGGCTTGAGGGTTGTTTGGTCTACCTTAGGAACCTATGGAATATTGTACCCACTTGTGAAGACCATCTTTGAGGTAACCAAATTTACCGCAAATTGGAAAGTGTGTGTGTGGGGTAAAATTAATTCCATTCCTCGGTTATAATATACAGTATCTGGTTCAGAGCTCACAATGGATCCTGAGAAACGTTAAGCAATACAAGAGTGGCCTATTCCAACCACACTCCAAAGTGTCCAACACTCCTTAGGGTTTTCAAACTATTACAGGAAGTTTATACACAATTTCTCCACCATAATTGCACTGATCACCGCGCTCACCCGGAAAGGGGCAAATCCATCTAAATGGTCAGATGAAGCCATTTGTGCTTTTAATCTTCTATAGCAAAGATTTATTTTCACTCCTTAATTTCCTGTATTAAGACAACCTGATGTTTTATTACCTTTCAACTTAGAAGTTGATGCTTCATCCATCAAAATAAAGGCTTTTTTGTCTCAGAAAGGCCCAGATTGGTCACATCCACCCTTGTGAGTTCTTTCCCCATTACTTTTCTTCTACAGAACAAAACTATGCCATCGGGGATCAGGAGTTGCTTGCTATCAAATTAGCCTTGGAGGAATGGCGCTACCTCTTAGAGGGAGCTGTTTATGCGATCACAATACTCACAGATCACAGGAATTTGTAATATTTGAAGATGGCTCACTGTCTTAATCCTCAACGAGCCAGATCAAGTTCAAGTTTATATTCTGTCCTGGGACAATGAACCACAAAGCGGATGCCCATTCCCGTTCATGGGAGTCAGAGTCACTCCACGGAAAACATCTCATTATTCACCCCATTGCTTTTTCCTCTGTGAAATTAGATCCTGTACCTCCTGGGAAATCATTTGTAAAACCAGCTCTTCGAAAGAGACTCCTTCATTGGGATCATGCCTCTAAGTTTGCTGGCCATGTAAGCATCCAGAAAACATGAAAATTCATTGCCAGTTCCTACTGTTGACCATTCCTTAAAACAGATGTTCAAGAACTTGTTGCTTCATGTTCTAAATGTTCACAGCATAAAGAAAGTTGTCAATCTCCGGCAAGTCAATTGATTCCCTTGTCTGTGCTTCATCGCCCATGGACCATGGATTTCATTACTGACCTACCAGAGTCTGCCAAATGCAACACCATCTGGGATACAGTAGAACATTTCCCTTCTCTGGTCTACCCTCTGCCTCCAAGTTACCGCAATTGTTTATTTGGGAGATCTTCCAGCTTCATGGTCTGCAGGATCGTGGAGTCCAGTTTGTCCCTAATTTTCTATTCCATTCTTCAATTTAAGCTCTCTCCAGTATACCATCCGCAGACAAATGCACAGACTAAGAGAGTCAACCGAGATTTTGAATTTTTCCTTAGATTGTATATTTCTGCATCGTAAGATGACTGGGTAGAACTTCTTCCCTGGGCAGAATTCTGTCACAACAATCAGTATCATACTTCCTCTACTTCCACATCGTGTTTTGCCAAATATGGGTTCCATCCTAAAGTTCCTGAGTTCCAACTTTTGGTTGCCTCATTGGTACCAGCAGTAGACTTAACCCTTCAGTGTTTTATTAAGATCTGGAAGTCTATTTGAGCTTCTCTGCTGAAAGCCTCCATCAACTTTAAAAGTTTCACTGACAATAAATGCAACACAAAATTTGAGGCTCTGAGTGCCATCAAAGAAATTTGCTCTGCGCTTCATTGGTCCTTTTGTTTTAGGTGAAGTAATTAACTCCGCTGCATATAAATCGAAGCTTCCATAATTTCTGAAGATTCCATATACTTTCCCACATCTCCTTATTGAAACCATTGGTATTTAACGGATTTCACTATAATCTTTCCAAGGCACCTAAGGTTAGAACCAGACATGGAATAGAATATGAAGTTGCTAAAATCTTGGATTCCCCCCAATTTCTTATAGACTGAAGAGTAGTATATGGTTCTGAGGAGCGTTCCTGGACAGATGCTTCAGATGTTCACGCTCCACACAATTAGTCCAAGAGTTCATCCCAAGTTCCCTAACCAGCTCAAAAGGTAGATTGGGTCCAAACATAAAGGGGGGGGGGGGGTGCTGTCACGATCCAGAAACTCAGAGACCCTTTTGTACCATTCAATTACCTCTTTAAGCTTGCTCTATGGTACAATGTACGGCCAGCGGGTGAACTGGCATTAGTTGGTGTAATTTGCCTCCCACCAGTGGCATTCATCCAAACATCATGACGCTTTCTCTCAGGGGCGTAACTAGAACTTTGTGGGCCACATAGCAAAGTTTTGGAAGGGGCACCCCAACCCCACCATTGTCACATGAGAGAGGATGTCAGGGACAGATATGGAGTTAGAGAGGGTGTAAGGGAGATGAAGGAGGAGAGACAGGGAGTGTAATGGTATTGAAGGAGGAGAGATGGAGTGACAGAGGTTGTTAAGAAGAGAAAGGGAATGACAGAGTGAAAGAGAGCGGGAGAGGAAGGGAAGAGAGAGGGGGGAAGTGTGGGGAAAGAGGAAGGGAGGAGAAAGATATACTAAGGCAGAAAGAGTTATAAGGAGAGATCCGAGATGGAGGAGTAGGAAAGTGAGAAAAAGAGGGGCAGGGGAGAAATAAAGAAAGTAAAGAGAGGGGGCATGGGGAGAGAAAGAGAAGAGCAGTGGGAGAGAAAGGGGGTAAAGGAAAGAGAAAAAAAGAGAGAAAGAGAAGGTGAGGGAGCAGGAGAGAGGGAGGGATTATGAAAAGAAAAGGGGAGATAGTGGAGGTGGGCTAGAGAGAGCAGGGGAGAGAAAAAAAAGAGAGAGAGAGAGAAAGGGGATGGGGTGAGAGCAAAATAGAGGAAAGACAGGATGGAGGGAGAGGAGAGAATAAGAGGGAGGAAAGGGAGTTGGGAGAGAGTGAGGGGTGGGGGTCGAGGGGGAGAGTGAGTAGGGGGAGGCGAGGGAATGTGGAAAGCATGGAGATTAGGGTCTTGAATGGGTCTCACCAGCCATCAGTGCCGGGTCTCCCCTCTCAGGGGCACTTTTTTGAACATCGTCAGAACATGCACCGCTCTACTGTGTGTGCTCCAGCTCTCCTGTACGTATCACCTCCAGACAGATGCACATGCTGCCTCAGCTCTTCCTTGTGCAGTGTCTCCTGCAAGAGGCACATGCAGCTTTGGCTTTTCCATGCGCCGATGAACTTTGCCCCAGCCAGCTCTCCTGTGTGCAGGGGTTCCTGCTAGCAGCTCAGTCACTTGCAGCTCTCCTGTGCCCCACGTCTCTACTGCTGAAGGGAGAGCGGTGCATCCACTGTCTGCCTACAGTACTGTATATTTTAAAAAAAGGGCGCAGGGGATAGCTTGCTGGGCCTTTGGCTCCCTAAAGGCCTGGGCCCCATAGCAGTTACATGAGAGAGGATGTCAGGGACAGATATGGAGTTAGAGAGGGTGTAAGGGAGATGAAGGAGGAGAGACAGGGAGTGTAATGGTATTGAAGGAGGAGAGATGGAGTGACAGAGGGTGTTAAGAAGAGAAAGGGAATGACAGAGTGAAAGAGAGGGGGAGAGGAAGGGAAGAGAGAGGGGGAAGTGTGGGGAAAGAGGAAGGGAGGAGAAAGCTTTACTAAGGCAGAAAGAGTTATAAGGAGAGATGCGAGATGGAGGAGTTAGAAAGTGAGAAAAAGAGGGGCAGGGGAGAAATAAAGAAAGTAAAGAGAGGGGGGCATGGGGAGAGAAAGAGAAGAGCAGTGGGAAAGAAAGGGGGTAAAGGAAAGCGAAAAAGAGAGAAAGAGAAGGTGAGGGAGCAGGAGAGAGGGAGGGATTATGAAAAGAAAAGGGGAGATAGTGGAGGTGGGCTAGAGAGAGCAGGGGAGAGAAAAAAAGGAGAGAGAGAAAGGGGATGGGGTGAGAGCAAAATAGAGGAAAGACAGGATGGGGGGAGGAGAGAATAAGAGGGAGGAAAGGGAGTTGGGAGAGAGTGAGGGGTGGGGGTCGAGGGGGAGAGTGAGTAGGGGGAGGCGAGGGAATGTGGAAAGCATGGAGATTAGGGTCTTGAATGGGACTCACCAGCCATCAGTGCCTGGTCTCCCCTTTCAGCATCCCCTGCTTTCCCATGCACCACTCTACTGTTTGTGCTCCAGCTCTCCTGTACGTATCACCTCCTGACAGGTGCACATGCTGCCTCAGCTCTTCCTTGTGCAGTGTCTCCTGCAAGAGGCACATGCAGCTTTGGCTTTTCCATGCGCCGATGAACTTTGCCCCAGCCAGCTCTCCTGTGTGCAGGGGTTCCTGCTAGCAGCTCAGTCACTTGCAGCTCTCCTGTGCCCCACGTCTCTACTGCTGAAGGGAGAGCGGTGCATCCACTGTCTGCCTACAGTACTGTATATTTTTTAAAAAGGGCGCAGGGGATAGCCTGCTGGGCCTTTGGCCCCCCAAAGGCCTGGGCCCCATAGCAGTTACATCCCCTGCACCCTCTGTAGTTATGCCACTGCTTTCTCCTCCACATCAGGTATCTGCTCTACAATGTCCTCTACTATGCTCATCTTTATTGCCATGTTTACAGGCCGTAGCCATGCCTTCTGCATGCCAGTGTTCTTGCCATTCCTTGCCCATGGGCGTGGCCTTCTTGGATCAGGTAACATGATTTATCACAGCCAATCCTGGTACCTGACTTTGACCTCACTACTTACACTCTGAGACTCAGCTTATTAGTAATTACCTGATACTATAAGGATACTAGGAGGACTACCCCAATCCTGCAGTGCAATGATGTCTCCAGTGTAGCTGCATCATTAGACCTGCTCCTGTGATTCTCCTGCTTTCTACAGCATTGTGCTTTATAACATCAGCCTGACTTCCTTATAGTCCCAGTTGATTTTCTGCATTATTGCTACCTCTCCTGGTTATTGCTATTGTCTGAAACGATTGATACCATAGAAACCATTACATTTTACCACCTTTCTCACTCAAGCATCTCACTGCTTACTTCATCTATACATCTCAGGCATGAAAACAGCAAGACACAAGCAACAGGTGTAAGTTAAATGCGTAATATAGTCATAACTATTAAGGCCAGGGGCATTGAAGAATATGATTTTGTAATCAATTTTATATTATCTATATTTTTAAAATGTTACTGTTGCATTGCTCTACATGTGAAACATTTGGTAACGAAGACATTATGGGCCTGATTCAGAACTTCTCACCGCTGGACTGCAAACAGGTCATTGCCTGTCCCCCCACCCCTGTAAGTGGCTGTGAATGCATCCACAGACGTGCACGCAGGGGGAAATCCATTCTGAAATATTTATTATCTAATGGATTACCCCCTGCTCGCAGTAGCCGAGTAAGTCAAGACTCTACTTGACGGCTGCAAAGGTTGTGGGGAGAAGGAGGCCATCTGCACCACATCACCCAACAGCCAACCCCTATTGAGGGAGAATAGAACCTGTGTTGAGCACAGTGAGCCACCAAGCACACCAAAGGTTTTGATGCACTTGCCCCCCTGTTGGAGTACCGGCAGTCAGGATTCCGATGTTGATATACTGACCACCGGAATCCTGACTGTCAGGCCGCTATAAAACACCCAAATATAGGTGTATAAATTGTGACCACTTTTTCATTTTAGATTATCTTCTAATTCATTCATTTTGGGCTGTACGGTTAAAAATTAGTGGGATCAGTATTTATTACTCCCCACTGTTACCATACCCTTTTTGTGGCTGCTGGCTATTGCCTACTGTTCTTTCAAGAGTAATGTATGCTACAGGGGACAAAATTAGTAGCGGTCCCCTGTATTTTGAGAACCAACACCAGACAAAATGAGTAGGGGTCCCCTGTATTTTGAGAACCAACACCGGGCCTAAACAGCCAGCATAGTAATGTCACAGACGAGGGAATCTTTTTAGGACAGGACCAAACGCACCTTAAGGCAATTTGCTATATTATTGTAAAGGATATTACTGTTTTTTGGACAGTGGTACAGATTACTCATAGTAGCACTTGTATTATTCGAAGGAAATACATTTTATAAGTAAAGTTGCTCAATCCCAACGGATTTTGGGAGCAGCTTCCAAACGTCTGCAGTGCCAACATGAAATACTGTAATAAGCTTTTAATGCAGACATGTCTGGAGCTGTGTGAAGTCAGAAGGCGTGCACATACTGTACTGTAGTATCTGCTCAGACATACTGTAGTGTAGAATTTTACACATCCACTTTATGAAAGTTAATGAGCAGGTACTACAGCACTTCACGCATCAAATGAACATCTATAAAACAAACTGGGGGCTATAATGGCAGGAGCTGCTATATAAAATGTCACATATATTATAAAGCAACTGACACTTTTCTGGTTATTGCAGTAAACATTTGCCTTCCCTGAAATTAGCTAATGTTGAGTGGTTGATTTTACCTATGAGCTGCAGGTAAAATCTGCTTCTGTGTGTCGCCAGATGCAGTCTGTGAGATTGCACTGGCTTCACAGTGACTAGCAGTGACTTCCTATTCGAAGTCCGACACGCCAGTCACCCAAGGCAGTCCCATTGGGAGGTGTTCCCTCCATCTGGGATGCCTCTGGGCTGCTGCGGGGGCAGCCCATAAAAACAGGTTCTGCACATGCGCAGTACAGAGGACGATACTGCACCGGTGTACGATATATGCGCCGGACCCGGGACCGTAAATATGCTACTATGGACTGCTGCTGAAGCAGCCCATAGAGGCTGGGGGCCATTGCATGTGCAGTACTGAAGAAGTTACTGCGCATGCATTAAATATGCATCTGAGACCGGGGTCAGGACTGGCGTCAGGGACCAGGGGGCATAGGCACAGGTGGTGGGAAGCAGCAACATAGGCAGTGGAGGGGGGCGGCATCACGGCAGCCCCCCTCCTCCACAGAGGTAAGAGCCATCACGGCAGCCCCCCTCCTCCACAGAGGTAAGAGCCACCACTATTAATGTTTACAGCAATTTATTTTCTAGGCTATTTAGTAATACATACCCTACTTACCTACTTTAGAGCTTCCCTATCCACAAGGCATCAGTGGGAGGGAAGAGGGGCATGACTGGGTTTATCACATAATTCGGGAGTGAAATTGCAGAGGTTGGATCAAATTTGCATAGGGCTGGGGCTAAAATTATGGCCCTTATTCAGATCTGATCGCAGTACAAATTTGTTCTTAAAATTTGCAAAACCATGTGCACTGCAGGTGGGGAAGATGTAATCTGTATAGAGAGAGTTAGATTTGTGTGAGTTATTTTGTTTCTGTGTAGGATAAATACTGGATGCATTATTTTAACACTGCAATTTAGATTTCAGTTTCAACACACCCCACCCAAATGTAACTCTCTCTCTGCACATGTTACATCTGCCCCACCTGCAGTGCACATGGTTTGTCCATTTTGAGAACAAATTTGTACTGCGATCAGATCTGAATAAGGGCCGATATGCTTTGTATATAATTGTGTCATTAAGACTCCACCCCTCCCCCAGACTGCAGGCAGGCTCCCCTGTTCTCACTTTACCAGGAAGTGGGTAAAATGCGGGAGCGATGCCCATTCTTTCGGGGATGCAGTAGCCTACCCCAAAAATACCACGTAGGATCCGGGAGAATGTTTAAGATGCACAGATGTATTATTTCACAATTTTTTGAAAGGAACCCAAATCCATATTTCCAAACATTATGAAGTAGTTTCCCTGGGCAACATGTATTCTGTTGAATTAGTGTATAATATCTGATAGTGCAGTGTATTACCTGTGAGTAATCCTACTAATAAATATGTGCATTTTTAACTTTGCACTTATTTAAAAGTTAAGTTCAAACATAGGCATAGTGAGCTTCAAAACATACAATTCAAATGGAGAACAAAGAATCAAAATAATGATCCATGTAACTAATGTGTTATACTGAGATATGTCTGAAAATGAAAAGTCATTTTTAACTAAAGAAAGAAAATTCAAGGTTATTGGGGGGGGGGTCACCATAGATAGGGCAATAAGAGTCTCAATCATTTTTAGAGGGTTCTGACATGAAGAATATGGGGTGTGGAGCTTAACTTGTTGGGATTAATCAGGGAAGCCTGGGGAAGGTAATATAGATTTGCTTTCTTTGTCGTGGAGATGTAGGTTTATCTCCATTTGTCATGAACTTCCGGTTCCGGCAGTGATGTGACCGGCTGCACAGGACTGAGCTCCACTGCCTAACCGGCTCAAAATCCCCCCTCACGGCTATCTCAGCCTCCATTACCACTGCATTATTACTGCATAGTGGCAAAGCAACATTGCAGCCAGGCGCGCACTATATGCGCATGGATAAATTCCTGGAAGCGATGCCCAGCTCCAGAACAAAGTCCTACAAAGTAAAGCAAGGTGAATCTTCCACACCCAAGATGGCGCTGGACACCAGAGCATTGCGGCGCCCAGCCTTGCTTCAGACCCCACAGCCACAGCGCAGCAATCGTCTCCCTCCTGCACCCTCAGAGATTTTTGAAGAGGACTCCCTGCCCTCCTCCCATGCTACCCCGGACAAGGTAATACCTGCAATGGATGCACCGGGGACATATGGGGACATGGTAAATGCAATAAGGGCAGCCATTGGCACTCTTCTGAAAGAGCAAACAGCAGACATCAATAAACAAATTGCTCAGCTACAAAAAAGGGTGTTGGATACAGAATGTAAAGGTGCCCATACACGTTACAATTATTGTATACAATATTGCATCTCATAGCATATCGGTTTTGCGATGAGATCAGATGAGATGAGATCTAGTACAAAAAGTATGTGCTGTACATACTTTTTGTACTCATCGCTAAACCGATATGCTATGAGATGCGATATTGTATACAATATTGTATACAATAATTGTAACGTGTATGGGCACCTTAAGATGGGGAAATGTTTCCAAGATAAGGCAGAAATGAAACCTATTGTAGCTCAGCACACTGAAGAGATTCATACCCTACATAACAAGTTACAAGATTTGGAAAACAGATCAAGACGCAATAACTTGCGCATAGTAGGATTACCGGAATCTGTCAAAGGTCCAGAATTATTTCATTTCATAAGAAACAGGCTCCCAGGTCTGCTGGAAATACGTAATAGCTGCTCAGACTTAGTGATTGAGCGTGCACAAAGATTGGGCCCTCAACGTCCACAAGATGGCGCCAGACCCAGGACAGTTATTTTTAAATCACTTAACTACCTTCACAAAGAGCTAATTTGATCGGCATCAAGAAGGCACAGAAACATCAAATGGGAAGGGCATACCATCCATTTTTCAGGACTATTCCGCGGAGCTAACTAAACAGAGGATGGAATTCTCGTCACTGTGCTCTACCCTCATAGTGATGGAACGCAAGTTTGAACTGCTATATCCAGCAAAGCTGTGAATATATAATGGTTCTTCATTCAAATATTTATTTTTTACAGCAAAAGATGCAGAATGCTACATTACTGAAGAGGACCAATTCAACCAACAGCAGCATCAAATGTCTGATTGTGAATGAGTGAATGATCCAGGATCATCTCTTCCTTGACACATGTGCTGGACTTTTCTACCATTTCACGTGGCAATTGTGTTACCTGCAATTTATGTACGCTTTTTGCTACACTGCCTGGTCTCCAGAGCTTCATCAGGAAGACCTCACCTTACCATTATCTCTTAAATGACACTTCTTTATACATGTTCTTCTCAAGTCTGGTAACCGTATTGATATAACATGTCGTTCTATTCATGCATTGTTTAATATACATATTGGTGTGAGATATAATGCAATGTTAAAAATGTTCAGCCAAAGGCCTAGGAGCCTGACAGTTATTAGCAGATGTCTGCAATTCAAGTTTATTATTGAGCTAAATATGGAAGTTGTGAGTTAAGGCTAATTAGCTTGGTTAATATGTTCATGCTCCCCCCCCCCCCATCCCCTAATGTCACCTCGCCTATTAACTCGAGAAATGAAGGTGATATTCTTGTTCATTTATGATAAGGTTTACTGTTACAAAAACACTCCTACATTCTTTACATTCAGATGGCCCTGAAAGTGGGTAGTTGGAACGTGGGAGGGATTAACTCTCCCACCAAAAGAAAATGCATCCTGGTTTATTTAAACAAATTGAAATTAGACCTGGTGTTTATCCAGGAATCCCATTTTATCCCATTTGAGGCAGTCAAAATGAATATGCTAAAATGGAAACAATTGGCTTCGGCCTCCTACAACTCGAAGGCCAGAGGGGTCCTTATCCTAGCTAAAAGCCACCTGGGTATTGAGGTCTTGTCCACCATTACTGACCCGAAAGGCAGATATGTCCTCTCTCAGATTAAATTTGAGAACCAAACCATCATCTGCTTAAATGTATATGCCCCAAACCAGTACTCATCATTTATGAACAAGCTTGTTACTCTTCTAACTCCATACACACACCTACTGATAATTACAGACAGAGATTTTAACATGATCTCCTTTTTCCCCATACCACCCAGGTGCCCTTTTGCACACAAAAAAAATCATCAATACCCATATATGCCAAAACCCCCTTTTCACAGACATTTATGAGGCCTGCCGATCTGTTTGTACTAAACTGGACTGTGATCTCCTCAGATCTGAATGGATTCCTATATGCGGGAACCCAATGTTTCCTCCGGGGTTGGCCAATCCTATTTTTAACAGAATCCAGTCAAAGGGCTTGAAACTTATATCCCAGGTGTTTGACCCAGGTGGACACTTGTTATCATTTCAAACACTCAAAGACCAATATGGTCTCCCAAATAAAAGTATGTTCCCAATAATGCAAATCCCCCAGGCAGATTACCCTTTCCTCTGGTTCCTTGATACACTCCTGGGTCAGCAAACTTTGTCTTGGCTCCTTTAAACCCAGGCTGACATATCAAGAATTGATGTTAGGTCAGTCAGAGACTTGGTGTAATAAGACAAAAGATTCATGGTTAAGAGACATCCCTTTATTAACTACAGAAGACATCTTTAAATACTACGAATCCTCTATGAAAACCCTCCAGTCGTCCACTTTACAAGAAATTCATGCAAAAATAATCCACAGGGTTTATATGTCACAACAGCAGCGCAGTTATTTTGACTCAGATGAGTCATGTAAATGCCCGAAATGCAGTTATCACACAGCTTCTTTGTTCCATAATCTTTGGTCCTGTGGATACATCAAAAAGTATTGGTACAAGTTAATAAACTATGTAAACTCGTCCTTTACGCTTAAGGTACAAATACATTCAATACCAATTCTATTCTTAAACTTTGATCAATGGAATCTGGAGGGGGGACAGGAATATTTAAAACCTTTTCTGACTGTTCTTTTTACTGTAGCAAAGAAGGTGATTCTTAAATCTTGGATAGATAAACATGTACCTAACATGGTGGAATTAGATGGTTTATTGATTAAATATATGTATGATATATTATATATTATGATAGATATAATAGGATTCATTCCTTCCATACCCTAAACGCAAACTTCCTTGAGAAATGGGAACCATTTATTAAAACTAAGCCAAAAGATGTTCAAGACCGCTTTCTACACACATTAGATATAGAGATGTCTCTCGTGTGATATAATAATAATAATAATAATAATAATAATAATAATGATATTTATATAGCGCTTTTCTCCCAATAGGACTCAAAGTGCTTCACCCAGTGGCGTAACTACCGAGGGTGCAGGGGGTGCAGCTGCTATGGGGCCCGAGCTGGTTAGGGGCCCGCTGCTCCCCCTGGACCCAGTCACCAGTTGCCTCCGAGCTCCCCTATATCCTGCGTGCACTCAGACCGGAGGCTGTAGTCTGCAGACAGGCATACTTTGTGTGCCGCATCCTCCAGGTATGGTGCGGTCAGCACTGTACTCGTGGGGTAGGGCGGCCGCGCCCAAATGTAGTGAGATTTGGTGTTCCATGGGTCCTTTACCAAAAAACCCTCCCCCAGGGTGCACTTCCGCGATTTGCGTTCCGCAGCCCAGAGGGAGCGTTTAAGGATTGTGCGGCCAGCATTGTTTGCAGAGGCCAGAGGGGAGCAGAGGATAGGAGGTCAGCAGGGGAGAGGACGGGAGCAGAGCGCAGGAGAGAAAGAGGAGGAGGGGGCACCCGAGGTCACGCATGCGATCGCTGTACCCAAGGTTCCCAGCCAGGGAGAGATCACTTCACTCACTCTGAACAAGCACCCTCCTTCCACCCTGATGATCCTGCTTGGCCGGCTGAGCGGAAGGATAAGAACCCATCAGTATCTGCCTGGGAACTCATCTACAGTATGTATGTGTACATACTGGTGATCTGTGTGTGTATACCAGTGTGTTGGGGTCTCAGGGTTAAAGTAATTTATGTGTGTACAGTGCTTTGTGTGTATCTTCATGCTTCCTAGGCTGCTTTTCTATTCCAATCCACCCCCCTGTATCCATCTATGCCATATGACAGCAAATCTGCTGTCTATGCCCCCTCCCCCCAACCCCTGTCTATGCCCCCTCTGCCTCCCATTTGCCATCTATGCACCCCCCACCCTCTGTCTATGCCCCTCCCCCCACCCTCTGTCTAAGACCCCTCTGCCTCCCACTCGCCATCTATTCACCCTACCTCCTATTCGCCGCCTATGTCCCCCTTTCCCCCACCTGTCCATCTATGCCTACTGCCACTCAACTGTGTATGCCCCCATATAATTCTTTGTCTATCAGTCTATGTCCCCTTCCCCCACCCATCCATCTATGCAACCATATGGTGCTCTGTCTATTCATCCATCTGTCTGTCCATCTTTGCTCCACCCTGTCTGTCCATCCATCTATGCCCCCCATCTATCTATCTATACCCCATATGATGCTCCATTCACCCATACCCTCTGTGCTGTAATCAGGTAGTGTCTCCTGACCACTCCCCATCACCTCCCTAACTCTCTCTTGCTTCTCTCTCTCCCTGACACTCACTCCCTCTCTCTCACTCTGCCCCTGACACCATCTCTTGCTTTCTGACATGCTCTCACACTGACACATTCTCACTGACACCATCTTCCTCTCACTGAAACTCTCTCTTGTTTCCTCCCTTTCTCTCTACCTCCCAGGCACTCTCTAAATCCTGCTCACACCCCTCTCTTTCTATCTTGATCCTCCATACCACCTCTGAAGCCCTCCCTCTCTACCCCTGATACCCTCTTGCTCTCTAACCCCTTTCTCTCTTCCTTTGACACCCTCTCACTCTCTTCTCTCTCCTATACTCCTAATGGGAATTGTATTGACCAGGGGGGGCCCCTTTCAAGATTTTGCTATGCAGCCCACAACATAGTAGTTACGCCCCTGGCTTCACCATTGTCTTTACAGCTCGAAATACAAAACAAGCTTAACAGTAGATATCAGTGAAATGCTTGAGTAAATAAGTATGTCTTTAGTCTATTTTTAAAGGATTCTACAGTGGGCGCTTCTTGCACTATGCGAGGAAGAGAGTTCCACAGAGTTGTAACAGCAAAGTTGAAAGCTCGACCCCCAGATGAATTCAGGGAGATTCTGGGTACTGTTAGTAGTCCTTCTTCAGTGGATCGTAGTAATCGAGTAGGACAGTAAGGGATCAGCAGCTGCTGCAGGTACCTTGGGCCCTGGTCATGTAGGGCCTTGAAAGTGAGTAAACTAATCTTGAAAACGATTTGCCATTTTACAGGTAGCCAGTGAAGGGCGTAGAGAATGGGAGTTATGTGGCTGGAGCGGGGCTGGTTAGTTAATAGTCTGGCGGCTGCATTTAGAGATACCTGGAAATGTCTGGTTGCTCCATATGTTGTATTTACTTGTGAATATACATTTTACCCTTAATGCATGACTTATAGTTATGGAATACCTGGTAGTTATGCAAATACCCCCCCCCCCCCCTTCCTCATCCCTTTTCATCCCTACCCTAAGAACCTCCCCCCCCCCCAACCTTTAGTTTCTATGTGTTACTAACGTTTCCACACTAATCCTCTATTACTAATGGTGTGTACACACGGTGAGATGTGCCTTGAGATGCGATCCCCGATATGATCAGATTGGATCGGGATCGGATCGCAAGGCACATCCGATTTGCATACAAACTTTACTATATAGTGCAGATCTGCACTATATAGTCAAGGCAGCCAAGACTTTCTGGTTTGCGATACGTGAACGCGCATCGGGATCGGATCGGGATCGCAAGGGTTAAAACCCTTGCGATCTGCATCCGATGCCGATCCGATGCCGATCCGATGTTGACTATATCGTCAACATCGGAAGGCAAATTGTACCGTGTGTACACACTATAAGACTAATATTCTACCTTGAACCATCTAAGTCTTGTCCGAAATCATCTGGATTGGATTCAGCGGGCCTTAGAGGTTCACAACATTTGGTTTCTATACAAGTTCCTTGAATTATTTAATTGAGTACATTTTCATGGATGGGCCGATATTAAGACTAAGATACCGATAAGTGACATCACATGGCTCGCCTAAGGAAAATCCTTTTCAAGGACCACACAAGAGTCGTAACCAAGTGGACATCCTTCAAATGTTCATATTTCAACCACAGCTCTGGTCGTTACCTAAGTGGATTTGCCTACTGTATATGTCCGTAACTAAAATTCTTGATGTGTACCTTTGTGCGATTAACTACTGTAATTGAAAAATGTTTATGATTTGTTATTTTGAAAAACATATAAATACATTTTTATCTTCTCCATTTGTGTGATAAACCAAACATAGAAATATATTTGGGATTTGGGTCTGCTCGGGTCAGGAGGCTGATGTCACATGACGCTAGCACCCACCCCTTTCCGCAATCAAATTTGGCAGCAGGGGAATGTCCAGCATTGTAGTCTGACCTCTGTGTGTGCTTCCCTGCGCTGCCCATAGGGAATTACCACTCAGAACCCCACCCTTTCTCCACCCCCATTGTGATTCCTTTTTTTTCCACACAGTGACACAGCAATTCGGGGTTCACACAGTTTCTACAGAAATTTTGTACACCACCTCCAAATTTTACAATGTCACTTACTATGGCATCAAGGGCATAAACACATTTAAAAAATGTGCCAATTTATTTTTCACTGTCTGCTCCCTTAAAGCCAGGATAGTTTTTATCCACGAAACCCACTTTAAAGCTAACTCACATCCTGCACTCTTGGCTAAAAGATTCCCCATGGCCTTCTATGCATTCAGTAGAACCAAACATAACAGAGTTGCAATCCTAATAAACAGCAGAATCCCCTTCACACCCCATTCTACTTTCTCAGACCCAGAGGGAAGACATTAGAGATGGGCGCCGGGGCCGAAGATTTGGATTTGGATATGTCGCCGGGATTTGAATTTGTCAAGTGGTGGTGAAAGGCTTTGGATTTTTTTCAAAAATCACGTAATTTTTGCGTTTTTTTTGTCCCTAGAGTAATATTCCAGAAGGGTACATTGCCAGAAGGGTACATTGAAAGCCAGAAGGGTACATTGATCTGGGAGCCAATAGAAGGCACTGTCGGTCAGGGAACCAATAGTGTATTCTCCAACCTGGGAGCTGGTGATGGTGCGTCAACCTGGGAGTCGGTGACAGCAGCATCGACCTGGGAATTAATGATTGCAGAGTCGACGACGGCAGAGCCGCCCTGGGAGTCGATGATGGCAGAGCCACCCTGGGAGACGATGACTGAGTCGGTCTGGGAACCGATGGTCCTGTGCTGCACTCGGGAATATAACAGCAGCTACAGTAGGTGGAATTAACCAGGCAAGGTTGTAGTAACAACAGCAGCAGTGGGATGAGGTTCACTGTAGCAGGTACTCAGGAGCCTTGGAGTCAGTCTCTGGGAAACTCTCTGGAGAATGACAAGTGAGGTTTAGAGTTGACACCTGTGGAGACAAGTGAGTCGAAGACGGTGATGGACCTTTAAGACCAGTAGCAAACTCTGCAGGGATATACTGGAGTGCTCTAAATACTTCCCTTGGGAGCTGGAGATGGTAACAGTGAGGAAGGTAACCTGGCAGGTGGAGAGAGCAAGGGAGCTTTGGTAACAGCTGGTAGCAGCAGCAGATTGCACAGAAAACCACATGGACTCTGGGCAGGAACCTGGAGCCTTGGAACACTGAGGACTGGATACACACAGGGATCAGAGTAGTTGTTCAAGGCCCTGAGCTGTTCTCAAGTGAATCCTTATATCCCCCTAGATAGCTGGGGATTGGCTAGTAGCCGCAGCATCAATTAGTTCACAACTAGGAAGTGGGATTACTTAAATATACCTGGATCGTGTGACCAGTGCTGAAGATAGGGAGCCTCACAGGAGGAAAACAGAACAGCTGCAGCAGCAGCATAGACACAGACAAGCCTGGAAACGTTCAAAATCAGAAAACAAATGTAAACCAAGTCAGGTTTATGACACACTCATCTGATATACTGAAGATATACTGTATTATTCTAACTGGACTTCTGGGGCACATAGAACGCACACGGTACTTGTGTATTATCACAGCGCCCATCGCATGGCATTGTGTACCTTATTTAATGGTGTGCGATGTGATGCTTGTACAATTAAATATTGCATAGCATCACATGCCAGCAAACGGGATGCAATGTGATGCGATTTTTAATTGTACAAGCACCCATGCCATGAGATGTGATGTGTGCTTACAATGAGATGTAACCCCCAGTATCCACATTCCAAAACGTGGCGAGCGCAGTGAGCTCCGCGTGCGGCGGCGGTACGCTACCTCTGATCTTTTCATACCCCCACTATCCACGCTGGTGTGGAGTTGATTTTAGCTAGTGTGGTGAGCCCAAAGCGTGGCGAGCACATAGGAATATGAGCCCGAAGCGTGGCTCGTATTCCGCGTCCGCTCGCCACACTTCACTTTTTTTCAGTCCCTTTTGTTAGAACTTCATAGAAGACGCAAAGGTTACGTTATAGTTGGGGATCATATCAACACTACGCCTGATACCTTTCTAGAAAAATCTCCCGACCCAGCTTATCCTAAACCTACCTCATCATCCCGCTCTATAAATAGACATATGAGGGAATTTGACACCATGTGCTATCATGTGGAATTTGATACCATGTGCTATCAATACCAATACGAATTGCCGTATTTTTGGGATAGTAAATGTCAAAAATAAGTGTATTTCTGGATACAAATACACCTATTTTTTTTACAAATTTCCTTTAGTAAATTTCCCCCTTTACCCTTTTCTCGATACCACACCAATCCTACGATGGAATAGATCTTTTATTTGCTGCACTTTAACCTCCAAGCATATTTCTAACTTCAATATACTCCCCAATACATGGTCTGACCACTTAATACTTACCGTCACATTTGACTTCTTTGACTCCCTTGGGTTTGGGTTTCATAAAAATGGGGGAAAGAAAAATTCACATTAGTCATGCTCATAACCTTACAAATTATCATTGCTGTTATATTTCAGACATTTATCATGCTAACTAATTGATATGCTACACCCAAAAACAGAGCGACTACTTATACCCCCCTATACACCCCATATACACCCCATATACACCCATATACACCCCATATACACCCCATATACACCCCATATACACCCATATACACCCCATATACACCCATATACACCCATATACACCCCATATACACCCATATACACCCCCTATACACCCCCTATACACCCATATACACCCCATATACACCCCATATACACCCCATATACACCCCCTATACACCCCATATACACCACCTATACACCCATATACACCCCCTATACACCCATATACACCCACATACTCATGAACATATTTATAAAAAGTACAGAAATCATTGAAAAAAAACGCATACTAGACATACTAGTTAATAAAAACTTACATCGGGCAATATGGCGGCGAATGGAACTCAGCATCACTGGCTGGCGCCGGCGCAGGTCAGACCAGCGCCGCTCGACTTGTGCCAGGCTTCTCTGTACGCCGGTCCGGGCGTATATTAGCTGGCGGGCAGCATTATATGCCCGCCGCTTGTCCATGTTGGACACATATGGGCCCCTGGGCCCCAGGCGCCGGTCCATGACCTCAACCAAGGCCACCAGCTCCTGGGTAGAAAACGCGCTAGCCCTGGTTGAAGTCATATTGGCAATGGCGCAGTTATTAATTGCAGGTACATATATCACTTTTGGTGCTTGCTGATTGGTCTAAAAAATTGTTTGTTTAGTATTAACTTTATTAATCCTTCTTACATTAACAAACTGGATGCGAATAGAAACTTACGCGGACCGTTCTGATATACACACACCATAACCAACAGCATGCTTTCAATGTATAGAGAGGCGTACTGTATATACAGTGTGCTGAAAATAATACACGCAACCGTCTACTAATAAATACGCTGCTAAAAAAGGCACAATGCAACATGTTGGTGTATGACAATTTCATACTCATTACATATGTAAGGAAAGCATATGTAACGGCGTAAATTAGCAACTACATTGCAGGGAAAAATATACGCCCCCTTGTTCTTGGCAGGAGATTACCATGTAAATATTCAGTCAGATGCAGGCCAGAATTGCTGCAAACATGTCTAGCTCAGATGATTCCGCAGCTGAGGACGCTCTACAGAGAGCTACAGCAGAATCCCTGCTTGAAGCTTTGCAGAAGAGGGAACAGGAGCGGAGAAGGAGGGCCCAAGAGAGAAGTAGCCTGCAAGACCAAGCGGGCCCCTCACTAACAGGCCCTGTTCAAACTCCACCAGCTCCACAAGGGCCAAGCAACCAGCCAGAACAAGAGGTTGCATCTCTCCAAACAGGTGTGACCCAGCAGGTGCATGGTGAGAGAACTGGGGCCACCAGAAAACGAGCTGCAACATCTAGGGTGAGGACTGAGCAGGATACCACCACCAAAAAGAGAAACCCTGCATTTGTAGAGGCAGAATTGAGAATTTTAGTGCCCAGGGCACGCAAATGGATCGAATTGCCAACCAGGAAGCCGGGTGCCAGTGCAAGGAGAAACCTTTGGGACAAGATCACAGAGGAAGTGAACCAGGTGTAGCCAGTGGTCAGAGATTGGCTAGCGGTGAAGAAAAGGCAAGTGTGTTTGTCCCCCTGATAATGTCATATGTGTGTACATATGTTACATGTATGTTTTGAGAATAATAGAAAGGTGTGTTTGTAGATAGTGCTACACTTCAATGTCACATGTGAACACAACCATGTCTAATAACCCACATTTATATATGAAACATGCACCATTGGTGTGATGTGAGGTTATGGGCACAGTTCTGCTCATGTGAAGTATGTGATGGGACAAGAGAAAGTGTGTTTTTGAAAGAGTTGTTGTAACATGTTCCATATGATGCTACTGAAACAAGAATGACCAAACTGTGCACATGTAGCTGGTGAGAAACTACACATCCCAGTATGCCATCCCATAGTTAAATTACTCCATAATAACCACACTGTCAAGCTATGGTGGAATGTGTAGTTTCACAACAGGTGGAGGTGCATAATTTGGCCATGGATGATGTCATTTCTGCATAGTGATCTATGTATGTGCATTTAGTGGCCTAATGAATGAGATAAGACACTGAAATGCCTCCTAATGGAGACATTAATGTGTGTGTGGGACACATATGGCTAAAAAACATAAGATCACCCACACTAGGAAATTTCACGTAGTCATGATGTTCACTAGCACAGTGGTGCACATATCTCATGGTGATATTTGTATTTTTAAACTTGTAGGTGGACAGACTTCAAAACGACACTGAAGAGGAAGATGACTGACCGGTACAACCACAGCATGTCCACCGGGAGGGGGCCAATGCCAGACACCTTGGAATATACCCCCCTGGAGCAGGAGGCCTTGGATGTAATTGATGTGGCCGAGGTCAGGGGGATATCCAATATGTATAGTGAGCTCCCGGTGGAGGTCTTTACTGCTGCTTTTGATGGTAAGTCACAGTAATGCATTGTATTTTGAAAGATATTTTTTAGTGCGTATGTGATGGTGACATTGTTTTCAATTATTATCCTAGAAGAAGCAGAAACCCAGGATGAACCGGCAGCATCTTCCTCTGCAGAGCCACAGGTGGAGCAAGTGGTCCAGCCTCCACCAAGACGACACCCCCAGCCACAGGACACATGGGATGCCAGTGTGATGGTGATGCTGGAGAGGATCGAGAAGCAAGGGGTGGATGCTGCGGTCCGTCAGCAGCAGGTTGGGGAATTTCTGGCGGATTGGAAGGCCACAAACAGCTAGCAGTGTGAGGCCTTCAACCGCACGAATGACACTCTGGCGGCTGGCATGCAAAGCATTGCCCAACAACTCAGCCGCCAGAATGAAATTCTTGCAGAGCTGCTGACCACCGCCAGGTCCCTAAGGGACAATCCCCCATCTGCTGGCCCACCCCAAGCTGCTCCCCAACCTTCCACCTCTGCTGACCCTCCTGTGTCCACTAGGGGAAGACGCCGCAAGCCATCTGAGCCAAAGGCCCCTGTCCCCAAGGCCCCATCTAAAAAGGGGAAAAAAGGGCCCAAATAATGAGACCTGGTTCACTTCCTCTGTGGTTGGACCCCAAATGTTTAAATTGCACTGGACATCCACTTCCTGAGTTGGCCATCGATCCATTTTCGTGCCATGGGCATTAAAGTTCTTATTTTGACCTCTACAAATGCAGGATAAATTTTTGGTGGTGTGTATCTTGCTTAGTATTCACCCTGGTTGTTGCAGTACGTATTCTGGTGTCCCCATTTCTTTCACCATTGCATTTGCAGGGTAACACATGTTTGGAGATATGCAACCTCTTGTTCTGGCTGTTTTTTTATTTTTGTGTATATTTTATTTGTTTATTTGATTTCTGACATTAAAGTGTCAAATAAGCTGTGATGCTGAACAGCAAATACATTTATTTTACCAATTAAAACACAATTGTTGTATGTGTAATTTCTTGTGTGAAAAAAATACTACATTTATGTGTACTTACTGACCAGGGTATTTTTGAGCATTTCTTGAAGTGTGGTAGAAGTTTCCCATGTGTAACCCTCTCCATGGCCATTCACATGTTCCTATCCAACATTTCCCTGCTAATTAGTTTGTGTCAGCACATGTGCAGAGCAACTTAATAGGTGAGAAAGCAGTTTGTGTGCAGGTGAGGTAGCTCCTACATTAGTAGGTAAAAGCAGGTCCAGAACAATGCTTTCCTCATGGAGTGGGTGAGGTAGACAAACAAGGGTCAAAAGGGACATTTGTGTAGGAATGCATATGTGTCCTCCCTAAAAAAAGATGTGTGAATCGGCCAAACATGATAAAATTGCTTGTGGACAAACATGTTTAACTTTGTACATATATATGATTTTACAGTGTCATAAGCAGATGTAGGAATCCTTTGTTAGAGAGATGTGAGTGCAATAATGTGATTGGTGGCATCTTACATCCAGAGTGCAGTAAAATCCAATTCATAGCAGATCAGATAGTGGTACAGGTCTGTATTTTGGGTAGTATACAAAGATTGTGTGCAAAATAGTGGGCATGGGCTTAAAACATTGCTGAAACATCCTTTGTAGGTGTTAGATGTGGTTTATGTTATTGTATCATAAATACAAAACCTATGTTTGTATTAGAGTGAACACGTTGACACATGTCGACTTGTGTAGATTGAGTGTGCTACTGTGTAAAGTCTATGAAAGCACATAGTGAATGTGTATAACTGTTTAACAAATACCTACCTTAGCATATATAAGCAGGTCTTAAAAAGATTCTTACCTTAAATTAAACAAACCTTTAAATGTAGAGAAGTATAGAAAGATAAGCTTCCAATGTGTTTGAGTGCTGTGTGTAGGCTTGCAGGTAGTGAAATCATGGTTTGGACTTAATAGACTGCAGCATTGCTTATTACATTCAGGTATATGTGTTTGAGTAGTAATCAGCGTAAATTAGCAAACCCAGGCACACGCTGGCATGCGGTATCTGTAGGGGTGGTCTGAGGTGGCGGTTGGCGGCCGCCTGTTTTGTGTCCGAAATGAACGGTGCTTTAGCCGATCGTGCGGTAGTAGCACCGTTCATTTTTGGTGCACACCCCCGTGTACGCCCATATTTACGCCCATTTTCCCTCATTATTTCGGCCGCTCCCCTCATCACGCCCCTATGCCGCCCCCAATGCCCGTACTCTCGCGTACAGGTTTTTTCGCACGGAGAGACCCGTCCGTAAGCGTTGTGGAGTGTTCGCGCCTGCGCATTGGAGATGGTACGCATGCGCAGGTCATTAAAAACCCCGGAACGTACGCGTACGGGCCGGCCGCACCAACCAGAATAAGGCCCATTATCCCTTTGGAAAATTGACTTTCTATTACGAATTATTTGAAATACTACACTATGCACATTTTTGTTTGATTTCCTTTTATATTTGAAAATCTTCGCAAGAAACATTAGAAAATTGTGAGTATATTCCCGGTTGTGTCAATGGTTCTGGATACGTAACTATATTTAGTTAGCACAATTAGAAATATATGGTGGTTAGTCAACCATATTGGGATATGGTACATTCACTTATGTCTCAAATTACCTCTCTCCCTACACCCCCAGCACCTGCTAATGACCCTTTGGAACATACCTCTAAAGAAATGAACAAACTTTTTCTTCACATTTCATGCTCTGCTAAGTATCAAATTGCCCATCAAGAACTCCTAAAGAGAATATGGTTTGTTACATCACTAGCCTTCAGAATAGCACAATCAAAAATTTCACTCTATTTGGACCCCATGGTACTCCACTTACAACACTCCCCTATCTGGCCCTAAGTGATAATTACCCCTTCATTAAACTAAAACACTATTATATTTACCCTGACTACCCCGGCTCGCTGGATGATTGCTTTCCCTAATAACACCCCCCTTTTTTTTTTCTCCCCCACACTATAGTTTTTTTTTTTTCTTTATAGCATAGAGTAATCATTAATCTAGTTCAATCTACTTAATTTAGTTTCCCGCACAATGATTAAACATACATGTTTCTCTGTTGTACTTGTACGTTGCTGTACCAATAAAATTGTTGGATTAAAATATATATATATATATATATTTATATTTAAAGTGGTACAACTGTACCCGTATGCTCCTGTCTTGGTGCTGAACCGTGTGTTCACACATTTAATGAAGGGGCTCTCCCTGTGTTTGTTCCATTTAATTTAATTTTAAAATATAAATGTCATTGTCATTGTTCTAATTAATTAAAGGGCTCTCCCAGCTGTAAATAGGTGCTATTGTACTGGGGTGCTGTAGTAAATTATAAATCACAATTAACTGTGAAGACACTCTGGAGAATGTTTCAGACACTGTGTGAGAGGGGTGCCGCCATACAGGCATGCTGTAGCAGATATTAAACTGCAATGAAGACACACTGGAGTAAAACAAAGCCAGGTTGTGCAAGGCCCAACTCAAACATTGCATCTTTTTCCTGCCAAAATATTACATGATTGTAAGCCGGGCCCTCCTACCTCTATATCCGTTTGTTATTAGAACTACCCAGTTTGTTTTATCACTGTTGTTCCAATTGTAATGCGCAACAGAATATGCTTTGCTATATGATAAACTGTAAATGTTAAATGGACTGTCTGACATGCTTACTTGGATGCTGTCACTGAATTAAATAAATATTTCTCCACCATTCTTTCAATGGTGGCAGCATCATATGCAGTGACACAGGGCCGGTGCTAGGGTGTCCGGCGCCCTCCTGCAAACCATAAATTTTGCGCCCTGTCACATTGCCATTGCAACAAGCTGCCGCCCGTTTGTGCGAGAGTATGCACCATGGGATCCTATGAAGGATCTCTGCTGCATGTATGCATACACCTGCACGCTAATTGTAAGTTTGCCACAATAAGCCTTTAAGTTTAAGGCCAGTATTCAATGCCTCAGATTCGCCGTTTTTTTCAGTGAATCTGGCAATTCGCTGGGTTAACGGCGAATTTTCTGTTAGAAAAAACAATTCGCCATATTCAATGGAGGCAATTCGCCACAAATGAACAGCGAATGTCTGCCGATTCGCCGTAAATGATTCTCCACAATTCGCCTGTGATTTTCAATGGGGTTTTTAGTGGAATTCGCCGACAGTGTATTCAATGCTGAAATGGAGAACTGCTTTCTCCATTGATTTTCCCCCGGATTCTCCATTTTACATTCGTCATCTTTTTTTGGTAAACTGTTATGTGTACTTGTAAAATAAATGTTTTCTTTTATTTTTTTTATGACCAAAAAAATCAGTTTTAATTTTATTTGAAGGGTCTTGCTTTTTTTACACCTTTACAAGCACCTCTTTTTTTTTTTTCCTCAGCGAACTGGCCAGATGAGCAGGGGGACGGGGATGCGGGGGACGTGAGCTGCTATTGGAAGGTACAGCCGGGATTGGTCCAGCAGTAGCAGCAGACCTCCGGCTACAGCAGCCCCAGCGTGGTGATAGTAGATGTCAGCGCTGGAGCCGGAGGTCTGCTACTGCTGTGCGTGTGACGTCTGCTGATGCGCAGTCAGTCAGTTCTGCCGGAGGGGTTATTACAGTATGCTCCCTGCCAAGGGAGTAGGAACCGGAGGTCTGCAGGAAGGGGAGAGAGCCAGGACAGGACGCCAGTGACCAGTAAGAAGATGGGTCCAGCAGTAGCAGTAGACCTCCAGCTCCAGCAGCCCCAGCGTGCTGATAGTAGATGTCAGCGCTGTGACTGCTGGAGCCGGACGTCTGCTACTGCTGCTGAACCCGTCCCCATCCTCAGGCTGTCATTGCGCTCCCCCGCCCGGACTCCACTCCATTCCCTGCAGTGCAGCCGCAGCAGCAGCGGAGAGAGCCGGGACACTGCCGTGTGAGTAGGGAGAAGGCTCCAGCAGCAGCAGCAGCAGACCTCCGGCAGACCCTGCACGGTGATTGCAGATGTCAGTGCCAGGGCTGCTAGAGCCGGAGGTCTGGTACTGCTGCTGACCCGTCCCCGTGCACCCCCGCCGTTTCTCCAGCTCCATCACCAGAGTACTGTCCCGTCGCCATCCTTCCCGGCAGTAGAGCACTGACTGTAATTGGAGCTGGAGGACTGCTGCTGCGGGCTGTGCGGGGGGGGGGACACGGGGATTCGCCACTACATATATTCGCCTATATTCGACGTCAGGGGCAGCGAGCCCCTGACGCATTGAATAGTGTGGGCTGGGGGAGGCTCACGAATGAAAGAGGAGCGATATTTCCTGGCGAGCGCACAGCGAATCCAAAACAGGATTCGCTACCTTGCGCTCGCCAGAGCATTGAATACCCCTATAAGCCTTTAGTTTAAGGCCAATAAGCCTTTAAGGACACATATGTTTATCCTGTCAGCAACCATCGAAAGATGTGGAAGGTACACACATACTGTATAAAAGTGACTTTTAAGTCACTTACATATGCGTGCACGCTGGCAGGAAATGGGCGGGCAGATGACATCCGGTGATGTCAGCTGCCAGTCCCCTGCTCCCGTGCCACCGCCTCAATACCATGAGAACGCTCGGCATTCTCATCGGAACACCCATGGAATGCTGGGAGTTCCCATATGGTAATCTCCGCCCCCTGCACGTCATCATGGGTGCGTGCACCCGGCGAACTGAAAGTTCGCTGTGGGTGCACGCACCCTACGTCTGCGCATGCGGAGATATGCGCCTGTGCAGGCACGCACCAACTGTCCTCCGTGCGAATGCACAGAGGAACAAATGGACCAGAATAACCCCCATAATGATAACCCAGCCCATTATTTAAGTCATACTTGCCTACCTGACCCTCTCCATGAGGGAGAAAATGCTCTGTTCCTGGGCTTCCCTGGTAATGTAGGATTGCAATCACCTGTGGGGAGCCTGGTATTCGATAAGAAAGGTGTCACCACAGGTGATGGCAATTATACAGTACATTACCAGGAAAAGTCCAGGAGCAGAGCATTTTCAGGTAGATAAGTATGATTTAAGTACATCATTTATCCTCATCTTAAAAAAATATGCAATTATTAAAAAATATGTTATAACATGTATTAATAAAGACTCACTGTTGTTTAAATCTTGTGCAGACCAGTCCCTCCTCTTCTATCTGCGTAGGCAGGACCAGGACGCCATTACACCCCTCTCGTGACTGAGGGGGAAAGGAGGGGAGAGAAGGAGGAGATAGAGGGGGCGGAGTGTAGATGGCAGACACTGGCCACTCCACAAATAGACCCAGAAGGCTCTGCAGTGCTGCTCATTTGGTTGACAGCCTGGGGAGCAATGGGTAGGGGGCGGACATGATGACATCAGGCATTGTGTCGATGAGTGAGGGGAGCTGCAGGTGCCGCTGGCTGCCTGTCATAATATTTGACAGGCTGCGGCAGCCAGTAGCTAACTAGCACAGTCAGAGAGTAGTAGCATTTATTATAAATAACATACAAATTGAATGATATCCGAGCGAGCACGTCGCACTGCGCAGGCTGTACTAGGAGACTGGTGCAGGGGGGAAACAGCCAGGCACCGCCGTGAGTCATGTCACGTGACTGCACTTGTCTTTGCTGTTATACATAGGAGGCAGGAGGAGGAGGCGGACTTTGTAGGAGTCGGAGGAGAAGGGTTTGTGTGCGCACACAGCGGGGCGCACCCCGCGCAGGGAGCAGCATCCATGATCTCTCAGTCATCTACTCTCCATACTGCCGCCCGGCGCTGTCAGACAAGCGCTGCGGGCGGCATGCAGGCAGACAGTGAAGGTGAGGGGCCGGGCTGGCAGCTTTAGCAGCAGAGCAGGGAGAGTGCGCCTTTTCACCATGGCGCCTCCCTGCTTTGCAGGAGCTGCTGAGCGGCCAGCGCTGGCCCTGCAGTGACAGTAGACATGTCCGTCATTGTAGCGGGTGTGTTTTTGAAAATTTGTGTTTGAAAAATGTAGTTTTCTCCAGCAGCTGCTGGAGAAAATAAACAAGGAGATGTTGCCATGTCATGTTCCGCTTGAGCTGACAATTTTCTCACCAACAGCACTTTGCACCTCTGCATATTTGTGTCCATTGGAAACAAAGATACGGGTCTTTAAAACCTGTAATAAAGTATAGTGGCCAAAATATAGTGATCTGATTTCAACAGATTGACCACCCTTTTCGGGCCATCGACAGCATCTCCTGCATGCCCCTGTTGTTTTTTACATATTTGTCTCCCAACATAAATTATCCCTACAATGAATGTGTTTGCGTAGAACACATGTGGTAATGGAATATGGGTAATAAGCTCCACTAGGGCAGTGACTGATGTGAATGTACAAATTGTCTTTGTAAAGTGCTGTGGAATATGTGTGCACTATACAAATAACTGGTAATGAATACAAATAAATAAACATTACATATCCCCAGGAGAGTCCATGTGGGGTAAGCCATTGTGCAATGATGTCCCTCATTTTCTCAGCTTTCTCCTCTTATTGAAACCAGTCATACCCAGCGTAACCTGCCTAGGAATGAGTTGGTGTTTGTGTGATGCTGCTGCTGCTGTTGGTGGTGGGCCGCATCACAGTCATGTAGTTTTTACTTTGCCCTGTTCCACTTGTCCACATTTCTGAGTGAGTACACTAATGACACTTTTCTGGGAATTACTTGTCTATTGAAGTGGTATCTAGAGCAAGGATACAGTGGTGGAAATTTACTAGGATGTGTATTCTACTTCACATGTGATGTTGCTATGGGCAACCAATCAGAATCTACTTCTTATTTATTTAGCACCCTCTAGAAGATAGTAGACATGATCTGATTGGTTGCCAATAGCAACATCACACGTGGAGTAGAATACACATCTTAGTAAATTTCCCCCAGTATGTCAATCAACTGTGTAAATCCCACTGCACTAATGGCAGATATTGGATGCATATTTAACACCGGCATAGTGGCTATGACCTCAGTAATCTGCTTTGCAACTGGGTGACTGCTGTCATACTTCATCTTCCTTATCTTTGTAAATAGTATCATTTTAAAGATAGGTTGAACTCTGTGGATTGATGTCTTTTTCAACCACACAAACTGTGTCACTATGGAGGTTATTCTGATCGTAGCGGCCAAACGTGCGTACGTTCGCTATTAACGTACGCTATCCGTATGCGGCCGTTGGGGTTAAGTCCACCCACAACTCAGCCGCATACGTACGGCTAGAAACAACGGCAAAGGGGAGTGGCGTACAATTGAGCGTACGCCAACGTACACGGACGGGCCAGCCCTTACACTCCGACAACTGGCGTACAATTGAGCGTACACCACCGTTTACGGACGTCTCTCGTCCGTCTTCCCACCGACTTCTTGCGGCTATCTGAGCGTACGCCAGCTTGCACGGACGGGTCCCTATTGTTTTCAATAGAAAAGTCAGCTTATGTCACCGCTCGTGAGAGTGAGCGTATTTCCGTGTACGCTGACATACCCTTCACATATATGGACCTGCAAATCTTGCCTTTCAACTATAATTATGAAAATTAATTAATTGATTGAATTAATTAATGTGCAAAATAGTGGGCATGGGCTTAAAACATTGCTGAAACATCCTTTGTAGGTGTTAGATGTGGTTTATGTTATTGTATCATAAATACAAAACCTATGTTTGTATTAGAGTGAACACGTTGACACATGTCGACTTGTGTAGATTGAGTGTGCTACTGTGTAAAGTCTATGAAAGCACGTAGTGAATGTGTCTAACTGTTTAACAAATACCTACCTTAGCATATATAAGCAGGTCTTACAAAGATTCTTACCTTAAATTAAACCAACCTTTAAATGTAGAGAAGTATAGAAAGATAAGCTTCCAATGTGTTTGAGTGCTGTGTGTGGCTTGCAGGTAGTGAAATCATGGTTTGGACTTAATAGACTGCAGCATTGGTTATTACATTCAGGTGTATGTGTTTGGTAGTAATCAGCGTAAATTAGCAAACCCAGGCGCACGCTGGCATGCGGTATCTGTAGGGGTGGTTTGAGATGGCGGTTGGCGGCCGCCTGTTTTGTGTCCGAAATGAACGGTGCTTTAGTCGATCGTGCGGTAGTAGCACCGCTCATTTTTGGTGCACACCCCCGTGTACGCCCATATTTACGCCCATTTTCCCTCATTATTTCGGCCGCTCCCCTCATCACGCCCCTATGCCGCCCCCAATGCCCGTACACTCGCGTATAGGTTTTTTCGCACGTAGAGACCCGTCCGTAAGCGTTGTGAAGTGTTCGCGCCTGCGCATTAGCGAATGTACGCATGCGCAGATCATAAAAAACCCCGGGACGTACGCGTACGGCCCGGCCGCACCAACCAGAATAAGGCCCTATGAGTCAGTCATGCCTAAGACATTTCCTACAGGCAGAGGCAGAACTCTGGGAGGCAATGGAGTCATCTGCCGCCGGGCTCCTGCTCTCAAGGGGGCACCTCTCCACCACTGCCAGTTTAAATCCATTAATTGAAAGCCATCAAAATCGCTTCTGTGGCTGAGTTCTGAAATATATGTGTGTTCTCCCTATCTTTCTGTATATACATACAGTATATAATATATATTTCAAAACAGACTATATCTATTTTGAATAACATTGTGAGTGTGGGGGGCAGCTATGTCTTTCCTTGTCACATGTACGTTTACAACTAATCCTGTGTGCTTCCCAGTCTGGCTAATCACCCAGCCAATCAGCTACCACTGGCTGCTATAAGTATGCTGGGTAAGTAAGGCATACCCTCCAACATCTGAAAGACAGAATTTGGTACACATCCTGAAAGGGGGCGTGACCATGGGTAAATTGGGCGTGGCAGTGACCACGGTGTAGCGGTGTAAAGTGGGCGTGCTCAGCATTTAAAATACAATAAATATACATATAAATATATCTCTCTCTAGCCTAGGTGTATCGTTGGTAGGAAACACCATTGGTGGGCTAGTCTGCATCTGTGAAGTGGCGACTACTGCAGGGGATGAGAGAATGTGTCTGGTGTTGGGGAATGAGGGGGGGTTCAGTCAGGTGGGAGGTGGTGCTTGGGTGCACTGCAGGATGCCGTCCCTTACCACGGTTGGTACATCTGCACGGTTGGGCTCCACCGCTGCAGTCATTCCCCCCACGTCACTCCTGCGGCCACTGCACCCCATGCTGTGCTAGCTCTACTCTCTCTGCAGTGCTTGGCGCAATGTTCCCTCTAATTTTACGAAGGCTGTGTGCGGCAAAAGATTTTGGCTGTGCAACTTTGGAAGGAAATTAAAATTTTTGTGCGTCACTTATATATAACTGGAAAATGACATTCAGTATTTGTGTTAACTTTACTTCAAAATTATATTAAACATTCAAAACACAGCACACAATGTAGTTAATGGGTGAAACACACATTAATTGAGTCCAGAACTGCAAAAAGGGACCACTGCTGCTTTGTGCGCTCTCTTGTAATGTCTGTGCGCTCTCTTGTAATGTCTGTGCGCACGCTCGTCGAGTTGTGTGCGCGCGCACGTGCGCACAGCTTAGAGGGAACACTGGCTTGGCGCCCAGAAAACACCACTGCGCATGCAAGAGAGGGCTAGCCGACACAGAGACCTGTCCCTTGAATGCTGTGCGCCGGGTCTGTGTGATGTCATGATGCATCGCGCTGGCCTGGGACCCGCAATGCACCCTTGGGAACGGGTGCTTGTCAGCCAAGAAATAACGGTACATTCGGTACACTCAGGGGCGTAGCTAAGGGTTCATGGGCCCTGGTGCGAAAGGTCAGCTTGGGGCCCCCCTACATACAACAAAATCTACACGTCCCAGCATGCCCTGCCACAGATTTTAGATAATGGATTTCTAAAACTGTGACAGGGCATGCTGGGACCTGTAGTTCCACTGTAACGGCTCGCCGTATGGGGAGACAGTCCCTGGGGCGCTGGCCTGTGCAGGCCATGGAGGGTGTCCCGGCTGTGGGTCACTATGGTCGGCAAGGGGGTGGCACTAGGACTCCTGTGTGCCCAATGTCAGGTAGGGTGGTGCTGGGGCTGCTGTGCAGCACTTACGATTCGTTGCAGCACCTGCTGTCTGGACTCCGTTTGGGCTGTTCTCTGGATCTGTCTGCCGGGTGCTGGGCCTTGTAGTCCCTCTCTCTCTCCCTCTGCCTGGATGCGGGAGGGGGGCGCTACTCGTCAGCGCGGCTCCACACGCTGGAAGGTGGAAGGCTGTGGAGGCTGGGTGCTGCTGCGGCGTCTTCCCCGCTGGTCTCTGCGTCTCTCCGTCACTGCTCGATGACGCGGGGCAGTGTGCGCTGGGCTTCCTCTCTGGGTAGCAGCCGGGCGCGGGTGACGTACGCTGCCCGAGCTGCTGCTGGATCACGCCGCCTTCTCCCTTCCCCGCCGACTCTTCTCCTCAGCGCCAGCCTCTGCTGCGGATCGGCCACCGGGACTCCTCTCAGGTGACGCTGGTCCTCTTGCGCCACCGCACACTCCTCCCCTCTCGCCGCTGCAGCCAATCACAGCTCATATACGGCCACCGTGTCCCGTCCATAGCCGCAGGCATCCAATAGGAAGGGGACCCCTTGCCGCGTGACGTCAGCGCGACGCCCGCAAAGCAGCACTGGGAATGGGAGCGTTCTGTTCCCTTCCCTCTTCCAGGACAGTGGCGGGGGTTGGGCCCCCTGGCTCAGGGGCCCGGTCGCATCTGCGACCGCTGCGACCCCTGTAGCTACGCCACTGGGTACACTTGAATTTTGCAGGTACAGACCGTTTAAAAATGGTACTGTACCGGCTAAATCTGTACTATTGGAGGGTATGGTCAGGCCAGTTGCCAGTGCTACTGATCTGATTGTGTTACTTGTATGGTGCTCTCTGTCTCTAAGCTGCTTCCAGGTTCCCTGTTCCAGAGGATTCCATTCCCTCCAGGTCCTGTGTCATCTCCCGCAAACGGCTGCCTGGCTCCATCGTTGTTCCTCCATCGATACTCCCCCTCTGCGTTCCGCAAATGATACTCCTGCTCCATCGGTTTTCTGCCATCAAGACTCCTGCTTTATCGGTGTTCCACCATTTATACTCACCATCGGTGTTCCGCCAGTGATACTACTGCTCCATCACTGTTCCACCAATCTATACCCCTGCTTCATTAGTGTGTCCATCATTGACCATCACCATCGGTGCTCCTTCATCGATACTTACCATCCTTGGTGCTCCTTGATTGGTACATATCATCACTGTTGCTTACTCATCACCATCAGTGCTTTTTCATTGATATTCATCACCATCAGTGTCTCATTATTCGATATTCATCACCATCGGTGCCTCCTTCAGCGTCACTTGTCACCATCGGTGCCGCACCAGCGCTACTCCTCACCATCAGTGATTCCGACATCGATGTTCTTCACCATCAGTGCTTTCACATCATGACTCAGCTTCTGTGGTATCTACCTGGTCCACAGCAGTCAGTATTGTCAGTATTGTCAAGTTTGCATTACTGTTTATTATTCTGGACTTCCTCAGTGCAGAATAATATCTGCACGAGTTACTCCCCATTATTTATATTTATAGCTTTGGACTTCCTCAGTGTCTTTACACTGCACCAGCCTTTCTCCAACATCTACGCTATAATACTGATGGACTTACACTCCAGTTATACATCATCTTGCTATTGCCAGTAATTCCTATACTTCATTGCATGTGATAACCTGCTATTTACCAATACCATTCATGAAGTCTTGAGTATACTATTATTGTCATCCTGTGGTCTCAATAAAGACTTTTAGATTTTATTCCTGTGGTCACGTCTCAAGCTACTGTCTGGGGTGTCTCTGGCATGCAGAGTAACCTTATTAAGGCCCCTCAGTTCCAGTACCAGCCAGGCCCTACGCCTGTGGTTATCTCCAGCCAGGATCTGACCACAGGTGTGATATAAGGGAGGATGTTACTTGGTAGGTGGTGACATCCTTACTCCTGCTTACTATGGCTTGACATTTGTAGTGTGGATTTGGGTAGAAATTAAATAAATAATTTCAGAGAGAAGAGGTGGATTTTTGGATCTTGTGTCGAGGCATGACAATGGGCTTTGTCAGCCCATGGGCAGCAACTGTCTCCAATATTGTCTTATTTAAACAAACCACATCCTCTCTACTTTAAACTACACTGCAATCATCCCATGTTGTGTCATTTTTCTAGGGGTAACCTATTCTACCCAGTGTGCCCAAGATGGCTGCCTCACCTGCTACCCTGTTAGTGTGGAATACACAACTGGTGGAAGTTATTATTAAAAATGCCTGCACCAATCCTGCATTTTGTTACTCTCATGGTTTTATCTTATGCGACCTACCTATTTCTGTACTACCCAAATCCTATGTATATGTGCATTGTTTTCATGTCTGTAAAGCACCTCGGATCCTGTTGGAGAAAAGGCGCTATATAAACAAAACTTACACCCCCATCCTAAGGCAAGCTCAGGGAGGACAGAAACCTGCTGTGGAGCAGGTTTCTGTCCTCCCGTAGGAGGTTTCTGTCCTCCCTGAGCTCACCTTAGAAAACCTGCATTATGGTTTGACAGGTGTACTGCCCCAATCAAACTCCCCACCTGCCACTGTCAACTATCAACATTCACTGTAGCACCAGCTACACCAATGTCCTCCTCATCCTGGTGTACTTCTACAGTGACATCCTCAATCTCAATATCAGCTTAGTGACTGGTGCTGCTCCTCCTAACACTTGGAGGATGGGTAAAATCTGGTGTACTTCTACAGTGACATCCTCAATCTCAATATCAGCTTACTGACTGGTGCTGCTCCTCCTAACACTTGGAGGATGGGTAAAATCTGGTGTACTTCTACAGTGACATCCTCAATCTCAATATCAGCTTACTGACTGGTGCTGCTCCTCCTAACACTTGGAGGATGGGTAAAATCTGGTGTACTTCTACAGTGACATCCTCAATCTCAATATCAGCTTACTGACTGGTGCTGCTCCTCCTAACACTTGGAGGATGGGTAAAATCTACCCCCCCCCTCAACTGACACCATCAGTACTCCATGTCTCTAAATGTCTTTCTGCCATTGTATCTTGGATGTCATCTTGCCACCTCAAATTCAACATTTCCAAAACATAAATAATTATTTTCCCACCATACAGTATTGGTAGGGTCAGGCTTGGATATCACAAACTGCAGACACACTTGGACTCTGCATGATGATTTGTGATATCTGAATGCACAGTTAGTTCCTGTGCTTTAACAAGCTTTCATTTTTTAATTTTTAGAGAGGGAGGAGGGCTTCCATCTTCATGAGAAGCTGAACACCAGTCATGAACATAGGTCAAGGCCTTTCCTTGCCACTTAATGTTGTAAATAGCCTTTTGACAATTTTACATTTCTCATCAAATAGTTTAAATTGTTTAGGGTTATTAAGTTTAGGTTCTTGGGTTTTACATGCCCTCTATGTGTGGTGTCCCTGACCCCTTGTATGCCGAATGTATACACCTATGATACTTTTATGCCTAGGTCAGCAGAATGTACTCCTGTCAATGGCCTATAATAGTGCAATGTGGTCCACTACACTCCGAAGGACAGAGTGCCAGACTATTAGGGGAAAGTGCCATGTACAAGGGACCGAGTGCACGCAGTGGTGTAGCTAGGTGCCACGGTGCCCGGAGCAAGTGCATGTTTTGCGCCCCCCCCCCCCCTGATTTGTAGTAGGCGGGGCTCTTGCATGGCGAAAAGGGGGCATAGCCTAACATTATACCACACACCAGAAAGGGGGTAAGAGGTAAAAGAGCAGGAGAGAGAAAAGAGAAGAGGGAGGGGTGAGGTGAGAGATGGGAAATTTAATTAAAGGGGCCCGCTGAAGGGGCGTCACCAACCACTGCGTATAGTAGGTTTGGCCAGCAACTGGAAGGGTGTGGCACAGGTAACTACATGCCTGCACAGACAGGGGTACACACAAGTAAAAGCATGCATGCATAGACAGGGGCATCATTCTACAGTTTGAGAATCAAAGTAATAAGGGATGTGGTTGGTACAGCTCTTCCACATTATAAGAAAGAAAATCTGCACAATGGGTGGGATGTAATGTAGTCCAGCGGCCCCTTTAAAAAAAAAAAACTCCAAGTGTGGCCAGCCACTGCACTCGCAATGCATTACATTCCGACCATTATTTTTACTTTTCAAATATTCGCTTTGCTCGGTTTGCTGTGTACAGTATATGTATTTACTGCTCCAGCCTAAGGGCATAGATCAGGGGTGGGGAACCTCAGGCCCTGGGGCCGTATGCGGCCCCTGTAGCTGATGTGAGTGGCCCTCCCACCCTTTGCCAGGAGTCAAGTACAGTGGAATTCTCGCAAGAAGTTGGTAGTTCTTGCGAGATTCCTCTTAATTAACAGCAGCCAGAGACTGTCAGTCCTATTCAGTGGCAGCCGCCAGAGCGTGAAACGGCTGCAGCAGGACAATTTGTAAGAGAAATTTTTATATATGGCCCCCGAAGGATTTTTTCCCCATACAGACGGCCCTTGGCACAAAAAAGGTTCCTCACCCCTGGCATAGATGTACGCACTGAGGGCTGCCACAGCACACATACATGTAACCTCAGAACATATGCTACACACAGCCATATAGTCAAAACACATGTAAATCTCAGCACACAACATGAAGTGATATCACATACATACACACACACACACACACACACACACACACACACACACACACACACTCACACACAACATGCAGTGATAGTACATACATACACACACACACACACACACACACACACACACACACACACACACACACACACACACACACAACATGCAGTGATAGTACATACATACACACACACACACACACACACACACACACACACAACATGCAGTGATAGTATATACATACATGCACACACACACACACACACACACACACACACATACATACCATGCAGTGATAGTATACACATACATACACACACACAACATGCAGTGATAGTACATACATACATACATACACACATACACACACACACAACATGCAGTGATAGTATATACAGTACATACATGCACACACACACACACACACACACACACACACACACATACATACATACATACCATGCAGTGATAGTACACACACACATACATACATACATACACACATACATACAGTACATAGATACCATGCAGTGATAGTACATACATACATACATACATACATACACACAACATGCAGTGATAGTACATAGATACATACACACACATAACATGCAGTGATAGTACATACACATACAGTGATAGTACATACATACATACACACACACACACACACACACACACACATACATACATACATACATACCATGCAGTGATAGTACATACATACATACACACACAACATGCAGTGATAGTACATAGATACATACACACACATAACATGCAGTGATAGTACATACACATACAGTGATAGTACATACATACATACATACATACATACATACATACACACACAACATGCAGTGATAGTACATATATACATATATAAACACAACATGAAGTGACAGCCCACTTACAGGACAGAAGTTAGCAGCCGGCCACCAGCAGCAGGAGAAGATGGTAGCACTCCCAGCTCCTTCTGTTAATTAGCCTCAGCAGTTTTCATGCCGTCCCCAGCGCTCCAGGGTCTCTGAATGCAGGAGGACGGGGGTTGAGACCAGGCAGAAGTGTACTGGTCACAGGCTGCCTCCGTCTTATACAGGTCACAGGCAGCATCACTACTCTGCGCCCCCATGACACCGGCTCCCCTACGGAGCGCATAGCTACACCACTGAGCTGACAAAAGTCAGCCAGCAGCGTGTCAGTTTAGTTTCTGCTGTGGCAGCCGGGACTTGCGCTGTGTGCGGCGGCGCCTACCTACAGCTGTTAGGAGCGGGACGGAGCTGAGCTGAGCTCAGCCGGGCAGAACAGGGTGCGGGCGGGGGAGGGAGCGGGCTGCACGGCTACGGCGCCATTTGATGTCACCGCGCCCGGAGCTCATGCTCCGCCGGCTCCGCCCTCCCTACGCCCCTGAGTGCACGAGACCCAAGGGGCTGAGCTGATATACAACCGCAAACAATAAAGTTTTGTGGAGCGTGACTGGAAGAGAGAGCCGTCCAGGCGCGAGGAGAGGGGTTAATAAAAGCTGGGAACCGTTACTGCTGTGGCATACGCTGTGTCCGGGAGATCGAGAAAGGGGCTAGTGCAAAAGATCCCTACCTGAACGGAGTAGTGTGGGTGACGTGAACCCTGAACACAGGCAGGAAGGAATAGTATTGCTCAGCACCCCAGGAACGTGACACTACTTTTCCCCTTAAACCCTACTCGGGGAAGTATAGACTTATAAAAAAAAGCCCAGGAATAGCCTATAAAGTGTACTGGTAGTCAGCTAATATTACTTACCTGGGAAGACATTGGATAATAAGGAGAGCGAAATAAGTCTGATAAGTACAACTCAGGGACTTATATTCTATAGTAAAGTGTAGCAGACACTTCAGAAGGTGAACATTAGTCAGGAAATACTTACCGGAGATGCGGAATTTCGACCAAGAACTTTATACTTCAGGACAGTGGCCACCAAAGGGGGGAATTCTGTAAAATTAACAAAGCGCTTTAGAGTGTTATAAGAAGTACATAGTTATTGCGCAATAACATCATCATTATTATTTAATATATATATGAAGCTAGCTTAATACTTTATAAACAGTTGAACTTAGCATTGGTAGAATATTGAAGGGAACTAAGGATATGTATGGTTAAAGTAAAGTTATACCTAAGTTACAGTACATTGATATTATTCAGGTATATGAAGCACAGACGTCTGGAGGAGTAATTTCATGTTCCGGTATAATAAAATTGTCCTTCTGTTATAACGATTGTTCAATGAAATTCTGATATTGAATAGAAACCAGGGCCGATATGTAATAGGGTGTGATTTTTAGACTTTTGCGATTTTTGGTCAAAATTGACCAAAATCGCATTTTTTCTAAAAATCGCACATGTAATAGGATGCGAGTCGCGGTAAAAATCACATTTTTTACCGCGAAATCGCACATTTTAAAGATGCGATTTTCAGGCACACTGAAAATCGCATCCAGATGTTTTCCCATAGTAAACTATAGAACTCGCATATGTAATAGGATGCGAGTTCTAAAGTCGCATATGGGAGCTTAAAAAAAATCGCTAAAAAAATAGACCAGCTTCTGACTGGCGAGTTAGGCAGAAACATGCACAGATCATTGAGATCTGTGCATGCTTCTGCTGTAAAAAAAATAGTTAAAAAAGAAATTTAAATAAAAAACTGGCGTGCGGTCCCCCTCCTAAGCATTACCAGCCCCGGGCTCAAAAAGCCGGTGCTGGTATCATAAAATCAAAGGAACAATCAAGTTGGGGTTCCCTGGATTTTATAAAACCAGCACCAGGCTCAAGGTCCGGCGCTGGTTCCCAAAATACGGGGGACAAAATGACTAGGGGTCCCCCGTATTTTAAGAACCAGCACCGGACACAACCAGCCAGCAGGGTAATGCCACAGCCGGGGGAAACTTATTATATAAGCTCCCGCGGCCAAAGCATTAACCCCCTGGCTGGTCAGCATGGGCAGGGGTCCTGGGGAAGTGGGGACCCCCCCAATGAAGGGGTCCCCCCCCCTCCAGGACTTACCAGCCCATGCTGATAGTCCGGGGCTGTCCTCCATGCCCCTGGGCTGTGGGCATGGAGCTGATGATTTGTGTAAAAAAAAGAATGAAAACTATTGTTTTACACTGGCGAACTATGAGTCCCAGCAAGCCTACCCCGCATGCTGGGACTTGGGGAACCACAAGTCCCAGCATGCGGGGCATTAAAGGGCCCGCTGGCACTTGTAGTTCTGCAGTGAAAAAAAATAGTGCACAAAATCACACTGACACCCTGTAAAATAAAACTTTAATACACACAAAACACACACACACACTGATACTTACCTACCTTGAGCCCGTAGGTCGGTCCCTGGGTCCGGGCTCCGGGGCTCCAGGGCAGAAGAGTCCGGTTCCGGGGCCTTGGTCCTGGTTCCGGGGCTGGTCCTGGGGTTCCGGGGCTCCTGGCGTGAAGAATCCGGGGTCCGGGATCCGTGGTAGTCCCCAGGGGTACCTAAGGAGGCAAATCCTACTCACCTGCTCCCCGGCGGCGACCTCCGGTGACAGCGCTGCTCCAGACTGGTACCCGGCTTGCAGGACTTTGCCCGGCGCTGAGATGTTTCCTCCTCGCCGTCTCTGAACAGAATGATTTCTCGGCCAATCAGGAGCCGAGAAAGTCGGCTCCTGATTGGCCAGAAATCATTCTGAATACAGACGCCGACGAAGTAACATCTCAGCGCATCCAGAGCAGAGATGTTACTTCGTCGGCGTCTGTATTCAGAATGATTTCTGGCCAATCAGGAGCCGACTTTCTCGGCTCCTGATTGGCCGAGAAATCATTCTGTTCAGAGATGGCGAGGAGGAAACATCTCAGCGCCGGGCAAAGTCCTGCAAGCCGGGTACCAGTCTGGAGCAGCGCTGTCACCGGAGGTCGCCGCCGGGGAGCAGGTGAGTAGGATTTGCCTCCTTAGGTACCCCTGGGGACTACCACGGATCCCGGACCCCGGATTCTTCACGCCAGGAGCCCCGGAACCCCAGGACCAGCCCCGGAACCAGGACCAAGGCCCCGGAACCGGACTCTTCTGCCCTGGAGCCCCGGAGCCCGGACCCAGGATCCAGGGACCGACCTACGGGCTCAAGGTAGGTAAGTATCAGTGTGTGTGTGTGTTTTGTGTGTATTAAAGTTTTATTTTACAGGGTGTCAGTGTGATTTTGTGCACTATTTTTTTCACTGCAGAACTACAAGTGCCAGCGGGCCCTTTAATGCCCCGCATGCTGGGACTTGTGGTTCCCCAAGTCCCAGCATGCGGGGTAGGCTTGCTGGGACTCATAGTTCGCCAGTGTAAAACAATAGTTTTCATTCTTTTTTTTTACACAAATCATCAGCTCCATGCCCACAGCCCAGGGGCATGGAGGACAGCCCCGGACTATCAGCATGGGCTGGTAAGTCCTGGAGGGGGGGGACCCCTTCATTGGGGGGTCCCCACTTCCCCAGGACCCCTGCCCATGCTGACCAGCCAGGGGGTTAATGCTTTGGCCGCGGGAGCTTATATAATAAGTTTCCCCCGGCTGTGGCATTACCCTGCTGGCTGGTTGTGTCCGGTGCTGGTTCTTAAAATACGGGGGACCCCTAGTCATTTTGTCCCCCGTATTTTGGGAACCAGCGCCGGACCTTGAGCCTGGTGCTGGTTTTATAAAATCCAGGGAACCCCAACTTGATTGTTCCTTTGATTTTATGATACCAGCACCGGCTTTTTGAGCCCGGGGCTGGTAATGCTTAGGAGGGGGACCGCACGCCGTTTTTTTTCTATTTTTTTTTTACAACACAGCGCACAGTACTGAAAATGTGCCGATTTTCAGGACTGAAAATCGCACATTTTCAGGACTAAAAAAGCGCCCAAAATCACACCATATCGCACTTTTTTGCCGCAAATTCGCATCTCATTACATATGCGAATTTGCGACAAAAAATGCGATTTGGAAAGGTGCGATTTTGTGCGATATGGTGCGATTTTTGGACTAGTCCAAAAATCGCACCCTATTACATATCGGCCCAGTTGTTGTAATAAATTTTGTTGCATTCTTTGTGTGAGAAATCTTTGCTGTGACCTATACCAACTAGAAATAAATACTTACCAATTGGAAAGAAGGTCACATATGACATTGGGAATTGGCCTAAGCAGACGACATTGATGGACTTGCATCGTCAATGTCATGACTGGTGCCAGTAGCGTCAGCACTAGTAGTAGGAATTGTTTCCTGATCTTTTATTGTTTGTCCTCCAGTTCTGTCAATACAAAGCAACCCTATACTTATGCTCCAGACTTAGCAACACCCCAGGGCTTATTGAGCAAACAGGGCACTCCTGGGCTTATACACCAGACTTAGCAGCAACCCTGGGCTTAAACAACAGACTTATCAACAGCATTGGGCTTATACAGCAGATAGAGCAACTTTTGTGGGATCCCAAACAAACCAATTATTTCAGCCACCGTTATGGCAGACCCTGTCACTCAAATGGTTTGTTAAACTGTGCATGTCCTGTTTATGTAGGACAATTCCATCTTGCACCTCTTTGTTTGAGGTGGTCCAAATGAACCAATCATTTCAACCATAGTTGTGGCAGAGCCTGTCCCTGAAATTGTTTGTTAAACTATGCATGTCTTGTTTATGTAGGACGATTCCATCTTGCACCTCTTTTTTTTGTGGGAGTCCAAATGAACCATGCATTTCAGCTACAGTTGTGGCAGAGCCTGTCACTTAAATAATTTGTTAAACTGTGCATGTCCTGTTTATGTAAGACAATTCCATCTTGCGCCTCTTTTTTGTGGGGGTCCAAACTAACCAATCATTTCAGCCACAGTTCTGACAGAGCCTGTTTTTTTTTTTTTGTGGTGGTCCAAACAAACCAATAATTGCAGCCAAATTTGTGGCAGAGCCTGCCACTGAAATGGTTTGTTAAACTGTGTATGTCCTGTTTATGTAGGACAATTCCATTATGCACCTCTTTTATGGGGGGGGGGGGGGGGGGCAAATGAACCAAACATTTCTGCCACACTTGTGGCAGACCCTGTCACTGAAATGATTGGTTTGTTAAACTGTGCATGTCCTGTTAATACAACATAAGGGTGGGTGGGCCGGTACTTCAATATAAAACAAATGTTAATAAATAAAGCAACAATAAGCAATAAAAATTGTTAGTGGCTTGCTGAAATAATCACTATATCCATTTTTTCTCTCTCCAGAAAAAATGTTGTTTCTTCAAGTATTATTCACTTCTATATATAAGTTAGTATGCGGATGAACAGTTAGCTCTATCACAGCTTAGTCCATATTAGTAGATTAGATAGCATGCATGCTTTTAGTATTAGGGAAATGCTCAGTCATTTGAGAAAATATAGAAAAATGGATAATGCTCAATTGAGCTATAACCTGCCCGCCTCTGGCTCAGTCACTCGGTCAGGCTGTGGGGGATTTTCCGGCTGCTGATTCCTTGCTTGTGTGCAAAACAGCTCCCAGGGTTATGTCCACAGAGTGGTGTGCGGTCTCGGAGGCGAAGTGTAAGCAGGAAGGCACGGGGATGCAGCGATCGGCACCTGGACTCCTTAACGCGTTTCTCGGCCTTTCACAATCGGCCATGGGAGTATTTTGCGCATGTGCAGGCCCCCTATATGAACACCTTCAGCGAGTATCACACTCGCTGAGGTGTTTGCATGGGCATGGGAAGGGAGGGATTTGGACAGGGGGCTGGTGCAGGGGAACGCCAAGAGTTTAATAGGCAACCACATGAAAACGCTGGGCGTTCCCCTGAAGTCAGCACCCGACACCTTTTCGGCTTTCGTCGTCGTAAATAAAAGTCAGTTCAGACTGACTTATTCCTGGTCAATGACCATCGAATGATTTCCTCCCCTTTGGTCGCATGTGAGGGGATGAGTTCTTGTACCCATCCGCTTGTATGCTAGCAAGGGGATGCGGGTGGGGGACGGGCATCCGGCGGGCCTCAAGTTCCTTTGTGCTTCATATGCCACTTTCTACGTGTTTAAAACTAATTCCTGTGCTGTTAAAGTTGTAGCACTGTGTCTCTGGTGCACTGTGAGGAGTAAGAACAAAACGCTATGTTACACATGTCATACTGACAGTAGTCCATGACACTTTCTTCTACCAGTCATTAAAAATCTAATTTATATAACTATCTAATAACAAATGATTTGAATTCTTGAGAGAATTATCAGGCTTACAATGTACCGACATTTTTGTAACATTTAAATGAAAAGTATGTATATAGCCATTTCTTATGGAGAAGGGATTAGCTCTGTATGTGAGCATTTCATAGAATCGAGGCAAACACAACCCCCCACTGAGCTTTTTATTTAACTGTTTGACCTTATACTAACTCTAACCCATTTAGGATTGAAAGCTTTTTCCTGCAGATGGCTGTTTTGGTAATGGATCCCAATGTAGTACAGTTATTCACAAATGTATTTGCAGTTACATTTGTAAAGACTTTTATAAATAATAAACCAAGAGATTTAATATCATAATTAACATTGAGAGATGAGTAAATGTTCTAGGCTGCGGGTTTCCTGCTAGATTAAACTTGGTGGGAGTCGCCGTTTTTCCAGTGTGCGTGATCTGAAATTCTCTAATGTTGTAAACCTTACAACAATGTTTGGTGGGCTTCGAAACCACACATTATGGGGTACATCCCCCCCACCCAAGAGATGTGTGTGGGGGGGATGTCCCTCTTATGACAGCATTAGGTTTGACAAAGCAAGGATAGAGACCATAGAGGTGATATAAAGTATTTTATTTAAAAGCTACCCCCCCCACACACACACACACGTCTTGTTTACTCATTTATTGCTTTCTCAACCCAATAGTAGAGGTTTTTTTTCTATCCACAATAATATATCCATGTATTTCAGCAGAGCAAGATGGGCAGGGAAAAAGGAGATGGGGGAGGGTGGGGGTAAGAAAGATGGGGTGAGTGAGAATAATGGGTTAAAGGAAGATCGAGATGGGAAGAGAAAGATAGGAAGAAGAGATGGGTATGGAAGACACAGACAGACAGGGTAAGGAGGGAGATACACAGGAAGTGAGGTGACAGAAGATACTACAAAAATAAATCACTGTAGTGACAAGCACAATAGCCAGCTTTAATGTGAATGATGGGCCGAAATACTAGTATCATGTCTTAATAATATAAAATGTGCATTATTGTGACTTATTAATGTCTAATGTTGGCAGCTATTGTAAACCTTTTCTCACTATGTAGTTTATGTATCAAAGCAATGATGAGTGGAAAAGTCATCATTGGAGGAATTTTCTACAGAAATCAATAAGCTACAGTAGCAGTTATCAGTTACCTAATGATAGGTAGAAGCCAGGGCTCCGATTTTGCCTGCTTCTCTCTGGCAGTGGAGAGTCTACTGCGCATGCACAGGTTTACATGGACATAGTTTCTGCAACATGTTCCCTTGGACATTTTTGTTGCCCATGTGTGTGTTTCACCAGAAAATGTCCACAATGGCCATTTTCCAGTGATTTTTGGAGCTGCGCAGACAGCCTGGACAAATGGAGTATAATTAAATGTGTGCAGGGTGTGTAGCGTGTGGGCCCACTGGGCCCAGGACCACACCATATCTGTGTGTCACCCACTGCCCTATCTCCCAGACACCCATGGTGATAAATCAGGGGTTTGGGCCATGTGACCATGCCCCTAGCCATGATGCCATGTTCCTTACCCATGATACCACAGTGTCACATTTGGCTTGGTTTGGGGATCTGGGAAGTGATGAGTAGCTGAGGAAACAGGACTTAGAGTGGGGTTGAAACTTGGTGGACGTATGTAGTGCTTTCTCATGTGACGTTCACCTGGGAAATTCCAGTCAAGGTGAAGAAATAAGATGAAGAACTCCTAGGACCAGTTTAGGAGATTTAATGAAGAATTTCACAATACAATACAATACAGAACAACTGGAGTGCAAAGATAAAGAAACATGGAGTGTAAAATGTAGGGAACGAAGCGGATGCACATTGCAACAAATTGAAGACTGTGGCCTGAAGACTGTGAAGAATTGAAGACTGTGGCTTGAGAATGAGGATGAAGAACACTGTAACAAATTAAAGACGGTGGCTTGAAGACTGTAAAGAACTGAAGACTGCGGCTTGAGGACGAGGTTGAAGAACACTGTGAAGAATTGAGAATTGTGGCTTGAAGACTATGAAGAATTGAAGACTGTGGCTTGGGAATGGAGTTGAAGAACACTGTGAAGAATTGAAGGCTGTGGCTTGAAGACAAGGATGAAGAACATGGTAAAGAGGAAGGACTGCCAGAAACATAATCCTCTACTGAGGCAGGTTCAGTGATAAAACTGCAGTGATCGGTTAACTAGGAGCTGAAACTGCAACACAGAGCAGACCACCGGACAGCAACAGCTGAACATGGATACCAGAGGTTAATCTGGGGGCACATTAGTACCTAACAGCAACAAGTGACTTAAAGCACTGGTATTTTGGTTAAATACAAGCCACTTTTAAGAGAGAAGACTGCACCTGATTGGCGGAACACACCCTGGGATGCTATTGGACTAACCTGCTCTCCAACATGGCTGCTCCTGGTACAGGAGACACATGCGAGACTTGGATTCAGCCACTATCTCCCAACACTGGTGCGCTTTAGCACAGGAGGGGGAAGTCGTAGTGGGTCGGCAGGGAGCTCCTTTGGAAGGGGACATGCGTGCTTCGGGGTGGCTGGCGGGGGCTGGCAGTTGCCAATTTGACCGCCAGACCCCCGCTAGAAGAGAGCGGCTCCATCTGTACGCCATACACAACTGGATAGAGTGGTGATATCCTAGGTTATCACCTTTTAAGAGGCGCAACTGTATAAAAATTACAACAATATTTGTAAAAATATACAATAATTTAATAAAGAATGAAAAATAAGTTATATATATTCTCAGGAGTGCACTCCAATTACAACAAATACACTATCACATACATGTCATACAATATATAATTTTTTTTTAATATGTTATATGTCATGTATGTGATTGTGTTTTTATTGTAATAAGAGTGCACTCCTGAGAATATCTGATATTCTTTGTTAAATAATTTTATATTTTTACAAATATTGTTGTAATTTTTTTATATCGGGTACAGTTGCACCTCTTAGATATCCGAGGTTATCTCCTTTTATCTAGTTGTGTATGACGTACATCTCTTTGGGGGTTATTCTAGTTCACTCTTTCTGATAAAATCCTACTAAGATGGACAAAACCATGTGCACTGCAGGTGGGGCAGATGTAACATGTGCAGAGAGAATTAGATTTCAGTGGGGTTTTACTTTAAAGTAAGATCTTTATTGCAGTGTAAAAATAAAGCAGCCAGTATTTACCCTGCACAGAAACAAAATAACTCACCCAAATCTAATTCTCTCTGCACAAGTAACATCTGCCCCCCTGCAGTGCACATGGTTTTGTCCATCTAAGAAGGATTTTGTCAGAAAGAGTGAACTAGAATAAGGCATTTTGTCATTAATACTTCAGCAGTCCCTGGTGGTGGGCACTGGTGGCATTCCCAACTTCTATGACACCCAATGCTGGAAGCCTTGATGTTGTCAAAAAGGGTCTGTGTGTCAGATACCAGAGGCTCGGATATCACCACTCTATCTAGTTGTCTATATGTGGAGGTCTATATGTGGAGGTTCACAATTCCTCTGAATAAGGAGCTGCAGCTGCACTCAAAACTGTAAAAAATGGACCAGCGCTTCAGTGTTTTGATTTTGGATCTGGATTTGTCACTAATATTACTAACCTCAATAACATTAATTTCCAGTAATTTCCAGTCAATTTTAACTAATGGGATTTTTCACTTTTTTTATCCCAAATGTTGACACCGTACACAGTTTGCTCTCTTTTAGTAAATACTGATGAGAAAAATTAATTTAACAGTTTTGCTTTTCCCTTATCCTCTGTAACACTTTTCCCACTGATATCAGTTAACGGGCCTATGTTTTCCTTAATTATACTAGAGGGAGGAAGATTCAGGGGAAATGTGAGGAAGAATTACTTCACAGAAAGAGTAGTAGATAAGTGGAATAGCCTACCATCAGAGGTGGTAGACGCAAATACAGTAGTACAATTTAAACATGCTTGGGATAGGCATATTGATATCCTTACAAAAAAATAAGGCTCAAATATGGTTTGAGGTAACATGTTTAAAAAAGGGGCAGACTAGATGGGCCAAGTGGTTCTTATCTGCCGTCAAATTCTATGTTTCTATGTTACGCTTACTATTTATGTATTTAAAAAACTTCTTGGGGTTGTTTTTGCTTTCAGTAGCTATGCACACTTCATATAATTTTTAGCTGCTTTGATTACCCCTTTACAAGTTTTGTTTGATTCTTTGTATTTGGCGAAAGCCTCCTCATTTGAGTTATTTTTATAGAATTGAAATGCTCTTGTTTTATTGTTGATAGCTGACCTTACCTTTTTTGGCCAACCATGGTGGCTTTTTTTTATATAGGTGTAACTTGGGGTATGGGTAAAAAAAGACAAGACCCCGCACCGCCGGACCGGACATCAAAATCAGCAGTCTGGAGCTTGTAATGTCTGGTCTGGGGGGTGTCCCATCCTGGGGGGTGGCTGCCGGTGACAGATGTCACCAGGGAGAGGAGGAGGTAGAGAATAAAGCCCCCTTTCGGTTTTTGCTACATGCCCAGACAAGGGCATGTAGCAAAAACCGAAATGGTCCGGACCACACGGGGAAGCTGTAATCTCCCCTTCCTCATGTCCCTGGTGAAAGTTATCACAGGCATCCTCCTGGACAAGACACCCCCCCAGACACTACAAGCTCCGGACTGCAGATTTTGATGTCCGGTCCGGTTTTTACATCGTCCCGAGTAACTTGTGTGTCAGTATGTATTTGTTAATCTTTGTAACTGTTGAAATTAAGGCTTGATTTACAAATATTTCAGTCTCATCAAAAACTATAATACAGAGTGGAATTTGCCTAGATATAAATCAGTACAATGTATCCATATCAGATTACTGAATGGCGTCATAATAGTATCTGTGTAAAATGTTACAGCACTTAACATATCCAGTTACTGAGCTGTACCAAGCGCACACCTCACCTCACTACTTCTTTGTCACTATTTGTAATCATTCATATTATCATCTTCCTCCTTTAGTATTCCAGCCTGGAGTATTTTAATCATAGGAAACAGACATACCAAGGAAGTGAGGAGAAAGAGAACGTCCCATCACAGGCAAACCTTCCAGAGTAAACACTTCAGGATTTCCTGTTATTGTAGCCCAAATTGCAAGCTGACATCAGTAATCCGGCTTCCAGGAGACTGGCTGCTATGAACGAGGTCTTCAGATACGGCTTCCCCTCCTTTTCAATATTAGGGCATTTCAGTCCCTATATGGAAGAGTTCAGTGACTCACTGTGCTAGTCTAATTGTACTGTTCCTACATTTTTCTTTTTTTGGCAAGTGGAATATTATTTTAGAACAGGAACATAAATGTGTGTTTGCTTCCTAATATGCAGCTTTTCAAAGATATTTCATTTGTTTTACTGAAATATAACTTTCACCGCAGATACAGAGGTTATGTTTTATAACTGATTTCACATTCCCATTTCCAGCCACCCAACTGTCCCGAATACAGCGGGACAGTCCCGCTAATTGCAGACTGTTCTGTTTTCTATTTCAAGGCTGGTAGTTTCCCGTGGGTGGGGGTGGGGGGCAGTTGGGGGGAGCCAGATATCACTGCTGCTTTGCTCTACAGAGCAGCGATAATCAGCAAATTGATGCCGTGCGCATGAAAAAGGCATCACTTTAGTATGCTGAAGGAGTTTGGGGATGTCCAGCTGCTTGGAAGCACTGGGCACTAGGGATGGCCATCGACGATTCAAAAACATTAATGGTTGATGTCGAATAGTTTTGCCATCGATGGGGAAAACCAGATGGTTTCCCACCATCGATGTCAAGGTTAAACGAATAGTTTTGTTTTCCTTTTTCCTGGGACACGGAGCATATCTCCGTCCAGGATACCCGTGAAGCTCACCCTCAATTTCTCACTGGCCCACAGGCCAATCAGTCAGAGAAAATGTATGACCATCGATATGTAAAAACATTGATGGTCAACCATTGCATAGATGTGGACCATCGATGGTCAGTTGCATTTTTGCCATCGATATTAAACATCGATGGCAAAGGTAACAATGGCCATCCCTACTGGGCACACTCCCATATTGATGAAAAATTTGGTTTGTGGCATCAGGCCACACCCCTTCTACCACAGAACATGTCCACTGGATGAGAAGCCCTGCCCCTTTCTTAGGCCAGCCACGACTTCAGAGCAGCAGCAAGCAGGGTGGATTCCCAACTAACTCCCCCCCCCCCACCACCACCACCCCCACCGCAGGACACTGCCGGCCCGGGGAGGGATGCGAGACAGTCCCAAATAGGGACTGTCCCATGAAAAGCAGGACATTTGGAAGGTATGCCCCACACAGTCACATTAGAGAGTACAGCCACTTGTAAGCCTGGAGTATCTGCACTTCATACCACAGCTCGGTCAGAGTCAGATTCTCAGTGTTTAGAGAGGTTTGGATTCCTTTTAATCCATTAGTATGCCTATACGGCATCTACTATCAATAAACCACCCCACTGCTGGTTCAGTATTTGGACTGCTCGTTGTCTCAGGTTATCTGCTATCTCTGCTACAGCACTGGTGCTTTTTTTTTAAATTAAATTATAACAAAACAGTTTATTAATTTTGAGTTAGTGTGCTTAACCTTACCAGCCGCATCATGAACCACTCATCTGATTGTTTTGTTATATTAATGTTGTGGGGGGATAACATCACACTGGCCAGTAGCTGAGCTCTCATAAAATGTACAATGCTTCATGCTTCAGGAAGTCATCAAAGCTCATCCTTCACATACTGAATGTCCCCATCCCTATCTCTCCTTAATTCACCTATTTCATCTGCTTCCATGAGTAATATAGGCAAGTCATTCCCATGAGTGCCTCTTCCCCTTGCCTCACCAAACATACATCTGAGCCCCCTGCACATGAATTCCTCAGCCTTCTGCCTCCCCATATGCACCTATCATCTCCCCTCCCCCTAAGTACTTCTGTCATGTTCCTCCCAATGTGTTCTTCTGACTCCCCTTTCCATATGCTCCTGTGACCCCCTTTCTTCTTGTGTTCCTTTGACCCCTCTCCCTATCTGTAACTCTGCCATGGCCATCATTTTTACTGTGCCTTATCCCCCTCCCCAAGGCTGGGGCTGCTGCTCAGAAGTAGCATGGAGATGTAGCTGAGCAGTGATCATTTAAGTGAAGCAAGTAAAAGAAAAATGGTCTGGTCAAGCACAGGTACGATCAACGGTACATGTGTGGCCGGCCGATGTTAGCATATAGGCGGTTCGCCCATAGTAAATGCATCTATTGTGGTGTTAATATGTCTCTTCTTGTGTAGCTCTTTAAGGAAAGTGTAAGCATTGTATTACTATTATTGCTAGATGGAAAGTGAATATAGGTTGTAGTACATGGAAATTCAAAGTTGCTCCTGTGCGAAGCTGGTGCGGGTCACTTCACTCGTCACTGTCTGGTATACTGCTCGGGTGCCCTCTTATGGCTTGTAGGCCAAATACAGTATATAGATCAGGTGGGTGAATAAAGGAGATAAAGCAGATAGTCTTTATTCCTAGGAATAAATAAATAATTCCTGTATCCAGCCGGGTGCTGGACGGGGTCCTGACAGACGGGACTCCGACAGTCATTTAGCCGACGTCGAGATCCTGACAGTCAAAACCCAGACACACTGGGGCCTGACGGCCACTTGCTATTCCCCCTCGTGGGGTCCACGATCCCCATAGAGGGAGAATAGAATAGGTGGCGAGCGTAGCGAGCCACCGTGCCCGCAGCAAGGGGCTTTGTTGTGCTCACCATGCTGTCTGGGTCCGGCCAGTTGGGATCCCGACTGTCGGAACCCTATACCACACCCTATCCAGCCTCGTGAGTACCACTTCACCTGATCTATGTGTGTATGTGTGTGTTTTTACTGTACAGTATATATGTATATATTTTTCCACACAATTTACTTAAGGTGTTATGTACTGTACATGTGTTGTAAGGTAATTATGTGCCTGCTTAATATACAGTATTAGCCATTGTAATTGGTTTACTTACAGTAAGTGCATAATTGAGTAATTGTATCTAAAACTGGCCAACATGTCAGAAGAGACCTGCTGTCCTTTATTGCTGTGAGCATAGCGAGAGATCGTTGATATATGCTAGCATGGATTTATGCATGTATATTTGTTTCCAATGTTATGCATGCACAGTATGTGGATGCACACTATTATGTCATGTTGGTGTTCTTTGCTGATCACGTGCATGTATGTGTGCAGATATGTTGGCATGCTTTATTTCACATTAGTATACTAACGTTGTTGGGTGTATGTGATGTATCTGACAGATGTGACTCTGAATCAAGCCCACTGTAGCAACCGACATATGAGTGTCACCACACTTCATTGGGACACTCTCCCCAATACCATGTGTATACACACTCACACTGTACTCACTATATTACAATGTGGGTTTCCAAGCAAAGAAAGCCTAGCAAACTGTTTTCATAGAAACCTGGTATATTTCCACCTAATTTTGATTTGGGTGGAGGAATTCTTTAATTATACAGAGCGATTTAACAGGTTGTACCCACTTTCATCTTGAAACTACTCTGTTATTACTCTAAAAAGGAGGAATAGTCCCTTAGGGATGCTACAGAAAAGCATATGACAGCAAAACTGCAAATTAGAGAGCTTTTTAAATAATGAAATGTGGGTAAATTGTTGTCATTTTCTTTTTTTTTAAGTTGAAGCATGACAAACTGTTCTCACGTGTGGTAAAGGTCAGGCAAGAGTCTCATAGCATTGAGAATTAACTTTGTGTTCCCAGACTGGGAAATCTTTATGCCACTATATGAGTGCCTATATTTTATATGAAAACAAAAGATTTAAAACCGTTTGTGTATGTATTCATCATTTCATTTCAACAAAAGCAGGTGAAAATTAACATCTACGTTCGCATACCTGCCAACACTCGTAGGTCAGGACACATGTGCGCCCCAAAGGTGCGCAAATTGCATTTGTGGGTGTGGCCTAGCAGCCAGGGATGCGGCCTAAACTCCCATGAAGCCATGCCCATGCCCCATTTTTCCACTGTGGGGGCATGGCCAGCTCTCTGTGAGTTGCACTAGGCAGCCACAGCTAGAAATTGGCTCTGATTGATGATCCAGGGCCATATATTAAGTGGCCGCTGCGCTGGACTCACTGAAAAGGAGCAGGAGCGTGCTCTGTATTGTGCTCTCCTCCTCTCCCCCTATCTGCATCCTAGCATCCCCTCTGTCAATCTGCTCTCATCAGCTGCTCTCCGTTCCCGTCAGCTGCCCTCCACTCTTATCAGATTACAAACTTTTAAAATGCTGGCCACCAGCGTATCAGAACTTGCGGACCGGCAGAGGGGAGCAGGAGTGCGTTCTGCACTGTAGTATCCTCCTCTCCGTCTCTCCTCAACCTAGCAGATGCTCTGCTCTTCTCCTCTACCCACAACAGCAGAGGGAGCAAAATGAAAGTGCTACTTTTGGAGGCATTGTGTAAGGGGCACTACCTTGGGCATTTTGTGTGTGTGGCCACGCCCCTTTCCCATGAAGCCATGCCCTAAAAAAGTTGCATGCACCTGCGGTGCACACTGGCCAGATTTGCACTTTGGGGGGACATATTGCCTTTCTGTGGCTTAGGGTTCCGACAGTCGGGATTCCGACAGTCATTAGCCCAATGTCGGGATCCCAACTGGCCGAACTGATAGCGTAGCGTGTGCAACAAAGCCCCTTATGGGCTCGCTGTGATTGCCACGCTGCGGGCACGGTATTCTTTTCTCCCTCTATGGGGGTCATGGACCCCCACGAGGGAGAATAACCGGTGGCCGTTGGGAACCTGTCTGTCGGGACCCCATCCGGCACCCTCTGGCGCAGGGCACCAAAATGTCTTGGCACTACTGTTAGGGTTGGATTGTGGGACATGTTTAAGGTTAGGCCGAGAGGGGACAGTAAAAATAAGAGGAGGGGCGAGGTCCTTTAGCCCACTTGAATTTTGATGCAACACAGTGGTTGCACTTAATTACACTGCAGTGGCTACTCAACTGGCCCTCCTGTGCTTGTAATGTAAGTTTAATTTATATAGCGTACATTCTTCAACAGGACTCAAGGCGCTTGGAGACACTCTGGACTAAAGTCACTATACTCCAGCCTCTATATCCTTAAGAAGAGAGCCCCATTTTCTGGAATCCCTCCAATCGTGGTATTGTTCCCCTCAAAACCATATGGCCAGGTGTCCCTTCTTTTGTTGAGCTGCAGTAGCTGCAGAGGATGGTCTGACACAGATACATGTGTGAGGATAGGATGCAGAGGCCAAGGGAGGGCGTGGAGACACCAAGCAGAGTGTATGGAGAGCCCTGGTTTGCGTTTCACACAGTGGGTGCAATTCAAAAAGTGGAAGTTCGGCAGCTGTCCCCCAGTGTAATTTTGGGCTGGTGTCGATTGGCCTAGCAGAGGGGAGCATGGGACCAACACAGCAGGGACTAACCCATTGCACATCTAAATGCACTTCACAAACCATTAAATGATTTTTCCAGTCTGTACAAACATAGGTGCCGATTCTGTGGGTGCTCAAGGACCCGAGCACCCATGGAAATTGATGAGCACCCACGGAAATTGATGAGCAACCACGGGCCCGAGTCCCACTGCTGGGCCGCCATATTAACTTGCTAATTTGCGGCTGCAGCACCCACATTGCCAGACCTGCCACCTGGGAAACACTATGCCAGGAAGAGTGTATTCTGTCCATGGAGTACCTGCACTGTGGGGGCATTTACGTACCTGCACTGTGGGAGCATTTATGTACCTGCACTCTGGGGGCATTTATGGACCTGCACTCTGGGGGCATTTATGTATGTGGAACTCTGTTGCCATAATTTGAATTTTGGAGACAACTGTGCTCGATAATATAAATTGTTATTATTTTGTGGCCACACCCCTTCCCCATGAAGCCACTCCTCTATATTTTTGGCTTGAGTACCCACCAGCAAAAACATAAACTATGTGTGCAAATGTACGTAAAGGGGCATACATTTGGGTCAATTTTCACCCCAAATGGAGCACTGTTAGCTTTGTGTGTATAGCCCCCGGCTTCGGTCATGTGTGGTCCCGTGCGTTGCCATTGCCCACAGGGAAAGACAGTGCTTGCATTGTCTTTCCTGCTCTATAGCGGAGCTTTGTGTTAGGGACACGGGAGATCTCGCCAACCCTAACTCCGTTGTCACCTATTGGAGTTGGCGGATGCGTGCTAAGCTAACCTTCACCAATAATAGCCACGTTCGTGGGAGCCCGTTAGTCAGGCTTCCACCCCGATGCCACCTGGTCTTACTCGTGACAACGCAGCTGCCAAGGCCAGAGGTAAACAAGGGGAAAGCTAACTAACAAACAAGAGGCGAGAACTTCCCTGCGCTACGGAGGAGGGTGCCAGTGGATAGCACTCTAAGCTGGAACCCCCTAGGCAAATGCTGTTGCCAACGGGTGTAACAATACACAATAGCTGATCCAACAAACCAAACTGACAGGTGTAACAATACACAAGATGGACCCAATAAGAAAATGCTGACAGGTGTAACAATACACAGGATGCTGACACAATAGGAAAATGCTGACGGGTGTAACAATACACAAGATGGACCCAATACGTAATGCTGACAGGTGTAACAATACACAATATGCTGACACAATAATGAAATAATAAGTTAGGAGACAGAGAAAGGGAATCTCCCAACTTATCTGAAAAACGGAGGGATCTGCACCAGAAGCAGACAAGGATCCTGGAGGCAGCTGGGAACAGGCCACTGGGGACAGGAACAAACGCTGTGCAGGAGCCTGGAACCGGGAACACTCAAGACACCAAAGCAAGAACTATAGCCGGCGTCTGAGTGCCCCGGCCAGGCAGTTTAAATAGCGCGCCAAGCGCTACCCTGACGCCCCGTCGCCTTGGCAACCGCTGCGGCAGGGGAGGAAGGGGTTGCACCCAGGCTGCCTGACGCCCGTCACCGTCCGCCGGAAGCTCCCGGCCGGTGACGCGACGGCGTCGTGGTAACCCGGCAACCGCCGGGACAACATTAGAGGAGACTGCCGGGCGAGCGGAGGCGCTGCCCGTGCAGCTCCTAACAGTACCCCCCCCCTTGAGGAGGGGTCACCGAACCCTTAGAGCCAGGTTTGAACGGGAAGGTCTTAAAGAACTCTGCTTTGAGCCTGGGTGCGTGTAAAAATCGCTCAGGTACCCAAGACCTCTCCTCTTCTCCGAACCCCTTCCAATGGACCAAAAATTTAAGTTGACCCCGAACGACCTTGGAATCTAATATCTGCTCTACTATGAATTCTTTGTGCCCTTGAACGAGGACTGGTTTGCGGTTCAGAGCAGGCCCTAATCGGGGAGCCATCGAGGCTGGTTTGAGAAGAGAACAATGAAAGACATTATTAATACGCAGTGCTCTGGGAAGCTGCAACCTAAACGCCACTGGGTTGACCTGAGCCATGATCAGAAATGGACCGGTGAACCTGGGTCCTAGTTTTGTGCATCTCTGGCGAAGCTTGATGTGGCGAGTTGACAACCACACCTTTTGCCCCACTCGGAATAAACATGGTCTCCTATGCTTGTCGAAAAAAATCTTAGAACGTGCAGAAGATTGTCTCAGAGCTACATGAACCTTCTGCCATGACTTCCTAAGGAGGGACACCGTGGAGACGGGTGACTGAGAGGAATCCCTAGGAACAAAAAAGGAGTTGCATTTGGGATGGAACCCGAAATTACACAGAAAAAGCGAGCTCTTGGAAGCCACATGATAGGAGTTGTTATAAGCAAACTCGGTCAAAGGTACCAGCTCAGCCCAATTGCTCTGACATTTGGAGACAAAGCAGCGTAAATATTGTTCCAGGGCCTGATTGACCCTTTTGGTCTGTCCGTTGGACTGTGGGTGATACCCGGAAGAAAGACTGACCTGTATTCCTAACCCAGAACAAAAACTTTTCCAGAACCTGGCCACAAACTGAGACCCCCTGTCCGAAACTATATCCAAGGGAAGGCCATGGAGTCTGAAAATATGAGAGATAAAGAGCTGTGCCAATTCTTTGGCAGTGGGAAGTTTACGCAAGGGTATAAAATGAGCCATCTTGCTAAAGCGGTCGACCGTGACCCAAATGGTGGTAAAACGAGTAGATGGAGGAAGGTCGACAATAAAGTCCATAGAAATATGGGACCATGGCCTTTCTGGAATGGACAATGGCAGGAGTGTTCCCACTGGTGATAATCTGGAAGACTTATGTCGAGCACAAACAGGACAAGAAGAGATAAAATGAGTAACATCTTGTTTTATGGTGGGCCACCAAACCGCTCTGGACAAGTGCTCAAGGGTCTTGGTAACGCCAGGATGTCCCGTGACCCTACTGGAATGGAAGTCCTTGAGGACCAATTGTCTAAGATGTTTAGGGACAAACAGGCGATTATGTGGAGTCCCCTGAGGGGTTGAAGGCTGAGAAGCCAGAACACGGGAGGCCAAGTCCTGAGTCAGACCCGCAAAAATGACAGAAGACGGGACAATGGGTGCATCCTCCAGTTCAGCACTCTGACAAGTCTGGAAACTACGAGATAACGCATCAGCTTTGACATTTTTGGGGCCGGGTCTGAATGTAATGATAAACTGAAACCTGGTAAAGAACAATGCCCACCGGGCCTGTCGTGGGTTTAGCCGTTTGGCCGACTCGATGTAGGCTAAGTTTTTGTGGTCAGTGATCACGGTGATGACGTGTTTGGCCCCTTCAAGCCAATGACGCCACTCCTCAAAAGCCCACTTAATGGCCAACAATTCGCGATTCCCGACATCATAGTTCCTTTCGACTGTGGAGAACTTGCGGGAGAAGAAGGCGCAAGGATGAATCTCCTGATCCTGAATGTTCTTCTGGGAAAGGACAGCTCCAGCCCCTACATCCGAGGCGTCAACCTCCACAAGAAAAGGAATTCTGGGGTCCGGGTGATGTAAGACGGGAGCCGAACAAAAGGCTTTCTTTAACTTATGAAAGGATTCGATGGCCTGTGGGGACCAAACTTCCGGATTGGCTCCTTTGCGAGTCAATTCTACAATGGGGGCAACAATGTCAGAGAAAGAACGGATGAATCTCCGATAATAATTAGAGAATCCTAAAAATCTTTGGATAGCCTTAAGGTTGGTAGGGCGAGCCCAGGACATGATGGCCTGAACCTTACTGGGGTCCATGGAAAAACCCTTGGGAGAGATGACATAGCCCAGAAATGAGACTTGAGAAATTTCGAATTCGCACTTTTCGAGTTTGGCGTATAGTTGATTCTCACGCAACTTCTGAAGGATCAGGCGGACGTGTTGCCGATGTTCAGGAAGTGACTGGGAAAAAATCAAAATGTCGTCTAAGTAAACCACAGCAAATACCCCCAGGTAAGGTCGGAGAACCTCATTGATAAAATCCTGAAAGACTGCAGGAGCATTGGCTAAGCCAAACGGCATTACAAGATACTCGTAGTGGCCTGAGTGCGTATTAAAGGCAGTCTTCCACTCATCTCCTTTTCTAATCCTGATGAGGTTATATGCTCCTCTGAGGTCGATCTTGGAAAAGACAATCGCCTCCCGGATTTGGTCAAATAAAACAGAGATGAGTGGTAACGGGTAGGAATTTTTTATGGTAATTTTGTTCAAGGCCCGATAGTCTATACAGGGACGTAAAGATCCATCTTTTTTTTCTACAAAAAAAAAACCCTGCGCCTACGGGAGACTTAGAGGGACGAATGAATCCTTTTTCAAGACTCTCACTAATGTATGAATCCATGGCCTGGGATTCAGGTGCTGAGAGGGCATATAGGCGTTGGGACAAGGTCTATGGCACAATCAAAGGGACGGTGAGGGGGCAACGTATCTGCTTCCTTCTTGGAAAACACATCGGCAAAGTCTCTGTAGGGTAAAGGTATGGGAGAAAAAACGGGAAGAACAAGACGAAGAGGAAGAGAGAGACAATGGTCAGAACAGGAGGAGCCCCAACGTGTGATTTCTCCTGTGGTCCAATCAATACTGGGATTGTGCTTCCTAAGCCATGGTAACCCCAGGATGAGTGGCGTGAGAGGACAGTGAAACAAAAGGAAGGAAATCTCTTCCGAATGAAGAGCCCCCACCGAAAGCTGAAGAGAAGGAGTGCATGCGGTAACACTGCCGTTGGAGAGTGACTGACCATCAAGGCCACAAACCGACAAGGAATTGACCAAGGGAATGGGCTCGAGCCTCAACGAATGAACCAGACCACTGTCAATAAAATTGCCGGCCACGCCGCAATCAACAAAGGCAGTGGTATCGACAGTGCGGTTATTACAGGAGACAGAAACCTGAATAATTATTGAGTCTAGGGGAGAAAAACAAGATAGGCCCAAGTGAGTTTCCCCAAACAAACTTAGGCCCTGTCTTTTCCCGCCTTCAACGGGCAGACAACCGCACGGTGACCCTGACCTCCACAATACAGACAGAGACCCTTCAGTCTCCTGCGATTTTTTTCTGCGGCTGACAACCGCGTAGCCCCAATCTGCATGGGTTCATCGCAAGCAACCTCCGAGGTTTCCCCCAGTGAAGATGAGGGAAATATCCCGGACTCCCTCTCTCTCTGGCGTTCCCGGAACCTCCGATCTACCTTGATGGCTAATTCCATAATTTCATCAAGGGAGGTCGGGGTAGGGTAGTGAACCAATGCATCTTTTAAAGTTTCAGATAGACCAATTCTAAACTGGCTGCGGAGAGCTGGGTCATTCCAACCAGAATCAATGGCCCACCTCCTAAATTGGGTACAATAAGCCTCTGCATTACCCTGACCCTGCCGTAGTGCCCTCAGGTTGGCTTCGGCTGAGGCAGCACGGTCCGGGTCGTCGTACAGCAACCCCATGGCAGAAAAAAAAGCATTCACAGAGGTAAGGGCCTCGGACCCTGCAGGAAGGCCGAAAGCCCAGGTCTTTGGGTCCCCCTGTAACAGGGAGATAACCATTTCCACCCGCTGGGATTCCAAGCCGGAGGAGGCCGGGCGGAGTTTGAAGTAAAGCTTACATGACTCCCTAAAGTTAAAAAACTGGGAACGCTCCCCGGAAAACCGGTCTGGGAGACTCAACTTGGGTTCAGGGTTTCTGGATGAGGATAAGACCCCCTGTACCCGTTCCTCTTGTGAGTTCACCCGGAGGGTCAATTTCTGGAGCTCTTGTGTCAGGGTATGCATCTGTCCCGCCAAAGCGTGACTAGCAGCCTGCTGGGCCGGATCCATGACAGCTGACTAAAAGTTAGGTGAAGTATGGGCCAGCTATAATGTTAGGGACACGGGAGATCTCGCCAACCCTAACTCCGTTGTCACCTATTGGAGTTGGCGGATGCGTGCTAAGCTAACCTTCACCAATAATAGCCGCGTTCGTGGGAGCCCGTTAGTCAGGCTCCCACCCCGATGCCACCTGGTCTTACTCGTGACAACGCAGCCGCCAAGGCCAGAGGTAAACAAGGGGAAAGCTAACTAACAAACAAGAGGCGAGAACTTCCCTGCCCTACGGAGGAGGGTGCCAGTGGATAGCACTCTAAGCTGGAACCCCCTAGGCAAATGCTGTTGCCAACGGGTGTAACAATACACAATAGCTGATCCAACAAACCAAACTGACAGGTGTAACAATACACAAGATGGACCCAATAAGAAAATGCTGACAGGTGTAACAATACAGGCAGCTGGGAACAGGCCACTGGGGACAGGAACAAACGCTGTGCAGGAGCCTTGAACCGGGAACACTCAAGACACCAAAGCAAGAACTATAGCCGGCGTCTGAGTGCCCCAGCCAGGCAGTTTAAATAGCGCGCCAAGCGCTACCCTGACGCTGCGTGCGTCATGTACACCCCTTCCTCCCTGCGGCCGCCAGGCGTCCCTTGTCGCCTTGGCAACCGCTGCGGCAGGGGAGGAAGGGGTTGCACCCAGGCTGCCTGATGCCCGTCACCGTCCGCCGGAAGCTCCCGGCCGGTGACGCGACGGCGTCGTGGTAACCCGGCAACCGCCGGGACAACATAACATAACACTTTGCCTATGAACAATAGGCAAAGCCCCGCTCTGTACAGATCAATTAGCACACATTGTGGTGTGCATTGCGGGTGTACCGCGATGTGTGCTGAGCGACGGCGCTTTAGCCCGTCATTCAGCACAGGTTCCCCCGCCACCCCCTATGTATGGGGCTTAAGTCTGTCCCTTCCACAACTCTGCAACAGATACAGGCAGATCAAGGACCGTGCTGACAATATATACCCTCCCTGAAAATGTGTGGGCATGCCTGTTTTTTTCCAGAAAACGTCCGGTTACCATCCCCTGTCAGTCAAAGAGGATTGCAATTAAATACTTATGTTATTTTTGTAGCTACAACAAACAATAAGCATGCGCAGTCATACAATCATGAAACGGTTTGTGAATTTGCACATCGGTGATCAAATATGAATCATGGTCTTAGTAATATAAAAATTGATTGACATGGAATGAATGTCATCATTTACAATGTTGACAAATGGGGATTACAGAATGGTGATAGACAATTTTTTAAAATCATTTTAGTAGACTGTTATAAACTCACCATCGGGTATCCTCCTGGTTTACACCTTGCCTGTTGACAAACCTAAACACAACCTAAACTCTAAACTTAAATAACTTAACCTAAAATAAGTCACGGACACAAAGGGCAGTATTCAATGAGCATTTTGGCGATGTGCAGCGAATCCTGTTTAGAATTCGCTGCACATTCGCCACTGCTTGCCACGTTCCGGAGCCTCGCCGGCTCCAGTATTCAACGAGTCAGGGGCTAGCTGCCCCTGACCAGCGAATTTTAACTCCTGCGGCGATGCCGCAGTGAGCCTGAGGACAGCGACAGGCAGGGAGATGGAAGTCTCCCTGCCTGCCCCAGAACGTTTGTGGGGGGGAGGTGGGGGGCGCCAGCAGGGGACCGGGTATATTCACTACACCCGATCATGCATATGTAATGATTGGGTGCAGTGAATATATGAATATCTAATGAGCAGCTCGGCTCCTGGCCCCCTGCTGGCTGGTCTGTGTAAAAATAAAATTCCTGATTTTTTTACACCAAATGTAAAAAACAAAACACTTTATTTTAAAAGTTCACATTCCACTTCACCATAAAAAGATAGCGATTGCTACTCGGTGAAGCATGGCGAAAAAAACCTTGGAATGTATTCGCCATCTGGTCATTGAATAGGGTGATTCACCGTTTTAGTCAAAAATTTGCCTTACAGCACAAAATCGCCATAAAAACATGGCGAATCAGCCTCATTGAATACCGCCCAAAGTGCTGGTGTTTCAAAAGAATGTCAAATTTATTTTGACAACTAAAACTATGACTATAAATGGTGGTGGCACTAAAGAACAGTCACTATAGGAAAGGTGGGGTTAAAGATCACTATGCATACATACATCGCTGGTGATCACTCTCCCTGGTCAACCACCCGGCCTGGTGGTGATGGCCATCCCCCGGACAGAAGCATGGTCCATGACAATCGATGTCGAGGGAGAGTGCACCCCACTACCTACACACACACAGAGTTCTTAAAGAATGACCGTTCTTTACCGCCACAGCTAGGCTCTAGGCCGCAGCCACTGCCACCACCACTAATAACGCTCAGCACCTTGAAGATAACATGAAAAAATGTTGCCTAAAAACAGAGCCACGCCCTCCGTGCTCAGATGAACGCCATCGCTCCTGTACAGCTCTGGACGCTGGAAGTCGATGGCGTCATGGCGAATAACACCCCCGCCGTTAGCTAGCAGGTATCTCTCAATCGCAGCGTTCCTCCAAACTCTCCTTGAGATCATGGAAGACCATACTAACACACAAGATGGTAAAAATTGGGCAATGATGTGGAGGTCCCGTATAATCACGGAGCGCAGCTCCAGAGCGGATCCCCGCCCTAGGTCATTCCCACCTAAGTGGAATATAATGACCTCCGGGACCCCAAACTGCTTTGAGGCCCGCATCAGCTGAGCCTGCAGCGCACACCACCTCACGCCCCTCACACCTAGCCACCTAACCTCCCCAGCTTGTGGGAACATGCATACATCAGAGGCGAGATCCGCCTGCGAGGCCCAGTACACAAAGGAATGGCCCAACATCCACACAGACTTAACGTCCCGTCGACCTGAAATATGCACACAAGAGGTTAGTTAGCAGGAGACCCAATTGCAACAAGCACTCACACACCAACCAGGTTAGAGAGAGAGAGGGAAGAGAAAACCGTGGCCGACCAGCTCTTGAGGCACAAAACACACCGCCCGGAGAAAACTAACAGGTACGCCATGTCAGATTGTAATTGAAGCCAAATTGTGCCCCCGGGCGGATGCGAAAACACACCTCAAGGCCCCCACTGGAAGTTGGCGAGCGCTTATGCATCTAGTCGACCATGGTGAGCAGTGATAGATAAAGTCGGCCGAATGTACCTACGGAATGCTGCCGAGCGCCATCGACCCAGAGACTGAATCTCTGAATCGGAGCGGCCCTCCGCAGCCGCCGAGGTAGCAGCCCCGATCCGAAAGGAATGCGACCCAAATTCCTTTGGATCGAGACCCGTGGCCTCCAGCGCCCGTCCCAATCCTTGGCAAAACTGATACTTGGTGAGCGGTGCCCCATCATCATGCATCAGCCATGCACCAGGTAGGTCTGGGTGCACCTGCGCGAAGGCCGTAACCAACGCCACGGGGCACACCCCTTCCACCGCACATGGGAGCAAAGACAGCCACCGCCCCCGACCAGCCTGGTCCGTCTTGGAATGGCGCAGGTGACATAGCACCGAATTCACATGGACCACCAGGTCATCCATGGTCAGTGGTGAGGGCATTCGCTTTGACGGCGCCACCAGCTCCCCGATCCTGAAGGCACCATGATAAGCCATTGCATACGCCATTCGGAACAACAGGACCTCATAGTCAGGCCAGCAAATGTCCCTCAGGGCACCCAGCAAGGCTGGGAGCAATGTCAAATCAATTGGTCGCCCGCAGTCTGGGAGCGCCGGCGAGGTGCGCAGCCATCCACACAACGCCCTGGACACCAGAAAGGACCGGGACGGGTCCGCCCTACCATGCAGAGATGAAAAGAAAGACACCCCTGCCAGCATACTGCGTACTGAGGCAACAGAACACCCCAAGGAGTACAAACTCCAGACAAAGGCCACCACGGCCGCACCAGGTGTCTTACCTGCATGAGGGGCAGACAGCCTAAACTGTTCCCCCTCGTGCCATCCTTCCTGATAGCACCACAGTGTCCTGGGCGCGATAGCCCACATAGCTATCCCCTCCATTCCGGGCTGATCACCTGAAGTGCCTGCCGCAGGCACGAGGCTCAACTCCGTGGACTCGCCAGGGGTTCCGACAGCCGAGGTTCCAGGAACAACCACCAGAGGAGGAGCCGTGCCGTCCTGCGAGGCCGAAGTGGCAAACGGCCTGAGCTCCAGTGCCACGGCACTTGTCGGGGACACAATTACAGGCGCCACCTGTGAAGAGGCTGTAACCCCAGGCAGCTCAGCAGGGGCTGGCAAAATGGCAGGGTTGGGAGCTGGCAGAGCCCCAGTAGTGGAAAGCCCAGACATGTGGTCCATGAAGAAAGTCAGAAGGGCCATAAACTGCTGTACTCCCTTACCGGAAGTAGGTGGCAGGGGCCCTGCACCGCGTTAGCCAACAGAGGGGAAGTATTTTCGGTAACTACCCCAGACCCCCCTTTTGCGCTGCGCTGAGGGACCAGCCTGGTCCTCCGCAGCCATTGTCGCCTGGCCGGTCCTGCAGGAGGCATGTCCCCGGAGATGGACAGGAGTGACTGGGGGTCCCACAATAGGGGGGTGGCCATCCCCAGTAGCCTGCACTACCAGCCCTACATCCCCGTCACACGCCACCCCGCTGGCCAGTCTGGTAATGCCAGAGGGACGTGCAGTGCTCATGGCAGGAGTACCCCGCCCCCTGCCTCTGACGGCATCACTTTATAATATGGTGGTGCCCCTTATGGGGGCCGCAGCCTGCCTCACGGCGTTGACCATCACGCCAGGCTGCTGCACCCCCCGCACACCCGGTGTCTGCAATGGCGGGGACTGGGCAGTGGTATCATCCAGGCGGCCCTGCCGCGGCCCCGGGTAGTTGTGCCATGGGCACTAGCTCTGCCCGACCCCCCAGGCTGCCAGGAGGTCCTGGCGCCATTGCCGCGGCCCACCCCTTAGTGATGGGAAAGCTAGTTAATTTTTGTGACTATTTCATTATGATCTAGTTCACCCAAAAGATTAGTTCAGAAGATTGCCATATATATATATATATATATATATATATATATATATATATATATATATATATATATATATATATACTCGAGTATAAGCCCACTTTTTGAGAACATTTTTTATGCTGAAAATGCCCGTCTCGGCTTATACTCAAGTGAGGGTCCCACTCGAGTCAATAAGCTTTCTCAGTTTTGTTGTAGACTTAGGTGCCTAGGCTTATATTCGGGTCGACCTACACTCGAGTATAAATACGGCAGTTTGTCTGGCTCATTATTCCATCCCCGACTCAGAGACTGAGAGGGGTGATTAGAACTAGATGAACCAGACTACATTATTACACGCAGAGCAGGGATTTCTAATACTAGCTCATTGGAGGAGTAATAGTCTTGTTAGAATGATCAGATAGGTTTAATAAATCAGATTATTTTCCATTTTAGAAAAACAGTAACTTATACAGCACCCTTATACCCCTTTCACACTGCACTTATAAAACGGTATATTGCCGTTGTTTCACATTTCAAACACGTTTAAGGCAAACGGAAAGTGTCAGAGTTGATTTACCGGTTAAAGATAACCGATATTTCAAAACGTTTAAAAACAGAGTCCTACACGTTTTAGGGCCATTTTTTATGCAGTGAGAATGGCTCGAAACGGTATTTAGCAAAAAACAACAGACTACAGACCTGTCCCCTGCATTCTGCCTTGAAACGTGTTGAGGGGATCAAAACAGGTTGACTGATGTGAATGGTATTCGAATGGCATTCAAAACGGCAAACTACTGCAATGTCAAGGCTCAGACCTGTCTTGAATAACGCCTTAAAATTCAGCTTTGTAAAAACCGTTTAGGCAGTGAGAAAGCGGCACTATAGTGACCTATTTATTGTTTAGCTCTGCAATATTTATCCCATTTTGGTTATTATTTTAACTTCCATAATATGCAAGTAAAATACCCAAATTCAGAGTAATATACTGTCATTATTTTTTGCTTTTAAAATACAGTATTTAACATGTCCCTTTGCCCCAATGTAACTGACTTTAGAAAGAGATAAAGTAAAGAGTTTGCAAAATATCCAGTCAGTTTCTGTCATTTATCTCGCACAGTCTAAAATGTGACCTAAGCCGATCGGCTGCTTGGGGAAACTGCTCCACTTTATGTATTATGAAGGTTCATACATATCCATCTTTGTCCTGTGGAGTAAACAGAGCTACAGTATATAACATACAGCACCCAGCACTCTGTGTGTGGCTGATTGGGAGTGTAGCTCGTGACCTAATATAAAGGCAGCATGGCAGTGCATACTATAGTTCTGCTCCATACACACAATACATATGCCTGAGCACAGCAGTGCCACACATGGTAGCTCACAGGTACTGTACAGTCTCATTATGGCTGTATGAGTCAGAGATTAGTTCAGGGATCTGTAGGAAGTGAACTAATTGAACTACTGAACTATTTGCATGACTCATGAGCAGGGCCGGCGCCACCACTAGGCAAACCTAGGCATTTGCCTAGGGCGCCGGCCACTGGAGGGCGGAAAATGCCGCCCGGGTACCTGTCCTACCGGCGCTGTCTATTTCAATCTGGCGGCGGAGGCAGCGGGGGTCCCTGCAGTCTATTAAAAATCACGAGCGCTATCCGCCGGGCTATGCGGAAGCGCTTCTAGTGTGAAAACTCTGGCAGCACGGCGCACGCTGATCTCAGCCAATCAGCGTGCTGCCAGAGTTTTCACACTAGAAGCGCTTCCGCATAGCCCGGCGGATAGCGCTCGTGATTTTTAGTAGACTGCAGGGACCCCCGCTGCCTCCGCCGCCAGATTGAAATAGACAGCGCCGGTAGGACAGGTACCACCCCACACCTCACACCCCCCCCCCCAAACCCCCCCCCGGCACCGGGGCGCCCCCAGCCCGACTCGCCTGGGGCGCTCCGGTGCCTTGCACCGGCCCTGCTCATGAGTCATCAGGACAATGTAGATCCGCAGAGTCCAGACCATGTCTGAGCTCAGCACTGTCACCTGTGGTAGCTAACATGCACTGCCTCCAGTATATTACATAATGAGAGCTGAATAACATGGCTGCTGCAGAAGCGCCTACACAGGTCCCAGCAGAAGATTTAGCACTGCAGTATGCTCAGGACCCAGTACCAGCAGCAGCAGCAGCAGCAGCAGCAGCAGCAGCAGCAGCAAGTGTTTGGATATCTGGACTAATAGAATAGTGATAGAATCACAGAAAGATGAGCAGCATGAGCACACATGCTCACTCACAGACACACCACACATAGACTCTGGCTAGGCAGTGCATATTTTAATTTCATTAGATCTGTATTTGCTGGGCTTTGCTGTACTTTTAACTATAGATTCAGTAATTAAAGATGCAGTAAATGAGCTGCTGGGCTCTGTATCTGTTTGCTACACTGGGCTCTGTCTGTCTGTGTGTTACACTGGGCTCTGTCTGTCTGTGTGTTACACTGGGCTCTGTCTGTCTGTGTGTTACACTGGGCTTGCACACAGACAGAAAAGGAAGAATCTACAGGGGAGAGAAAAGGTGAAAGATTTTAGAAAGATTTAGCAAAGATAGAGAGACAGTATAAGATACTTTTTTTAGAGATTGCTGCAAAAGCAGCTCTTGCCTTATCAGCTTCTTCAGACAAAGGGTTTGTCACTATAACTCGTGATCCCTTCCTACCCTGTCTAGAACCCTCCCCCTGCTCTGATGGGCCTTGTGCCCATCCTCATTAACATACAGTACATGTGACCAACAGCACTGTGTAACCTGTGAAGAACCCTCATGCCCCTTTCCCACTGCAGCTCTTAAACGGTATATTGCCGTTTTCCCCCCACAATTTACCGTTTAAGGCTGCAGTGGGAAAGCGCCAGAGTTGAAGTACCGGTTAAAGTTAACCAGTATTTCAACCCGTTTTAAAAGCAGAGTGCTACACGTTGAAATACCATTTTAAGGCAGTGGGAATGCCTCTTAAACGGTAATTAAAAATCCCACACTAATTCCCCCTCCCCTGGTACCTTTCCTGGAAGGGTACCTGGACCTCCCCTGGCACTTACCTGGGGGATCCGGGCAGCGGGGTCCGGCATCATGACATGAGCACAGCACTTCAGGTCCCTCCCTGTGGCTGGTGATGGATGCAGGGCAGCGGGGTGGGGTCCATTTGGGATCCGGGCAGTCCCTAGGGCTGATGGTAACTAGTAGTTCCCACTATGCGCATGTGTATTGAGCGCCGTGCATATAAATGTGCCGCATATAAATGTGCCGCTCATTACATATGCGCATATGTAATGAGTGGCTCATTTATATGCAGGGCGCTCAATACACATGCACATAGTGGGAACTACTAGTTACAATCAGCCCCAGGGACTGCCAGGATCCCAAATGGACCCCACCCCGCTGCCTCCCCACTGCCCTGCATTCATCACCAGCCACAGGGAGGGACCTGAAGTGCTGTGCCCATGCCATGATGCCGGACCCCGCTGCCTGGATCCCCCACGCAGGTAAGTGCCAGGGGAGGGGGTGTGTGCAGGGTAGGTACCAGGGGAGGGAGGGGGGTGCAAGGCAGGTACCAGGGGAGGGAGGGGGGTGCAGGGCAAGTACCAGGGGAGGGAGGGTGGGTCCAGGAAAGGTTCCAGGGGAGGGGGGGGGGAGGTTTATGAAAGACAGGCACTCTTTTTTAAACGGTATTTAAAACGGTAATCTGCTGCAGTGGGAAAGCTAATATCGTTTTAAATACCTTTTTAAAAACCCAGTACTTAAAACGGGTCTGCGGTGGGAAAGCAGCATCAGTGGTTTATGCCCCTTCAGGCTTAATCAGCCCTCTGTGTTTCTTTCTATGCCTCCTTGTCAAATGTGGCAAAAACAAAAAAACTGAAGAATTAGCGCTTGTGGTGTTCTTATAAATGAAACTCAGTTCATGTGAAGATAATCACAAAGAGTAAATGTCACCAAATGTAGGTATCCAAGCATAAATGGGATTATTGCTAGTAGGGTCCTCAAATAGTCAGGTCCTCAATGGTGGTATATAATATGAAATGACACAATAAAAGAAAAATAGTGCAAACCTTCTTAAACAAATAAATTTAATAAAGATGTGCACTTACAATTTAAATGCTTCATATAAGCATGTAGATAAAAGTCGCTCAAGGCAAGACTGCGGTCCAACAGATAGTTCAGGGGCACAGAACTCACACCAGGTCCGGATACTGGGAGAAGTTGAAACCCAAGGATAGCCACAGCCAAGTCCGTTTGCAGCGATTATACAGTGAGACACGCCAAATGCATTTCGGACCCAACAGGTCCTTCCTCAGCAGCGTGTCACATAATGCCCTTCCAGTTCCTTATATACCGTGTCCAATTAGGACCAAACAGAAATACTTCCGCCTTTCGGCGCAATAAAAAATGTCAAATGTCCTTGTCAAATGTACTATTCCAATATCAAAGATCAAAGAAGCTTTCTAGTGATTGTTAAAGTGCACAGTTTTTGTTTAATTGTAAATATTTAAGGTTTCTTTTATGCTTTAAATAAATTAAAAAATTGTGCACCCATAAGAAAAAAGTATGTCACTAAAAAACACAGAATCATGACATTGCAAACGACATATATTGTAAATCAGGGATTTTAATCTTAGTGAATCTTGAAACATCATAGTAATATTTAATGTAAAAGTAATATTGTAGCTTACAGTGTTCCTAAATAACCACACGATCTGGCACCCCAGGTCGACATTCCTCACACTTGCAAGTTAATATACAACTTCTACACATGAACGCCCTCTAGTGTACATTGGGTATATTTTTAATGTTAGCTATTGCATGTGACCCACTTGAAATTTTCTTTCCGTTTCCAGTTGAGCATAAAACAGTGTAAGGAATATAAATCAGTTCCTATCACTGGTGAATGTTCATTTCTGTTAAGTATCAAGTGCTGCTGACCTATCACTGACCAGGCTAGTAAAATACCAGCCTCAGGACTAAAACCATAACAGAAATATCAAGACCAGAAATGTTTTCTTTACACAAAAAGCCCATTGTAAATGGCTTGCATAGAAAAATAGCAGGAAAATAGACAGTGAGAGATGCAGTAAACATCTGAAATGTAGAAAACCTGATTGGCCAATTGCCAGTGGGAACATTGAAGATGGGAGGTTGCTCATAGCATCCAATCCAATTTTACTTATTTATTTAGCACCTTCTAATATAATAGCTAGAATCTTATTGGTTGCTATAGGCAACAGCCCATCTTCAATTGAACTCCCATCTTAGTAAATGTACCCATAAAAATCTATCTTACTTGTAATCCAAACATTGTGTACATCTGACTTGTGATAGAAGGGAATAATGTGCATTGATGTGAAGTACCATTTTACATACATCACGTTGCTCAATGGTACTTCAAGAGGAAAAGCAAAATACTTGATAAATATACCTTCCTTCAGAGGCATCACTAGGGTTGGTGTCACCCGGTGTAGGGACTTGTGGTGTCACCCCCCATCTATTGGGCACATAGCAGAGGGCAGCTCTTATAGGGATAACTGTCCTTTGCTTTACTAATCGCATATGTTATAGTGGCGTAACTATAAATGATGCTTCCCCAAGCCAAAATATTTTTTGGTGCCCCCCCATAATGCCCCATACACATTACCTCTCTGTCTCTCCCCATGTCCCTTTCCACCACATGCATCTCCGTGACCCCCTCATCCCTTTCCCTATATGCATTGGTGTCCTTCCTGGTCCCTTCTCACCACATGCCTCTGATTGTCCCCCCTGGTACCTTCCCACCACATGTATCGCTGTGTCCCCCCCTGGTACCTTCCCACCGCATGCCTATATGTACACCCCTTGGTCCACACTGACCACCCTGGCGGGACGTAATTTAAATGAATGGCTGCAGAAAAAGGTAATTTACCAACCTGCTTCTAATTACTGTTGTCTGTCTGCCACACACGTGGCTGGGAGCACTGTGATTGGCAGAGGTGTCCCTGGGGAGGCAGAGCAGGGTGAGCGCAGCGAGCTTACTGGCAGAAGCCATCCCCTGTAGAACACTCTCCCCTCTGCCCAGCACCGTGGCCACCTGGACATCCTCTCCACCAAGACTGGCTGCTTGCGTGCTGCACATTGCACACTGCCCCCAGCACACTGTTTGACCGACAGTCACCCCCACCTAGGCAGCGACAGACAGCTTGTACTGTAGTGCAATGTGCCGGCGGGGCAGGAAGCACTACTGAATTTGAAAAGACTGGCCGGGACGGAAGCTGATTGGCTGAGAGAATTCTCAGTCTTTTCAAAGTCAGCAGTGCTTCCCGCCCCGCCGGCACATAGCGCTACAACTTCCAGCGGGGCTCGGGAGAAAAAGACTGTCTGCTGTCAGTGTAGCATACTGTGTACTGGGTCTGGGTGGGACACTCTTTTCTCTGCTCCCTTCTGCTCAGCTACCCAGCTTCTCTGTGTGGCCTCTCTGTGCGGGAGCGGGCACCCACGCAGCCCCTGCTCCCCCAAGCAGTGGTGGGGGCTGCCTTACATAAGCTAAGCCACTGTATGTTAGTACATATGCTATTTGTATCAGTGCAATGCGTGGCAGGTGTACAGTGCTGCTTGGCCCAGAGAGAGAGAGAGAGAGAGAGAGAGAGAAATATATATATATATATATATATATATGAAAAAAAAAAAGAAGAAACAGAGTGCGCCCCTAATGTAAATTCCACCACCAGAAAACAACTAGAGTATCAATGATAATTCTAGCACAAAAATCACAGTTTTTGATTTAATACAATATTTATTAAAAACTTGTAGTTTTCATCCGTGCAGTATAATTCATACAGAAACATGGAACATGGAAATACATCCAACGCGTTTCGTCGATATGACTTCCTCAGGGGTAAAATTTCTATGGTGGTAGAGAAAACTTCAATTAACTATATAACAAAATTAAAAAATTAATATTTTATTAAAAATCATTGATGATCAGGTACATACCCGTATGTTGGTGGGTAGTGAGAATAATCACTCCCGGTATGTAAACCTTCTATAAAAAATGGATCCTATGCGGATAATTAATAATGCTCAGCTGCATCTATAATATAAATAATGGATAATCAATTAAAATAAAAATTAACAAAAGGGAGGAGAGCAAGAGGAGATGGAGGAATATAAAAGTAATAGTGGCAATTTTTAGTGCATACCAAATTCCAACTTTATTTTGGATAGTAGAAAGAATGTAGAGATCCTTTCTAGAGGGTTGAATCCTGTAGAGGATCTTAGTGTTTAAGATTTAAAGCACCACTGCATCTATAATGTGAAATGGTAAAAAAGTAGTTTGTAATGCCACACGAAATAAGGTAAAAATATGGAATGGGAATAGAAAGGAAAATAGTTTCGGAACAGACTTATCACCTACCCAAATTCAGTCAGATAACGTTTAAGGGTCCTAGGAGATGAAAAATGAGGACTCCTATAGAATCAAATGGGTAAGGGCCAGTCAGTCATATTGAATATTTGTAATATACGAATAAACTTTTATACATATAAATTCTACCCTAACTCTTTACTGCGGGCAGTATTAACAAGAATCACAGTAGTTCATAAGAAAGTCCACATAACATTCAGAATTTCAATAAAGACATTCCCTATCTATGCAGTATCACATGGTATATATATAGCTATCAGTAAGACAGACAGGAGACATTCCAATATGATTTGATACAGTTTGATACAATTTCTCAAGATGTATATGACCATCAATGAGATATATGAGGGATAATGTTACCTCAGACAATCCAAAAGACAATGTAACAATCTAGCCTTAGTGGATTCAGCTAGATAATATGAAACAATTATACAGTTCAAAAGTGCACATAGTCATTTGAGCATGTGATAGATGTTAGCATATTACAGTGCCTATCAGGCATTACCAAATACATAATCTATATCACAAGCCACATATAAATTTAGAGCAAATCTCAACCATTAACATACCTCTGGGCAAGAGACACAGCGCTCCAATAATGAACCAGCTGCAGGTAACGAGTGAAAAGTCTGGCCCAGTATATATAGGGATAGTGCGATACGTCACTTCCGGTTTAGGGAAGATGCGGAATAAACAAGATTAAATGCTTTAACAATCATACTTCGCTTTGGGCTTATCCCTAATAGACAGCTAGATGTTAGTGGTCGCTGTCACAATGAAACACCGCCAGTGCGTGTGTGTAAAATAAGGGAACTAAGGATAATGTGTCGCGTGCGTTCCACGTGACGTCATTTGTGTGCGCCCGATATGCGGTCCACGCTGCGTCTTTCAATCCAGATATAGGATAATGATCATGCGTTCCACGCTATGTCATATCCGGATATCGATGTGCGGCTCAAGGTGCGGTCACTGAAACAGCGCTACTAGGATGGAATGCGTTCCAAACTGTAGTTTCCGCGTTCCATACAAGCACTGCCTCTATGATAGTTAGATAATGTGATGGTCTTTCTAGCTAATAGACCTCATGTAGTTAAATATAGGTACTAGCATAGTAGTGGGATTGCACCAATTAGCTATATTATTATATATTAGTGGTGCGTGACAAATAGTGGCTTCATATTTATAGTTCCTGGTATTAATGACCATTAATCTAGAATATAGAAACAATGTGGGCGTTTTCAAAAAACCGCCTCCAATATCGATAAGTCAACAATATATGATTATGTGAGACTGTAAATCATATATAACTTTGTAGAGACGCATTGATCCCCAATCAAATATGGATACTGTCAAAAAACATCTAAATGGAGTAAAGTAATAAATAATAATAATAGCCTAATATGTGAATAGAGTTCGAGGTGTTACCATGGTATGAGATTTTGCTCTATTACAATGAATACTCCTATATCATATTTGATGATAGTGCCATATGTTATGGCCATTATAACGTGAAAAAAAATTCATTATTTACATAAAGATGAACCACCTTAGTGATATTACCGTGTTTATCTAGAATCATGTGGGTAAAGGTTGTGCACTTGGTGAGAGCAGGGGTATTAGTATAAAATCACAAAATTAGATCGGTAAATGCAGATAAGATGTCATAAGTACCGACCCATACTTTATAATTATTATGTAGATTACACAAAAACTTTTAAGTGCATATATTAAGGAGTAAGTAGAGACCCCTAGTTCAAGTGGATAGTGACATGTTCAAATTTTATAGAACCTTAAATTTTATAGAACCGTAAATGGTAAACATTAAGACATTCTCTATTCATAGAAGGAGAGAGGAATATACAACAATTAAGTGACCCTTATACAGTGGGGTGTGAAACTCATAAGTTGCCGTGATTAAATAGAATTATTATCATAAAAAGCTTTGCGTTTTTAATTTTTGAGAATCATCCCAAGAAGGACACAATATCTATACTTTCATTAAGACCTTGTGGCATGAGTGAATTGAGGGAGTAGATCCAAAAGGTTTCCCTCCTAGACAAGGTGAGATCCCTGTCTCCTCCCCTAGGGTCTTGGAAGATCTGTTCAAGAACTGTGAACACGAAATTATGAGTATCCACTGATGAATTGTGGAATTCAAGGAAATGTCTAGAAAGACTATGATTTAGTATTTTGTGTTTTATGTTGCGTACATGCTCCTGAATCCTAATCTTCAGTTGGCGTTTAGTCTTGCCTATATAGGTTTTATTGCAGTTACACGTTATCCTGTATATCACATAGGTGGAATTGCATGTAGTGGCAGAATTCGCTGTATGTTCCTTTTGATTGATGGTGCATTTAAAGGCTTTTTTATCCACATGTTTACAGCAGATGCATTTATTACAAGGATTGCATCTATTGGCTTTCTCCAGAAATTTATTCTTCTCGTTAGTTTTAGGGGTGATTTTCAATTTGCTAGGAGCCACCAGACTCTTCAGATTGGTTGCTCTTTTGAAGACAATATTAGGTCTAGGAGGGAGATGTGGTCCAAGAATCTGATCTTTAAGCAAAATGTCCCAGTGTTTGGTTAAAATTCTTTTGATGGTATTACTTTCTCTTGAGAATTGAGTGATGAAAGGTCTTTTATACTGGGTGGTGACGGTACTTTGAGTGCTAGTTGCTTTGAGAATTTCATCTCTATTCTTATTGGCTGCACATTGACGGGCATCTTCAGTTTTTAAAGGGTCATATCCCTTCTCCAAGAACCGTTCGGATAACATCTGGGACTGGTCATTGTAGTCTTCAATTTTACTGCAATTCCGTCTGATGCGGTTGAACTGCGCATAGGGGACATCATTTTTCCACCTGGGGTGGTGACAACTACTGAATGGAATGAAACTATTAGTGTCGACTTTTTAAAAAAAGGTTTTTGTATTAATGTACTCTCCAACTACTCCGGTCAGTTCGAGATCCAGATATTCAATCTTAGTTGTACTTGATTGATGTGTGAACTTCAGGTTGAAATCATTAAGTTGTAAATGCTCCATAAACGAATCTATGCTTGTTTGATCTCCACACCAGATTAGGATCAGGTCGTCTATGTATCTTTGGTAAAATCTGATGTGATTTTTAAACCTAGACCCATACACATACTGCTCCTCCCAAACGCCCATCAGTAGGTTTGCGAACGATGGGGCAAATTTCGTCCCCATTGCCGTGCCCGTGGTTTGGAGATGGTATTTTCCATTAAACTCGAAGTAGTTATGGGTAAGAATGTACCTCATACTTTCCAGCACAAAATTTATTTCTTCTGGGGTATGGTCCGTATACCCTGACATAATTGTGGACACTGCTTCGATTCCTTTTTCATGCGGTATAGACGAATATAGTGCTTGGACGTCAATGGTGAGCCAAAGGAGATTATCTTCCCATTTGAAGTCACTCAACTTTCTCAAAAGTGAAGTGGAATCTTTCAGATGCGATTTGTTCCTCAACACATAAGGCTGCAGAAGTAGGTCTATAAAATGGGATAAATTACTACTTAAGGACTGAATGCCAGCCACAATGGGACGTCCAGGAGGTTTTTGACTGTCCTTGTGGATTTTCGGAATATGATAGAAAATGGGAGTTAAGGGATGTTTAACATACAAATACTCGAACTCTTCATTGGTGATTAAATTTTTGATTTTCGCATTATACAATAATTTATAAAGGTCATCACGGAATGGTTCAGTAGGGTTTTCTGGAAGTTCAGTGTAGGTACAGCCGTCATAGAGAAGTTTAGTGGCTTCTTCTAAATATACTTCTCTAGATTGCACCACCACTGCTCCTCCTTTATCCACATTCCTTATGATGAGGTTTTCATTTTTCTTCAGATTCTGAAGAGCCTTTTTTTCCTGTGGGTTTAGATTCCCTCGATATTTAGTGTTAGAAGACTTGATTTTCTTAAAGTCGTCGTTCACAAGGTTGTAAAATATGTCTAAATTACTCCCTTTGGATTCAATTGGGTAAAATTTAGAGTGATTAGACACTCGTGGTGGAATTTTATCTTTTTTGGATTCAATTGGCGGGTTTTTTAAGAAATGTCTTTGTAATGTCAGATTTCTCAAGTATTTATTCAAATCAATGAATAAGTTGAATTTGTCTGTATGACTATCCGGAGCAAACTTCAGTCCTTTGTTTAGTAATGAGATCTCTGTGAGGGAAAGGTCCTTCTGAGAGAGGTTAACAACCCCGGTTTTGGATTCCCTTGTAGATTCGGGAATTTCCTTTTTGGGCTTACTTCTGCCGCCTCTGCACCCTCTTCGCCGCTGTTGAACCCTCGTTTTGTGCCTTTAGGGGAATCCAGTCTGTCGTATAGTATATCCTCTTTTTGGAGATAAGAGGTCTTCCTCTCTCCTAAAAAATGATGTTGATTAGGATTGATTTTTTCTTGTGAAGGAGTTCTATATCTTCTTGTTCTCTCTCTATATGAAGGTCTTCGGTCTCTTTGATAGCGGTTCTTTTCATGTTCAGGAGGTCCTCTATTACGGTATGAGTTGTATCTTTGTCTAGGGTAGTGGTCCCTTTGGAACCTGGCCGGAGAGCGATCGACCCTTTCATTGTTGTAGACTGATTGTTGCCATCTGCGATCCTGATATCTTTCAGAATCCCGACGTTGATATTGTGGTTTTTTATAAGGTCTGTATGGTTGAGTGAATCTGTTGTTGGGACCTCTATGCGGGTCTTGTTCCATCCTATTATTACTAGACCAGTTATAAATTTGGCCATTGACATAGTCATTTTTGTCGCGAATGAACTTCTTTTGCTTTCTTTGAATGATTTCATTTTCTGTTTTATCTAATTTTTGTTGGAGGTCGCATAGATCTCTTTTGAACTCCTCGCTGTCATTGTATTTTTCAACCATTTTCTCAATTTTGTTGATTTCAATTTCGATCCTCGACATTTCTTTCTTCCTTTCGTTTATTAGTAATGCCATTAGTCTGTTTGAACATTCCTCAAGTATTGCATTCCATGAGGAAATAAAATTCTCATTTCCATTCCCAAATGTAGGTGTCTTATTAATTCTGAGACCTCTTGGTATTCGTTTTACTTCTAGATATTTCTCCAGAGTGGTAATGTCATACCAACTCTTTAGTTCTTTTACGGCTAATTTTTCAACATTATTCAAATGATTGAAATAATCTTCATCCTCTGATACAAACACTTGCTCGTCCTCAAGAAAGATATTTTTGGCTCTTGCCGATCTCTTAGATCTGTCATTAAACAAAGGCATTGTGCCTTTATAAGCAGCAAATCTCGGGGTAGCTAACAGACGATAGAGAAGAAAAAGAAGTAATACCCTTTCAATGCGCTAGGATTAGTCTGTCGGGGCAGCAACTCTATTAGTCCCCCCTGTTAGTGGGGGAAGTGGAAGAAATGGAAAAAAAGAAGAAACAGAGTGCGCCCCTAATGTAAATTCCACCACCAGAAAACAACTAGAGTATCAATGATAATTCTAGCACAAAAATCACAGTTTTTGATTTAATACAATATTTATTAAAAACTTGTAGTTTTCATCCGTGCAGTATAATTCATACAGAAACATGGAACATGGAAATACACCCAACGCGTTTTGTCGATATGACTTCCTCAGGGGTAAAATTTCTATGGTGGTAGAGAAAACTTCAATTCTTGGACCACATCTCCCTCCTAGACCTAATATTGTCTTCAAAAGAGCAACCAATCTGAAGAGTCTGGTGGCTCCTAGCAAATTGAAAATCACCCCTAAAACTAACGAGAAGAATAAATTTCTGGAGAAAGCCAATAGATGCAATCCTTGTAATAAATGCATCTGCTGTAAACATGTGGATAAAAAAGCCTTTAAATGCACCATCAATCAAAAGGAACATACAGCGAATTCTGCCACTACATGCAATTCCACCTATGTGATATACAGGATAACGTGTAACTGCAATAAAACCTATATAGGCAAGACTAAACGCCAACTGAAGATTAGGATTCAGGAGCATGTACGCAACATAAAACACAAAATACTAAATCATAGTCTTTCTAGACATTTCCTTGAATTCCACAATTCATCAGTGGATACTCATAATTTCGTGTTCACAGTTCTTGAACAGATCTTCCAAGACCCTAGGGGAGGAGACAGAGATCTCACCTTGTCTAGGAGGGAAACCTTTTGGATCTACTCCCTCAATTCACTCATGCCACAAGGTCTTAATGAAAGTATAGATATTGTGTCCTTCTTGGGATGATTCTCAAAAATTAAAAACGCAAAGCTTTTTATGATAATAATTCTATTTAATCACGGCAATTTATGAGTTTCACACCCCACTGTATAAGGGTCACTTAATTGTTGTATATTCCTCTCTCCTTCTATGAATAGAGAATGTCTTAATGTTTACCATTTACGGTTCTATAAAATTTAAGGTTCTATAAAATTTGAACATGTCACTATCCACTTGAACTAGGGGTCTCTACTTACTCCTTAATATATGCACTTAAAAGTTTTTGTGTAATCTACATAATATTTATAAAGTATGGGTCGGTACTTATGACATCTTATCTGCATTTACCGATCTAATTTTGTGATTTTATACTAATACCCCTGCTCTCACCAAGTGCACAACCTTTACCCACATGATTCTAGATAAACACGGTAATATCACTAAGGTGGTTCATCTTTATGTAAATAATGAATTTTTTTCACGTTATAATGGCCATAACATATGGCACTATCATCAAATATGATATAGGAGTATTCATTGTAATAGAGCAAAATCTCATACCATGGTAACACCTCGAACTCTATTCACATATTAGGCTATTATTATTATTTATTACTTTACTCCATTAAGATGTTTTTTGACAGTATCCATATTTGATTGGGGATCAATGCGTCTCTACAAAGTTATATATGATTTACAGTCTCACATAATCATATATTGTTGACTTATCGATATTGGAGGCGGTTTTTTGAAAACGCCCACATTGTTTCTATATTCTAGATTAATGGTCATTAATACCAGGAAATATAAATATGAAGCCACTATTTGTCACGCACCACTAATATATAATAATATAGCTAATTGGTGCAATCCCACTACTATGCTAGTACCTATATTTAACTACATGAGGTCTATTAGCTAGAAAGACCATCACATTATCTAACTATCATAGAGGCAGTGCTTGTATGGAACGCGGAAACTACAGTTTGGAACGCATTCCATCCTAGTAGCGCTGTTTCAGTGACCGCACCTTGAGCCGCACATCGATATCCGGATATGACATAGCGTGGAACGCATGATCATTATCCTATATCTGGATTGAAAGACGCAGCGTGGACCGCATATCGGGCGCACACAAATGACGTCACGTGGAACGCACGCGACACATTATCCTTAGTTCCCTTATTTTACACACACGCACTGGCGGTGTTTCATTGTGACAGCGACCACTAACATCTAGCTGTCTATTAGGGATAAGCCCAAAGCGAAGTATGATTGTTAAAGCATTTAATCTTGTTTATTCCGCATCTTCCCTAAACCGGAAGTGACGTATCGCACTATCCCTATATATACTGGGCCAGACTTTTCACTCGTTACCTGCAGCTGGTTCATTATTGGAGCGCTGTGTCTCTTGCCCAGAGGTATGTTAATGGTTGAGATTTGCTCTAAATTTATATGTGGCTTGTGATATAGATTATGTATTTGGTAATGCCTGATAGGCACTGTAATATGCTAACATCTATCACATGCTCAAATGACTATGTGCACTTTTGAACTGTATAATTGTTTCATATTATCTAGCTGAATCCACTAAGGCTAGATTGTTACATTGTCTTTTGGATTGTCTGAGGTAACATTATCCCTCATATATCTCATTGATGGTCATATACATCTTGAGAAATTGTATCAAACTGTATCAAATCATATTGGAATGTCTCCTGTCTGTCTTACTGATAGCTATATATATACCATGTGATACTGCATAGATAGGGAATGTCTTTATTGAAATTCTGAATGTTATGTGGACTTTCTTATGAACTACTGTGATTCTTGTTAATACTGCCCGCAGTAGAGAGTTAGGGTAGAATTTATATGTATAAAAGTTTATTCGTATATTACAAATATTCAATATGACTGACTGGCCCTTACCCATTTGATTCTATAGGAGTCCTCATTTTTCATCTCCTAGGACCCTTAAACGTTATCTGACTGAATTTGGGTAGGTGATAAGTCTGTTCCGAAACTATTTTCCTTTCTATTCCCATTCCATATTTTTACCTTATTTCGTGTGGCATTACAAACTACTTTTTTACCATTTCACATTATAGATGCAGTGGTGCTTTAAATCTTAAACACTAAGATCCTCTACAGGATTCAACCCTCTAGAAAGGATCTCTACATTCTTTCTACTATCCAAAATAAAGTTGGAATTTGGTATGCACTAAAAATTGCCACTATTACTTTTATATTCCTCCATCTCCTCTTGCTCTCCTCCCTTTTGTTAATTTTTATTTTAATTGATTATCCATTATTTATATTATAGATGCAGCTGAGCATTATTAATTATCCGCATAGGATCCATTTTTTATAGAAGGTTTACATACCGGGAGTGATTATTCTCACTACCCACCAACATACGGGTATGTACCTGATCATCAATGATTTTTAATAAAATATTAATTTTTTAATTTTGTTATATAGTTAATTGAAGTTTTCTCTACCACCATAGAAATTTTACCCCTGAGGAAGTCATATCGACGAAACGCGTTGGGTGTATTTCCATGTTCCATGTTTCTGTATGAATTATACTGCACGGATGAAAACTACAAGTTTTTAATAAATATTGTATTAAATCAAAAACTGTGATTTTTGTGCTAGAATTATCATTGATACTCTAGTTGTTTTCTGGTGGTGGAATTTACATTAGGGGCGCACTCTGTTTCTTCTTTTTTTCCATTTCTTCCACTTCCCCCACTAACAGGGGGGACTAATAGAGTTGCTGCCCCGACAGACTAATCCTAGCGCATTGAAAGGGTATTACTTCTTTTTCATATATATATATATATATGTATACACACAGTATATGCGACAATCTAGTTTCATTGTAAATTGTAATTATATATTATATGGTGTAACTATAATTTTGTTTCCATCTGCTTCCCCCATGGCATTTTGGTGATGCTTACACATACTGCCCCCTGTAGTGCCATTTACACACATATTGCCATATACATATATATATATATATATATATATATATAAAATTATATATATATATATATATATATATATATATATATATATATATATATATATATATATAAAATTCCCCCATAGTACTGATAGAGTTTATCTTACTCAACATTATATTACTTATACCATAGCATAATTCTTGTCAGTACAGAGTATTATAAAGACCCATATGTACTAGCATTATAATTATCTTGTGTACAGGAAGCTGAATGGGTTAAAATATATTCCTTCTGAGTTTCAGGTTCTGTAAATAAGTCAAAGTTACTAATGATACCCATATGAGGAAATACACTCTTCCATGTCATCGGAGATGGCATAGTAAAGTTACGTCAAACCAGTTATAGACTTTGTAACACCACACTAGGGGAGTGTAGCATGTGAACATGTATGTATTTGGTAATATCCCCTCCCATAAGGGGAGGAATTATTTGTGTTACATGGTATAAGTATGTGACCAACGAGCTATGGTACGGTACGGTGAATAAACCTGTTTGAAAGAGACCGTCTGCAGTCATTTCTAAGGCTCTGAGATATCTGCGTGCTCTGGAAAGGAAGGTCGCATTCCTAAAGCTTTCAGTGGTGGCCCGTCCTGGATGACAAGAAGCAAGAAAGAATGCGTACATTTGTGTCTGCTATTTACAGAGGGATCTGAGGTGAGTGGAATCTCTTTAAAAAAATATATATATAAATATATGTATATATTTTACTCTCTCAGAATCCCTGTTTTAGAAGGCAGAGCATAAATATACACTTGCGTTTCTCTTGCAAACCTCATATAAAAAAAACCATATATAGAGCATTTGGATATCGCACAGCTTTGGATATGACTGCATAAGTTGTGTTTTTTTTTTTTTATTTATTTATTATTATTTTTTATTTTTTTTCATTTATTTATTTTTTTTATTTTTTTTTTATTTTTTTTTGGAGTTTTTGTTTGTTTTGTCAGAATTTTGTATGCACATGTTTCATGTTGTATGAATTGGCCATCTTAACGAGGCTTGTAAGTGGAGCGATCTGAGTCCGGTATTACTTCTGGTTAACGCCGGACAAAGTGCTCTAAAAGCGTTTTTTGTTGTTTGTCTTGTAAACACAAATAAGTTATAAGGTGGGAATAAAGTTCAAAAAGCTTCTAAGACTTTCATTTGGAATATGCTGTGATAGACTGGACCTGCCTTATTACAAAGAATGCCCCTGGAAGCCATTTTGAACCAATTAGGATACAGCCCTTATAAAACTAGAAGTGTTTACGTATATGTTGGGGTGTGAGTGGCGGATTGTCTGTCTAATTTTCATTTAAACAGCAACAAGCTTAAGGTGCATATAACAGAATTGCTTGCAGTAATAAATTTTTTAAGTGCTCAGAACAGGGTGCCTGCCTAGGTTAAAAAAAGTGGTATCATATTATTGTCCTGATAGGTGGTTATGATATTTTGACTTAGATTGAAAGCAAGAAACTAAAAGCCGCATCTATATTAAACTTTAGCCAATAGAAGCACAGTTGTTTTACCTTTCTGCACAACGTTACACACTGCTTTACGCACGTGGATAATGGCCACACCCACAGGAAGTAATTAATCCAATGGGAGTGAATAGTGGAAGGTTAATGGAGCGCTCCCCCCCCTAGAGGTTGTAGCAGAAGGGAAAGGTAAGAAATCGATCAAATCGATCGTTTCGATTTTAAGAAGGGCTAATTTTCATAAGGATAGAAGTTTAGATCCTGTCGCATGGAAGCAATTCCAAGTGACGAACGCACATTGGCTACAGGAAAAAAGGTTATATAGATACAGTTAATATATGGCTTACAGTGTTACAGGAATTACAAGATAAAAAATACGGGAAAAAGAGGTGCCATTTGAAAGTCCACCCAAAGATGGGTTATCTGAGGCTAGGACACGCAAGCAATTAAGAATAAAAATAAGTATCTTAAACAAAGACAGACAGTATAAAAATCCAGATAAAAATAATGACATCCAAAGTAACTATAAAAAGAAATTAAAGTTTTGTTTTTATTTAAAAATCATAGGAATAAATAAATATGTGCCCAGATCAAACAACTGATCTGAAAAAATAAAAAAAACTTTATGTTTGAAAGTCTGCAAATTGGTAATTTTGGAAAATGTATCCTGGCCAGGAAAATACTGTAAATTAATATCTTAATTTTCCTCATATTACCAATGCGCAGAATCAAATGTACAGTTTTGTGTTCAAAGTAATGAACTAAAATCATCAAATTTGTGTCATTACATGTGTGTAATCATTTGTAATGTTTAATGTGCATGTCTAATTCATATGTATGCAATTATGATCTTTGCATTTGGTGAATTTTAATACTAAAGTGTATTTAAACATTCAGTATTTAACATTTGAGCATGTTAAGGATTTTAACTGACTGCATGACAGCTAAAGGTCACGAAAGATCACGTAGCTGCTCTATGCTTAACACAGTGTGTGTAACAGTGAATGTCTCTTTATGTTCAATGCATGTGACGTCACAACATCTGCTATTGCAGTAAGCTAGCTACAAGAATCATTCTTTTAGGATTATAGCGCTGACTTTAAAATTGTTTTTTTATTTTTCTTTTAGAAATTTGATCAGTATTTAAGTTGTATGTTTAATTTTTTTTTTTTTTTAAACAATTATGTGACAGTAACATTTGTTTTTTGTCTCCTTAGTTAAAGATACGAGCTGACTGCTATTTTCTGTTCTCTTTTTATAGAATCATAGCAAACTTTTCAGTACAATGAAGTGTATTTTTTTGCATATCATATATTTCTTAATTTTCATTGGGTATTACTACTTGAATTTTTCCTTAAAGTAAGAAAATATGTGGATATATACACACATACTCAAACACATATGTGTGCATTTAATAAGAACTTAGTATTTGAAGGGAACGTTATACTTCTTTACTATGAAATTATTTGGAAATTTAGTTTTACGTTAAAAATGCAGTGCTAAAATAAACACGGTTCCTATTGTTGTTCATATGTGACTATGTTATCTTTCATAGCCGAATATGAACAATGATACTTTACTGGAACATTGTCACAAGCCACAGAGTGGATCATTCCTGTTTTAGGCATTTCGTTAGAAATTTTCTGTCCTGTGTTTAGTTTGTATGGTCTCTCTGGATTAGCTTTCCAGGTTTTGCATTAGCTTTTGGGGTTTTGCCTTATTCACTTGTTCTTGTATTTGTGGGCACAGCTACTCCTATGGATCTATAGCTTGAGTGTTCTGTTAGGCTGCACAGGTGTAGCATGTGTGCTCATTAGTGGAATTTATAGTCTGTTTTGTGTCATTTGTGGGTATAGGCAGTTTCTCTCCCCGTCATCTATTACAGATTTTGCTGAAGTTATCCTTCCAGATTGGATCACATCCCAAGTACCAGACAAGCTGTGGTCTATAGGGGAAGATGGACACTGGCAAGCTGAACATACAACCTGTCCAACTGCAACCAAAGCCAGGAGCAGTGCCAGTATCCGTAAAGCAATATCCACTGAATCCTGATCAAAGAGTCGCCATCACCAAGCAACTACAAGCTTATCTACAGTCCGGCATCCTTGTTCAAAGTAGATCTCCATGGTCGACGTCTTTGTTTCATGAATGATTCATGACCTTAGAGAGGTCAACAAGAGACTGTTAATTAATTGTCCCATTGTGCCTAATCCACACACCTTGCTGAATCAGATCCCACCATCAGGGGCCTGGTTTACGGTGATCGATCTGGCAAATGATGTGCCCATCACTAAAGACTCTCAAGAACTGTTAGCTTTTACACATGATGGCAAACAATACTGCTGGACACGATTACCCCAGGGGGCTGCTAATAGTCCCAGTAACTACTCTGAAGCCATGTCACTGGTTCTCCAGGCTTGGAGACCCTTTTTTTCTCAGAAGAAACTCAGCTTATCCAGGATGTCGATGACCTCTTGTTAACTACTACAACTCAAGCCAAATGCCAACAGGAAACAGTGTCTCTACTCAAGTTCGTGGAAGAACAAGACTGCAGAGCTTCAAAAGAAAAACTACAGCTCTGTAAGCAAAAAGTCATCTATCTTGGACATTGTATCTCTCAAGGCATCAAACACCTGACAGAAGACAAAAAGCAGCTAATACTGCAAACCAAAGTACCAAAGACTGTGAAACAAGTCAGGTCATTCCTGGGCCTGGTGGGCTATTTCAGAGACTGGATACCTCTTGCATCAGTTTACATGCAAACATTATGCAAGGCCATCAAAACAGAGGGTCCACATCCAACAGATGAAGACATGGCTCAAGCAATTCAGCAACTAAAGTTGGCCAGTGCTTCTTCACCTGCCTTAGGCCTGCCAGACTATTCTAAAACTTTTCACCTTATATTGTCATGAGGAAAGAGGACATGCTTTGGGAGTGTTAACACAGATCCACGAAACAAGACAAAGACCTCTTGCTTACTATTCCAGCAGGCTTGACAATATCAGCCAAGGATCACCTACATGTATTAAAGCTGTAGCAGCGGCTGCTGTATTGAAGTACAAGTGCATAGACATTGTTCGTAATTATGAACTAACTATACAAGTACCACATGCTGTTACAGAAATCCTACGACAAGCAAGAACCAAACATCTTTCAGCGGCTAGACTCACCAAGTACGAAGTGTCCCTATTGTGTGCAACCAACGTGACAATCAAGAGGTGCACTACCCTCAATCCTGCCACACTCTTACCAGCTCTGTTGCCGGAACAAAAGGAGTATGAACATCAATGTTCAAAAGGAGGGAGAATGAGGGGGACAAGCGCCTTCTGTCAGCACAGTATCATCTAACACAGCCCAGAGAATGGAAGTCGATACAGAAGCTAAAAAGTGAGGACAAAAAAAGGAAAATACTAATACTTAAAAAATTTTCCCATGACTGTCTTGCTTTGATGGAACAAGAAACCCAGACATTGCCACACGTCCAAGATATGCCCATACCCAATGCTCATTACGAACTATATTTTGATGGGTCCAGATACTATGAAGATGGCAAGCCCTACACTGGATATACCATCACTACCGATACTGAAGTAGTAACTTCTGGAGCCCTACCAGCACACTTATCAGCACAAGCAGCTGAACTTGTGGCCCTTACTAAAGCATTGGAGCACGCAGAGCATACAACAGAGAACATTTATACAGATTCCAGATACAGATGGGGAGTGACAATGGACTATGGGTTGATATGAAAAAAACAGAGACTTTAAAACAGTTACAGGTAAACAGATACAGCACGCTGACCTCATTAAAAAACTTTTTCAAGCATTAATGAAGCCACACAAAGTTGCCATCATCAAGATTCAAGCACAGACAAAGAATCAAACAAAAGAAACAAGAGGAAACAATCTTGCAGATGCAGAAGCTAAGAGAGCAGCAAAAGCCCAGCCAGTAGAAGGAAGACACTACTTGGTTGTGACGGAAATGGAAGAACCACAACACATGGCAGATATGCAGCAATTAAAGAAGTTCCAAGACCAAGTAGGTCCAGTGGAAAAAGCAGAGTGGCAAAGGAAAGGAGCGGCAAAAGATGAAGAAACAGAGCTCTGGAAAAAAGATGAACTGTTATGTCTACCCAGAGTACTATACTCAGCCATGTGGCTAGTCACTCATGGACAGACCCACCTTGGGAAAGATCAAATGACTGCCATTACTAAAGAGAGATGGATTGCTCCGGGATTCCAATCAGCAGCAACACTTCATACACAAGCATGCTGGATCTCTGGAACAAGCAATCCAGGGATAAGAGTAAAAACTCCACAAGGGGCAATACCAAAAGCAACAGCTCCTTTTTCAGAGACTGCAGATTGACTACATTCAGAGGCCTAAGTGTGGAATGTATGATGCACTTGTAATAGTGGACATTCTATCAAAATGGGTGGAGGCTTTCGCTGTAGCAAAGCCCACAGCAAGGAACACAGCTAAGAAAATCCTCTCAGAAATTGTCTGTAGATATGGTGTCCCAGATGTCATTGAGTCAGATGGGGGACACACTTTACAGAGTCTACAGCAGAAAACAATCCGCATCATCTCCAGCCAGGAGATTGGGTGTATCTTAAGAGACATGTTCGGAAATCGCTTGAGCCCAGATATGATGGTTCATTTCAGGTCCTACTGACTACACCAACATCAGTGAAGCTACAGGGGAGGGACACATGGATTCATGCCTCCTATTGTAAACGATTACAAAGTTAAGTTTGAAGATGCAGTTTGCTGAAATGTTATTGGGGCCCAAACCCGATAAAAGTCTATGGGGATGTATTATGTGTTTGGCAACCACAATAGTTGCAATAATATGGTTATGTACAATACTAGAGGCACCAGATTAAGTTAATAACAACAGTACAGTACAAGTTACCTCTATAGTCTATCCCAAACCACATTATGTGAAAAAAAGGGAAGTAATAAGCCCTAACCATGAATGTAGGAATTTACCACTCATCTCAAGGTGTATTTGAGAGTATTGTGGACAGCCACCTGAGGAAACATGCATAGAATGATGAAAGGCCCCTACTGGAGAAAACCAAAACATGTTGTTGCAATTGCATAATTTGGTAGGGAATGCCCTTAACACTACAAACTGTTGGATCTGCTCTCAAGGTCCTACCTCAGGAGGAGGAGAGTGGACATTCGTCCCCATCATATTTGATGAATGAGACAGGAAGCAATTCCAACGAGTTTGTAATTGATAGTCTAACGACAGAAAGAGGATTGGATAACTTAAGGAGAATGTGGGACAACATACCTCCAATTCTCCCAAAGAATCTATATTATTTATGTGGGAAATATGCCTACAAGTGGTTTGTTTATGGCGACTATGGGAATTTCACCCTAGGATGCATAGTACCTGCAGCACAAGTGATAAATCATGAAGATCTATGCCACTAAGCATAATACACCTGACACTCTAGGAGGTGATTGGGGCTGGCTGTCTTTTCTAAATCCATCTACATGGTTTTCAGGAATCGGTGGATGGGTTATGGGAATTCTCATGTTTGGCCTAAAAATTATAGGACTATGTATACTTGCTTATATTGCTTTCAAGGTATTGATGTGTGTTTTCTCTATTTGTCTAAAACAGTGTCAGTCCGCAGCAACTACAACCAAGTTAAAAAACTCATATCTGGAAGGACACAGAAAGCAGAGAATCAGTCTATTCTGATGGATGTGAGCGAACAGCCAATTGCTCTCTGACGACAGGGAGAAGCTACCTTGTTCTCAGGGCTATAACCCACTAGAACCATCTGATGTGACTAATACTTTGCATAGTTAGGCAGTTTGAATTGTAAGATGTCCGACCACTATGAGTTTTCTTATATTTATAATAATTTTTGTATTTTTGACTTTGTTTACTACTGTATGTAAACAATGTAATCTCAATTGTAATGTTTAATTATTATAAAAAGGAGGGAGTAAATGATAGAGTTTATCTTACTCAACATTATATTACTTATACCATAGCATAATTCTTGTCAGTACAGAGTATTATAAAGACCCATATGTACTAGCATTATAATTATCTTGTGTACAGGAAGCTGAATGGGTTAAAATATATTCCTTCTGAGTTTCAGGTTCTGTAAATAAGTCAAAGTTACTAATGATACCCATATGAGGAAATACACTCTTCCATGTCATCGGAGATGGCATAGTAAAGTTACGTCAAACCAGTTATAGACTTTGTAACACCACACTAGGGGAGTGTAGCATGTGAACATGTATGTATTTGGTAATATCCCCTCCCATAAGGGGAGGAATTATTTGTGTTACATGGTATAAGTATGTGACCAACGAGCTATGGTACGGTACGGTGAATAAACCTGTTTGAAAGAGACCGTCTGCAGTCATTTCTAAGGCTCTGAGATATCTGCGTGCTCTGGAAAGGAAGGTCGCATTCCTAAAGCTTTCAGTACCATATAAATAATGCCTCCTTTAGTACCATATATATAATGCGCCCCATAGTGCCATATACATAATGCCCCCAATAATGCAATATACATATTGCCACCCAGCGTTTCATTTACGCAATGCCCCCGTAGTGAAATATACATAATGCCCAGCCATAGTGCAGTATGGAATGCCCACCCTTAGTGCCATATACATATATCCCTCCATAATGCCATTTATGTAATGCCCTCAATAGTCCCATTTAAATACTGCCCTCATAGCACCGTTTATGTACTGCCCCCATAGTGCCATTTAGGAACTGCCCTTCATAGTGCCATTAACGTAATGCTACCCATTGTGCCACATATTTAATGCCCCCCCGTAGTGCCATATACGTAATGCCCCCCTTTGGGTCATAGGTAATAGAATATAATAGAATAGAATCAACTTTATTGGCCATGTGTGCTTGCGCACATTAGGAATTTTTTGTGGATTTACAGTGCAGCATCAAGCAGAGATGAAGGGGGGAGGCATTACATACATTACATTGAGACATTACATGAAGGGCACACATGCCCGACATGCAGCACAGCGCCTACGCAGCCATCAGCTGTGCCACTGGTCGCTGCAGCAGCTAGGTAGGTAACAATATAAGAAAAAAAGAAGATGTATCAGAGCGCAGGTCTATATTATAGCTCCCTTGGATCTGCAGCTGTCTCTATTAAGGGGATACCCCACCCCTTAAAACAAAAGTACAAGAAAAAGTTTTTAGAGATAGCGCTGAGCCAGGTGTATATATAATTGTTACTTATTAACCAGTAAAAATTAGTTACTTATATAAAAACATATAATATACAATTCAATTACATATAAGTACCGGCCAGTACTACACAGAAAAATATATAAAATAAAAAAAACTTATTAAAAATGTATATATTGGCAGTTGGCACCGTGCTCCTTACTTGAAATTAGTAGGCTCACCTATTTATTATGATGTTTCTCCTGGAAACCTTAGGTTAGTAACACAGTTAGTCTTGTGTCCCAGAGTTTAGCTCTCTCACAGCTACTTCAGGTGGTTTGTTAATTAGCATGCATGCTTATAAGGTTAGTATAGGTTACAGTCATTAGTATGACAGAGACAGAACAAAGCTCAATTGAGTTATAACTTGCCACTCTTCCCAGCTGAGTCCTTTGGAATTAAGGTGGTGGTGTCCCGGCTGCTGATTCCCTGCCAAGCAAAGCAGCCCTTCAAGGTTCTTCCACGCTCAGGGATGGGCAGTCAGAATAGTTGTATAGCTGTATAGCTTCGTGGTGGTACCGGCACCTATGCAGTCTCCTTAGGGTTTCCTTAATGCGTTTCCCCGCCTCTCACTCGGCGGCTTCCTCAGAAGGATATGTACTATGTGTCTCACTGTGTCCATTTAAATAGCGCGCCCCGCTAGATGTGCGCCGTGCGGCGATCTCCAAGCCTCTCTCCCGTTTGGAGCGCACACGCCTTCACCGCAATGTTGTTGTTTATATATTATTCAGTTCTACACAAACATTAAGGCCTTTGGGGGTCAGAGTAGCCAATCGGAAAATCCAATAGGCTTCTCTCCGACAAAGGTTACCGAACCTATCACCACCTCTCACAGTTTTCTTAATTTGTTCTATCGCTTTCACCTGAATTTGACCAACGCTATTATTTTGACAGGATGAAATATGTTTGGATAGTGGATGTGTACGCCTCCCTCCTAGAATGTTTCGTCGATGTTCCAGGAATCTAGTATGGAGGCTTCTGGTGGTCCTGCCAACATACTGCAGTCCACATGCACAGTCTATTACGTAGACTACGAATGTGGATCTGCAGTTTAGATGGCCTTTTATTTTGAATTTTTCTTTGGTTTCGAAAGAGCTAAATTCCAGAGTTTTTCTCATTGCTGTTTGACATGTCTAAGTCCGTTTTAACCCCACATAGTGCTATCGCCCATGCCAGAAGGACATTTACCAGAAGTATTATAAAAGATATAAATATTTATTCTTCATCATACACAAGAATGTAATTCAATACAATACAACATAACAAGACATCTTCACGTCTCGGCTTCCCCATCACAGCTTAACTCCTCTCCTTATGTGACACCCACGACCACCATACGACAAGCTGACTTGGTTGCAGCTGTGGCTAGTTTTATAACTTGATGATTCGGGCTGACACTCCTAGTAATACGTCATAACCATCATTTCCTAAGTCCAAGTATGGTATTCTAACTGCGTATTCTATTGGCACTTATTGTGGCTGGTCTTATGACTTTGTTTCAGTGTGTGTGTGAAGGGTCCTTTCCAAAGACTATTCTGGAAGGATCATTACATAACATATCCTGTTGTTTTCAACAGAACATTTGGTTTTCATTGGTAACTAGAGAAATAACAAATCATTAGTAAAACATGGAAGAACTTATCAGAACCAGGAGCATCTGGTCTGCCTGGATCTCCTGGACTAGAATTATAGAATGACTAGAATCATATACCTTTAACAACATGTTAGGCATCTGTGGTTACCACATTTGTGGTAACCTTCGGGTAATGGGGGTAACCAGTTTTTTGTTGTTGTTATTTCTGACTCTATTTGTGGGTTATTAGTTGTTATTGAGAAATGACTTGATACTAATTTTGATTTTAAGTTTTCCGCTTTGCGGAATATAACTCTCCCACCGGTCTCCATAACATCTTTTAGTAAGTCATCTTGTAGTAGTATTTTACTATTTTTATTTACAATTTTCTTTATTTCGTAGGCATAACTGTTATATTGTGTAACAAATGACATGCTTCTATTTTCATTTTTATTTTCTTCCCTATAGTTCCTCCTATTTTTAGTCTGTTGGTTACTGTCTTTATTCTCCAATAGAAGATGTTTCCTATCTATTTGTTGGACTTCACTATAGGCTTCACTTAACAATTGGCTGGGATATCCCTGATCTTCAAATGAGTTTCTGAGACCTTTGATTTGTTTATGGAAGGTTTGATCATTTGAACAATTTCGTCTAATCCGGACCATTTGACTTTTGGGAATGTTGGTTTTCCATTTTGAGGCATGTGAACTTGTGTATTCTAAATATCTACTTTGGTCTACTGATTTAATGTAGGTTTCTGTGTCGAGTTTATCAAAATTAGCCAAGAGTGCTATATCCAAGAAGTTAATTTGTGTAGGATGGTGGTGACAAGTAAATTTCAAACCAAAAGTGTTAAGATTAAGAGTCCCCATCCCAAATAATAAACAGATCGTCAATAAATTGAGCGTAGAGGACCAGATTCGCACTGAATCGCTCACACCAAACATGCTCCTCCTCGAAGGCACCCATGTATAGATTGGCGAAACTCGGTGCGAATCTGGTCCCCATCACCATCCCCCGTGTCTGTAAATAATATTTTGAATTAAATAAAAAATAATTGTGTTTGAGAATAAAGTGAATCGAGTTGACGATCAGCTCACGTAGAGAGTCTGAGATGGAATTGTCTTTTTCAAGAAATTTTTGTATAACTTCAATTCCTCGTTCATGAGGAATATTTGAATATAGTGCCTCTACATCACAGGTCACTAATGTATAGTTGTTTTTCCATTTAACAGTATTGATTAAGTTCAAAAATTGTTTTGTATCTCTTATGTAAGACTTCAGACTCTGCACGTGACCCTGTAAATAATAATCGACAAAGGCAGATAGATTGTTTGTAAGAGAACCAACACAAGAAATAATAGGTCTACCCGATGGTTTGTGTAAAGTTTTGTGAATTTTCGGCAGAAAATAAAATGTGGGTGTGATTGGGTGTAAATTATACAAAAAGTGAAAGGTCTCCTTGGATATAGCACCCCTGGCCACAGCTTCATCCAACAGGTCATGCAGGGCTTTTTGATATGGGGCGGTGGGGTTTCCCATCAGAGGACTATAGAATTCGCTGTTGTTTAGTTGTCTATACGACTCCTCTATATAGTCGATGGTATCTAATATAACCACCCCACCGCCCTTGTCCGCTGATTTGATAATTATACTTTTGTCAGCATATAGACATTTTAATGCCCTTCGTTCACCTGGTTTTAAGTTATCTTTCACATTTTGTTTTTCTGCTTTATCACACAATTTCTTAAATTGTTCCAAAGTGGTCTTGTAGAAACACTCAACAAATGGTCCCTTGTATTGTAGGGGATACAATTCAGATTGGCATTTGAATTTTGGAGTTCTTTTAAGATCATTCATTTTTATCTCACTTTCCTCGGATCCTGTCTCATGGTTCTGTGCTTCTGTAGAGATTCCAACATATCTAGTACCACTTGATCATCTTTATCTAGCAGGACTGGGGTCCCTTCTAGTTTTTTTTGTTTTAATGTTTTTGTGGCAAAGAAGCGTTTTCTACTTAAAGTGCGTGTATACCTGTTTAGGTCAACAAAAAGTTTAAATAAATTAGGTTTTGAGGCGGGTACAAAGTTCAATCCTCTTTCTTATAGTTTAATTTCATCAGTTGTTAATTTTTTAGATGAGAGGTTGAAAATACCCTTTATTTTCGGACTTATCTTATGCATTGGCTTTTTGTTGACCTGTTTTCCTCCCCTAGTACCTCTTCGTCTCCTGTTCTTGTTCTCTTTAGTGTGCCTAGTTTTGGGCCTATCTGATGAGCCCCTAAAAAATCCTGATTGGGTGAGTCTGTCCAGTCATCCTCTGTGTCAGTGGGGGCGCTCTCTATTCTTTTGTTTCTGTTTAGATACCGATTGTATGGAGATTGTGCATCTTGCAATGGTTCGAATCTGATTTTATTTATAAAGTTAATTTCTCTATTTTTTCCATTATATTTGTCTCTCGGTTGATATCTATTTCTCGACCTATTAGGTGTGTGGTTGGAATTATCTCTCCCTCTCCTTCCTCCAAACCTGTTTTTTTTTTATTTATATAATTATGCCTCGTTGCCTCTCTGGATTCTTTTCTATAGAGATTATTCCCTTGATTTATATTTCCGGATGTTTTATCGGTTCTCCTATTGTAGCTATGTACTTCTCCCCTCTCGTAATCCTGTACTTCTCTTGTTAATTTATTTTCCTTTTTATAAATTAATTCATGTTCAAAGTTTTTTATATTCTGGTTAACTTTAATATCCCTATCTTTATACTCCTGTGTTTTTTCAAAGGCTTTTAAAAGCCCGTAAACCTTTTCGATTTCTCCCTGAAACTCTCCTACTTTTTGCTCTCTATATTTGATTAGAAGCTTCATCAGTCCTTTGGAACAATTGTCCAGGATTGAGTTCCATTCCCCTGTGAATTGGGTATCATCACTAAAAGTGGAGGGTTTTAAAATCCTGAGGCCTCGTGGGATCAGATCCCCATCCAGGTATTTTTGTAATGTGATCTGGTCCCACAAATGCCTTGTCTCTGCAATGCATAAGTTTTCCAATTTATTAAACAACCTATGCATATCTGTACAGTCATTATCCTTAGGAATAAGGCTCTTTACTGTATTGCCTTTCAAGTATATGTTCCTTCTTTCCATCTGTTCGGATATGCATAGTAATGGCGACATTTAAAATACACTCTTTATATTGTCTATAACTATAGAAATGCTGCTCTTAATTGGAGTATTTTGTGTTAATCAAGAAAAAAAGAAGATGTATCAGAGCGCAGGTCTATATTATAGCTCCCTTGGATCTGCAGATGTCTCTATTAAGGGGATACCCCACCCCTTAAAACAAAAGTACAAGAAGAAGTTTTTAGAGATAGCGCTGAGCCAGGTGTATATATAATTGTTATTTTTAACCAGTAAAAATTAGTTTAGGTGGTTTGTTAATTAGCATGCATGCTTATAAAGTTAGTATAGGTTACAGTCATTAGTATGACAGAGACAGAACAAAGCTCAATTGAGCTATAACTTGCCACTCTTCCCAGCTGAGTCCTTTGGAATTAAGGTGGTGGTGTCCCGGCTGCTGATTCCCTGCCAAGCAAAGCAGCCCTTCAAGGTTCTTCCACGCTCAGGGATGGGCAGTCAGAATAGTTGTATAGCTGTATAGCTTTGTGGTGGTACCGGCACCTATGCAGTCTCCTTAGGGTCTACTTAACGCGTTTCCCCGCCACTCACTCGGCGGCTGGCTCAGAAGGATATGTACTATGTGTCTCACTGTGTCCATTTAAATAGCGCGCCCCGCTAGATGTGCGCGTGCGCCGTGCGGCGATCTCCAAGCCTCTCACGTGTTTGGAGCGCACACGCCTTCACCGCAGCGTGTCACGGCATGCGCTGTGATTGGCTTGTATGTATAACATGTGACCGTGACCAAGCCTCGCTTCTATTTGAAGCGCACGCCTTTCTGTTGTGGCGTGTGTCGGGTCTGGGTTTTATTCTTGCGTAAAGCACATATGTTTGTATTCCATTACATCTCCCAAGCCTCAGTTTCACTGGGAGTTCTTATTGGTTCGTTTCAGTCACGGTATCTCCGTGTTTTTACAAACTTTTGTCACATAGATTTGTCACATAGATTTATTTGTGCAATCATGAGCCTTTAATCTTTTTATAATAGCAAGCCTCACTATATTTATTTATATTTATTACGGACATTAAAAATAATAATAATATTTTAATATTTTAAACTTTTTAAACAAACACATCAAAGAACCACACAATACGTATACTCATATTGTATGTGAAATCTATATACCATATTGATATGCATTTGATTTTAATTGAACCACATTAAAATAAAATGAGTCCAATAAAACAAATAAAAATAAATATACAAATAAATATAAAAATAAAAATATGTTAGATTAAATGTCGCCATTATAATCTTAAATTCATTCTTATTTTACATATTTCTTTAGGGAGTATTTAATTCATATTCACATTATTATTACAGCGAAATCAATGATGAAAAAGAGAGACGGGGGGGGGGGGGGAGAGGGGAAAGAGGGTTGGGAAAGAGGTCCACATTTTGGGAAAAGAGTTTCCCAAGAGGGGTAAAAGAAGGGGGTAAAAGATGGGGGTGGGAGCAAAAGAATCCACATTTGGATGTCCATAACCAATATGCGGGGATCTTTGTATAACCATTGGGAATTACTGTTCTATCCATTATGTAAATCAAATAGAAATTTACTATACATATAACCAGATGGTCTTGGGTTGTATATAAACCTGTATGTACACAACTATACACAAGTTCACATTTAAATATCCAGGGCAGATGTAGATGGGGATTCCTAGAGAGGGGGTCAAAAAGCTGTTTATTGGCACATGGGGGTCACTTATGCCCCTTTCAGACCGCACTTTGTAAACGGTATATTGCCGTTATTTGCCGTTTTAAAACGGTAATCTGTGCGGTCTGAAAGGTGCAGATCCAATTAACCGGTTTGAAAATACCGTTTTTTCAAACCGGTTAAAATGCAGGGTCCTACCCGTTTCAGACCCGGTATTTTGGGATCAAAATTGGGTCTGAAACGGTATTTAGGACCCAGCCAATGAGCTGGGTCCTAAATTCAGAGCAGCGGATATTTAATGAGCACTCATTAAATATTTGCAGCACTGGAGCCGCCCCCCACCGCCCTCCCCGCGCATGTGTCGACACCCCCCCCACGCGGCGCGTGTGTCGACACCCGCCGTGCAGCCGGTACCTTCGTTGTGGATACCGGCAGTGAAGTATGGTCGGGGAAGCACTTATGAAAAAAAGCGTCTTTCAGAAAATGGCTGCCCCATAGGAAAACCTGTTTTAAAAAACTGTCTTTCGTATGGGGGCAGCCATTTTCCGAAAGTCACTTTTCTTATAAGAAAAGTGACTTTCGGAAAATGGCTGCCCCCATATGAAAGACAGTTTTTTAAAACTGATTTTCCTATGGGGCAGCCATTTTCTGAAAGACGCTTTTTTTCATAAGTGCTTCCCCGACCAACTGCAGTGCCGGATCACGCAACGGAGGTACCGGCTGCACAGGGGGGGGGGGGTTGTTAGCCCTGGGGTGGGGGAGATTTGGGGGTGTTAACCCCCGGGGGAGGGGGGGCGGCGCGCGCTGAAGACTGGCTTTGACCCTGTTTTTGGAAAGTTTCCAAAAACGGGTCTTCCAGTGTAAAAAAAACCGCACTTAAACAGTAATAAACCGTTTAAGAGATGCGGTGTGAAAGGGGTTTTACCTGGCAGACCTGTTTTTGGAAACGTTTCCAAATACAGGGTCAAAGCCAGTTTTGCGGTCTGAAAGCAGCATTATGGTTCTTAAGTTGTTTTAATCAACACAATTTAATGTTCCCCATGTGTCTTTGTTTTCATATATATACAGTGGTCGAAGTGGGGCGGTATACGGGGGTATGACATACCCCCACTTTAATCTGAAGATAAAAAAAAAAAGTTTTTTTTCCCCCTCAGGATGCTCTCTGATCACTCAGCAGCACATATTGTGCTTTTGTAATACCCCTGTACAACGGGGCAGTCTGGCAGGGGATGTTGATGGACAGGGGGGTGTCCGAAGGTGCGCACTATATTCACTCTTTACTTTTCCATACCCCCACTTCAAAATTTCCATACCCCCACTTCAAAATTTCCACTTCGACCACAGTATATATATATATATGAAAAGTATGGGGAGAATCAAGGCGCCTTACTGTAGTCTAGTATATCCTTTGTACGGCGCTGCGAAACACTTGTGGCGCCTTATAAATAAAATTATAATAATAATAATAATAATATTTGTTATAAAAAAAGTATGGACGTATATACAAAAATATACTATAAATATGTATTTATTAAACCAAAATAAAAGAATATATATGTGTATAAATAGTAAAAGATTTTTTGTATGCACTTAATTCATACAATATACAGAAACACAGACATGACAGTTATACAATTGGTTGGGATGGGCAGTGGGGATGGGAGAGGGGAATGGAGATGACAAGGAAGTGGGTGGAAAATGACAAGTACGGTATTAAAAAAATACAGACATATAAGAGCAATAAGTATATCCCCTTTGTTAAAAAGTATGGTTAGTACTTAGCTGGATATGGGGTAAGTAAAAAAAAAAAGCGCAAAAGTCTTTTTCGTGGTTGGAGACCGGGGGGTAGTGCTGCAGTCTCTTGGCTCAGTGGCAGAAAGGATTAGAGGGTGGTCCCGACGCGTTTCGTCCACTTATGGACTTCTTCAAGGGGAGCAGAATATTGAGGTGTGATCAGTAAGGGTATTTATACTATCTGTGATTACATGGGGGTGGGATTAGAAACCGGAAGCGGAAGTGTCCGATTTTTCGTATTTTAAAAAAAGTCCTGAAGAAACGTTTGTAGCAATTACTAATAGATTCGGAGGCTAATTCTCTGTTGATGTTATCCAGTTGGTGTTGTTAGATCTGCAGTAAATACTGCTGCGATCAGTTAGAACATTTTCCGCTGGACCGGAAGTGCGTCATCGCACAGTCCGTCCGTGGAACGCGGAAGTGATTGTAGTTGGAGCGCACATAGCGCTGACTCTGGAACGCGAAAGTTGAGGCTTGTGTCGAGCTGACGATGGACCGGAAGTGCGTCTCCTTGCTGGTTGTTTGTGGAACGCGGATGTTGTTGTGTTGGAGCGCAGACCTTCTATTGGATCGTGGTCTTCTATTGGATTCCGATCTTCATACTTATGGGGGCGGAGTTTTTTCACTGTGAGACGCAAGCGTTGTCATAGCAATCCTCTAGTGGAGGCATATGTAGCTCTTTGTATTGTATGTACTACGGAAAAATAAAGTATAAATATCAATGGAAAAGGACACTTATTAAAAGTTCGTTTGCCGCATGATTGCATTTTTGATTCTTCATATAGGTGGCATTTTTGTGCGTGCGTGCAAACGATGGTGATCCCATGTGTTTTGCTTAATTCTATTCATGTGATTATAAGATACAAACCTAAAAGAGGGGAAGAAAACAACCACTCATTAGCTTTTATCAAACAATTCAACTGCGAAGAAAAAAAGATCAGACAAACCATCAGCAAACACTGGAATATACTCAGAATGGACCCCATTCTAGAAGATATACTTCCCAATAAACCTCACGTCATATTCAGAAAATCAAGAAACCTCAAAGAGATATTAGCACCCAGCCTGCTTGAAAGCAACCCCACTCAGCAAATGTCATTAACCAAATGCACAGGTACATACAAATGTGGCCACTGCAACATCTGCAAACATGTTCATCCGGATAGAAAAACTTTTCATAATTACAACAACACCAAAAAATATACAAAGAAACATTTCTGCAACTGTAACACCACATCAGCTATCTACATGATCGAATGTCCATGTGGTCTCAAATACGTGGGTAAGACCAAACGCCCACTCAAACTCAGAATACAGGAGCATATCAGATATATTAAAAACAAACTCACAACCCATTCCGTATCTCGACACTTCCTAAATAACCATAACTCATCCGTAGAAAACCTGAAATTCACCACCATCGAACACGTCACCCTCGGACCACGGGGAGGGGACCTAGCAAAGAGACTTTCCCAACGTGAGATGTTTTGGATCTACGAACTCAACACCCTGTCACCCCATGGTCTAAATGAAAGCTACGAAATAGCCCCATTCCTCTGAAGAAAAAACGCCACAGAGGTCTTAGCCTGTATGAAAGTGACCCCAATACAAGGAAATGCGACCATCCCACTCTGCACAAACCCGATTCCATCCGAACTCGGAAGTTAAAAAGCAGTGGGCCCAACAAGTACTTGGGAGGGAGACCACCAGGGAAAATTGGGTATCGCATGCAATATTGTACAGGGAAGGACACCAACAGGTCTAAAGAACCTCTGATGACAGTTGTAAACGAAGGGCCTCCAGAAGACATAGAGGACACCATTTCCGAAGGCAACAACTCGAATGTTTGAAAATTCCACCCCCATATGAACTCAGGAAAAACCTGAAACATACAACACAAAAACCTGGTATCGGAACCATTCCTCTTTAACAAAGAACTAAAGAATTGACTAGCCACAAACAGAGACATTTAAAACACTTCAGAAAGCTCCGACAGTACATTCCCAAAAAGGAGAAAAGAAAAAATGAAATAATCACTATTCCAAACACAGCCAATAGACTCAGAACACAACCAAAAGAAATGGACTATGCTTATACAGAACAAATATGTTCATTGCACCTTCATGGTGAAATAGAGTTTAGGGTTCTCAACCACAAAAAAACACATAAATATATGACTTACTTAAAATAAAAGTTTTGTCATAAAAAATCATTTTTCTCACTTGTAAATATTATTATATAATCCTATCACACACCTATACCCATATTATGAGAACCATGTCACGACTATTGTTATAACTGTATATTAATGTCACAGTTGTATATAAATATGTATAGGACTCTCTTGTTTGTCACCTTATAATCACATGAATAGAATTAAGCAAAACACATGGGATCACCATGGTTTGCACGCACGCACAAAAATGCCACCTATATGAAGAATCAAAAATGCAATCATGCGGCAAACGAACTTTTAATAAGTGTCCTTTTCCATTGATATTTATACTTTATTTTTCCGTAGTACATACAATACAAAGAGCTAAATATGCCTCCACTAGAGGATTGCTATGACAACGCTTGCGTCTCACAGTGAAAAAACTCCGCCCCCATAAGTATGAAGATCGGAATCCAATAGAAGACCACGATCCAATAGAAGGTCTGCGCTCCAACACAACAACATCCGCGTTCCACAAACAACCAGCAAGGAGACGCACTTCCGGTCCATCGTCAGCTCGACACAAGCCTCAACTTTCGCGTTCCAGAGTCAGCACTATGTGCGCTCCAACTACAATCACTTCCGCGTTCCACGGACGGACTGTGCGATGACGCACTTCCGGTCCAGCGGAAAATGTTCTAACTGATCGCAGCAGTATTTACTGCAGATCTAACAACACCAACTGGATAACATCAACAGAGAATTAGCCTCCAAATCTATTAGTAATTGCTACAAACGTTTCTTCAGGACTTTTTTTAAAATACGAAAAATCGGACACTTCCGCTTCCGGTTTCTAATCCCACCCCCATGTAATCACAGATAGTATAAATACCCTTACTGATCACACCTCAATATTCTGCTCCCCTTGAAGAAGTCCATAAGTGGACGAAACGCGTCGGGACCACCCTCTAATCCTTTCTGCCACTGAGCCAAGAGACTGCAGCACTACCCCCCGGTCTCCAACCACGAAAAAGACTTTTGCGCTTTTTTTTTACTTACCCCATATCCAGCTAAGTACTAACTATACTTTTTAACAAAGGGGATATACTTATTGCTCTTATATGTCTGTATTTTTTTAATACCGTACTTGTCATTTTCCACCCACTTCCTTGTCATCTCCATTCCCCTCTCCCATCCCCACTGCCCATCCCAACCAATTGTATAACTGTAATGTCTGTGTTTCTGTATATTGTATGAATTAAGTGCATACAAAAAATCTTTTACTATTTATATACATATATATTCTTTTATTTTGGTTTAATAAATACATATTTATAGTATATTTTTGTATATACGTCCATACTTTTTTTATAACAAATACTAGACTACTGTAAGGCGCCTTGATTCTCCCCATACTTTTCATCCAAACTTCTCCGGTTCACCAAGCCGGCACCCAGAGAATTGGCTAGCCACCCTAAAGATTTTATAGTTAGATCCTTAAAATCTAATAGGTTACACTGAACACATTGTACATAGGGTAATCTAATGCGCCAGTGTCCTAGAGCTTCGTCTTGATCCCCATATATATATATATATATATATATATATATATATATATATATATATATATATATATATATATATACAGTAACAAACATTATATTATGATATTCTCTCATTTATATGTTGTTTATATATTATTCAGTTCTACACAATCATTAAGGCCTTTGGGGGTCAGAGTAGCCAATCGGAAAATCCAATAGGCTTCTCATCAACAAAGGTTACCGAACCTATCACCACCTCTCACAGTTTTCTTAATTTGTTCTATCGCATTCACCTGAATTTCACCAACGTTATTATTTTGACAGGTAACAATATAAGCAGGGAAAGTACAGTTTCACACAGGGAATACATACCCGCTGAGCTGCACAGCGCCAAGGCAGCCATCCATGGCACCACTGGTCACTTCAGCAGCAAGGTAGGTGACAATATAAGCAGGGAAAGTATAATGGTGCACAGAGAACATATACCCGTAAAGCTGCACAGCACCTAGGCAGACATCAGCGGCGCCATTGGTCGTTGCAGCAGCCAGGTAGGTAACAGTATGAGCAAAGACAGCACAGTTATAGCAGAGACAGTACAGTTATCACACAGGGGAAGCAAGATTACATATGGCTGAGTGCACAGATCCTAGGCAGCCATTTGCGGCGGAGTTCCACACCGCTGCCCCCGATAGTCTAATCATACCACCTTCCTGGGGGTTAGGGGCACCGCCACAGAATAGAGGGTTCCTGTATCTGCTGATGCTGTGGGACAGTGGCTGGGGCCTGCGGGCCTGATCTCTTCCTCTGTCACGGCCGGGTGCCGCGGCCAGGTGATGATGGGGGTCGCCGCCGCCTCTGGAGGTTATGCCGGGGACCGAGCCTGCGACCGGGTCCTGAATCTCTGGTTTTGTCCCAGAGGCTGAGCTGTGCACCGGCGGTCTGTTCCAGTGCTGCATCCTCGTCTTCCTATGTTGCAATTTTCCAGCGGGGATGTGCTGACCACGGCATGGGGGCACAGGTGTGAGTGCAGCTCTGTTTGGTGTCACTGAAGGGTGACACAAGGGTGCGGGCTGCAACCACATGCATGCCCCTAGTGACACCACTGCCTTCTTTTCTCTTATAGCTATTTTATAATGCCATCCATTATCATTGTTGCCTACCATCATCCCACATCCTGCAGGGCGCTCCCATTTCAGTCATAAATCTCCTGCTACCCTGCATTGTAATTCTAATATTCTGGATTTCTCAGATTTTGCCAGTGGTGCCACTACGGAGTTTTGTTGCAAGGACAGTGATTTGCTGTAATCACTGTGACTTTCTGGAAAGCACTTCACTTTTTACACATTTTGTTATGTTATAGCCTTATTCCACATTGGGGGGGCTGAAAGCAAAGAAGAATCTTAAAAAATTGCAAACAAGCAAAACATACAAAGCTGTCTGTATATTCTCACTACATGAGTAATAGTGGTGCGGAGATGCTGCACAGGGGAAGTTGGGGAAAATGGCACAGTCAAGGGGAAATCTGATCTTGTGAAATCACAGGATGCTGGTGCGGGGGGGCTGGCGTCCCGTCCCAACCCGCAGTGCACCTCTAACCTGTGGTGCTTGGTGCGCTCAGTGTCCTCCTTCTGTCCCACGCTGTCCTTGGTCCCGTCGTGGCTAGTGTTGGCGCATTGGCCGCACAATCTGCTGGACTCCACAGAGCTTGCAGTGGACGGGACTTCCAGGTGTTGATATTGCGAGATCCTGGCACCAAAGTATCAGTCACTGCACGCCCCGTGCAATCTACTCCCGGCCGGGAGGAGACTAGGTCGATGTGTAGGTAGGATGGTGCGGTGTCATTTTCCAACGCGTTGCAACCCTATTTGGGTCTTCTTCAGGGAGTTTTTCAGATAAAAACTGAAAAAAAGTATGGTGAAGTGGTACTATAATTAATTTGTGAAGCTAGCAAGGGGGGGGGGTCCATTACAGTGTTGCATAGTAGGGAGTTATAGGGCTGGGGTGTATGGCAGAGCCGGTTTAAGGTGGGGGCTCTAGGGGGTCAGTACCCCTAGGGCCCCCCTTCAGACGCGGATCGAATCTGCAGGGAAGGAGACAGGATCCAGCCTCCCTGCCCAGCCATGATCCTTATTCCCACCTGGTCACCTCCCTGCTGTCCACCCTGGCCATTGCCCTGCTGCCCGCCTGACCATCGACTTACGTCCGCCGTGTCCATTGACTGCCGCCCACCTGCTGTCTAGGATAGAAAATGTGCAGGTTTGCAGATTATTTTATTTTGTTATACTTTATATTTTAATATTATGGGGAACAGTGAGGTGTAGCTGTGATGGGGGTACGGAGAGATGCAGCAGTGACAGGGAGACAGAGAGGGGTAGGGACAGAGAGATGCAAGGATGGGGACATAGCATTCGCCTGATGATTAATATCCACCTTGCTGGATATTAATCACCTAATCACCTCCTCCCACTCCCGTGTCCAAGATTTCTCTCGCGCTGCCCCCCTGCACTGGAACAACCTCCCGCCACCCATCAGGCTATCTGATTCCCTTACCTCCTTCAAGCGCTCCCTCAAAACCCACTTTTTTCGACTAGCCTATCCCTCCTCCTAACCTCTTTTGATCCTCCTATCCTGCCTCCGTTCCCCTCCGTTCCTACTTATCCTATTGTATTTCGTTCGTCCACCCACCTATTTTTAGTATGTTAACTCTTATGAGCAGGGCCCTCCTTCCTCACGTACTCACCCTACCTCATTACCTCACCTGTGCTCCTGTCCTGTTCTTCCCTTCCTATACTTCATCTTCAGTCTCCTTGACAATTTTGACACCTACTTCTGAACTGATGCTGATTTTAGTTCTACCAGCTATACCCCTATTTATACTGTATCTTTCAACACACCCTGTACGTTACCTTGTAATTTGTTTTTTTTGTTTGCTATGTACGGCGCTGCGGACACTTTGCGGCGCCTTATAAATAAACGTACTACTACTACTACTAATCGGTCAGGCCCAGTGTTCTCACTGGAGAACACTGGCCCTGACAAATCGCTCAAAGGGTGCCTTGGACTGAAAAAGTTTGGGGAAATAGCTCGCAAAGTTTGTGGGATGGTCTAAGCAAACACATGATGCACGCATTATGGCCAAGTCTGGTCTCTATAACCTAGCAGAGGAGAAGCAGGATGGCTGGCTGTTTCTTAAGGTGCCCCTGGACTGGTTGAGCTGGGTGGCTTTAGTGCGGCACGCCCTTACATTCTACTAACACTTAGCACTTCACTAACACTATCTCTCTATTTTAATGACATTTCATTTTTTTATTTTCTCTCTCTCTCTCTTTATATATAGCTTTGGCTTCTTATCACTAATATTTACTAACACTATAGTATTTCACTGGCGTGCCGCACTGGGCTTTCTAGCTTTTGATAGTTTTTGGGGTGCCGCACCTTGCACCTAAATATAGCGCTAGGGACCCCCAATATACAGAGAAGCCTTGATGTGGCTTGGGGGAATATCTGCGCAGGTATATGTAACAGGTATATCTACACCTGCACTGGTATATTGAACCAATATCTCTGAATTCTATCATTAGTGTTCAAGATTGGTTACTAATACCACTCAGTGAGCTGGGGAAAAAAAATGTCTTGGTTTACTTACTCAGTATTAACCCCTCCCTTGCATGCACCTGATTAGTATTACTGAACTAATTGAGCATCTACCATCTGTATGTCTGTTGTTAGAGGCAGAAAGGAGCTTGCATTAGGAGGAGATGCAGGTCCTGATATGCCACATGGAGTAGTCTGGGGTTGCTCCAAGGTAGGTAGCTCTTAGTTTGGATATATCAAGTAAGGAGCCATTATCATGTGGCTTCTTACTGGTAAATCGTAGACCCAATTTAGGGTAACGGTGGTGTGGGGTGCGGTGCCCCTATACTGGTTGAGCTGGGTGGCTTTAGTGCGACAAGCCCTTACATTCTACTAACACTATCTCTCTATTTTAATTACATTTCATTTTTTTATTTTCTCTCTCTCTTTATATATAGCTTCGGCTTCTTATCACTAATATTTACTAACACTATAGTATTTCACTGGCGTGCCGCAGTGGGCTTTCTAGCTTATGATAATTTTTGGGGTGCCACACCCTGCACCTAGATATAGTGCTAGAGACCCCCAATATACAGAGAAGCCTTGACGTGGCTTGGGGGCATATCATACACCTGCGCAAATATATGTAACCAATATCTCTGAATTATATTATCATGCATTGTTCAAGATTGGTTACTAATACCACTCAGTGAGCTGGGGGAAAAAATGTCTTGGTTTACTCAGTATTAACCCCTCCCTTGCATGCACCTGAGTGGTATTACTAAACTAATTGAGCATCTACCATCTCCCTGTTAGGAGCTGCACGGGCAGCACCTGCGCTCGCCCGGCAGCCTCCTCTGTAGTCCCGGCGGTTGCTGCGTTGCCAGGACGCCGTCGCGTCATCAGCCATATACTTCCGGCAGACGGAGACGGGCGCCCGGCAACTAGGAGACAACCCCTTCCTCCCCTGCCGCAGCGGTTGCATAGGCGATGCCTGGCGGCCGCAGGGAGGAAGTGGTGTACGTGACGCCGCACGCTACGTCAGGTTAGCGCTCTGGCGCGCTATTTAAACTGCTGCACCAGTACACTCAGATGCCGGCTATAGCTTTGGAGTTCGTGTCTCTGAGTGTTTCCGGTTCCAGGTCCTTGCACAGCGTTATTCCTGTCCCCAGTGGACTTGTCCTAGCTGCCTCCTGGATCCTTGTTCCCTTCTGGTCGCAGATCCCTCCGTTCTCAGATAAGTTGGGAGTCTTTTCCACTCCCTGTCTCTCTTTGCTTTTCATTCCATTATTGTACCATCATTCTGTGTATTGTTACACCTGTCAGCGTTTATAGTATTGTGTCATCATTCTGTGTATTGTTACACCGGTCAGCATTTATAGTATTGTGTCAGCATTCTGTGTATTGTTACACCTGTCAGCGTTTATAGTACTGTGTCATCATACTGTGTATTGTTACACCTGTCAGTATTTCTTATTTTGGTCCATCCTGTGTATTGTTACACCTGGCAGTTTGGGTTATTGGATCAGCTATTGTGTATTGTTACACCTCTAGGCTACAGCATTTGCCTAGGGAGTTCCAGCTTAGAGTGTTATCCACTGACACCCTCCTCCATAGGGCAGGGGTAGTTCTCGCCTCTGGTTTTCTTAGATAGCTTTCCCCTTGTTTTCCTCTGGCCTTGGTGGCTGCGTTGTCAATAGTAAGACCAGGTGGCATCGGGGTGGGAGCCTGACTAACGGGCTCCCACGAACGCGGCTATTATTGGTGAAGGTTAGCTTAGCACGCACCCGCCAACTCCAATAGGTGACAACGGAGTTAGGGTTGGCGAGATCTCCCGTGTCCCTAACATTATAGCCGGCCCATACTTCACCTCCACTTCCCTGGCTTTGGTTCTGCTGTCATGGATCCAGCCCAGCAGGCTGCTAGTCACGCTTTGGCAGGACAGATGCATACCCTGACACAAGAGCTCCAGAAATTGACCCTCCGGGTGAACTCACAAGAGGAACGGGTAGGGGTCTTATCCTCTTCCAGAAACCCTGAACCCAAGTTGAGTCTCCCAGACCGGTTTTCCGGGGAGCGTTCCCAGTTTTTTAATTTTAGAGAGTCATGTAAGCTTTACTTTAAACTCCGCCCGGCCTCCTCTGGCTTAGAATCCCAGCGGGTGGGAATGGTTATCTCCCTATTACAGGGGGACCCACAGACCTGGGCTTTCGGCCTTCCCGCAAGCTCTGAGGCCCTTACCTCTGTGAATTCGTTCTTTTCGGCCATGGGGTTGCTGTATGATGACCCAGACCGTGCTGCTTCAGCTGAAGCCAACTTGAGGGCACTACGGCAGGGTCAGGGTAATGCAGAGGCTTATTGTACCCAGTTTAGGAGGTGGGCCATTGATTCAGGTTGGAATGACCCAGCACTCCGCAGCCAGTTTAGAATTGGTCTGTCAGAAACTCTCAAAGATGCATTGGTTCACTACCCTACCCCGACCTCCCTTGATGAAATTATGGAATTAGCCATCAAGGTAGATCGGAGGTTCCGGGAACGTCAGAGGGAGAGGGAGTCCGGGATATTTCCCTCATCCTCACTGGGGGAGACCTCGGAGGTTTCTGGTGACGAACCTATGCAGATTGGGGCCACCCGGTTGTCAGCCTCAGAAAAAAATCGCAGGAGACTGAAAGGTCTCTGTCTGTATTGTGGGGGTCAGGGTCATCGTGCGGTGGTCTGCCCGTTGAAGGCGGGAAAAGACAGGGCCTAAGTGTTTTTGGGGAAATTCACTTGGGCCTATCCTGTTTTTCTCCCCTAGACTCGATTCTCATTCAGGTTTCTCTCACCTGTAAAAACCGCACCGTCAGTACCACTGCCTTTGTTGATTGCGGCGCAGCCGGCAATTTTATTGACAGGGGTCTGGTTCATTCACTGGGGCTCGAGCCCGTTCCCTTGGTCAATGCTTTGTCGGTTTGTGGCCTTGATGGGCAGTCACTCTCCAACGGTAGTGTTACTGCTTGCACTCCTTCTCTTCAGCTTTCGGTGGGGGCTCTTCATTCTGAAGAGATTTCCTTCTTTTTGTTCCACTGTCCACTCACACCACTCGTCCTGGGGTTACCATGGCTTAGAAAGCACAATCCCAGTATTGATTGGACCACTGGGGAAATCACACGGTGGGGCTCCTCCTGTTCAGACCATTGTCTCTCTCTTCCTCTTCGTCTTGTCCTTCCCGTTTTTTCTTCCCTACCTTTACCCTACAGAGACTTTGCCGATGTGTTCTCCAAAAAAGAAGCTGATACGTTGCCCCCTCACCGCCCTTTTGATTGTGCCATAGACCTAGTCCCCGATGCCAGATTGGCCAAGGGACGTCTATATGCCCTTTCAGCACCTGAATCCCAGGCCATGGATTCATACATAAGTGAGAGTCTTGAAAAAGGGTTCATTCGTCCATCTAAGTCTCCCGTGGGCGCAGGGTTTTTTTTTGTAGAAAAGAAGGACGGATCGTTCCTCCCCTGCCGCAGCGGTTGCCTAGGCGACGGGGGACGCCTGGCGGCCGCAGGGAGGAAGGGGTGTACGTGACGCCGCACGCTACGTCAGGTTAGTGCTCTGGCGCGCTATTTAAACTGCTGCACCAGTACACTCAGATGCCGGCTATAGCTTTGGAGTTCTGTGAGTGTTTCCGGTTCCAGGTCCTTGCACAGCGTTATTCCTGTCCCCAGTGGACTTGTCCTAGCTGCCTCCTGGATCCTTGTTCCCTTCTGGTCGCAGATCCCTCCGTTCTCAGATAAGTTGGGAGTCTTTTCCACTCCCTGTCTCTCTTTGCTTTTCATTCCATTATTGTACCATCATTCTTTGTATTGTTACACCTGTCAGCGTTTATAGTATTGTGTCATCATTCTGTGTATTGTTACACCGGTCAGCATTTATAGTATTGTGTCAGCATTCTGTGTATTGTTACACCTGTCAGCGTTTATAGTACTGTGTCATCATACTGTGTATTGTTACACCTGTCAGTATTTCTTATTTTGGTCCATCCTGTGTATTGTTACACCTGGCAGTTTGGGTTATTGGATCAGCTATTGTGTATTGTTACACCTCTAGGCTACAGCATTTGCCTAGGGAGTTCCAGCTTAGAGTGTTATCCACTGACACCCTCCTCCATAGGGCAGGGGTAGTTCTCGCCTCTGGTTTTCTTAGATAGCGTTCCCCTTGTTTTCCTCTGGCCTTGGCGGCTGCATTGTCACTAGTAAGACCAGGTGGCATCGGGGTGGGAGCCTGACTAACGGGCTCCCACAAATGCGGCTATTATTGGTGAAGGTTAGCTTAGCACGCACCTGCCAACTCCAATAGGTGACAACGGAGTTAGGGTTGGCGAGATCTCCCGTGTCCCTAACACTCCCTTGCATGCACCTGAGTGGTATTACTAAACTAATTGACTAATTGGTATTACTAAACTAATTTACCATCTGTATGTCTGTTTCTTAAGTAGATACAAATATCTGGTCCTTGTTCTATTTTATTATATACAGTATGTGATTTATTTTGCTTTAAATGATTGTTTCTGAAATGTGAAAAGCTAGTGAGAACTCTAGACATGTGAATAATTTTTGTTGTACATTATTAAGATTATTGTAGCAATAATGTATTATGGCAGCTAAAGTATGTTCAGCTTTCTTTTATTTATAGTTATTTTCCCTATGTGAAATAGTGTGTGCGATGGTCACCATTAGTGTTTTGGTTAGTGTGATGTCCCCATTAGTGTTTTGGTTAGTGTGATGGTCCCCATTAGTGTATTGGTTAGTGGGGGACCCCTATTTGGATTGTTCTCTTAATTTTTAAAACCAGGCAAATATGCCTGGAAAATGAGTTGTATTTTTCAGATGTATTTTTGCGGCAATTACTGGCTGTATATTACATACGGCTGGTTAGTAAATTAGGAATCACCATTTGACTGAATGATGATTTCTACTCATATTCTTTCTATGGTGTATGCATTCGAATTAAAAAATATTCAGAAATATGAATCCGAATGTGCCATGAATATGAATGCCCGTATATAGGCCATTGTAAATTCTAAAAATACAAAAATGGCCATGTACGGGCTCAAATGGCTCTGAATAGGCGTATTGGTAGCCATTTGACATTAGTACATTTCGTCCCAGTCAGATGTAGGGTCCCGCTCGCCAGTGGGGGTGTTCTGTCGAGCCCCAGCACTGAATGAGCGGCGCTACATCTGTATATATATAAGGCACTGTTACACTATGTAAAATATCTAGAATTTAATGAGATATCACATAAATCATTGAGAATTGTATAGTGACCTTGGGTTCATGCTTGTTATAAGGTCTCACTCTCTTCCTTATATCTTATTTTACAATATACTATATCATGGTCGTAATTGGCTACATTACATTCTTTTCACAATGACCTAATACTAGTTAATTTAAAAACACAGAATATCAGCATTAAACATATTCAAACATGATAGCAAGGAACCAAATGGCAAGTTTGAATATTTCTGATTTCACAATAATAATCTACAATTAGGATACAATCTATTTTCAGCTGATGAATAATACTGTAATATTAAACCTACATGTTCGCATGGGGTTCCGATGTTTAAGTCCTGCGCATGCATGTATTCTCATATGTGCATGTGCAAGGCTTCTGAGGGGTCGCCTTCGCTGTCGTGCGCAGTCGGCATGGCGCTCGCACTGGGGGGAAGGGACAGAGCGGTGCGGTCCCATGGAGATGCAGATGGACTGTGGGCAGATTTATTAAGCTTGGAGAAGAGATAAACTGGAGATAAAGCGGAGAAAAGGTAAAAGGAGATAAAGCACCAGCCAATCAGCTGTGTTTGAAAAAGACAGTTGGGAGTTGATTGGCTGGTTCTTTATCTCCTTTTACCTTTTCTCCGCTTTATCTCCAGTTTATCTCTTCTCCAAGCTTAATAAATCTGCCCCACTGTGTGCTGATGGTGGGCAACTGACGCCACATGACATCAGCCGCCCGCTTTGTCTTCGTCCCGGCCCATGCAATAATAAGTCAGTCTCCACTTATATTTGCGAGTCCAGGAGAAATCATTCGATGATCAGTGACCATTGAATGATTTCTCCTGCTGCGGGATATGTGAGGCACGGTTTCTCTGCTTTGTGTGCACTCTGGGACTCACTAAGCTGCGAGCTTCGCAGTTTACAGTGTCAACCAGAATCAGGCTCACAGTACATATTATAATATGTGAGGGGGAGACACAGCTCTGTTAAACTGGTTATAATGTATAGCTGAATTATACAATATAATCTGGATACAATACAGCTGATGAATATTGTACAGTTTAGATAGAGTATTCGTTATTAGACACTAGAGGGAGTCACAGCACTAGCTATAATTTGTAATTCATGAGCATTACCACACATACGCACACACACACACACAAACACACACACAAACATCTAGCTATGCCACACTTGCCTATTTTTGAAAAAGTATTTCAGGGAGATTTAGAAAGCAGCACTCGTGACCATGGAGATAAAGTGGACATCTACTGCTCTGTCTGAGCTTTTTTGCTCCGTTAAGGTGTGTACACACACTAGTTGCTAGGTGTGCCACAAGGACGTGGGACGTGGCGAGTCTTCCATCCTTGGCGGCTGCGCTGACAGCATGGGTTCCCCCCCACAGCCGTAACCAGCACCAGGCTGAAAGAGCCGGGGCTGGTAATAAAAAAACAGGAAACCCGACAAATAGGGGTTCCCCGATTTTTTTAAAACCAGCCCCGGGCTCCAGGTCCAGGGCAGGTTAACAAATTTTAAGAACAAGCCTCAGGCCAAACCAGCCAGCAGGGTAATGTTACAGCCAGGGGACACTTATTATATTAGGTCCTGCGGCCAAAACATCACCCTACCGACCAGTAAGCCTGGCCATGGGCCCTGGGGGAGTGGGGACCCCCCCAATAAAGGGGTCCCCCCCTCCAGGACTTACCTGACCAGGCTGAAGCCTGGTGCTGTCCCCGGTGACCCTGTGCGGTGGTCACCGGGCTGATTTCAGTGTAAAAAAATAGAATAAAAACTATTGTCTTTTACTGTGGAACTATGAGTCCCAGCAAGCCTCCCCCGCAAGCTGGGACTTGGAGAACCACAAGTCCCAGCATGCGGGGCATTAAAGGGCCCGTCCGGCACCCCATCCTAAAGGCGTTAGCTGAAAGATTAGGGAGAATGATATGGATGAATTGGATATACATTATATCAGAGCGTGATACGAATTACATTAAAAAGTATCATACTGTATGTCATTGGTTTTACTCAATGGAAAAGATTGGGTGTAATGTATTATGAGTGTCCCCTTCTTTAATTGTTTATGTCATTGGTATAATAGTTAGCATTACTGCCTCACAGCCAGGGCCGGTGCAAGCCCTGCTAGCTCCCTAGGTGACCCCCAAATCGCCAGCCCCCCCTCTCCACCCGCCCGCCCGCTGGGGGGGTTGTCTAGCGGGCACCAGACCCACCAAGCTCTGGCACTGCAGAGGGGAGACCAGGAAGAAAGCTGCTGCTGCACTAGCAGCAGCTGGCAAGTACGGGACACCCAGCCCCGGGGGGAGTGAGGATTGCGGGCGCTGTAGTTGTGGAGGAGAGGGGGGGTCACCTGGAGCACTCTGCGGCTGAGCAGCAGGGGGGGCAGCACATTGCTCCATGCAGGGAGGGGGGGGGGGGGCGTACGGACTCACCTGGCAGCTCCCTGCTTGGTTGAATTCCTGGCTGGGTGTCCCGCATGCTGCTGCAGCTTTCTTTCTGGTCTCCTCGGTGGCTCAGTACCGCCCTCCCTGCTCACAGCACTGAGGTCACGGATTTGATTTCAACCATGGCCGAACTGTGTGGAGTTTGTATATTCTCATTGGTTACTAACAAAATTAACCCTAGTATATCTGTGTGTGCATGTGGTAGGGAATATAGATTGTAAGGTCCACTGGGGCAAGGACTGATGTGAATGTTCATAATATTCTCTATATATATATATCCAAAGGGGTTGGGATCGTTTGGTCTACAGCAACTAGGTCGACAAGCATTGGGTTGACACCACTAGGTCAACAGGCAGCAAGATCAACATGGGTCTATGTCGACATGGGTGCAGGTCCACAAGACATTAGGTCAACACAAGCATTAGGTCGACGTGGGCAAGGTCGACAGTCAAAAGGTCAACACTGTTGACACTGTCGACAAGGACACAGTATGAAGTGTACCGCACCCCCTCGTATCGCTCACTTCACTTGCAATGCTTCAGGCACAGTGCCTCGCTACGCTCAGCACACAATTTTATTCTCCCACCATGCCCTAGTGGATTGTAGGGCATGAAATACCACCTGTCGTGACACATGTAGGCTCAAAAAACAGTGAAACCCCCCATATCGACCTTTTGACTGTCGACCTTGACCCATGTCGACCTAAACCCATGTCGACCTAGTTGCTATAGACCCAATGACCGTATCCTGACCCAAAGTTACTGATTTTCTATTTTCAGAAACCAAATATCCCACAAATAATGTATATTCTTGGAGAATAGTTGTGAATATCTTGTCATCATAACATTTAAAGCATTTTGTTCCTTTTTCTTTAGAATTTATATTTCTTACAAGTATGGTCATAATAAAACCCTTCTGGCAATGAACTATTTTATTTTTTAAAGTTAACTATTATTACTGATAACCACCAGGTGGCAGTGCAGCTCTAAGTATCCTCTTACACATTATGACACACATCATAATGCCCATAACATATGTAATGCCACACACTGTAATGCCTATTACATATTGTGCCACACCCAGGTATGCGGTTGACATAATTTTATAATTTTATGTCTCATACACAAAAATGGAAGAAGCTGCGATAAGGGAGGAGAAGTGATAAAGTGCCTGGTACTTTATCACCAGCCAATCAGCTCCTAACTGTTCTTTTTTAAACCCAGCCTGTAACTTAACACTCAGTAGCTGATTGGCCGGTATAAAGTACCAGGCACTTTATTACTTCTCCTCCATTATCACTGCTTCATACTTCTACCCCATAATGCCCCCACTAATGCTGCATCTTCAACATGGTTACGTTTGTGCAAAACTGGTTCATTGTTGCTGGCTGAGAATGGGACTGGGGGTGGGACCATTGCAATACCATCAAATGTTTAACATTCGAAGGCAGTGAACATTGTAATGGTACCATCAAATGGTATAACCACTATCATTGGAACAAAAACATTGATGGTTTGAGAACATCCCTAATTTAGCTACAATGACATCCTGAATCACAGCCCTGTTCTAACTTTATTCATCATCAGGGCCGTTTCTACAGGCGGACAAGCCGTGCAGCAGCCCGGGGCGCCGCACGGCTTGTCCACCTCTTTTAAACAGCAGGGGCGCCCGGCCGGCAGCTGAGCTCACCCCAATGCCGCCCGCCCGCCGCCGCCTCCGCCTCCGAGTTCTTCCTTCTCTCCCTGTCCGCAATGAACAGAGCAGCCAGGCACAGCGTGAGTGATTTCCGAGGGGAGCGCAACGCGCGACGCTCTCCATCCCCTCGCTCACTGTGTCATTAGGCTGTCAGCCAATCATAGGAGCTCGCGGGCTGGCACCCAATCAGGAGCCAGCCCGCGAGATATGAATGGCTGACGGCTCAGGGACACAGTGAAAGCAGCAGCACCAACAGCACCAGCGGGCAGCAGCGGGGGACTGGAGGGGGAGACCCAGATAGACAGTTAGTTGTACTGCTGGCACTGTGGGGGCATATATGTGTGTCACTGTGGGGGCATATGTGTGGCACTGGGGACACATCTGTGGCACAATGGGCATATTTGGCACTGTGGGGGCATATATATGTGGCACTGTGGGGGCATATGTGTGGCACTGTGGGGGCATATGTGTGGCACTGGGGACACATCTGTGGCACTATGGGCATATTTGGCACTGTGGGGGCATATATATGTGGCACTGTATGGGCATATGTGTGGCACTGTGGGGGCATATCTGGCACATCTGGCACTGTGGGGGCATATATATGTGGCACTGTATGGGCATATGTGTGGCACTGTGGCGGCATATCTGGCACTGTATGGGCATATGTGTGTCACTGCGGGGGCATATGTGTGTCACTGCGGGGGCATATGTGTGTCACTGTGGGGGCATATGTGTGGCATTGGGGACATATCTGTGGCACTAGGGCATATTTGGCACTGGGGGCATATATATGTGGCACTGTATGGGCATATGTGTGGCACTGTGGGGGCATATATGCCACTGTGGGGGCATATTAGTAAACGGCATGAGTTGTGCGGCAGCGGCGTGTGGGGCATAATGTGTAATAGGCATTACGGTGTGGGGAGTATTGTGTAATTGCCATCACAGTGTGGGGTGTAACGGGCATCATAATGTGTAATTGTCATCACGGTGTGCGACATAATGTGTAATTGTCATCACGGTGTGCGACATAATGTGTCATTGTCATCATGGTGTGCGACGTAATGTGTATTTGTCATCACGATGTGCAGTGTAATTGTCATCACGGTGTGCGGCGTAATGTGTAATTGTCATCACGGTGTGCGGCGTAATGTGTAATTGTCATCACGGTGTGCGGCGTAATGTGTAATTGTCATCACGGTGTGCGGTGTGATGTGTAATTGTCATCACGGTGTGCGACATAATGTGTAATTGTCATCACGGTGTGCAGCGTAATGTGTAATTGTCATCACGGTGTGCGACAATGTGTAATTGTCATCACGGTGTGCGGCGTCATGTGTAATTGGAATCACGGATAAATAGTGTATAATGATTCAAGTAGCCTGTCTTTGTTTGGCCTTGATCTGTGAGGCGTACTAGGTCACTGTGTGGGCCTTTATATTTTTATGTCACTGTGTGGCCTTCACAGGGCAATTTATTCTATGTCGTGTTCGCTTTTTTTTTTTTTTTTGGGGGGGGGGGGGGCGCATTTTCATTCCTTTGCCCTGGGAGCTAATTTGTCTAGAAACGGCCCTGTTCATCATATTCCGCACTGCGTTTTCCTGCATTTCTTTGCACAAACTGCGGATTTGCTTTATCACAGACAGAAGGTGTCAGTGCAGTGCAGAGACAAGGGAGTCATCAGCCACCGGGCACCTGTCCTCAGGGCAGTCGAGAGGTATGCCGGGCTCAGGTAAAATATTGGGGGCGTGGCCACACCCTGTATTAGAACCAGTGCCAGACTGGCCATCTGGCTCTTCTGGCAAATGCCAGAAGGGCCGATGACCAGCTGGGCCGATTCTGTCTGCACGGCGCCTAATTTGCATACGGCGTCATGACGCAGCTGCCTCATGACGCTACTGTACGGAGCCGTACTGAGCAGGGGCGTAACTAATGGCGGCGTGGGTGAAGGCCAGGGCCCGTGAGGGGAGAATGTTGGGGTCTTATGCACAGCGGGGCGGGGAGCTGGATCGGATCTCTGTTGTGTGGATTCGATCCGCGGCCCTGCTGCTCCCAGTGACAGCCGCTGGCGCTGTTTGACTGTGCAGCCTGCACAGGGAGCAGGCTGCACAAAGGAGATCAAAGCCTGCTGCTGCCAGCTAACCTTATCCTGCTGGAACCGGCTCCCCTGATGTGATGCCAGAAGGAAATCATGCAGCTTCAAGTTCAAAGATAAAGGTCATCACCCAGGTGTGGGATACGGGGTGTGTGGGAGTGGAGTTATGGCATGTCATGTGTATGTTGGGGACAGTCAGTGAGTGTGTAATGGGAGAACATGGAGCAGTATGTGGGACGAAGAGGGGGAAAAAGATGTATATGGGATATACCCTTCCAGGTATACGTGGACCCAGGGCATGATGGGAAAATTGTCAAAACTGAAGGGGATCTAGACACTACAAATAACTAAATCAATGTCGCATTACCTTAGGGCCCCCTGTCTTAAGTACCCCGGGCCCGCCAGAGCCTTAATCCTCCTCTGCAGTGAGCAAAGAGGAGTTGGAAGCAGCATGTGCCAGCCAAAGGTATAAGTTAATATAAGGGGGGTGCAGAACTCTTTATTAGAGGACAGGGAGCTGTTAATATAAATGATACTACAGGGAGGGGGCTGTTAATTTTAAGGAATTGTGTGGCCTTATATGTATTGGGCATTATGGTATGTGTCCTAATGTGTAATGGCCATAACGGATTGTCATATTCTGTAATGGGCATTACGGCGTGTGGCTTTATGTGTATTGGGAATTAAAGAGTTTGCTAAAATGTGTAATGGGCATTACGGTGTGTGGTATAATGTATAATATCACGTCTCCAAAAAAATTTTCCCCTGCTCGCAAATCTAAGTTAGTCTGGGCTGACTTCGACTTGCGCCATCCGGTCCAAGAACAGGGTGTCTTGTCCAGGAAATGCTGGACGTTCCAATGCGTATGCCTCCTGCTCGCCTCCATCACACCCACCCCTGTGCGAACGCCATGCCGAATGCACCCGCAGAGGAGGCCATGCCCCTTTTTGCCTTTTATTCATTGGGGCGGGCTCTCTGGCACTTGGTACCAGAATAATCCCCCACATGTGCTTTGCAAACAACGCTAAACAGGCCATTTCACTTCTAAAGAGCCTCATTCAGACTAAATACTGTAGTCAGAGAATGCCAGCTTTTACCCATCATTTTACTGGGTGCAGTCACATTGTAAAGAAAATTACCTTGTCAAGCATTTCTACCCAGTAATTTGCTGTTCAGCATTGGTCCTTCTCTAATGTGAAAGGGTCAACTTGGGTCCTCAACCCTGCTTTATTTCTGGGTCAAGTTTATCCTTTCACACTATAAAAAGACCCATGTATTACCAGTTATACCCCGTTCTCACTGCAGGCAAATTCCCGGGTCTAGCAGGTCGACCCGATAATTTTCCTTTTAACACGTTTCTTTTTGTAGTGTGAACTGTCCGCATACACGGGTAAAACCCTACTTTATACCAGTGTTTGAGATCCGGGTATGCAGACAGTTCACAGTGCAAAAAGAAACATGTTAAAAGGCAAATTACCGGGTAGAACTGCTTCACCCGGGAATTTGCCTAGCAATGAGAACGGGGGTCCCTCGCCGCAGCTCCCGGCATTTAAATACTGGGTAAAAGCTGTGTAGTTCACACTCGCAGTGTGAACACGGCATTATACCCTGTTCTCACTTCAGGCAAATTCCTGAGTCTAGCACGTCGACTCAGTAATTTGCCTTTGAACACTGTTTTTTTTGCAGTGTGAACTTCTCTGCATACCCGGATCCCATAAATGGGTAAAACCCTTCTTTTTACCCGTGTTTGAGATCCGGGTATACAGACACGAGTTGACCCGTTCTCACTACCAAAAAACCTGTGTTAAAAGGCAAATTACTGGGTAGAACTGCTTCACCCAGGAATTTGCTTAGCAGTGAGAACGGGGTCTGGTGCCACAGCTCCCGGCATTTAAATTCCGGGTAAATGCCATGTAGTTAAAATTCACAGTGTGAACACGGTATAACTAAAGCTTGACCCAGTAGTTAGTACCCCTTTTCCACTAGCAACCTGGTAAATTGTACCCGGTTCGAACCCGGTTTGGACATGGGTAAGAGACACATTTCCACTACAGTGCTACACGGTAAATTGCCTGATCAGCCCCTTTTACACTTTAAGGCCTGTTTTTTTTTTTTTATAGCTTACGTAACAAAAATAATTTTTAAAGGGCTTTACCAGGGGAGGTCACAAAACAGGGCCACCATTACACCAAGAAGGGCCACCATTAAAAAGATTACCATATTAGAAGAGACCAGACTCATTTCTTTTAAAATAATTTTTTTTTTTATTTTACTGCCAAAAATGTAATCTTTGGAACTTTCAAAAGTGTCTTCACACAAGACAAAAAAAGACATGTTTAGGTAAAATGTTTGCCTTATACCTGAGCCTTTGGTGTACATAAAAATGAAAAAAGTGCACGTAAACATGTTAAAAACAAGTGTCCATAAAATTGAAAAAAGTGCAAGTTGTAGGGTTTAAACCAGGGTTGCCGACTTATAAATGCTCCTCTCCGGGAGAAGCCCGGAGAGGAGACTTTCCTTACCCGATCGGGGGGCGGGGCTTGACTGTGACGTCATTAAGCCCCCATTACGGGAAACAGGAAAAATGACTGATCTCTATGGAGGGGGCGGGGCTAAAATGACGCGATTGTGCCATTTTAGCCCCGTCCCCTCCTCTGAGACCCGCGGATTGCGGCATTTAAATGCCGCGATTCGGGGGGCTCAGGGGGGTCCCCCAGATTCCGGGAGGATTGCCCACCCTTCCGGGGGGCCGGGAGGAGGACCCGATTTTCGGGAGACTCCCGGGAATTCCGGGAGGGTCGGCAACCCTGGTTTAAACAAACTGTGCCCACAAGGCGACTGAATGCAATAGATGCATTCAGCATTCTTATTGCAATAATAAAAAGGATACCAAAGAGAAAAACAGGTATTTCTTATGGCAAATTACAATATACCATAAATTCAGGGGAGTCTAGGTTTGGCAGCAGTGTTCTAGACGTGTTGTCACGGCTAGTGGTGCTTGCCTCACTATACTCTGTGTTTAGTGGGGCACTGGTAGCAGAGCTGGAGGCATAGATAGTGGAAGTGTTGGGGGTGTAGCTAGCACCCGTGGTGGGGTGGTAGCTAGTTGCTGTGCTGGGGGCGTGGCTACTGGGTCCTCTATATTGTAGAGGCTCTTGGTGTGGCTGGTGCTCACACGAAGTACTAGGGGTAGAGGGAGTTGGCCCTCTACTGTATTGGCCATATGCATACTCATAGTGTGCTGGGTATGCTGGGGCCTGTGGAGCATGTGATTGATACTGTGGATAATGCAGAGGCGGCATATACCCACGATTAATTATCCAAGAAGGACAATTGTCTGTCCTGCATGTCCTTTAATTGATCCAAGAAAGAGTGCTGCATCTGTCTTTCATTTGCTAAAAACTTCTCCATACAAGCATCCTCTTTGGCCTGCATGTCGAAGTCCATTTCCCGCAGTTGTTCTATTACTATGGAAGAGAAAGCTCTCGCTGCTTGTTCGGAACGGTTTTGTTTTTTTCTGCTTTGGCGGCACGTTGTAAACTGCAAGTGGGACAAACAAAAAACACTATAAACATAAAATAGCAGAGGTGTTTGCAGACATGTGCTTGCGGCCCTATCCAACCTGCACACTTGCGGCACTCTGCAAAATGGTTTTTTTTTTATGTACTATTTGACCGCAGTTTTGGTGTTTGTTTTCGAGCCGGCTGCTCTGTTGTTGTCTCGGACCCCTCCTCCACCATGGAAAAGACAGACCTATCGAGTAGACTGCACTCTTCGTCGCTATCTTCCGATATCAGGAGCAGAGAAGTAGGGCAGCACGGCAACATTGCGATGGTGTGTCAGGTGGCTCCTGGCTACTCTCCATCTGGCTGACCAATGAGGATGACAGTGCAACAGGACTACTCAGAGCTGTGTTGCCAAATGCACTGCAGCATAGATCGTAATGGACTCACTCGACACCTGCGGCACCGCTTTTTTTCCTGTTCTGGTCAGAGACCTTGGTGAACTGCCTCTTCAGTGATTTCAATTTGTTAAGCACTTGCTGGTGAGAGTGGTGTATTCAATAGACTTCAGCATCTGGGCGATATTTCTGTACACAATCGCATCTTTTACGGTACCAGTCACCTGTCGCTTGATTTCCTCCTCTGCCCTAATGAGCAGCAGCTCCTTCACTTCAGCATTAGACCAATTGCTGGCAGCCATAATGATGTTGTGCTGCGGGATGAACAGCAGCTTCCACTGGGGCAGCCTGTGGGGCTGGCGGCAGAGTGGAAGGTGGAGCAGCCTCTGATGCAGCACGGGAAAGTCAGCAGGACAGACATGCAGCACATGTGCACAGAACGCTGTCCTCCATACCATGTGCGCTGTCTGCGGGGCTCTGAGTGATGACATCACTCACCAGTGTCCCAGCAGCACCAATCAGTGAAGATTTTAACATTGTGAGTCAAAATATCCCAGTTAGGGAGCGTTTCCACTACCCTTGACTCCGGGTGCTAACCGGGTGCTACCCTGATTATTACCTGGGTAGGATTTCCGGGGAATCCAAACCTGGTTATTTGACAGGGAGCATTTCCACTAGCACAAAAACCCGGGTAGAAGCGCATCCCCGCGGAGATTACTGGGTTATTTCTGCTAGTGGAAAAGGGGTATTACTTTGCAATTTGAACAGGGTATTAGACTTCATTAGGGAATCCATCATTAGCAGCAGATAGAAAACAGGAACATTCGCGGGAACGTCACGCTTTTTTCGGATGTTCTCGTGTTCCACCCAGCGCCGTCAGTGTGCCTCTTTATCTCTCTTCAATGTTGGGAGTTATGGATACTTGTCTCTACAGACAGTTGCTCATACTTGCCTACTTTTGAAAACTAGTTTGAGGGAGATTAGAACTGGTAGGAGAATTTTGTGCAGGGCCTCATTGAGGGGGCTTGTCATGCTCCACCCAAAGGGCGTGTCTAGTTCCAAATATGGAGAGATTGTGAAAAGAGATTGTCAAAGATGCATCTAGAAGTGTGGGTGTGTACTGCTACATCTGAGAGGAATCTTTTAAAATTACTTATATCCAAATGTAGATGAGCCCCAAAGCTGTTAGTAAGAGCTACTATTCTTGGTAAAGTTCTGGGAAATGGTACTGATGATTCAATGTAACTGTATCTGTCTCTCATTCCTTTTTCCCCAAAAATGTAACAGTGTAATGTGGACTAGGTGAAATGAGGGAGATTGCTAGATGTCAGTACCTGGGAATTCTGTGGACCCGGGAGACGACCAGGAACCGGGGTAGCTTGCAGGATAGTGGGACGAATATAAGTCCTTCTCATATGGGACCTGGGAGGAGCCCGGAGCTGGGTAACACTGACATGTAGAAGTTAGCCACGGGGTAGATGATGAAGGACCAGGAGATATACAGGAAACGGGACCAGTCGTAGCAAAACCAGGATACACAGGCGACTGCAGTGGGTAGCACCCAGGTAGGGGATGCGCAGGAGACTGTGGCAGGCTGCAGCCAGACGGAAGGTACACTGGAGACTGGTGTAGATTGTATCCAAACGGAAGGTGCACAGGAGGTTGTTTGCAGAATGCACCCGGACTGAAGATACACAGGTGATAACAGAGGTTGTACCCAAACGGAAGGTGCACAGGAGGTTGTTTGCAGAATGCACCCGGACTGAAGATACACAGGTGATAGCAGAAGTTGTACCCAAACGGAAGGTGCACAGGAGGTTGCTTGCAGATTGCACCCAGGCAGAATGTACACAGGTGATAGCAGGGGTTGTACCCAAACAGAAGGTGCACAGGAGATTGTTTGCAGATTGCACCCAGGCAGAAGGTACACAGGTGATAGCAGGGGTTGTACCCAAACGGAAGGTGCACAGGAGGTTGTTTGCAGATTGCACCCAGGCAGAAGGTACACAGGTAAGCAGGCTTGATTTCACCTTGAAGCAGAATGCTGGAGGTGCACAGATGATCAAAGGCTGATTGCACTTGGAGCCAGACGCTGGAAGTGCACAGGTGATCCAGACTGATAGCACTTGGAGCAAGTCGCTGAAAGTGCACAGGTAGTCAGGAGAGCTCAGGTCGCTGGTGTTCCCTAAGGATTGACAAGCGAAGAACTGGCGCCAGCTTGGTTTAAACATGAGTCTTTTATCCCCCTTGGGATTCACTGATAGGCTGCTGACTTCAGCCTGGATTGCATTGGCACGCTTCACCAAGATGGCGCCTGCTGTGCAGACGCTGCGGCAGAGGTAGTATGCCTTGCGTCAGTGAAGTCCCCACAGGCGGACGGAAGCACTGCAGCTGCTGCTCCGCCGGTGCCTGCATCCAGAGCTTGCAAACTTGCAGTTTGGGAACTGTTTTCCGGTGACTATCTGCAAATTTTTTATAGTGCTGAGAGGCCTTGCACAGAGAGGCATGAACATTTTTCCAAATATTAGAAAAATATTGAAGAGACGACTTAACTGCAGGAACGTTGCATTCTGGGAGTCTCTGGAATTCAGGAACACGAAGATGTTTGCCATTAACAACAAGGAATGGAGACTTATCTGTAGCAGAGTGATATGAATTATTATGTGCGAATTCAGCCCATGGCAGGAGTTCAACCCAGTTATCTTGAGAAGAAGACAGATAGAGACGTAGAAATGTCTCTAGATCCTGGTTCACTCTCTCAGTTTGCCCGTTGGTCTAGGGATGATATGCTGTGGAGAACTTGAGTTTAATTCGAAATGCTGAGCAAAGAGATCTCCAAAATCTTGCCACGAACTGTACTCCTCTATCAGAGATTATTTCCTCAGGCAGGCCATGAAGACGAAATATCTCTTTAATAAAGAGTTGAGCCAACTTGGGAGCTGCAGGTAACCCCTTGAGAGGAACAAAGTGTGCCATTTTGGAGAAACGGTCTACCACAACCCAGATGGTGTTGAATCCTTGTGACACAGGCAAATCAGTAACGAAATCCATTGAGAGATGAGTCCAGGGTTGTTCTGGAATGGACAAGGGCTGAAGGAGGCCGGATGGCTTTTGACGGGAGGTTTTGTAGCGAGCACACTCAGGACAGGAAGAAATGAAAGACGTGACATCGGCTTTCATAGAGGGCCACCAATAGGATCTTCTAATGAACTCGAGGGTTTTCTTGATTCCGGAATTACCTACAAAACGAGAAGCATGGGCCCAAAGTAGTAAGGCAGGACACAACTTTGTAGTCACGAATGTTTTCCCTGAGGGAACAGAAACTACTTTGTTCTTGGCAAATCTGGTGGCTGGAAGCACTGGACCGGGGGACTGATCCTCAATTGAAGAAGAGAAAGATCGGGATAAGGCATCAGCCTTGCTGTTTTGAGATCCAGGCCGAAAGGTCAAAGAGAAATTGAATCTTGTAAAGAACAAAGCCCAGAGGCTAGTCTGGGGTTCAGGCATTGCGCTTTCCGCAAGTAAAGAAGGTTCTTGTGGTCTGTGATGATGGAAACTGGGAATTTAGCTCCTTCCAACAGATAGCGCCACTCTTCCAGGGCGAGTTTGATGGCCAGAAGTTTCTGTTCTCCAATAGGATAATTTCTTTCAGCAGGTAAAAATTTCTTGGAAAAGAACCCACAGGGATAAACTTTATCATCAGAGGTTTTCTGTGACAGCACTGCTCCAACTCCAACAGATGAGGCGTCTACCTCCAATATGAATGGTCGAGAAGGATCAGGCTGAATAAGGATAGGAGCTTCAGTAAAGACTTGTTTAAGCCAGTGGAAAGCAGCAATGGCTTCAGGCGACCATTGGGACGCATTGACCCCTTTATGGGTGAGGGCGGTAATCGGACTGATAATGCAAGAAAAGTCTTTGATAAATCTGCGGTAGTAATTAGAGAATCCAATAAAACATTGAATGGATCTGAGAGTAGTAGGACAGGACCAATCAAGGACTGCTTTCACTTTAGACGGATCCATACAGAGATCAGAACCAGAGATAATATATCCCAGGAATGTGACTGAGGGTTTCTCAAACTCACATTTGGACAATTTGCAGTACAACTGTTTTTTTCGTAAACGCTGGAGCACCTCTTTGACGTGTAGGCGGTGTTCTTGAAGATTCTGAGAAAAAATTAAGATGTCATCCAGATACACTACAACTGAATAATACAGAAGATCACGGAATATCTCATTCATGAATTCTTGAAAAACAGCAGGAGCGTTACTTAACCCGAATGGCATTACTAAATATTCATAATGAGTGTCCCTTGTGTTGAATGCAGTTTTCCATTCGTCACCAGCACGGATACGAATTAAATTATAGGCCCCTCTGAGGTCAAGTTTAGAAAAGACTGTAGCCTGTCAAATAATTCTGTGACTAGGGGAAGAGGGTACCGATTTTTTCACGGTGATGTCATTCAAGGCTCTATAATCAATGCAAGGTCTAAGTCCACCGTCTTTCTTTTTTACAAAATAAAAAACCCGCCCCAGCTGGAGAGGAAGATGGTCGGATAAACCCCTTCTCAAGCTTTTCTTTGATATATGAGGCCATTGCTTCAGTCTCTGGAAGAGAAAGAGGATATGTCCGACCTCTGGGAGGAGTCTTTCCAGGAATCAAGTCGATCGGACAGTCCCATCGGTGATGAGGAGGTAGTTTATCTGCCGATTTTTCACGGAAGACGTCCGCGAATGCTTGATAGGCAGAGGGTAAGGACGGAGCTCCAGCAGTAGTGATGGTCTGGATTGGCACGATTTTTTGAAGACAGGATTGGTGACAGTCAGGACCCCAGGATAGGATTTCCATGGTTCCCCAATCCAGATGAGGGGAGTGTCTCTGAATCCAAGGAAATCCTAAAACAATTGGGTGACTGGCTTTCGGAATGACTAAGAATTGAAGAAACTCACGGTGCAGTAAGCCGACTTGAACTGAGAGTGGGACAGTATGGTGGGTAACTGACCCCTGAGGAAGGAAGCTGCCATCCACAGCAGAAATATGATAGGCTTGCTCCAACAAAACAGTTCCAAGACGATGCTGCTTGACAAATTGTAAAGACATAAAATTTTCTGCTGCTCCAGAGTCCAAAAGAACTTGTACTTTGGTTGGACCTCGAGGTAACAAGAGTTGCAAAGACAAAAGAGAATCGGACTTGAGTGGAGAAATATCTGCTTGTCCTAGCCTGGCTTCTCCAGGACCTCCAGGAAAACGGAGGTCTAATTTATTACAAAGAGAAATGATGGCAGTGAGGGTACTGGGAAGGTCACGTGTTGCCAATTCGTCTTTGAGACGATCAGAAAGTCCTGCCAGGAAGGTTGACACCAAGGCTTCCTCATTCCAGGATAATTCGGAGGATAAAGTCTGAAAATGTATAACATACTGAGCAACAGACCTGGTGCCTTGGCGTATTCGCAGAATCTCATTGCCAGCCGTGGTCACCCTGCTGGGTTCATCAAAAAATTTTTCCGAAAGTCAGCAATGAAGTTCGAATAGTTGGTGAGCACAGGATCTGAACGTTCCCAAAGGGGAGATACCCAATCTAGGGCTGACCCAGACAGTAGCGAGACTATGTAGGCAACACGGGTTAAATCTGTAGGAAAGTTTGTGGGCTGGAGGGAGAAATGTACTTCGCACTGGTTGATGAATCCCCTGCAGGCCCGAGGAGTACCATCAAATTTAGCCGGGGTTGGCAGATGCAGAGCAGAGGTACTTGAGGGTCGAGCAGGGTTACTAGTTTGAGCCATCACAGGAGTAGACAGCGCGGCTTGAGGCAATGATGCTTGAAGAGAGTCCTGACGCTGGGAAATTCCCTGCAGGGCCTGAGCCACTTGCCGCTGAACCTCCTCTAGGGCTTGCAGGCGGTTAATTAGTTCCTGACTTGAGGCCGGGTCCATCTGGCCAGTTCTTTCTGTCAGTACCTGGGAATTCTGTGGACCCGAAGATGACCAGGAACCGGGGTAGCTTGCAGGATAGCGGGACGAATATAAGTCTTTCTCATACGGGACCTGGGAGGAGCCTGGAGCTGGGTAACACTGACATGTAGAAGTTAGCCACGAGGTAGATGATGAAGGACCAGGAGATATACAGGAAACGGGACCAGTCGTAGCAAAACCAGGATACACAGGTGACTGCAGTGGGTAGCTCCAAGGTAGGGGATGCGCAGGAGACTGTGGCAGGCTGCAGCCAGACAGAAGGTACACTGGAGACTGGTGTAGATTGTATCCAAACGGAAGGTGCACAGGAGGTTGTTTGCAGAATGAACCCGGACTGAAGATACACAGGTGATAGCAGAGGTTGTACCCAAACGGAAGGTGCACAGGAGGTTGCTTGCAGATTGCACCCAGGCAGAAGGTACACAGGTGATAGCAGGGGTTGTACCCAAATGGAAGGTGCACAGGAGGCTGTTTGCAGATTGCACCCAGGCAGAAGGTACACAGGTGATAGCAGAAGTTGTACCCAAACGGAAGGTGCACACGAGGTTATTTGCAGATTGCACCCAGGCAGAAGGTACACAGGTGAACAGGCTTGATTGCACCTTGAAGCAGAATGCTGGAGGTGCACAGATGATCAAAGGCTGATTGCACTTGGAGCCAGACGCTGGAAGTGCACAGGTGATCCAGAATGATAGCACTTGGAGCAAGACGCTGAAAGTGCACAGGTAGTTAGGAGAGCTCAGGTCGCTGGTGTTCCCTAAGGATTGACAAGCGAAGAACTGGCGCCAGCTTGGTTTAAACATGAGTCTTTTATCCCCCTTGGGATTCACTGATAGGCTGCTGACTTCAGCCTGGATTGCATTGGCTGGCTTCACCAAGATGGCGCCTGCTGTGCAGATGCTGCGGCAGAGGTATTATGCCTTGCGTCAGTGAAATACCCACAGGCGGCCGGAAGCACTGCAGCTGCTGCTCCGCCGGTGCCCGCATCCAGAGCGAGGGGGCAGCGCCGGTAACTGGGACAGGGCACTCCGCGCCAGCACCAAACCACCAGTCAGAGCGGGCAGCGCCACCCACACATAATGGTGACCGCCCGCGTCCCCCTGGCGCCCCGCCCAGGCGCCCGAGACCACGCACCTGGACCAGATCCCGCCGTACCACCCGGACTGGTAAGCGACACACGCGGACCGTGACACTAGACTCATGAGGGAGAGAGGGAGATTAATGCCCCTTTCAGACCGCACTAAAAAAAATGGTATTTTGCAGATTTTTTACCGTTTTAAAACGGGAATACTGTATGTGCGGTCTGAAAGGGGCAGAGTGATTTTACCGTTTCCAAAAAAATGTTTTCATTCATTTTTTCCCGTGAATTCGCACATTTAAAAGATGCAATTTTCAGTCACACTGAAAATCGCATCCAGATGTTTTCCCATAGGAAACTATAGAACTCGCATATGTAATAGGATGCGAGTTCTATAGTCGCATATGGGACATTACCAAAAAGCGCAAAAAAAATAGACCAGCTTCTTGCTGGCGATTTTTACAGAAACATGCACAGATCATTGAGATCTGTGCATGCTTCTGTTGTAAAAAAAATAGTTAAAACAAAAATTAAAAAGAAAAAACGGCGTGCGGTCCCCCCCCTAAGCATAACCAGCCCCGGGCTCAAAAAGCCGGTGCTGGTATAATAAAATCAAAGGAACAATCAAGTTGGGGTTCCCTGGATTTTATAAAACCAGCACCAGGCTCAAGGTCCGGCGCTGGTTCCCAAAATATGGGGGACAAAATGACTAGGGGTCCCCCATATTTTAAGAACCAGCACCAGACCCAACCAGCCAGCAGGTTAATGCCACAGCCGGGGGACAGCCGGGCGACTTTCTCGGCTCCTGATTGGCCGCTAGGCGGCCAATGAAATCATTCTGAGGAGAGGCGCGGAAGATGAAACATCTCTGCGCCTCTCCAGTCCATGAGCGGGTACCACAGCAGCCGGGAGCAGCGCGCCTGGAGCTGAAGATGCCAGGGTCGTCGCCGGGGACTAGGTGAGTAGGATTTCCTTCCTCAGGTACCCCTGTGGACTACTTCGGATCCTTGGAACTACAAGTACCAGCGGGCCCTTTAATGCCCCGCTTGCTGGGACTCATAGTTCTACAGCATAAGACAATAGTTTTTAATCTTTTTTTTACACTTTGCATCAGCCCGATGCCCACCGCCCAGGGGCATCGGGGACATCCCCGGACTTTCAGCATGGGCTGGTAAGTTCTGGAGGGGGGGACCCCTTCTTTGGGGGGTCCCCACTTCCCCTGGACCCCTGCCCATGCTGACCAGCCAGGGGGTTAATGCTTTGGCCGCGGGACCATATATAATAAGTGTCCCCCGGCTGTGGCATTAACCTGCTGGCTGGTTGGGTCTGGTGCTGGTTCTTAAAATACGGGGGACCCCTAGTCATTTTGTCCCCCGTATTTTGGGAACCAGCGCCAGACCTTGAGCCTGGTGCTGGTTTTATAAAATCCAGGGAACCCCAACTTGATTGTTCCTTTGATTTTATTATACCAGCACCGGCTTTTTGAGCCCGGGGCTGGTTATGCTTAGGGGGGGGGGACCGCACGCATTTTCAGGACTTAAAATCGCCCGAAATCGCGGCAAATCGCATTTTTTGCCGCTAATTCGCATCTCATTACATATGCGATTTAGCGTCAAAAAACGCGATTTTTAAAGGTGCGATTTCTGGCGAGTTTGGAACTCGTCCAAAAATCGCACCCTATTACATTTCGCCCAGGGAGTCTCCTGCAGAATGCAGGAGGGTAGGCAACTATACAGTTGCTACATTTTTATGAAGAAAGCCTCTGACCCTACATATACAGTATGATACTGATAGTACCTTTGCAAACATAAATAGTAGTTTGCATACTCACTGTTCTAATAATAGACCTTCAGTGTCATGTACCCAGCTATTGCAAATTGCTGTTCCTATTTTCTTGCGTATTTTCCTTTCCTCTGCCAATGTGACACATTCTGTGATGACATAGGAATTTCCCACAGCAGCTAAATTCTTGCTGTTTCCTGGTGATTACACTACATTCCACCAGTGCCTGTCATCCCACCAGCCTTTTTTATTTCCCTTGTTAGTTAATTTACTAATCAGCATTATTCACATCATCAAAAGGCTATATAGTCAACAAATGTACACAGATGAAATCTCCTGCATTATAACTACTATAACATTGTGCAGAAACTTTAGTTTCTACATCATTTTCTGGAAAATATCTTTATACAAAGACCCCATTGTCATTAATTCTTACTTGTATAACATACCAGAAATAAAAAGATTATCTCATGTTGAGTAAAATGGATTACAAGCCTCTATGTAACACATGGCCATAGAACTGAATACTCAGCTCTGATGTGTGAGAACCCGCTTTATATTGTACAGCAATTCCAAGCATAGCATAACAGACATTATTCAATTTGTCCTTAAATAGTTTCAGGCTCATAAACATTGTAAGACATTTATTAATGTTAAGGCGTATATACACACGGGGCAATTCTTCCAGGCGATTTTGACTACATCATCAAAATTGCCTAGAACGCTAGGCAGAATCACCCTGCGTGTACACAGCGGGTGATAGTGGTTTCAGTCTATCTCTGGCCACAAGATACTATTTAAAAATTCTCTAGATTGGTTTAGACTGTGCTGTGTGATCTGAATGTTGTATTGCTATTTTAATCATATGATGATATTTTAACTAATGATAACTGTATGATTCTGTTATTTATTCTATATATCTAGATGAGCAGCCATTGTCAGTTCCCCCATTATTGTTTTATAAACTCTTCTTGCTATAGGCTTGCAGATGTATATTGTGGGGGCGTCTCCAAAGCTTCATACCCCTTCTCCACTGGACAAAAAGGGTCGCACCTGGGATTTTGTACCCGAGTGCGACCCCTGCATTATCCAATAGTCTCCCAACCTGGATAATGCGGGGCAGGTGACATCATCAGGAGGCGGTGCTGGGAGATGAGAGAATCTTCCAGCAGCATTTTTTACATCAGTGAACGGGACCCGGGAGCATCCCGGGTCCAACCCAGGTAACTACTCGGGATGGAGTCTCGGCACAAAATCCCGGATTATTTTTGCTAGTGGAAAAGGGTATTAGTGTTGGCTACTACTTGTTTTAAATCACACAATAAATACACAAGCAATTTCATCAAAGCTTTTTTTTTAATAAAGTGCTAACTGGGGAAAAAACTTTTTGGAATTACTGGTCATTGTAGTCAACCATAATACTCTGTCATTGAGTACCTTTACATTGTCATGCCTGTTATCTTCACAGAAAAAATAAACTTGCCTGAATAAAAATATTCAAAACAAAAAGTACATATTTTGTAGATATGAGTCAAACACATCAGTGTTGGTGCTGGTGAACACTTGCTGAAATTGTAACATAGAGCTTCCTTTATTTACTCATATATTTCTAAAGCCTTAAAAGTGGTGAAAATGAAGAAATCTAATATTACATCTGTCAGAGGCTCTCAGTAGTGGGAGGAGTAGTACTGCCATTGTCACAATCATATAAGGAGAGGTGGTGTACTGTAGATGGTCATTCGCTCTGATAAAAAATTACAATGGAAATTTACAATCAAACCAACAAAATCTAGTATTGGCAAAGTAGAACAAATATGTCCACACAATCCAATATTGAGGCAATTTAGAATGAAAGTAGAAATGTTAGTGCTAGCGGTAATGTCACAAGCAATGCAGTGTCAGGAGGTGATATCTTAGCACCTGCAGTATTTCTTTGTTTTTTTTTTAAATATTTATGTGACACGTGCTAATTATTTATCATCTGGGGTTTTCAAAGGGTTTTGTACACAAGAAAAGAGATATAGGGGTATCTGTATGAAGCAGTGATAAGAAGTTATAAAGGATGAGAAGTGATAAAGTGCCTGGTACTTTATCACCGCCCAATCAGCTCATAACTGTCTTTTTTTAAACCCAGCCTGTAACTTAACAGTCAGGTGCTGATTGGCCGGTGATAAAGTACCAGGCACTTTATCACTTCTCCTCCCTTATCAATTCTCCTCCCTTATCGTAATAACTATATATTCGGGAACACTGGCAGTGTGTTTTGGGAACAGATGATCCTTCTGGGTTAATACTTACCATAATGGATTACTAATTCAGCACCTGCAACAATGCAACTCAGTCAATGTTCGAGAATATTTTAGGTCGACACAGTAAAAAGGTCTACATGGCTTAAGTCGACAGGGATATGTTTTTAATACTTGCCCATTTCTATGCCTTTCACCAAGATGATCATATTGCAGGAAATAAGGGAAGATTGGACGTACTGTAACTCTGACAGGTGAGGTTACAAACATCCTGGTGGATTTTAAAGAAATAAAAGTAATTGACTAATTTTTCACCTCTGTATTGTCATAGGGGCATGGGTGTAACTATAATGAGTGCAAGGCATGCAATGCATAGGGCCCTTGTGTCCAGAAGGGCCCACAAATGGGACTGTGTCAATGCTTACTTTCCAATATAAAAACGAATAATCAGAACAATTACAATAAACTCGATTTAACATGGAGTGAAATTGAGTTTGTGTGTATAAATGTATATAATATGTCAGTGCTAGGGACTCAGATTATGAGATCACCTTGATGTTGTAGGTGGACCAAACTTTGCCAAAAACCTCAATTTAACATGTTTTTTTTTTTTTTTCCAAAACATTTTTCCTTTATTTTTAAGAGGTAATCAAGTAACAGCAAGAAATTTGTGTGTACAGCATATTGGGCCTTATTTTGGTTCACTCTTTCTGACAAAATCCTTCTTAGATGGACAAAACCATGTGCACTGCAGGAGAGCATATGCAAAATGTGCAGGGAGAGTTAGATTTGGGTGGGGTTTTACTTCAAAGTGAGATTTATATTGAAGTGTAAAAATAAAGCAGCCAGTATTTTCCCTGCACAGAAACAAAATTACTCACCCAAATCTAATTGAATCTGCACATGTTAAATCTGCCCCCCTGCAGTGCACATGGTTTTGTCCATCTAAGAAGTATTTTGTCAGAAAGAGTGAACCAAAATAAGGCCCATTTTCACATACATTGCCATGTCAAATCAACCTAAACATATCAATAAAGCTTTATGCCTTAAATTAATTGAAGTGTTATTGTTTTCTTTCTTGCATTATAATTACATATATAATAAACCATAAAACAAACTCTACCTCCCTCTAACCCTTCCCCCCCCCTCCCTCCAGTCAGGTCTTGGGTGCAAACTAAGTATTGCTTAGCGATCTGGTGAGGTACCAAGTGGTACCTTCATACAGAGAGTAAATGCGCTGTTGGGATTCGCCATCTAGTGAGTCTATGTATACTCCCCATTTGTGCATGAACTTCTTAACCCCTTGTTCTACATGTGGGATTGTGGCTCGCCTATCTAAATGAAGAAGGTGTAGTAGGGACGTTTTGACCGAGTGAAGGAATGGGGGAGAAGACACTGTCCAGCTCCTTAATATGGTCTTCCTAGCCACTGTCACTACTATTGTTAGAAAAGGAATAAGGGCCGTTTTGCGGCCTTGTAAGTTCCAATTAGCAAAGTTTACACATAACATAGCCAGGGGATCTTTGGTCAATTTTAAATGGCATATTTCGTTTATGAATCCCATCACTTTGTCCCAGAATTTTCTTATGCGGCCACAATCCCACATACTGTGGTAAAAATCAGCTCCTAAGCCATTGCATTTCAGGCATCTCCCTGTTTCCCCGGGGACAAAATGCCTCCTCTGTGCTTGAGATATGTATGCCCTATGTAAAGTCTTAATATGGACTTCTTGCATCTGGGCTGATCGGAGCAATTTCAAAGTTTTTTCCATAGGTTTTAAAAAGATCCCAGTCTCCGTCACCCCTGGTATATCTCGTTGCCAGGGCACAATGGCATCAGTCCAGATCTTCTCCGGTTGTACCGGGAGAAGGTCTGTATATATATATATCTGAGTCTGAAAGGCCCAGTGGAACTTAGTACAAATACCGATTTTAAAACATCTGGTAGTTCAGGGTTTACCATGGGAGGTGGCAGCGATTAGATGTAGTGCCTAACCTGAAAATATAAGAACATATCCCTATTTGGAATTGAGTATTTATCTTTAATGTCCTGAAATGACATTACCCTGCCTCCTGGATCAAACACATCTTTTATAGTCAGTATTCCCTTTTCCTTCCATCTGTGGTATCCTGCGGTGGTCATTCCCGCAGGGAATGCTGGGTTGCCCATTAATGGTATAAACTTGGTAACAGTATGCCTTCTACCCAGTTTTTTATTTACATGAACCCACATCCAGAAGGTGTCAGCAAATAATATATTTTGCAGAACCGCCGCAGGGATATCCTTTCGCGGTAAATGCAGCAGTGCCGCCAACGAGTACGGCTCTACCAATTCCTCCTCTAAAGTCTTATGTGTATAAGATTGACCGTTGAGCAGCCAATCTAGAGCATATCTTAAGAATACCGCCTGAGTAAATGCCAAAATATTTGGGACTCCCAACCCTCCCTCTGCCCTTTTCATGAATGTCTTATGTCTAGCCATGCGTGGTTTCTTTCCCTGCTATAGAAACTTGAAAAAGCTTGTATTTAATTTAGCTATATCTTTTTTTGTTAGTTTTATTGGTAACATTTGGATGCAATAGGACAGCTTCGGGAATATTATAGATTGCAATGCTGCTGCCCTGCCCATCATAGATAATGGTAAATTCTTCCAGTTCTCCAGCATGGCCACAACTCTGTCCACAATAGGGGTGAAGTTTAGTTGATATAATTTAGTTAGGTCCCCTGGTATGTTAATGCCCAAATATTTAATTGAATCTCTCGTGACCTTAAATCTATCTACTGTCGGGGATCCCCCCCACATCGAGTCTAGTCCCCCCACCCTCAGGATCTCGGACTTGCCTACATTAACCCTATAGCCCGCAAACGACCCAAATGCTGTGATCAAATCTAAAATGGCTGGCAATGAGTTTCTCAGGTCTGAGGCAAACAAAAGCATGTCGTCGGCAAAAAGACATATCTTCATTGTCGTGGCTCCCACCTCTATTCCCCTGTAACCCTGGCTGTCGCGCAGTGCAACCGCCAGTGGCTCCAGGGCCAGAGCAAACAGTAGGGGGGACAGGGGGCATCCCTGTCTGGTGCCCCTCTGTATCTCAAATGGTTCAGAGACATACCCGTTACAGGCTACTTGAGTCCGCGGGTGCCAGTACAAATTCCTAATCAGGTCTACAAAAGGGGCCGGAAATCCGTATCTAGATAGGCATTCAAATAAGTGATCCCAGGTGACCAGGTCAAAAGCCTTCTCCGCATCCATAGACATAATTGCCTGGCCACCTGGGCTTCCTTCCCCTCCCACATGTTGAATCACCGCTAACACCTTACGAACGTTTACTACTGAATGTCTGCCACAGATGAATCCCGTTTGGTCCGGGTCTACTACCCATGGTAAGATGAATTTCAGCCTTTCCGCTATAATTTTAGTTAGTAACTTGTAATCTATATTTAATAGGGAGATCGGTCTGTAGGCTCCCGGATCTTCCCTATCTTTCCCCGGCTTAGGTAACACCTTGACAATAGCAGAATTAAAATACAATGGCACCCGCGTACCCTTCACGATGGTGTTAAATACATTTCTCAATGTTTCCCCAATTCTTGGGGCCAGGATCTTATAAAATTCCCCCGAGAAGCCATCCGGCCCTGGGGCTTTTAAAGGCTTCAACATGCCCAATTTCACATGTTTAATTGTAGAGTTTATTGGAATTGTTCTGATTACCAGTGTTCTTAGTGCATATACTGTGCACCTGTATTTTAATTTTCTGTGTGGCACTACAAGTCTCAGCACTGTAGCACCTCTTTTATATAATGAGGGTGTGTAGTCCAGCTTGACCCCTTTTACATAATACTGAATTATGTTAGTGTACTTGATTCTGTAAATGTGTTCCCAGAGTATTTGTCCTTATAAATACAATTTATACAGGAAGCGTTTAGCTTCCCAGTGGTGGGGGTACCGGCATTCATTATACCAACCCTGTCATCCCGACTACTGCTGGGAGACAAGCACTGGAATCTTGACATGAATTGGGATGCTGGCACCATAATCCCAACTGCCGGGATGTGTTTTGGTCAGGCTGGGAAAGGGGCAGTTATATTAAGGCACTAGGAGGGACCTACAGTTAGGCTCCAGGGGAAGGGTAAGAGTAGGGAGGGGGAAAAGAGGGTTAGGCATTTGAAGGGGGGAGGGGTAGGGTTAGGCAACATGGTGGGCCAGGGGTTTAGGTGGAGTATGGGGGTTTGGGTTAGTCACTAGCAGGGAGGGTTAGAATAAGGCTGTGTGTGTGTGTGTGTGTGTGGGGGGGGGGGGTAGGGTTAAGCTACAGGGAGAGAGTACGGAGGGCAGGGAGAAAGAAAGTATACTTACCTGACCCCTGTCAGGACTCCCTACTTCAGGATACTGGCTTTAGTATAATTAGATGACCATGGTCAAGTTATGGCTTGACTGGTAAACTGAATCAGTTGAAATTTATTTGAGATTTCTTAAGGGATGGCTAACTTTGTCTCAATAAAGAAAAGTCTTGTAAAAATGTTTTTCATATAATGTAAAAATATTAAAGCGAAATGTTGAAATCTACCCACATTATAAAAATAATAATAATAAAAAATTGCACCGCTAAGATGGAGTGAGGATAAAAGAGTGATTGTGTATGAAAAGAAAGGGACAATCAAGGAGGCAGAGACTGTGCACAGAAACTATAGATTCCACAGGCCTTACTTTGAAATCAAGAGCAGTATTAAGACTGCCCCAGGAGGCCCCCAGTTTACCAATAAACGTGTTTTGACCAATCTTCCCCAGGTATTACCCAGGAGAGGCTCCAGAGGGGGGCTGCAGCACAGTTCAAAAATCAAATAGGGCATCCACACCAACTGCCATTCTAAATTGGCAATGAGTCACTTACTATTGTCAAGAAAGAACCTTATTTAAGAAGCTTTATTTTGACTATTCACATGTTTTTTTTATTTTAGAATGTTTTTTTTTTTATTATTACTTGAAATATTTTCTGAGTAAGGCTGTTATAAATGTTATGAGTTCATTTGATTGTAATACAAATTCATAAAATTACTGCAAGCCTACGTACCTGAATTTATTGTAATGTTCTGGATGTGTCATTCCCCTCGGGCAGGTTTACAGAGACTACTCTATGTGGAAAGACACAATTTCCTGATGACACAGACTCTCAGAGTCATTATAATGTGAAAATGTGAAACATTATCCTTTTGACACACTTCTAAAATTCCGTGTGACCCTACCCTTAGGCAAGGCAGTGGTCATTTAATTCTAATATATATCTTATTAAATTGCAATTAAATTGGTAGCTTTACCTTCATAACCTTCCATGATGAATCTTTGATATTTCCTTCCTTACCGATTCATTGATATAAGTCTATTCAGCAATTGCGGTTATTTCTTTGTCTTATGCAAACACAAGGAATGGAATGAACTATAGTAGTGCAGTGGTTCCCAAACTTTTTTGAATCACGGCACCCTAGTGCATCAAAATATTTTCAAGGTACCCCTAGGCCAAATGCTTCTTATCGAGAAACTCAGAAAAAAATATATTAAGTGCATTGTTTGTATACTGTATGTCACAGTTATGTGGTGAGGGACAGGATTTGCTTCTGTTTGTCCACATATATAATGATTGGCAGCCACCAGCACTGGTTTTGCCTGGTACATTGACCATAAATAATATGAATTGATCCTGGTCCACCAACCCAAGGCATCCCTGCAAGTGTCCTGAGGCACCCTAGGGTGCCTAGGCACACAGTTTGGGAACCACTGAACTAGTCTTTGAATGCTGCTGATACTACTCACAGTTCAAACTAAATATTCTCAATAAAGTTATATGCAAAACACACAGGGCCAGTAATTAGTGTTCAGCATATGGAAATTGTGCGGTCAGGGCCGCCAATAGGGGGGTGCTGTGGGTACAGCTGTCCCAGGCCCCGGCCTCTGGAAGGGCATGGGCAGCTCATTTTGCCCAACGCAACCCCCAACTGCCTCCACTGCGCTGTGCTCAGTGCCCTGAACAAAGCAGGTTCCGGAGCACAGGCTTATTCAACCCAGGACCCCGGCGGGAAATTAAAATGCTGCACTGGCTTTTGAGCCAATCAGAGCTCGCGTACCGGCAGCCAATCAGAGCGGCTACCGGTACGCGAGCTCTGATTGGTTTACCAGCCAGTGCTGCATTTTAATTGGCGGCCGGCATTCTGAGTTGTTCTGAGTCCTGCGCTCCAGGACCTCTGGGCTGCGGCTCATCGGAAGAGGAGATGGGGGAGCAGGAGCATGGTAAGTCAAGTTAGGAGAAGGGGGCCCGGGGCCCGGACTGGAAATGAGTCCCGGGCCCCAAAATTCCTAATGGCAGCACTGTGTGCGGTAAAATAAAATTAACACAATAATAATAAAAAATAATAATATTATGGGACTTATTTAGTCTGAGGTTTTTGTTGGACAATTGTAGACCTAAAATGATGTCTGCAAAAGTTGAGCACGTATAGTAAGTAGTAATATTCAGTTGCAGAATAGTGTGTTAGAATGTGTCCATGTGAGGATATATTTATTGAGCAGGAAAATAGATTTTTCTGTGCTTCCATTGTTATTTCATTGTACTGTAGTCCACAATAACCAGGTGACCCTACCACACCTATACAGGGAATGTTGTCCTTGTAAACTGATACTATTCCCCTAATTGGTTTTCTCTACTGGAGTTTCCTGCTAGTTACTTTACAACAATAAATGAATCATTTTGGCCAACTTGCAGTACAATAGTGAAAGCTGCCTAGAAGCAGGTAAACAGGTACAGGTTGAGTATCCATTATCCAAAATGCTCGGGACCAGAAGAATTTTGGATAACGGATTATTCCGTATTTCTATATATTTATAATTCAATTATGTATCTTGAGATATCTTGCATTTATGTTGTATAAACACATCAAACACATGAAATACACACAAATATATTTTATTTGTGCATAAAACAAGGTTTCAAAATATGAAACACAGTTGGTGCCCTATCCCAGGCACTGCCATTGAATGCCAAGAAATCATTACCTTGCAGATATTTAGTGCCAGTTACATATCATATCCTCAGTAGTGCCAGATACAGTAGTGCTTTTAGAAAAAAAAAAATCCACTTTCTGGAATGTATGGTTTTCTGAATAATTTGGATAATGGATATTTGGATAAGGGATACTCAACCTGTACTGCATACTGGGCAGCCAAGAGGTATGCCCGGCCCCAGTAAAATTTTGGCGGGTGTGACCTAATTGCAGGAGGCATGACCATCTCCCGCAATTAGGCCACACCCCCAAAACGTTTAGGGGATGAAAACACACTTTAAAGTTGAGGGGGGGGGGGGGGGGGGGGTGTTATTGTCATCCCCTATCAGATCAGCAGCAGCACATATCTACAGCATGTGCTGAGCTGACAGCAGGCCCACCATGAGCTCTTATGCTGTCAGTGAGATGCTCAATGTGGGCCTGCTTCAGCACAGCACATGCTGTACATGTGTGCTGCTGCTGCCCAGGAGAGACGTGGGGGGGACGACACTAGGGCCCCTGCCATGCCTCTCCAGCAAGCCTGGGCCCAGGTAATTAGTTCCCACTCCCCCTCTCTTGGCGGCCCGTACTGTATATACAGTAGCACTCCTTTGTTATATTCTTATCTTGAATGCTAATACAAATTGCAAATTGCCCCATTATTGTTGATGCAAGGATTGTGGCTGGTCACTGCTTCACGACATTTGCATAGTCTGGTTGTGATTGCAATACGCTGCTGCAAGGAATGCAGAAGCACTGGATGATTGTGACACTATAAGCTTCGTAACACTCTTTTTCAGAGAAACAGAGAAAAAACTCTGAGAATAATTTATTAAAGTCAAGAAACCAAATGTGGAATTCCCAGTTCCCACTCTCCTATTCCACACCCCTATCTCTTTCATGTATATTATTTATACATTAATCTCTACAATTTTATTATGGTATCTGCAGAGGTTTGTTTGTAAAATATTGCAAATCCTTTCATATATTAAAAAGGTTATGTTTTATTCATCTGATAACCTCTGTATTACCATGACTTTGTTCGTTCTAGTGAAAGCCAAGAGTTGAAATGTCCATATTGCATTTTGGAGTGCACCATATAAGTCCACAAGATCTGAAAATAATGGGGGTGTACATTATAAATGAAAATCAGACGCTGAGATCATACAGTGTGGTGACTTGGGGCTCCATTTAGGAACAAGACATGCTAAAGCGATTATGGCATCTGTTCAGTATTCAGCAAACAGAACTAAGCTGTTATATTGAAACCAAAATATGAAACTATTTAACCTGTTTGGAGAGTCTCTGGGAGTGCTGGGCACCCCTGCCAAGTGGTATAAGGCCTTTCCTTTGAGCCTTTTTTGCGTACCTCATTCCAACTAGCACTGGGTGAAACCAACCTTAATAACACCTCTGTCAAGGGGTACTGCAATTATAAATGAATACGATAACATTCATCGTAATGTTTATGAATTTCATACCAGTATTCTCAGTTTTAATTGCAACGCTTCTAAAGCTATACAGTATAGATGTGATTAGCAGGAACATAACTACTGAATGGGTGTTAAATACTGCAAACGTTTATAAGAAAACAAATTAATAAATGGTAAATACTGTACTATAGCAGCATTAGTGCATAATAATTTAATACAACACCCGAGTACAGCTGAATAGCAGGAACCACAATTATATCCTGATTAAACAAAATATACAGCAACACTTTTATTTAAAGAAAACACTGCTGAGGCTATAAATACAGTAGTACTATCATTCAAAAAACACTACTTCTACATACTGTAGGACCAAATTATATGTATTAAATATACAGAAGGAGCCAGCCTCAGTCAGTCCACCAGCACGACATATCCATATCGCTGACAGAGGCTGGTGGGGGGTGTGGCTGGCAGATGGGGATGTGCCAGCGTCTCACATGCTCGCGCGCCCCATTCTGGCAGATGGGGCGGCGCATGTTGGCGGGGGATGGCGGAGTGCAATCAGATCGCCAGGAACTCTCTAATGAGAGTGGCTCCATCTGTATAAATGAGTCTATATAAACAACTTCAGTATATATTCAGTATATATGGTATCAGTATTTCTGTCTCTACTTTCCAGTCTGTGTTCAAAGTCTCCGTAGACCAACTGTAGTAGCCTGAGAACTGCAGCAGTTGCATGATTTCGGTGATATAGGTTGCTAGATTCAGAGCGCTAATAATTCAAAAGGCAGAACCAACCTGGGTTTCCCTTTTAAGTTAATGCTGATCTACAGTAAATCACCAAAATTGTTGCTTGCCAGCACCTCAGATTTGGGCCTGTATGTTTTCATACACTGCCATTAGGGTTGACACCTCAGGCATCTTCGATTCCTGGAGATTCCCCCCCCCCCTCATGTTCATGTGCACGCCTGGAAAAGTAAAGACTTAGTAAAATGGGTGTGGCCTCTTCAGAAACTTCTAAATCAGACATGTATTGACTTGAAATGCGGATGCCATATACAAACTTACTTACTCTCCTCCGCAGAGTGGACGAACCGCGCGCTGCACGCACCTGCACCGCACCCAGGCCAGCAACTAGGAAGTCACACATACGATCTGATTTCTGCTGGCATGGTGTGCGCCGCTGCCCCCTGCAGACAAAGACTCGCAAGATGATGATGTCATCAGGGGGCAGCGTCTGTACTAGCAGCAGGCAAGCAGCCTAGCAGGCAGCCAGCTCTGCAGTGGCAGTAATGGCACACTCAGGAAAATCCCGGAATCCGGGAGACTGCAAAAATGTCCTGGAGGGTTGCTGCCAATTTAGGGAGAATCCCGGAAATCCGGGAGAGGTGGCAACCTTAACTGCCATACATAGAGGATTGTGAATTGGAAATGTGACTGGAGAGGAGAAACGAAAGGATTTCTTTTTAGGTTATTTTTCATAGAAATAATTAACTTAGCCTTGAAAAAAAAATTTGCGATAAAATGTGACTTTACCGCAGTTTTTTTATTCAGGCAATCTAATTAGAGCCTGTTTTTACCAACTGAAAAATTACCTGTTTTTAGGCAAAAACACATACTATCCTGATTTTTTTTCCAGAACTGCCAAGGACAAAAGTGATTGGGTTCTTAGTGGTAGTAATATTTGTTGGATTATAGCATCTTAAAGATATACTAAAGTCTCCTACTGTATAAATGAATTTATCTTTGCAGAATTGGTAACGGTACTTATGTAGGTACTTATGTACTAACTGGGCTGCCGATTTTGAAATCGGGTCCATCGCATCGCATCTGACCATATCGCATGCGATGCGATGGACCCGATTTTTCCATAGGATTCAATGTTAAAATGGACTGAGTCCATTTTAACATGGAATTCAATGGGAAAAGGGGTCCTTATCATACCCCTACTATCCAAGTGGGCATGGAGTTGGATATAAACCTGTGGCGAGCGTAGCGAGCCACCGAGCCCGAATCGTGGCGAGCATAGCGGGACACAGAATACCGCCCCCTCGCGGGGCTCGCTTCGCTGGCCACGCTTCGGGCTCGGTGGCTCGCTACGCTCGCCACAGGTTTATATCCAACTCCATGCCCACTTGGATAGTAGGGGTATGAAAAGGACCCCTTTTTCCCATTGAATTCCATGTTAAAATGGACTCAGTCCATTTTAACATTGAATCCTATGGAAAAATCGGGTCATTGCATCGCATCGCATCTGATTGTATGCCTTAAGTTAAGGCATACAATCAAAAAATCGGCAGCCCAGATAATACATAAGTACCCTTATGTATTATCTGGGCTGCCAATTTTTTTAATTGTATGCCTTAACTTAAGGCATACAATCAGATGCGATGCGATATCGCATCGCATCGCATACGACCATATCGCATGCGATGCGATGCGATGACCCGATTTTTCCATAGGATAAAATGTTAAAATGGACTGAGTCCATTTTAACATGGAATTCAATGGGAAAAAGGGGTCCTTTTCATACCCCTACTATCCAAGTGGGCATGGTCGGATGCGATGCGATGCGATGGACCCAATTTCAAAACCGGCAGCCCAGTTAGTACATAAGTACCGTCATAATTAACTCTTCTCTATGTTCTGAGGTCAACAGCAGAGTATTTAAAAGTACAGAATCAGATCAAAACACCCTATTGGTCATATTTACAAGTCACGATAGCCGCCAGTGGCAGATGCACAATTACACTATATTTTGCAACAAATACCATAAAAGGTTTGCGGAAAAGATTTGCAGGGACAGAGGTTTCTCACAAGTGCTTTCCCTGCATGCAAAATTGATTCATCCTCGTGATGTATACAATTAACGCAGTCCGGGAAAACCCCCATGCTGGACCATCATTGGCTGGTAGGCGGGGCTAAGTCCCGGTCTGGGGGCGGAGCCCCAGATGTAAACAGAACACCGGACCGTGGGAAGAATGCTGCTGTGCACCCGGATAAGCGCTGAAGACGTCCGATGAGTATGAATTCTCTCCACAGGCACCCCAGTGGATTCTACTGGACAAGGGGACCGATCCTTCGTGGCAACATAGGTGAGTATTGTATGTATGGGCTCCGAATGTAATAAAGTTTTACTGTCAGTGTGTTTGTGTACTTTTTTAACTATTTGTACTACTGTGGGACTACAAGTCCCAGCGGGCCCTTTATTGCCCCACATGCTGGGACTTGTGGTTCTCCAAGTCCCTGCATGTGGTGCAGGCTTGCTGGGACTCATAGTTCCACAGCAATATACAATATACAATAAAGGTCTAACCTGGGAGCTACCTGTGTCCCTCCTCTGCAGCACACCAACGCGTTTCAAAAGTATGTCCTTCCTCACACCCTGAGGAAGGACATACTTTTGAAACTTTTGACCTTTTCCATCGGTCCCACCATACCCCTACTCTATCCGGATGAGTGGGGGAAGATCTGTGGTCACTATCTGGAGCTTACTGTCTTCCATCCTCTTTTATTATTGATTTTATATCTGGATTTTTTATTCATGTTTGGAAAATATTCTTATACAATAAATCACCACCTTTTTTGGATTTGGAGTTGATCATCTTTTGGGCTGGCTGGAACACAACTAAAGAAACCCCTATGTGAACATAGGGCACTGTACCCAGGTCAGTATCATCTGATATAGAGTATCTGTCTGACGTGGTGATATTGAAGTCTTAAAAAAGAAACCTTGATGTGCACATAGGGACCTTATATCAGGTCAGTTGTAAATTCCCCCAGCTCTATATTAAACATTAAGGACATAGCGGATCGGAACACGTTAAAGAAACCTTGTTTTGCACATAGGGACCAACACCAAGGTCAGTGTGGTTCCCATAGGACGTAAAAATCCTGAACATCGTGCATATTGATTTGGATCCAATCAGCGCTGGGAAGCTATCCACTATTGTGTTTTTCTGTATTTGTGCTAAGGAGTGGTGCTCCTGGATAGCTATCCAGCTGCGGTTATAGGCGCTGTGAAACTGAGAAATTTCTTTGTTTCCCTGTCATCACTTCTCCAATGTGTCTTGGCAATACGGATACCACAAAAATATTTAAAATGTGAGATATTACACCCATGTAGTTGTTTAAAATGGGCAGACACGTTATGCGACTCCAAGCCCTTTTTTATATTTCTGATGTGTTCCGCCATTCTTACCTTAAAAATGCATTTGGTTTTCCCTATATATTGTTTGGAACAATCACATTCTAGCAAATATATACAGTACTTGCTGTTACAAGAAATGAATTCCTCCATGTTATATACTTTTCCAGTGACAGTTGATTTATATTGTTGAATTACCGATGTGGGGCTTTTGCATAAGCAACAAAGACTACATGTGCCACATCAGTAAAAAACCTTAGATTTAAGGGGGTTATAAGGTACTGGTGTATTAATGGCACTGCTTACAATCATATCCTTTACATTTTTGGCCCTCCGATACACAAATTTAGGGTTACTTTTGATGTATTTGCTAAGCAGATGGTTATTGGGTATTTCCCAATGTTTACCAATTATTTGTTCGAGTTGTTTATGTTGGCTCGTAAATTGAGTAATGAACGCCACATCGGTATTATCAACTTTAATTTTAATGTATGCTTGATCAGTACTTCTTCCTTTGTTTTTGGCTGTTACCACCACAGACCCTTCATACCCTTTACTCAGAAACTGATCCTCAAGGTCTTTTGATTGGCAATCATACACTGTAATATCAGTAAAATGTCGGCTAATTCGTTGAAATTGGCTGTTAGGCACACTTTTTAACCAATTGTGGTGATGATTGCTGTCAGCCCCTATAAATGAATTGCAATCAGTGGTTTTGACAAAGTTCTTTGTTTTCAGCTCATTATTTTTAACATAGAACGTTACATCAAGGAAATCCACACCTTCCCTACTTTTGACAAATGATAATTTAATATTGTAGTCATTACCATTTAAATGCTCACAGAACTGATTTAATTGTAGTTGATCCCCCCGCCATACAAAGATGACATCATCGATGTAACGGCACCAGAGCACCAGGCTGGCACCATATGGGTGTCTTAACCATACAGATTGTGCCTCCCACCATGCCATAAATAAATTTAGCTAGGTGCCAACCTGGTGCCCATAGCTGTGCCCATGAGCTGCAGATAAAAACTGCCCTCAAACCAAAAGTAATTATTGGTAAGAATCAGGGTAATGCCCTCTAACACAAACTTCTTTTTATCTTCTGACATTTTCTTTTTCTAAAAATATGACACCGCTCTTAATCCCAATTCATGATTTATTATAGTATATAAGGATGTTACATCAGAGGTTACTAAAATGTAGCTGGGTTCCCAAGCTACCTCCTTCATAACCTCAAGTGTGGCTATCTTGTCCTTCAGATATGATTTATTTGCTTGGGCTAAGGAATGCAATATACTGTCCAGATAATGTGATAAATTGGACAATATAGAGTTTTTTCCCGCCACATTCGGGCGGCCTGGAGGTTTTTCTTTACATTTATGCACCTTATGCAAAATGTAAATGACCGGTTTGGATGATTTCTCGATCTTATTGTAATCTCTGACTTTTTCATCAATTACACCCTTATTGGTATATAATTGCAGAAAAACATTCAATTTTTTACTTATGGCTTCTGTTGGGTCTCCTCTTAATGTTTTATATGTAGCCCGATCTTCCAGCTGTCTAATTATTTCTCCATTATAATCATTGGTATTTAAGATCATAATGCTGCCCCCCTTATCGGCGGGTTTACCACTATGTCAGCATAATCCTTAAGAGATTTTATAGCCATCCTCTCTTTTTTGGTCATGTTGACTTTTCTATTAGGTTTAAATTGCATTCTTTCAAGATTGTCTTTAACCAGACGCTCAAAAGTTTCTACGAAACATCCTTTTTTTATACTTTGGAAAGAAGGTGGACTTTTTAAACACAGAAAAATTTTCATTGTTTGACTCCACTACTTGAGGATCTGAGGATTCTTGATCTTCAAAAAACATTTTCAGTGTTAATTTCCTAACACATTTTTGGAGATCTATAAAGACCTCAAAATCATTTATTTTATTGTCGGGGGCGAATTTAAGTCCCTTTTGAAGGACATTAACTTCGTCCTCATTGAGGAGATAACTACTCAAGTTGTAGATTTTATTTTTCCCCACTGCTTCCACTGAGTGGTTACTCTCCCCCTCATTTTGCGAATGGATAGAGTTTTTAGTTTTCCTTTCTAGTCTCGCTAATTTAGAGGATTCTGATTTCCCAGAGCCCCTATTGCCTCTAGTTCTCTTTTTACTAGGTTAAGCTTCTAGTTTGATGGGTAATCTCTTCTCTCTAAAAAATGGCGATGTTCCATTCTTTGTTTTGGGGTTTCAATTTGATTCCTTGCCCTCCAATTATTGTAATTTCTATCATAGTGGTGTCTCTGATAGTCACTTCTCTCTATCGGCATATATATATCTCTATTATTCCTTCCATTATATCTGTATTTAGATGTCTCCTCGTAATTCCTGTTTTGATTTGATATGGGGTTCAAACCTCATGTCTTTTCCTGATGGTCCTAGGTGTAAATTTAGTAGTGTCAACAGGTTTTTTATCTTTTGTTTGATTAATAACCTTTTTAGTGGGTTTATTATATTGTATTCCTGTTTTATAATCTTCAACATCCCTCAGATATATTTTATTTTTTTTATTTCTAAGATCTCTCTAATTTTTCTCCACTTTATTTGTAATTCTCTCCTCTATTTCTATAAATTCTTTTGCTTTGGAGTGTGGGTCTACCAAAGATTTATATGCTGAAATTTGGTGCTCATTTTTTCTGATTTCTATTTTTATATTTGATGATCAATTCCATTAATTTTGTGGAGCAAGAGTCCAAAATATTCAGCCACTCTATCTTAAAGTCCTCAGACTCTGTTTCGAAAGAGGGTGATTTATCTATACGTAAACCTCTGAGAACTATTTTTTCAGAGCAGTATTTCTCTAGATTTCCCACCATAATCTCCCCTCCTTTAATAATGCTTTTTCAAGCCTATACATTGCTCCTTCCATATTATCATCAATATTAAATCCTTATCCCTGCTTAGCAAATACATCAAAAGTAACCCTAAATTTGTGTTTGGAGGGCCAAAAAGTTAATAGATATGATTGTAAGCAGTGCCATTAATACACCAGTACCTTATAACTAGAGACAGGATTATATGCATTTGCATATTTGCATATGCATTTGCATATTTTGCCCATTCTCACTGATTATTGCATATTTTACCTAAAATCTAGTGATGCTGCATATTTTAGGCCCTGCCCCCTTCCCAACCATGAGTTACAGCACTGCGTTGCCCTGCTGCTGCTGGCGGCCAGGTAGTGGTAGAGTGTGCAGGCTGGGGCAATATGTGTGCAGTGTGGGGAAGCTTGGATGTACGATGTCTGACACTGCTCTAGGCTGCCAATCTATGTTGATAAAAGTCAGTCGGGGTGGATGCTATTACGAAGCTCCTGAACCTTTGCCTGCCCCTGGTCTGGGACTTTACACCAAGAGACAGACTTCTTTTAGCAGAGGAGGCGGGCAGAAGGGTTGTGACATCACGCAGCAGAAATGCTGCGTCACAGTGAGTATGCGGTGCAGGGAGGAAGCCTTCCACTGCGCTGCCCTCACACGCTATGCTGACATTTGATCCATCGGTGCTGGAGATGAAGGTCCGTGTAGTTGATGCAAGAGCAGCTTTGGACGCTGCAGTCTGCTGTAGCAGCCAGGAAGAAAAAAAATCCTGTGTACAGCACTAGACATCTGCAGATGCTGTGGGCCTATTTTTGAGGTTTATTTGCAACTAATTTTATGCTGATTTTTTACTTAATAAGTTAAAAATTACTTTTTTTATTATTTAATGTAGCATATTTTAACACTTTTCATGCATATTTTAAGTATTTTTCATGCATATTTGCATACCTCCCAACTTCTGTCCGGAGGAAATAAGGACACTCGCGCGGCTTCGCCGCGCGAGCGTCCGAAAAGGGGGTGGGGCGTATGCAAATGAGGGCGCGGCTTATGCTAATTAGCCGCGACCTCATTTTCATACGAGAATAGACGCTGTGCGCATGCGCACAGCGTCTATTCTACTACATTGGGGGGTCTCCCAACTGCCACCCCCCGCAGCGGGACAATGCCTGCCACGGGTGGGACAGCGGGACAAGACCCGAAAATCGGGACTGTCCCTCTAAAATCGTGACAGTTGGGAGGTATGTATTTGCATGCATATTTCAAGCTTTTTATGTTGCATATAATCCTGTCACCGCTGTTCCCAAAAACAGCAGGACACTTGTGGCTGTGGACTTCATTCCATCGGTCCAGACCACAATATAGAGAGGACTCTAACTCCCTGCGAATTGGAACCCAACCCACTGGGCTCCATACAGGTCATTTTATCATCTGGGACAACCAACCATCCAATTGATTGGACAGACCATTGATCCAACTTGTTCCAGCACAAGTGGAGAACACGCCTTGGAATACCTCCAGTGGCCACGGAATTTAAATCCATCCCTCTCCAGGCCACCCATTAGTGAGTACCCATCGCAAATCCATAGGGTGCTCCATTTGTTTCTCTCTAGCCCATTGGGGCTCAACATCACCACCCCAAACCACGGGAGGAGTACCCAGACCCATTGGACATCGCCCAATCAACTTGCCATCAGCGGGACAACCTAGTGCACCGCACCATTGCCCATGGAGTGGTAACTATACCAATCACCCAATTGTGCAATTTTATTGCTATAGTGCAAAAACGGAAAAGACTAGTCCAGCAAGTAGAGAGTGTTTTTATTATTATTTTATTTTTTATTATTCATTGTTTATTGTTCATATGTACATGATGCATTTGAACTCTTTTAAGCCAATACTGTCCACACAGGTAATTTAGTAATATTAAAATTGTTTGTAAAGATCATCCAATCTGTTCATCCATTTTTAACAACTATTAACTTCAGCGCTGCTACAGAACTTAGGGCCTTATTTTGGTTCATTCTTTCTGACAAAATCCTTCTTAGATGGGCAAAACCATGTGCACTGCAGGTGGGGCAGATGTAACATGTGCAGAGAGAATTAGATTTGAGTGGGGTTTTACTTCAAAGTGAGATCTATATTGCAGTGTAAAAATAAAGCAGTCAGTATTTTCCCTGCACAGAAACAAAATTACTCACCCAAATCTAATTCTCTCTGCACATGTTACATCTGCCCCCCCTGCAGTGGCCATGGTTTTGTCCATCTAAGAAGGATTTTGTCAGAAAGAATGAACCAAAATAAGGCCCAGTTCTGAACCCTTTTTGTTTTTCCTAGTTTATTGGGTACAACTAACCCGTCAGAGCAACTGCCACCTTCAACACCACCCATATCTTGCGCCCCTTGGTGAACACCCCCACACGGTGCTCACCAAACCCCTTGTCTTTTTCAGTTGCAGGGGGTAACACCCCTTTCTTTGTCATTTACTCATTGGTAAATACTGACCAGTTCTGCCTTGTCTCTGTTTCCATATGATTGGATGAAGCTACGCCGGTTTCTGGCTTTGGAAATATTGACATCCTTTATACCAAGACAGTGCAAGTGTACACATCGGGTGACATTCTATGGGATGAGATTTGCGTTTTTTGGCGTTAATTATTTAACAAAATGGCGACATCGCATTTTTCCATCAAATTGCCAATTTAATAGGAAGCGCTAAGGGACTGAAATCGCATATTTTGTGCGTTAACGCATGCGGACCAAAAGTGCGAGATTAATTCGCATTTATATTGCATCCAGATGTTTTCGTACAGAAAAATATACAAATCGCTTATTTAATGCAATGCGCTTTCGTAAATCGCACTTTTTAGGTGTCTAATAATCGCACTTATTTCAGACCAGGTTCTGTTTGGCGATTTGAGCCAGAACTCATTTTGGTCAAGTGCACACATGGTTAATTTCAGCACAGGTGCCCTCATTTTCACTCGCAAACACCCCTACATAAACCCCAACATCATTAAGGACACCTGTGAGGGTTTGAGACATGGAGATTTTGCAGAGTGGTTTGGAGTTGCTTATCTGTGATGTGGCCCATTTGGAGGAGCTGCGCAGGAGGGAGGAAGCTGCGCGCCAGATGCAGGTAGCCCCCCGACTACTGCGTACCCCACGTATGTATCGTGCTCGGCTGTACCTGGACTCCCTCTCGGATCAACAGGTTGTGGGGATGTTTAGGCTGAACCCCATTAACCTGTTGGACTTATATGGGCAGGTGAGAGATGATTTGGACCCTTTTTGGGGAGCCAACTATGCAGTGTCTGGCCTGCACAAATTAATGTGTGCCCTCTACTATTTGGCCACAGGCTCCACTCAGTCTGTGACCTCATGGGCCTTGGGGGTATCACAGGCCACTTTCTCTAAGCATTTTACTCAAGTGTTACTTGCTTTAAAGAAGTTGTGGCGCACATACATCATCAGCCGTTACTTTTCTGGTAAGCACATGTGCCCCGTACTCCAAAATGTACCTGTGCTGTAAGTGTACTCATTAACAAATGTGTGACCAATACCATCTGCTTCCACCCACATTTAGCCTAATACACAGAGCCCAACGGATGCAGATGGTGGTGCTGACCTATCCCTTGCTGGTATCTAGCTTGTAAGTACATTTGATACATGTATGAATGAAGTTTGCAGTCAAACATGGCTCACTGGTGTTGTGGAACTACACATGTCAGCATGCCCTGACACACTACAACCATTACAGTCCAAACCATGAGTGTCAGAGCCTGCTGGAATATGTAGATCCACAACCTTTGCCGGCCAAGGAGTTACCCCACACTACTTTAGTGCAATCCCATTGTCATATACCATTACAATATGTTATAATTCACACAATAATTGGTTTTTATAAAAATACACAAACACAATGGTATGCGGTTAGACATTTTTACTTCTGCCTACTTTGTCAGACGCAATCTGCATTTTTGCAGGTGAAACATAACAACTGTGGGGGCATGTTACAAGATGTTTTGGATTTTACAAAATTAACAAACATATATATGAGCTACCTTCTCCCAGCATCAGGCACCCCTACACCACTTCTAGAACCTGCACTAAGCCCACCACGGGTCCTAACACTGCGCCGGGGTGGGGAAGTGGGGGAGCCACTTATTGGAGTGCTGGATACACTGCTAAGGGTTGATGCTGCGCCACCTCCCACATTGGCTTCCAGCTGCTGTATTTGGGCCTGCATACCTATTAAGGCATTGGTCTGCGCTGTGCATGATTGGCTTAGTGCAGCTATACTTTGCGCAAGGCTGCCAATATGGCTATTCTGCTCCCTTACAGCAGAAGTTAAATCTGCAAAACGGGTGTCAATGCTGTTAGCAATGCGCACATGAGTGCCTACACCTACCCGTACACTACGTGCAATTTTGCGTAATTGAAGAAAGGTGTCACGCATGTACCCCTGGATGTTACCTATTTGCAGGCTTTGGGAGGCCATGAATTCTATCTGTTTGTCCTTGAAATTGACCAAGGAGTTAGCTACTTGGGAAGCAGAAGCTGCTGTATGGGGTGTGTTTGTGGGTGGGGGTGGGTTGGGAGACACCCCACTTGGGGGAAGATCACTCTGTGATGAGGTCTGTATTTCTTCCTCTGCCGCAAAGGTCTCGACCGGTTCAAGAATGATGTCCATTTCGTCTAACACCATCATTGAAGAATCTGTTTGGTTGGTCCCTAGTTGTATAGTACCTGTGGATACAGATGAAGAGGTAAGTACTGATGCATATATAGGCCACACTGTCGTCTATACTGTTTTAGAAAGGGCTTGAGATGCTGGAGGCACATACCTAGGGGTGTTATGTACTTACACATGTACCCCGATACAGCATGTCACATTGACATTAATAATATGTCACATGCCTAGCTCAGATGACATTCATTTCCGTTGCAATGTAGCCGCAGGAGATGAATGTAGTGTGAGATATTGTTGATGTGATATGGGTGTGTGTACTGTATGTGTAATGGCGTGTTTTTTGTTCATTTACCTGCTTCCGCAGATTCTGCAGCAACGGGCCTTCTGTTCTTGGATAGCGCAGCACTTCGGGATGGACAATCTGTACAAGGAAAGATGGGCAGCCATTATGGACCTTACAATGGATAAGCATTTACAAAAACCATGCATTCAAATGACTATAATGGACAATACTTCCTTTGGATAAGGACTGCATTATTTATTCACCACAATTTTTTTTTTCACACTATTATTTGGTAAAATTATTATTAAATTAGTTGCCACATGACAACTCTTGGATAATCTGTGGTATGTAGTCATGGCAGGTAAACCACCAGTACACCTCTGTGTTTTTGGCCACATACATGTTAGGCTGCTAGAAAGAATGTTAGAGTGTTGATCAATATGAGCAGTTGTGGAACTACAGGGCCCAGCATCATGAGCAATTTGAAAGTAGGAGCAGGCAATTTCTTGTGCATGACCTTGCTGGGCTATGTAGTTCCACAGCAGCACTTTACTTAGCATAACAATACAAGTGAACATTATAGTTATAAAACATTGGCATGTATGTTTAAGATTGCATGGGGTCACACTTACCAGCTCTGGATGGCGTTTGCGGCCTATCAGTATCCGCCACGTGCATGCCAGGCAGGACCTCAGGGGGTATGATGCGCTTCAACTTCACCTCATACGAAGTGTAGCACATAGTGGTGGGGCTTCCTCCTCCAGTCTTGGTGGCCTCCTCCAACTCCATGGCCATTTTACTTTTCAACTGCCTTTTGATGTCGTTGAATCTCTTTTTTACATTGCGGACCAGGCGCTTGTGCTGACTGACAGCGTTCACCGCCTGGGTGATGTCCTTTCACATAGCCCTTTTGCGCTGTGCAGTGGTCTTGTGGTGAGGTTTGCCAAGCAAACGGTCAAACACTGGCATGATAGCCCGGACAAGTGCAGCATTTTCCTCATATGAAAATTTGACCTTCCGGCCACTTTTGGTGCGGCCAGCTTCCACCTCCTCCTCCTCCTTCTCATTTTCTACTCCAGCCATGTAACCCTCCTCCTCCATGCCAGTGTCTTCCTCCTCATCACCTCCATCTTCCTCCACCTCTGACATGTGGCCCTCCTGCAGCTGGTGTGGGATATAAATACATTAGAGACTGTACAAAGAAGGGCAACTAAAATGGTGCATGGCCTACATCACAAAACGTACCAGGAAAGACTAAAAGATCTTAATATGTATACTTTAGAGCAGAGAAGGGAAAGGGGAGACATGATAGAAACTTTCAAATATATCAAGGGTTTTAACAAGGTCCAGGTGGGAGACATTCTTCACAGGAAGAGGAGCAGCAGAACACGAGGACATGCACTGAAACTAGAGGGAGGAAGATTCAGGGGAAATTTGAGGAAGAATTACTTCACAGAAAGAGTAGTAGATAAGTGGAATAGCCTCCCATCAGAGGTGGTAGAGGCAAATACAGTAGTACAATTTAAACATGCTTGGGATAGGCATATTGATATCCTTACAAAAAAATAAGGATCAAATATGGTTCGAGGTAACATGTTTAAAAAAGGGGCAGACTAGATGGGCCAAGTGGTTCTTATCTGCCGTCAAATTCTATGTTTCTATGGTCAAGGTCTTGGCTATAGGATGGGGATGCCAGCGGATCCTCCTCCTGCTGGGGCTGGACGCCCAGGGCATGGCCTGGGGCTGGCCTTGCTGTGGCCATGCTGCCTGCCACACTGCTGGCTCTCCCACTTGGCTGGCTGCTGCCACTGCTCCCTCTGCCACTGCTCCCTCTGCCACTGCTTCCTCTGCCACTGCTTCCTCTGCCACTCCTCACTCTGCCACTGCTCCCTCTGCCACTCCTCACTCTGCCACCAACACCTCTTCCTCTACTCACACTGCCACTGCTCCTCTCCATGCTCCTTACTTCCTATCAAAGAGTGAAATGGCGCCAATGCCCCTTTATATAGGGGGTGTGATGCATAATGGAGGGGACAGAGGTGGGCCAATAGGTTGGGGGGTTCTTACTCATGCGGAGACAGTTTTGTAAATCGCACTCCCGTTGGTCCAAAACTCGCACATGACCGGCGGAAGAACTCACACTTTTTTGTTACTTAAAATCGCACCACTTCGCCGCAAATCGCAACACTTCGCACTTTTCAGCCTCCAAAGCGCATCACATTAAATATGCAAATTATGACTGAAAAATGCTATTTCAAAAAGGGCGAATAGCGGCGATGTGGTGCGTTAAAAAAACATGCGCATTTATCTCATCCCATAGAATGTCAACCATCATTTTTGCATTGGGACTTTGAATGTGTGAAAGGGATATAATTGTATTGTCACTACTGCACATCTCACTTGGGGGCTTATAGAACACAATCCACAGAAAATGTTTGAAACATCATCCTTTAGTAACATAGGCGAATCTAAGGGGTGGTCCGGGGGTGCACCGGACCACCCATTAGACTGCCCGGACGTTTTGTTATCTGTACCTACAGTATACCTTTAAGGGCCCAAAGCTAGCTGCCCTCCATTGACAAGGGCCAGGAGGGGATGCAGTCATGTGCTGGGCGAATCCCTGCCATTGGTTGGTGTGGTCGCCGCATCACAGCATCCCCTCCCACACTCCCAGTAATGCTGTGAGGGGTGGGCACTGTCGAGCATCAGAGGTGGCGTGTCTGAGGACTCTGGGCGGGCAGCCACAAGAAGCGTTACGCTACTGCCGCCATCCTCCTCATGTCGCCAGTCTGCTCCTGACTCTGAGCCTCCTCCTGTCCTGGCTGGCTCCCCTCAATCAAGCTCCGCGGCCCTTCAAAATTAAAGTAAGCAGCTTCTGCTGCCAGCTGGGCTATTTGATTTGCCCCCTTTTAACCTAAGTGCACTTTCACCATCCAACCTCTCCTCCTTTTATTCTATCACCCTCCATGTACTATCTAGGTATCTGTATTATTGCTATGTTCTGAAATATGGTATATGTTATGTGTGTGTGTGCGTAACACAGTGTATGTGTAATTATATATATATATATATATATATATATATAAATAATCACTCAGGGGGAGTGAATTGCCCTGTTAAACAAAGCCCCCTAAAATGAGGCCACGCCCCATTTTTGCACGTGGCTTTGCCGTGCCCAGATCCAGTCTGTTATTGTTTTCATCTGGGACCACCCATTTCTAGATTTGCCTAGGTTTAGTAAATACAGTATATAGCTTGTGGTCAAACTGGAGATACTAATAGTTTATTCATTGGGCAGTATTCAATGAGAAAAGTTCTCCGTGTTTTGTGGAGAACTTGTGCTTTGTTCGCCTTGGACGGAGCATTTTGCTCTCCAAAAGCGAGCAACCCTATTCAATGTGAAATGTTCTCCGTCTTTCTAAGTGATTTTCTCTGTGTCTCTCCGTGTAGCAATTCTCCATCTTTTGATGGGGAGCTGGAATGTGAACTTTTAAACTAAAAGGTTTTTTTAAGAAATTTTGGTGTCAAAAAATCAGTTTTTTTTTCTGTGAAGGGGCATGTTATTTTTATTAATGTGCTTATAGCACATGAATATATATTTAATTTAAATTATTTAATTTAAATTTTTTTTTTTTTTTTTTACACAGTGCAGCCAGCAGGGGGCCGGAGCGCTCGAGCCGCTCATTACATATTCATATATTCACTGCACCCGATCGTTAGTATGCACGAACGGGTGCAGTGAATACTGGGTCCCCCGCTGGCTATAGGGGGGGGCAGGCTGTGCTGCCTGGGTCCCGGAGAGCCCCCCTCCTCTCCACATTCCTCTGGAGCAGCCAGGGAGACTTTTATCTCTCTGGCTGCTTCCGGCTCCCTGAAAGCTCCCTGCTCCCTGCAGGGGTTAAGACTCGCCGCGAGTGGCGGCGAGTCTTAACCACATTGAATAGAGGGAGCAGGAGTGGCAGCGAGCCCTCCGGAACACGGAGAGTGCATGGAGAGTGAAATAAAACGCTCTCCATGCACGGAGAACTTGGTCATTGAATACTGCCCATTGTGTGTCTTAATCAGCTTAAGTATCTACTGTGTACATTTACTAGCAATTGTTAATATATACACAAAATACCAAGTCAGCCACCTTAAGGGTGTAACATTTTATTTATTTATTTACAGTTTCTTATATAGCGCATACAAATTCCGCAGCGCTTTACAGAGCATAGTTATGAGCAAACAAAACAAAATTACATTACAAGACAGTTTAGGACAAGTACATGGTTAATACAGATAGTTGCATCAGGGGACAGGACACTGAAGCAATTATCAGGGTGGCAGTGGTTTATATATTCTAAGAAAGGCACATGAGGAGAGAGGGCCCTGCCCGTGAGAGCTTACATTCTAAAGGGGAGGGTTAGACAGACAGGGGTAACACAGAAGGGGGAGAGGTGAGCATAAACAGGTTAGGATGAGAGATGGTCAGGTTTTATGCAGGAGGGTCGGAAGAGGTCAGTTTAGTGTTTGATATTTTAAGTCTAAAAAAGCGCTGGGTCATCCAAGAGTAGACAGCAGAGAGACAGTTGGAGATATGAGTTAGGATGAAAGGAGAACGATCAGGAAACGAGGGGTAGATTTTAGTATTTTCGGCATAGTGGAAGTCGAGTGAGCAAAAAAAGTTCACCCAGAGAGGACATGTAGAGATAGAGAAGAGGGCCAAGAATAAAATAATCAGGGACACCTACTCTCAATGGAACAGCAAGAGAGGTAAAGTCATTAGAGGTACAGCTGGGCATTTTCAAAACGGACAGTGCAAGTACAAGCATAAAGAGTGATATTCAAAAAGTTTTAGCAGATGGAGAAATGGTGATATCACAGCTGAATAGGCAGATTTAGCAGCCAGGAGAGTAGTATGATGTGAGAATTAAGTGAGCTCACCCAGAGGCAGAACTCTGGGAGGCAAAGGAGTCATCTGCCGCCGGGCTCCTGCTCCCAAGGGGGCACCTCTCCTCCCCTGCAAGTTTGAATCACTTAATTTAAATCCATTGTTAACGGTTCTGTGGCTGACTGCCCCTCCTAGCAGGACCATAGATGTCACATTCTCTTCATTTTAAACATAATATACATAACATATATTTATATAAGGTGCTGTGTGTGTGTGTGTGTGTGTGTGTGTGTGTGTGTGTGTGTTTGTGTGTGTACCAATATTTATCTTGCCTCCAGGCAACTGGGACGAACTTACACCACTGAGCTCACTCAAAGCAGTCTCTTTGTTTTCTGGGTTGCTGGTGTCTTTCTGATTCACTTTGATACGAAGATGTTAAGTTGGTTGGCAGTTTCTAATATGACAAACTAACAATGAATGAAATCATTACAAAAAGTTGATCACACAAGACTAAAGCCCCGTACACACGGGGGAGATAAAATGCTCAGCAGTATATGGCTGAGCAATATATTGCTCAGTTTCTCCTTTTCATCAGCGACCAGAGATGGTCGCTGATGAAAGGGAACCTCTGCTGGGTGGTGCCGCAGAGGTAATCAGCTGGTCGCAGGAGCATGTTCCTGGAACCAGCAATTACAATGGGGCTGAAAACGGGAGCGCGCACGCCTGCGACCATATTTCCAGCGATTTCAGCCCCTATCGCCCCCGTGTGTACACAGCTGGTTGGTGGGGGTGTGCTATCACTGGACAATGGCCTTTATTCAGATCTGATCGCAGCACAAATTTGGTTGGAAAATGGGCAAAACCATGTGCACTGCAGGAGGGGCAGATGTAATACGTGCTGAGAGCTGGTGACCATATTGCCAGTGATGGGAGTGTAAAATCAATAAATCGCAAGGTGCGCTCTCCCGTTTTCAGCCCCGTTCTAATGCTGGCTCCTGCGACCAGCTGATTACCTCTGTGGCACAGCCGGCAGAGGTTTCTTTTCATCAGCGACCATCTCTGGTCGCTGATGAAAAGGGGGCATTGAGCGATATATCGCTCAGTGATATTTTGCCAGGCAATATATTGCCGGGCGATATATATCACCCCGTGTGTACGCACCTTTAGATGGACAAAACCATGTGCACTGCAGGGGGGCAGATGTAAAATGTGATGAAAAACTATTATCTAATACCGTGGAACTATGAGTCCCAGCAAGCCTCCCCCGCATGCTGGGACTTGTGGTTCTCCAAGTCCCAGCATGCGGGGGAGGCTTGCTGGGACTCATAGTTCCACGGTATAAGATAATAGTTTTTATCTTATTTTTTTACACCATTTATCAGCTCAATGCCCACCGCCCAGGGGCATTGAGGACAGCCTCGGGCTTCAGCATGGGCAGGTAAGTTCTGGAGGGAGGGGGACCCCTTCTTTAAGGGGGTCCCCACTCCCCCATGACCCCTGCCCATGCTGACCGGTCAGGGGGATGAATGGTTTGGCCGGGGGACTTGTATAAAAAGTCTCCCCCCGGCATTACCCTGCTGGCTGGTTGGGCCCGGTGCTGGTTCTTGAAATACGAGGGACCCCTAGTCATTTTGTCCCCTGTATTTTGGGAACCAGGACCGGCCCTTGAGCCTGGTGCTGGTTTATAAAATCAAGGGGAACCCTATTTGTTTTGCCCTGTGATTTTATGAAACCAGGGCCGGCTCTTTGAGCCAGGGGCTGGTAATGCTTAGGAGGGGGGACCTCACGCCGTTTTTTTTTTTTTCGTTTTTTTTTTACCACAAATCGCAACTTTTGAAATGTGCACATTTTCATGACTTAAAATCGCCACAAATCTCACCATCTCGCACTTTTTATCCGCTTATGCGCATTCCATTAAATATGCGATTTACACATGAAAACTGTGGGAAAAAAAGTGTGATTTGCGGCGATATGGTGCTATTTTAAAAAGTGTGAAAAACTCTCATTCTATTAAATGTCACCCCAAATGTTTGTATACCGTGAGGACAATTTCCCTTTGAGATTATTTGCATTGATACTGTATATTCTGGTGTAGACCAGTAGGCACCAGCGTAATGTAAAATGGAGTTTATTCATTATAAAGCTTAGTAAACGTTCTGTCTGGCTTCACAGCACAGGAGCAGGATATCTTCTCCTCTTTAATTGGTAGGAATATATAGCACAGGAGGGACCTGGATTTTATGGGTTGGGATCATTTGGTCCACAGCAAGTTGGTCAACAAGCATTAGGTCGACACCACTAGGTTGACATGGTTGTAAGTTGACATGGGACAAGGTCGACATGGGTTTATGTAGACAGGTCAATAGGTCGACACAAGCATACGGTCGACAGTGTCTAGGTCGACAGTTAAAAGGTCGACATTGGGTTTTTCACTGTTTTTTTTACCCGACACAGTCGACACGATCACAGTTTCTAGTGCATCGCTTCACTCACAATGCCACTTTTTCGGGTTTTGGATCTGGATCTCCCTTCGTGTTTTGGATCTGGATTGGTTTTGGCAAAACCACCCTTGTGGGTTTTGGTTTTGGTTTTGGATCTGGATTTTTATAAAAAAATGCTAAAAATGGCTAAAATAACAGAATTTGGGCCTGTTTTTGCCCCTAAAGTATTATTAACCTCAATAACATTAGTTTCCACTCATTTCACCTTACACTTCCAACCCGGCACATCTTGGAAGCAGAGCGGCACTGCAGGGGCAGACAGGGTGGCAGTTTAATAAACCCCAAAAAAGAGAAATGCTCCAAAGAGCAAAAAATACAAAGAGGTAACGGCCTTGTCATGACTGGTGGTAGCAGCTTCAGCACTTCTATCAGGTTGCTGATCTCCCACTTTTCCTCCTCCATCATCCTCCAAAAATGTGTTTTTATTTTATTTATTACTTTTATTTATTTTCCTTACTTTACACTGGACACAGCCTGTCACACTGGACACAGCCCCTTGGACACTGGACACTGCCCCTGGACACTGGACACAGCCCACAATAGACAAGCAATATACTGTTAAGGCGCTGAATAGGGTCAGCCAATACACTAAAACCAGGTATTATCAGCCTGGTAACATAAGATATACAGTAAAAAACGGGGTTTTTAGTGTGGCGCCCCTCAAGTGGGAATGATGGTTGTATTATTCAAAAAAGAGAGACCATACCGTCTCCTCGTGGTACAATCATGTCCATTAGGGGCGATGGAAATGTGATATGTGAAGTTCACAATGTTCAGTTGAAAACCGGACCATAAAAAGAGAAGATAAACAAACAAAAAATAGTCTCAGTCTCCGAGATGTCACACGCTCTCAAAATGATGTTGGGAGATATATGGGGTCCTTCTATGTACCCGGGTGTCTTCTTTAATTGTTTAGGGAACACCTCGTGTGGTCAAATGGAGGGCCTGCTCACATGTATGCTTACATATGCATCTCGGGTGGTAAACCTATCAAGGTATCTTTTCTTGAAACACCACAAATTCTCCTGTATGAACGATCTGGCTCCCAAATCTCAGTCGGGGGTGTAGTTTATCACAATCATGAAAAAGAAATGATTTTTCAAGATGGTTTTAGTAGGCATTCATACCCACATATATATTCTAGTAGTGAACCAGGGGAATGAATAGGGTCCTTTCTAAAACCCAAAGTGTTGTCTTTATTTGAATTTAGGGGTCACCTCGTGCAGGCAGTACGTCTCTTAGCTTACATGTATGCTTACATATGCAAACAAGGGAAACACTTATCACGGTATCTTTTTACGATATCACATTCATTCTCATCCACCTCCAGAAAATGTGCTTACGTGTATGCTCACTTAAGTACGAATGTGGATCCTCTCATCAAGGTATCTTTCATATCTCAAATAGAGGGGATGTCCATCCAATATAATATCCACAAAACAAGTCTTTTTATTTTCCAAACAACACACGACAGAAAAAATATATGTAAAAGTCTGTAAAAAGCTGATCTTTTTAAAGCCTCCTTTTCTCCTCACTTTGTCACTGGGAAAAAGACCAACGGGTCGAAACGCGTTGGTGCGGTACCTCCTGGCCATTTGCTGTACAACTTTTCTTGCCTTCCTGGACACCCCAACTTTGATCTGGTGAGTCACCCCGGGTTTTTTCCATCTTACTCCCAGTGACAAAGTAAGGAGAAAAGGAGGCTTTAAAAAGATCAGCTTTTTACAGACTTTTACATATATTTTTTCTGTCGTGTGTTGTTTGGAAAATAAAAAGACTTGTTTTTTGGATATTATATTGTATAGACATCCCCTCTATTTGAGATATGAAAGATACCTTGATGAGAGGATCCACATTCGTACTTAAGTGAGCATACACGTAAGCACATTTTCTGGAGGTGGATGAGAATGAATGTGATATCGTAAAAAGATACCGTGATAAGTGTTTCCCTTGTTTGCATATGTAAGCATACATGTAAGCTAAGAGACGTACTGCCTGCACGAGGTGACCCCTAAATTCAAATAAAGACAACACTTTGGGTTTTAGAAAGGACCCTATTCATTCCCCTGGTTCACTACTAGAATATATATGTGGGTATGAATGCCTACTAAAACCATCTTGAAAAATCATTTCTTTTTCATGATTGTGATAAACTACACCCCCGACTGAGATTTGGGAGCCAGATCGTTCATACAGGAGAATTTGTGGTGTTTCAAGAAAAGATACCTTGATAGGTTTACCACCCGAGATGCATATGTAAGCATACATGTGAGCAGGCCCTCCATTTGACCACACGAGGTGTTCCCTAAACAATTAAAGAAGACACCCGGGTACATAGAAGGACCCCATATATCTCCCAACATCATTTTGAGAGCGTGTGACATCTCGGAGACTGAGACTATTTTTTGTTTGTGTATCTTCTCTTTTTATGGTCCGGTTTTCAACTGAACATTGTGAACTTCACATATCACATTTCCATCGCCCCTAATGGACATGATTGTACCACGAGGAGACGGTATGGTCTCTCTTTTTTGAATAATACAACCATCGTTCCCACTTGAGGGGCGCCACACTAAAAACCCCGTTTTTTACTGGACACAGCCCGTCACCCTGGACACATCCCCTGGACAATGGACACAGCCTCTGGACACAGCTCCTGTACACTGGACACAGCCGTCACACTGGACACAGCCCCTGGACAATGGACACAGCCTCTGGACACAGTTCCTGTACACTGGACACAGCCGTCGAACTGGACACAGCCTCTGGACACCGCCCCTGGACACAGCTCCTGTACACTGGACACAGCCGTCACACTGGACACTGCCCCTGGACACTGGACACAGCCCGTCACCCTGGACACAGCCCCTGGACAATGGACACAGCCCGTCACCCTGGACACAGCCCCTGGACACAGCCTCTGGACAATGGACACAGCCTCTGGACACCCCCCCTGGACACAGCTCCTGTACACTGGACACAGCCGTAACACTGGACACTGCCCCTGGACCTTGCCACTGGACACAGCCCGTCACCCTGGACACAGCCCCTGGACAATGGACACAGCCCGTTACCCTGGACACAGCCCCTGGACAATGGACACAGCCTCTGGACACCGCCCCGGGACACAGCTCCTGTTCACTGGACACAGCCGTCACAATGGACACTGCCCCTGGACACAGCCCCTGGACACATCTCCTGTACACAGCCCCTGTACACTGGACACAACCCCTGTACACTGGACACAACCCCTGTACACAGCCCCTGTACACTGGACACAGCCCCTGTACACTGGACACAGCCCCTGTCACACTGGACACAGCCCCTGTCACACTGGACACAGCCCCTGTCACACTGGACACAGGCCCTGTACACAGCCCCTGTACACTGGAGACTGCCCCTGGACACAGCCCCTGGACATTGGACACAGCTCCTGTACACAGCTCCTGTACACTGGACACAACCCCTGTACACTGGACACAGCCCCTGTACACAGCCCCTGTACACTGGACACAGCCCCTGTACACTGGACACAGCCCCTGTACACTGGACACAACCCCTGTACACTGGACACAGCCCCTGTCACACTTTACACAGCCCCTGTCACACTGTACACAGGCCCTGTCACACTGTACACAGGCCCTGTCACACTGGACACAAGCCCTGTCACACTGAACACAGCCCCTGTACAGCCCCTTGTACACTGGCCACTGCAGCCCCTGTACACTGGACACTGGCCCCTGCAGACCCTAATCGAGTGAGTAGCAGCAAAATAATATATTATTATTATAGCACAGCACACAGCACAGAGCACAACCACCCTCTTCCCTCTCCTATGCTGGAGTAAAGATGGCGGGGCGCGCGTGCGTCTTATATAGAATCCAGATCCCGCGAGAATCTGACAGCGCGATGATGACGTTTTGCCTCGTTTTCGGTCTGGAATTTAGGCGGGAACTCCCGAGCCGGCTCGGATCCAGACTCTGATCGCGATATTCGGATCTGTCGGATCCCGGAGATCCGGACCCGCTCATCTCTATTTTTTTACATACTTTATCCATTCAAAATGCCGGCATATGCGCTAGTATGACAGGAAAGGGCTTGCCTCACCTGCCTCACCCCACTGCACGCCACTGCTGTAGACCTAATGCTTGTGTCGACATAGACTCATGTCGACCTAGACCCATGTAGACCTAGAACCATGTTGACCCAATGGTGTCGACCTAACACCCTTTTACCCAGGTCTACTGGGCAATGGTGTGTATATAAATCTCCCTTACAATGCTTACAATTAGAGATGTGCGGCGGCCACTTTTTCGGGTTTTGGTTTTGGATCTGGATCTCCCTTCATGTTTTGGATCTGGATTGGTTTTGGCAAAACCACCCTTGTGGGTTTTGGTTTTGGTTTTGGATCTGGATTTTTATGAAAAAATGCTAAAAATGGCTAAAATAACAGAATTTGGGCCTGTTTTTGCCCCTAAAGTATTATTGACCTCAATAACATTAGTTTCCACTCATTTCTAGTCAATTTTGATCACTTCACAGCTTACAAAATTGTTTTCATTTACTGTAGTTGGGCCAAAAGGGTATACCGAGGTAGCTGGATGACTAAGCTAAGCGACAGCAGTGGGCATCACATACATGTGGACAGGGCCGTTTCTAGACAATTTAGCTCCCAGGGCAAAGGAATGAAAATGCGCCCCCCCCCCCCCAAAAAAAAAAAGTGAACACGACATAGAATAAATTGCGCGCGCGCCGAAATAGGGGGCGTGGTTTATTTTTAAAAGGGGGTGTGGCTTAATATAAGGGCGTGGTCTGGCAGGAAAACAATTACCTTACATCTCACCTTTGCAACCTGCAGGTCCAGATATTGGTTACCGCAGGAATTGTCATTGTACTGTGATGTCACTGTGTTAAGGCCACACAGTGACATAAAAATATAAAGGCCCACACAGTGACCTAGTACGCCTCACAGATCAAGGCCAAACAAAGACAGGCTACTTGAATCATTATACACTATTTATCCGTGATTCCAATTACACATGACGCCGCACACCGTGATGACAATTACACATTGTCGCACACCGTGATGACAATTACACATTACGCCGCACACCGTGATGACAATTACACATTATGTCGCACACCGTGATGACAATTACACATTACACCGCACACCGTGATGACAATTACACATTACGCCGCACACCGTGATGACAATTACACATTACGCCGCACACCGTGATGACAATTACACATTACGCTGCACACCGTGATGACAATTACACTGCACATCGTGATGACAATTACACATTACGTCGCACACCATGATGACAATGACACATTATGTCGCACACCGTGATGACAATTACACATTATGTCGCACACCGTGATGACAATTACACATTATGATGCCCGTTACACCCCACACTGTGATGGCAATTACACAATACTCCCCACACCGTAATGCCTATTACACATTATGCCCCACACGCCGCTGCCGCACAACTCATGCCGTTTACTAATATGCCCCCACAGTGGCATATATGCCCCCACAGTGCCACACATATGCCCATACAGTGCCACATATATATGCCCCCAGTGCCAAATATGCCCTAGTGCCACAGATATGTCCCCAATGCCACACATATGCCCCCACAGTGACACACAAATGCCCCCGCAGTGACACACATATGCCCCCGCAGTGACACACATATGCCCATACAGTGCCATATATGCGGCCACAGTGCCACACATATGCCCATACAGTGCCACATATATATGCCCCCACAGTGCCAGATGTGCCAGATATGCCCCCACAGTGCCACACATATGCCCATACAGTGCCACATATATATGCCCCCACAGTGCCAAATATGCCCATAGTGCCACAGATGTGTCCCCAGTGCCACACATATGCCCCCACAGTGCCACACATATGCCCCCACAGTGCCACATATATATGCCCCCACAGTGCCAAATATGCCCATTGTGCCACAGATGTGTCCCCAGTGCCACACATATGCCCCCACAGTGACACACATATATGCCCCCACAGTGCCAGCAGTACAACTTACTGTCTCTCTGGGTCTCCCCCTCCAGTCCCCCGCCGCTGCCCGCTGGTGCTGTTGGTGCTGCTGCTTTCACTGTGTCCCTGAGCCGTCAGCCATTCATATCTCGCGGGCTGGCTCCTGATTGGCTGCCAGCCCGCGAGCTCCTATGATTGGCTGACAGCCTAATGACACAGTGAGCGAGGGGATGGAGAGCGTCGCGCGTTGCGCTCCCCTCCCCTCGGAAATCACTCACGCTGTGCCTGGCTGCTCTGTTCATTGCGGACAGGGAGAGGGGGAAGAACTCGGAGGCGGCGGCGGGCGGGCGGCATTGGGGTGAGCTCAGCTGCCGGCCGGGCGCCCCTGCTGTTTAAAAGAGGTGGACAAGCCGTGCGGCGCCCCGGGCTGCTGCACGGCTTGTCCGCCTGTAGAAACGGCCCTGCATGTGGACCTTACACTTCCAACCTGGCACATCTTGGAAGCAGAGCGGCACTGCAGGGGCAGACAGGGTGGCAGTTTAATAAACTATCCCAAAAAAAGAGAAATGCTCCAAAGAGCAAAAAATACAAAGAGGTACCTTGTCATGACTGGTGGTAGCAGCTTCAGCACTTCTATCAGGTTGCTGATCTCCCACTATTTCCTCCTCCATCATCCTCCAAAAATGTGTTTTTATTTTATTTATTACTTTTATTTATTTTCCTTACTTTACACTGGACACAGCCTGTCACACTGGACACTGCCCCTGGACACTGCCCCTGGACACTGGACACAGCCCGTCACCCTGGACACAGCCCCTGGACAATGGACACAGCCTCTGGACACAGCTCCTGTACACTGGACACAGCCCCTGTCACACTGGACACAGGCCCTGTCACACTGGACACAACCCCTGTACACAGCCCCTGTACACTGGAAACTGCCCCTGGACACTGGACACAGCTCCTGTACACAGCTCCTGTACACTGGACACAACCCCTGTACACTAGACACAGCCCCTGTACACAGCCCCTGTACACTGGACACAGCCCCTGTCACACTGGACACAGGCCCTATCACACTGGACACAACCCCTGTACACAGCCCCTGTTCACTGGACACAAGCCCCTGTACACTGGACACAACCCCTGTACACAGCCCCTGTACACTGGACACAACCCCTGTCCACTGGACACAGCCCCTGTACACAGCCCCTGTCCAATGGACACAGCCCCTGTCCACTGGACATAGCCCCTGTACACTGGACACAGCCCCTGTACACTGGACACAACCCCTGTACACTGGACACAACCCCTGTACACTGGACACAAACCCTGTACACTGGACACAAACCCTGTACACTGGACACAGACCCTGTCACACTGTACACAGGCCCTGTCACACTGGACACAAGCCCTGTCACACTGAACACAGCCCCTGTACAGCCCCTTGTACACTGGCCACTGCAGCCCCTGTACACTGGACTTGTGTACAGCAGCCCCTGCAGACCCTAATCGAGTGAGCAGCAGCAAAATAATATATTATTATTATAGCACAGCACACAGCACAGAGCACAACCACCCTCTTCCCTCTCCTACGCTGGAGTAAAGATGGCGGGGCGCGCGTGCGTCTTATATAGAATCCAGATCCCGCGAGAATCCGACAACGCGATGATGACGTTTTGCCTTGTTTTTGGTCCGGAATTTAGCCGGCTCGGATCCAAACTCGGATCGCGATATTCGGATCTGTCGGATCCCGGAGATCCGGACCCGCTCATCTCTACTTACAATGCTTCTCAACTTGCAACTCTTCTTTCTTTAGTGCCTCTCCCCGAATCTTGTCATACCATGTTCGTGGGAGGGGTTCAGGTTCAGGAACACCAGAGGGAGATTCAGGGACCCTCTGCCCAACACAACTCAGACCACAAACACTACAGGAATGTATCCCACAGATCTAGTGCAAAAGCCACCCTGGCACATTTATTACAAAGGACCGGGATAACTACAGCTTTTATGCATTTTATATAGGATGAGTAATAGTGAAATCAATTAAAGAAATCATATACAAGATAGTCATGGACATCTAAACACAGCGGCGTAACTACATTTTGGGCGCCTCCCCGCCGTTAAAGGGAGGGCGCCCAGCCACTCACCCGCCCCTCCGCCCGCCGCCCGCCGCCCGCCGCACCAACCCCCGCAGTCTTACCTAGGTTCAGCACGCGCTGGTCCCGGCTCCCTTCTTCTGCTATGAGGACCACCACAAAATGTCCGCCCCCATACAGCAGACAGTTTCAGAGAACTGTGTGCTATATGGGGGCGGCCATTTTGGGGTGGTCCTCAGCAGAAGAAGGGAGCCGGGACCAGCGCATACTGAACACAGGTAAAGACTGGGGATGGGGGGGTTTGCGGGGGTTGGTGCGGCGGGCGGCGGGGTGTAACGTAACTATAGCACTGCAGCCCCCGGCGCCCGCACATGCATAGCGCCCCCCCCCCGCGGTCGCGTGGGCTGCGGTGCTATAGTTACGCCACTGTCTAAACATCTAAAATACATATAATACAGTAATCTAATTACACAGACAGTGTTCTATTAAAATAAACTGCTTATACATTCAGACTCGCTGCCACACTGTAACATCTTGCAATAACATAGTCAGTGGACAACTGCTATGGGGCCTGGTGGTTTGAGGGGCCCCAAAGCAATCCCCTGCACCCTTTATATTTTTTTCACCTTTTGTTTTGTTTTAGTCCTGCCACCGCTGGTCTGGAGCCAGTGCTAGTTCTCAGGAGATGCACCAGCGCCGGTGAGAAGGGGCAGGCTGTAAGCTTGAGACCCGGTGGCATAGAGGTACAGGAGTCCCATTTAATATCATGACTGTTGCACGCCGCCGGCCGGGTTGTAGTGCACCCGGACCGACGGCGGATGTTGCACACAGGGACGCGGCCGGGCAGCGTCCCAAGCCTCTCTCTGATTCAGGGCGTCGGGACGTTGCTAGGCAACGTCCTCAAGCTTCCGCCCGGCGGCAAATGACGCGCGCGCGCCTGACGTCAGGCGGCGCGAAATTCAAATAAATAGCCGGCATCTGCTGGGCACAGACGCCGGTTATAGCTGTATACTCAGTGAGCGTTTAGCTTTCTGCCCAGCTAAGCAGATTGCTCTGCACTCCGGTCCCATGGGCTTCCCAGCCCCCAGTCCAGTTCCTTGTTCTTCCGTGCCTGCTTCCCCCAGGCTTCCATGGAGTGTCCTGTTCTTTATCCTGCCTGCTGCCAGAAGACCTGCTTCAGCCTGAGCCTGCGCCTGGCCCACTGTCTCCATCTTTTCATGGGTCACGTAAGTGCTCCAGTGGAGCCTTGGTCTTTACTCTCTATCTCCAGTGGCTCGCCGTGGCCGTGCCCCTCTGTGGGTTCATTCGCTTTCCCTTCCATCCATCTCCAGTGGCCTGCCGTGGTCGTGCCCTTCCGTGGGTACATTCTGGTTATCCTCCTTTATTGTATCCTTATTGTGCCCTTGTTCTTTCTCTTTTTTCTTTTACTAGTATCTTTCTAGCAGGGAGTATCCTCTAGTACCATCCTAGTTTTGAGGAGTCGCCGTTCCTGGGGCGTAGCCTGCTGGGGACTCCTCTTCCCATTTATTTGTGTCTGCGACTTGGTCGCATCCCGGTTTGGCCTGGTGCCGGCAGTCAGGGGTCAACTCCCAGCTAGGCCCTGTAGTTAGCGGTCCTCTTGGGTACCCTGTGGCGATCGTTTACCCCTTGTCAATACATAAGACCTGGCTGCATCGGGGTCGGAGCGGGCCTAACTTGCTCCTTCGGACACGGCGGCCACAGGTGAAGCCTAGCTCTGCAGGGGTTTACCATCTGCTTCAGGGACTCAACAGAGTTAGAGTAGCATCCGCTGTGGCCGTCCTAACCGGCGGTCCCGGCTACGGGCTCACACCTGACCACCTGCCTTCATCCACCAACCTTTGCTCCTTGTGCCGCAGTAGGCATCGTAACAATGAGATGCTCCAGCGCTGATGAGAAGGCGCAGACCTCTGCCTCGATGCGCTGGAGCTCGTGTCGGGGTCCCAGAAGACACTACAAGGTGCAGAGGTAAGAGGAGACTGCAGGGAAGAATGAGACCTGCCACAGGAAATAATTGTGTTGTGCGTTCTGCTTTTCGTGGACAATGTATTTTCAATGCATTTTAATGTGTCAGTAAATATTCAAGATGCCACTAGTGTATGCAATTTGTACTGCAATCAGATCTGAATAAGGGCCAATTGGAGCAGGGACATGTGGCTGTGTTCTCCCCTGTTATATATACTGAGGTAACTCCAATGCTTTCCTTCAGCATTTGTTACACTTTCCACTGTAAACTTCTTCTGTGCATTTAACACACTAGTCCTTCATATTCCAGTCCCCAAATTCCCGTCTATCACTCCCTGAACTATCAAACTATCTAACTATCCAAATTCCTCTCTCTAACCTCCTCTCTCTGCCTCTCCCAGTGGTGTGACTCCGCTACTATGATGAAGGCCAGGGCCTTGACCTTGTTTTCACCAGGCTGTGCTCAGTCTCTGATTTTACTAACACTCCCTTTCTGATCAAAATCTCATTACCCTCTCGCTCTCCTCCATTACCCCTAGTTCACTGAAACGGAAATCATGCATGCCTACTCTAACCCGCAGAAATACTAATGCTATTAATTTTCCACAACTTTCCACCTCTATGCAACAATAGCTCTCTCTAATTCCTACATTTACCTCTCCCAACTCTGCTGCTTCCTACCTGTACCTGACTCTTGAAACAGACCTTGATGAAGTGGCTCCAGCTACCCATTACACCCCCCTCAGGCTTAGATGCCAGCCGTGGCACACCAAAATGATAAGACAACTACGAACTCAGTCACGTAAAGTAGAACGCCAATGGCGTAAATCTCGTAATCTGACGGATTTCCTCACACATAAGTCTATGTCTATGATTTCCTCACACATAAGTCTATCTACCACTCCAACTGCAATGCTTTGGACACTGCTAAACAAACATACTTCCAATCTCTCATCTCTTCGCATGCCACCATCCCTAAGCAACATTTTAACACATGTAAGTCTCTTCTGTACCTTCCCCCTCCTTCCTCTCAGCTACCATCAGTGCACAAGAACTAGCCTCCTACTTTAAGGACAAGATTGATAATATACAAGATGAAATGGTATGCTCATCCACAACCTCTAACCCTCTTTCTTCCCCACATGAACCCTCTGGCACTTTCTCTTAATTTGAGCTCACAAATGAAAAGGAAGTTTCCACATTCTTCTTATCCTCCTACTCTACTACCTCTCCTCTTGATCCTATACCTGCACAAGTCATTAAAACTCTGTCTCCTGTGCTTGTCCCAACTTAACTAAAATCTGCAATCTCTCTCTCGATACTGGTACTTTTCCTTCTTTGCTCAAACATGCAGTGATTACTCCCATTCTGAAAAAACACAATTCTGACCCTAACTCTCTCTCTCTAACTATCGTCCTATCTCTCAGCTCCCATGCCTCTCCAAGCTACTGGTGAGACTTGTCTACTCTCGCCTCACACACTTTCTAATCTCTCACACATTGGGTCAGATGTATCATAGCAGCGCTTATCGCGCCGCTATGATATTTCCTGCTTCGCCTCAATAGCGAGGCGAAGCAGGAAGGGACATCGACAAGATGTATTAACATCTTGTCTGCCGAAGCGGGGGAGCGTTAACTCCCCCCTCCAGCGATGTCCCTTTCTGGTGATAGCGCATCAGTTAATACTGATCTCCTGTCCCCCGGCCGGCCGCACTGGGCATGCGCGGGATCTCGCTGTTCACGCGAGATCTCCAGCGCAGCCCAAGCCAGACGCAGGGCTAGCGTTGTCCCCATAGTGGGGGATAGGACAACGCTAGCCCTGAGCTGGCGAAGCGGCCGGGGCGAATTAACGCCTTGAAGGCTGTTAATACATCGCCCCGGCCGTTAATCCCTGGGGGGGATTGCAGGGACAGCCCCGCCGAGCGTAACTCGGCGGGCTGTCACTAGCGCACGTTAGGTGCGCTAGTAATACATTAGGGACAGACGTAATCCCCCCCAGTTAACCAGCGTTAAGTGCATTTTTGCACTTAACGCTGGTTAATACATCTGCCCCATTATTAGTCGCGCTTCAGTCAGGCTTTCGTTCCCAACACTGCACTGAGACAGCACTGACTAAAGAGGTGAATGATCTGGCAACTGACAAGTCTAAAGGCCATTACTCACTACTTATTCTTCTAGATCTTTCTGCTGTGTTTGATGCTGTTGATCATACTCTTCTCATAATCTTCTCATACAAACACTGCACTCTAGGTCTTAATGATACAGCCCTTTCCTGGTTCACATCTTACCTATCTGATCGCTCTTTCAGTGTTCGCTTCTCTGACTCTACTTCCTCTTCACTACCTCAGTCAGTCGGAGTTCAGCAAGGCTCAGTCTTAGGTCCTCTGCCTTTCTCAATATATACCTCATCTCTTGGCAAACTTATCAGCTCTTTTAGATTTCAGTATCATTTATATGCAGATGATACTCAAATCTGTCTATCAACTCCAGAGTTGTCACCAGTGGTTTTGGGCCGAGTCTCTGAATGTCTCTCTGCCATCTTATCTTTTATGTCTTCTCGCCACCTCAAACTCAATATATCCAAAATGGAATTACTATTTCAACCAGCCAAGAACAGTTACCATCCTGATATCTCCATCACTGTTGACAACTCGACAATCTACCCTACCCCACAAGCTCGTTGCCTAGGGGTCATCCTCGACTCTGAACTGTCCTTTGTTCCTCACATTCAATCTGTCACCAAATCATGTTACATGCATCTAAAAAACATATCCAAAGTATGACCCTATCTCACACAAGACACTACTAAATCTCTTATCCATGCACTCATATATCCCGCATTGATTTTTGCAATAGTCTCCTAACTGGTCTTCCCAAGAACAGACTCTCGCCACTGCAATCCATTCTAAATGCGGCTGCTAGGCTGATCTTCCTAGCAAGACGCTCATCGTCTGCTGATCTGCTCTGCCAGTCCCTCCATTGGTTACCTGTGTTTACCGTATTCAATATAAAACCCTTCTGCTAGCATATAAAGCTATTAACCATACTGCACCAGCTTATATCTCTTTACTTATCTCAAAATATCTCTTGACCACTCTGCTCTGCACAAGGATTTGCGTCTCCCTTCTGCACGGATCACTAGCTCCCATTCACTATTACAGGACTTTCATTGGACTGCCCCCACCCTATGGAATGCCCTTCCACGCACAATAAGACTCTCCACTAGCCTCCAAAATTTCAAACATTCCCTGAAAACTCACCTCTTCAAGTAAGCCTATCATATTTAAGTTACATACGCATAACCCTCTGAGGCACTTATGTATTATATAGCTTCCCTTCTGGACCTACAAGCTATGCTATTATTTTTGCCTGTCCTTGTGTTTCCCTCCTATATCCCTATAAATTGTAAGCTTGCAGCAGGGCCTCTAGTGCTCTTCTTCCAAGGCAGTGTCACAATACATTGGAAGAAGAGCACTAGAGGCTCAAAACGCGTCGGCACAAGTGACTGACGGACTGACTGACCTTGGGTGAACCTACCAAGTGCTCAGGTATTTGGGGCCACTGCAGGGTGCACTTTCGGACTGCATCCCTGCCTCATTCCATCCCTTGCTGGCTCCAAATACCCTTAGGGGTAAGGATTCACCTTTGTTCTTCTTTTTTTTTTTTTAATAAAGAGTTCTTTTTTAAGGAAAAATATTTTTTGTGTTTTTTATTGTTTGTTCATGTATGAATAAATTGAAATTTATTTTTAAATTCTGTGCGCCTGTTGAAATTATCACACTCACCTATATACTGTGAACTGACTGTCTATTGATCGGAATTAGGTGAGCTGGGTTACTTTTTCTACTCTTGTGAAGTGATCTCCACCAAAAGCCTACATTGTGCTGCCTCAGTGTGTTTGTTTAGTTGGCCGTTGTTATTCACTCTGACACAACATAAAGACAATCATGTTCTATATATTGCTGTATTACACATTTATCATTACAGTGTATATATATATATATATATATATATATATATATATAGTCAATGATAGACAGTTGCGCCTTCAGTGTAAAAGTGACAATCCTTAAATAATTAAGTGATGTGCGTACCGGAAATATTTGAGAAATTCACGTGTAGAAAGGTCTTTCTTATATCCGTCTCCTATTCGGTCCTTCTTGTCCACAGTCACGGGACTCGGATAAGGTATAGGATCCAAAGGAGAAGGTATTTTATATTAAAAGCAGGAATTGCTTTAAAAGTGACTGGTAGTAAATGGTACTATATATATATTTGTTGTAAAACGGGTAATCTGTGACCAAAGTATTACAATTTGCTGCCCACCTTCCTGGATGGGAAAGTATATCATGGTTGCTTGGTCGGCACTCAAAGCCTAATCAATCTAATCAATCAAGAAAAAAGAATTAACCAAAATATTCTCCTTGATTGATTTGATTGATTAGTCTCTGAGTGCCGACCAAGCAACCATATTATATATATATATATATATATATATATATATATATATATATATATATATATACATATATATATATATATATATATATATATCAATGCAGCTGGCCAGCTTCAGCATATCTCTCCCTTCCATTAGAAACAGATGAAAATGATCTATGGGAGGGGTAGTAAAGAAGTCAGACAAGACTCCATAATGTTTCCCAACACTCCAAAGTTTAGTCTTTGCTCCATTACAGTTGCACAAACCAGTTCTCCAAAATGAAGATCCAAATATGCCCAGCATAAGTATTGTGGGCGTTGCAGAGGTACACATGAAAGCGGGAACTCCGAAACCCAGATAGTCATAACCTGGAATATGAGCTTCTCATATAACTTATTAGTTTTGTATTAAAACAAAACTGACATCTTTTTGAGAAAGTAAAAGCAATGTTGCTGCGGCGTTAAAGAAAACTAATCATAAAATATTATTATTTCTCTATGTGTAAAGCTAAACAATCTAAGGCCCTTATTCAGATCTGATCGCAGTACAAATTTGTTCTCTAGATGGACAAAACCATGTGCACTGCAGGTGGGGCACATGTAACATGTATTGCGAGAGTTAGATTTGTGTGTGTTATTTTGTTTCTGTGCAGGGTAAATACTGGCTGCATTATTTTTACACTGCAATTTAGATTTTAGTTTCAACACACCCCACCCAAATGTAACTCTCTCTGCACATGTTACATCTGCCCCACCTGCAGTGCACATGGTTTTGCTATTTTGAGAACAAACTTGTACTGCAATCAGATCTGAATATGGGCCTTGTGGAACTAAAGGGGTGATTCAGGTTGGTTTGCAAAACACATTTTAGGGCAGATTCTGGTTCATTCTTAGTAAACCGAATTCAGACCCTTCCCCGATGGTCAGGGTTTGCACATGCACATTTCTGCACATGTGCAAACCCCGACTGTGAATGACCTTGGCGATTTACCATGTTGTTTGCCTGTTCGCAGTGGGGAGGGAGGGATGGGGTGGTCAGGGGCGGTGGCAGCACCGGGCCATAGGAATACCCAGTGGTTCATGGGCATTCCCATGGAAACGCGGGCAGGACGATGCCTGCCGAGGGCGGGTGGCTGACGTCACATGATGTCCAGCGGTCCACATGCTAGGGGCACATGCTTGCTAGGGGATGTGTCTTCTTATGGCCTTCATCTTTAGCAGTGCACACTTACATCAGCCATATCCCTGTGCATTCTGCAGGAGACTCCCTGAAATAGCAGCAATCTCCCTGTCTCCCTAAATAGTCTAACAATCTCCCTGATTTCACCTTATGTACAGTAGCTGTTACATTTTTTTTTGGGGGGGAGGGGGGGGGGGAAAAATCAGAAATCTATACATTAGCAGGGATCATCAGTGCCATTTCCCTGCATTGGTTATAATGCGCAATGATGCCTAAGGTTACATGCATTTTAGTGGAAGAATCATTTGATAGTGAGCGTCTAACAAGTGTGTTTTAAAATATAACTGTACACATGCTACAGTATTTGCAAAGCAAGCACATTCATTTGCAAGGCAGGATTTCACTCTAGCGGGGTGACATCCACCTGATCGCTGGACACTGTTAATTTACACAGCAGCGATCAGGTCTGAATCAGGCCCTTAATCTGGGAGATTGGGCTTGATTCATACTTATACAGTACAGAGAAGCAGCCAAGTAATGCTGAGCAATACTGGACAACTAATATACAAATGCTACTGTAGGCAACTAAAAGTCCAATTGCTGCATCCAAAGCATGGTCTCATGGAAGGGCATAGTCTAGTGGTGCTGGGATTCCCTTCCCCATAGTGTTGTGCTTCCCATCCACGCAGCCTCATTCCCTTTGTGTCTCTTCAGCCCACACAAATGTCCCTCCATCTATAGAATATTGTTAAAATAGTACACTGTAATATTTGGGATTTGGATGATACAGTAGATTGACAATATATGATCGACATGCACAATAGATTGACAGATTGACAATATATGATCGACATGCACAAAGTTGACACAAGCTATGGTCAACACATGAAAAGGTTGACATGAGTTAATCCTGATTTGTTTTATTTTTGGACTTTTCATACTTTATCAACCAGGTAGACTGCAATTCAAAATGGTAAAGTGTGCCCAGAGCAGCGTTAGTGGAGAGATACATGTGAGGGGACATGGTACACTAATTGGGGTCCACGTGCTAAGGTGTCCACACTGACACCACAAAAAAAAACAAGAAAAACTTGTGTCGACCTTTCCATGTGTTGACCTTTTCTCTGTCGACCTTTAAATGTGTTGATCTTTTTCCAGTTTTGATCTTTTGGGCTCAAGTCAGCCCAGGCACTGTCCACCTAATGACTGTAGACCCCATGATCAACATCACTAATATAATTTCTGAAACAACATGAATGAATCCCAGCCCACACATGGCCCTTATTCTGATTGAATCGAGCCGCTGCGTGTGCCTTCGGACAGCCGATGTTTGGTGTTTGCACATGTGCAGAGGCGTTTCTGCGCATGTGTGAATGCCTCACACGTCCGAACATGGTGTGAATCCCGTGTGAATCCCGTGCAGAAAATGATCGGTCGGACCCATCCGAGCAGGGGGTGGAGAGGGCCGTGAAGGGCTGTTTTGGCTCATTACCATATGCGATTCCCATGAAAACGCTGGGCATACGTATGGTAATGCAGCCGTGACACACGTGTGAGGGGCAGACAGCTGTCACTTGGTGCAGCCTGACTGCTCGGTCCATCATTCGGAGGATGGGGAGGGTCCCACAGATGGAGTAGGTGTTCACATGAAACATCCACTTTGCTCTGCATTTTACCGCATACGGACGGTGTGAGCGATCCATATGGTAGGCGGGGTTAAGAACACTCAGTTCCTGTCCGAAATACGCATCCGTTCGAAATACGCATCCATCCGAATCAACTAGAATAAGGGCCAATGTGCAGTAAAGCTACAGGGCCAGATGCACTAAGCTTCAAAAGAGATAAACTGGAGAGTGATAAACAGCCAGCCAATCAGCTCCTACCTCAAATGTCACAGACTGTGTGACATTTTCAAAGCAAAACGATTGCTGAAAACTGTTGCAATCATTATATAAAAAACCCTACTGGTTATATTACCGTGAAGCACACAATTCATGGGAAAACTTGAAAAAATAATGACACTCCCCCAAAAAGTAAAGGTGGCCATACACTAATCCTAGGTATTGCATGCAGCCTCGCATGTGGTACTGCAGTACTGGGCAGCTGGGCTCCACGCTGGCTGGACCATATATGATACATCTAATGCGGTCCCTAAGCGTACGATGTATCATATGCTTCCCCAGCAAGTACTGCCAGATCTGATAAATCTTAGGTGCAGCACTTGCGATCTCCGGATCTGATGTGATGTGCACGGGAATACATATTGAATCAGAAGTTAGGCACATACAGATGGAGCCCCTTTCATTCAGGCAGGAGCTGGTAATGGATTCGGCAGCCACCAGCCCCCACCAACCAACGGAAGGGGATGCGCGCACATGAGATGCACGCGCATCCCCTTCAAGTGGGTCCCCGCCACCTCATCACCATCCCCATCGCCATCCTCTAACTCCCCGCTCTCCCCCTAACCTTGCCTGTCTTCCTGAAGTGGAGATGGGCAGGGTTTCCGTTCCCCGCCGACAGGAAACTGGGACGCGCGTCCCAGTCAGATGTAGCGTCCGCTCACCAGTGGGGGTGGTCTGGCGAGCCCCAGCACTCAATGAGCGGCGCTTCATCTCTACTATTTGGGCACTTTTTACCCAATTTCGTGGCCCGATGCGGTCAAAAAGTGCACAAAATATAAAGGTGTAAGAGCAGCTTTAATTTTCACAGGCATGACAGATGGACCTGTGCTTATCTTCATAGCCACATATATTTTGTATTAACTAAATGAGGACATCTCTTTAAAAAAAAAAAAAAACTCTGCTACTGATTCGTCATGACTCACAGCCCAATACTCAGAGGGAAATATAAGGACAGCTGCTGCAATCTCTTCTGTACTGAATGGAGGAGAGAACCCTGATATATCGGGTTGGGATCATTTGGTCTATTGCATTATGGTAGAAAGTCATTAGGTCGAATCCATTAGGTCGACATGCTAAAAGGTCGACATGATTCTAGGTCGACATGGGAAAAGGTCGACATGATTCTAGGTCGAAAGGTCATTAGTTCGACAGGTCATTAGTTCGACAAGGTCATTAGTTCGACATTGTCTATGTCGACATTCACAAGGTCGACATGGGGTTTTTCACTGTTTTTTTTACCTGAATGTCAACACAGTCGACATGGACACAGTTTAAAGTGCAGTGCATCCCCTCGCATCGCTCGCTGCGCTCGCTATGTGTCGGGCACGGTGCCTCGCTACGCTCGGCACACTATTTTATTCTCCCACCACGCCCTAGTGGATGGTAGGGCATGAAATACCGCCTGTCGGCACATGTTGGCTCAAAAAACAGTGAAAAACTCCATGTCGACCTTGTGAATGTCGACATAGACAATGTCGAACTAATGACCTTGTCGAACTAATGACCTGTCGAACTAATGACCTTTCGAACTAGAATTATGTCGACCTTTTCCCATGTCGACCTAGAGTCATGTCGACCTTTTAGCATGTCGACCTAATGGATTCGACCTAATGACTTTCTACCATAATGCAGTAGACCAAATGACCGCATCCCGATATATCCTGTGTTACAAGTTTGAGGAACGCCCTCGATCCTAGCTATCCTGGTTTCTGCATGGTTTCAGGTTAAAATAACCACCACATAGACATTTATTCCAGCTGCTTTGCACCTTCTTTAAATCATATAACGTATATAGGAAATGTGATGGTAACAATGTTAATAAAACACTTTTAAGTTCAATATATTTACTTAGAAAAATAACATACAGAATGTAGTTTTTAATTTCTGTTACATGTTGATACATGTAGTTATATAATAATGGTAAAGTTACACAATTATTTACTAATTATAGCTCATGAAAATATAGCCTTGTAAAGCTTAAATAATGTTTTTTTTCTTACAAAAATGTAAATGCCTACTAATCTAAATTATAGATGTGTCCCGGCGTGACCCATTTACACTGCCGCTGACCCGGGTCTGACCCGCCGAAGTAAAAGGGGTATCAGTAGTTTAAAGATTCAAACTTGCGTGAGACCACCTTATGTGACCACAAAGGAGAAAAAGACAACCTGGAATTGATTGTCTAGACCAGGCATCTCCAACCTGTGGCCCTCCGATTGTTGTGAAACTACCCATCATGTCCCATCATGCCTTGCTACAGTTTTGCTATTAGGGAATGCTAAAACTATGGCAAGGAATGCTGGGATGTGTCGTTTTACAACACTGGAGGGCCGCAGAATGGACATGCCTGGTCTAGATCAGCACATATAGCCTGATTCAAACCTGCTTGCTATGCTGCATATATCCGCGCATGTGCCGACCACATCCCTGCACTACCATGCACGGTGATGTGTACGCTAACACACCCACATGCATGTGGCCGCTAGCAGGAGAACTCATTGGATGGTCACTCACCATTGAATGATTTCTCCTGGCTTCATGCATCTGGCTTGTTGCCACTTATATGGAACCACGTGTAAAACACAATACATGATATACCCTGATGGGTATAGTGTATGGTAGATCTGACTAACTGCTTTGTTGCTCCTCTATATTTTATGTAAGTCTTTTTATGACCTCCCCCCCTCTTATATGTAGCTGTACACGACTGCACTTCTAGGTGTTACCATCACAGACTCCCTGACATGACAAGTATAGAACAATATGCTCTTGCATTGTCCTGTGCTTACAAAAGTAACATTGCTCCAGGAAATATGTCCCATATCTGTATCTGTTTGCAAGCTTAATAAATAACTTCATATTGCAAAACTATTACAAACCATCTGTTTATTCTTGGACGTGTCCCTTAATCCCCAACCAAGCAGGAGGAAATTGGCCGTACTTACAGTATATCCTGATATCCTGCCTGTGTGGCAGGTTAAACCAGTTCACTTTGTGTAATTTAACACGCCCCTTATTATTTGAAGTTTCTATCCTTGTTTCGGTGACTTATTGCCTACCATCCTATGTTATTGTTACTACAGCTTGTCTGCAGACATGCTTTACAACAGAGTATTTGCAATAAGGGGGCTGGATACAGGGTTGTTTTGTATGGAGCAAAAAAATACAGTTACATTATATAGACCAAGATTTAACATTATATTCTACAAATCATACGCAATTTTTTGGACATTTGACATCTGCACATACACTACATGTGCCTGGCGATCACAGTTTCATTTCATTGCTGCATCTGGGGCAGTGACTAAGCATTGCGGGGGTGGGACAAGACATTTACCGGGATCACAGACTGCCTGGCAATCACAGTTTCAATTGCGGTAGGGGCAGCCACGGAGGCGGCAATGGGAATGTCACACGCAGCTGCTGAAACATGGACAACCTGCGTCTGGCTTAACAGTTAGGGTCAGTGGCGTAAGTTCGTCCCAGTTGCCCGGAGGCAAGATATATAGTTGTGCCCACTCCCCACCCACACACACAACCTTATATAATATGTCTGTTATGAAATATATATCTATATATGGAGATAGAGTGAGAGAACACATATATTTCAGAACTCAACCACAGAAGCGATATCGATGGCTTACTATTAATGGATTTAAACTTGCAGAAGTGCCCCCTTAGGAGCAGGAGCCCGGCGGCAGATGACTCCGTTGCCTCCCAGAGTTCTGCCTCTGGTTAGGGTGCCCAGCCAGGCAGCTGCAGATTCCGGGGTGAAATGTACTAAGCCTTGAAAAGTTGTAAAGTGGAGAGTGATAAAGTAGCAGGTCATAATTGCCATGTTACAGACTGGGTTTGAAAAATGACAGTTTGGAGTGATTTGGTAGTTACTTTATTAGTCTCCACTTTATCACTTTTCAAAGCTTAGTACATCTGCATACCTCCCAATATGGACAAGGAGGGACAGAATGCGCTAAGCCTGGACTTCCCTCCTAAGTTATGATTGCCCTCTCCCAGGCATATCATTGGGGCTAGTGGAGCCACACGAGCCTCCCTCCTCCTCCCCCCTCCACCATCCTCCCTCCGCCAGGGCACAGATGGCCGTTCGGCAGCAATAGTAGTGCAGGGAGACAATAGTGTAAAGAGGTGCTCCTCTCCCTGCTCTGCTACACTACTGCCACCGGGTGCCGCCTCTGCTGCCCCTGTCACATAGGCAGCTGCGCCAGTAGCGCAAAAGACACTCCAAAGCTGATGCCTCAGCAGTGTCCCATTTCAGTCTGGCAATATCTGGGAGGATCCGCGATGGTGAAAGCAATGTACTGTAGTCTGGTGGTAGAGGCAGCAGTACAGCATAGACCAGCCCTGACTCTTCACTGCCTGGGATAAGTGCATTAGCAAGTTTAGGTGAAGGGGAGCATTTTACCCTAGACCACCAGGTCATATTAAAATGAAGGAAAGGGGGGGGGGGGGTTGGGCAAAAATGTGCCTAGTGGTGGCCTGACCCCTAAATTTGCCAATGAGTGCAGATGGGGCAAATGTATCATGTGCAGAAATAGAGTTAAATTTGGAGAGTAATTTTGTTTCTGTGCAGGGTAAATACGGGCTGCTTTATTCTTATACACTGCAATTTAGATTTCAGTTTAAACACACCCCACCCACATCCACCTGCAGTGCACATGGTTTTGTCTGGCGATACATCACATTGTGCGGTGGGCAGGGGCAGATCCAGAAAAATATGACGGGGGGGCACCATAGCAGGGTAAGAGAGGTAGAAGTTATTTTATGCATGCTGCAAAAGTGGGAGTGGCCTTGCAATAGTGGGTAAGGAAGAAGCATTAGGTGACACCAGGGAATGGGTGACAGGGGAAGGCAGTGGGTGACATAGAAGGTGACAAGGAGAGGCAGCAGGTGATGCCAGGTAGAGGGTAACATGGAGAGGAAGAGGGCAACAGGTAGATGCAGTGAAGGATGGAGAAGCACAGGGTGGCAGGGGGAGGAATTGGTGGAGGGAAGAACGGAGATACTGGGCTGGGAGAGTCGGTGAGATGGTGGGGGACACTAGGATTGAATGAGGGGCACTTAGTCAATAGGGGCCTCTAGGCAGCTTGAGAGAGTGGTATTATTGTGACTGGCAGGTTAGTGGTTTCTAGTTGTGGGGACTGTGAAATGGGTGTAGTGAGCTGTTTGATTAGGGAAGACAGGGAGACACTGGGAATGAGATGGGGGGTCAATAAGAGTATGGACAATGAGCTGGAGAAGGAGCAGAGCATAAGAAGACTGACCTGTTCCTGTTTGTTGCCTGGTCCAGCACATTTGTTCTCACAGCAGCCTATTCCCTGCTGCATTCCCTCTGCACTGCCAGTGCTGTGCTGCTTCTCCTCAGAGGATCAGGCCCTCCAACTGGCAGCTACTTTTTCAGATTATTCAGGACCTGGCTCCCAGCACGTGCATGGCAGCTCCGCCCCCTCCCCCCTCCCCCTCTATTCAGCTCCCAGCAGCTCCTTCTACTCTCCACATACCTGCCAACAGCAGCAGCTTTGTCCCCCTCTATACGGCTCCCGGCGATGGCAGCCTCCATCCCTCCTTCACCTGGCTCTCGGAAGCTCTGTATGCTCCCCTCCAGTGGCTTTGTCGACACTCCTCCAGGCATCTCCTTCCCTGTTCCACTCCACAGCTCCATCCTCCAACCCACAGCCCACTGCTGTTAATGTGGGTGACAGCGACCCGCAGCCATGGCTGATGGCTGTGTAGTAAAGGGGGTTGCTGGCGGCCGTGCCTAGGCTATACCTTCTGTCAGAGGCCAGGCCTGGGCAGTGGCCCCATAGCACCCCCCTGATGGCGGCTCCGGTCCCTAGTTCTAAAGCCCCCCATACACTAGGGTGACGTTAATGAGCAAAGAAGTCCCCCGCAATCCCCCCTTGAGCTGCCTGGGACCCTCCCAGAGAGCAGGCTCTCCTGCGATATATCGTATGTAGTCCTTTCGCATAAGAAAGATAGCATGCGATCCCAGCCAAGCCTGTCGAACAAATCACTTCTGCAGCCTCTGGTGCAATGCGCACAGGTCCGCTCATCACATCGGACCCGCTGTCAATCACATGCGATTTGGATGGTTTTCACTGCTTTTCACTGTAATCACATGAAAAGAGCCCGAATCGTGTATGGCCAGCTTTAGACTGCTGATAATACTGCGTCACATGGAATAGTAACTTTATTTTACCAAACTACTTTAATATTAGTTACTTAACTTGTATTTTAGAAAACAAAAAGAGAACAGAATACTTTTTAGACACTTGTGGAAATATAGTGATAGAAATTAAATAAATTAAAGTAACTTTTTTATTATCATTTTGACAATAGTTTAAATGCTACATAAAATCAATTCTTCATTTTCCAATTTACAAATTAATAAATACAGTATAAACAATGAACACACCGTGGTTTTCAAACATATATAAATATATTTACACAAGGCAACAAATTTTGAGTCCCGCCTGCGGGACTTGTAGTTCGTGTAGATAGGCAGGTGACTAATGCAGCAATTCTTTCCATGTTACTATAGCACATCTTGCTCCATGTTCTTAGCACGCTCAAACAACTCCATAATTATAGCAGCTGGCACACAACCTTCCCGCAGTATACTGATTGTCCCTGGAAAAGAAAAAGTATGACGATGAGTGTGGTGATGTTCAAATCTATGTTATCAGACAGACTGAGATTTGGAACAGCTTTTTGTATCCATTCCATAGGGTAGATAATATGCATTTAATTAATTGAGGTTCTATAGCTGGTCTGATCATACACATGGGCCCTTATTCAGATCTGATTGCAGTACAAATTTGTTCTCAAAATGGGCAAAACCATGTGCACTGCAGGTGGGGCAGATGTAACATGTGCAGAGAGAGTTATATTTGGGTGGGGTGTGTTGAAACTGAAATGCAGTGTAAAAATAATGCAGCCATTATTTACCCTGCACAGAAACAAAATAACTTGCACAAATCTAACTCTCTCAATATATGTTACATCTGCCCCACCTGCATTGCATATGGTTTGGCCCATTTTGAGAACAAATTTGTACTGCCATCAGATCTGAATAAGGGCCATGGTCACTTTTGTTTTGATTTGTTTTGTTTTTTCAGCCACATTCGATCCCGATGTGAGCTCCTGTTCAGTCTATATCAAGTAGGAAATAGACTGTGCAGGCAAGACTATGTAGTACAGATGTAGTACAGATTTGTACTATAAAGTTCAAATCGAATGTGTACAATGTCACGATCCAATCAGGATTGAATTGAAAAGGAATCGCACCGTGTGTATACTCTAACAGTGACAGGTTTTCAGAAAGTGTTTAAGATATTTAAGGGCTGTGGAATAAGTATTTACCTTCATCTATTTTGGTGCAGATCACTACAGTTGAACCCACAAGCTCATTGGAATAACCATCGCACAGAATCGCATCCAATTTGTGGTTCAGACGTCTGTAAAAAATGATATTCATAGTGTTATGAATGAACTGTAATGAGAAATTACTGTACAGTGCATTACACATTATAAAATACATAGCACATTTATAATATATAAAGGTTCTACCAAAGCATATTATTAAAAGGAATACTAAAAAGACTGATGTTTAATTTTGTATGGGTTAGTTTTGCCTTAAAACTGATTGTTGATCATCCATTCTTGCCAGTCTGTTTGCATTTTTACCCCAAACGGCTAGAGCGGGGCATTTCTGTATTGATTGTCATTACAATATTAGAGACCTTTATGCTACAATAATTTTTAGTTGATTTTGTAAAATTCAATAAAATAAACATGTTTAATAAAATGTTGGATTACAATCACTTTAAAACATGGTATCTTGATAATACAACAAATTGAATGGAAACACCAAGACTGTTTATGGAGCAGTACTTAGTACCAAATAAGTCAGCTCTGGAGAGCGCTGTGTGGAGATGGTGATACTGGGCTAGATTCTCTAGGCTTCAAAAGTGATAAAATAGAGAGTGATAAACAGCCAGCCAATCAGCTCGTACCTGACATTTTTCAAACACAGTCTGTGACATGGCAGGAAGGAGCTGATTGGCTGGCTGTTTATCGCTCTTCATTTTATTACTTTTGAAGCTTAGAGAATCTGGCCCAGTGTCAGTGACTAAGATGATGACAGGCTGAGAGTAATAAAAAGTGAGTCATTAAAGAGAAGTAAACATTACACTATGTAAGAAATTGTGACAGGAGGCAATTACTAGAAAGATCTGGTCAGAGCCAGATTGTTGCCAAGATGATTAATGATTTTTTATTCTTCATAATAATTTCATTTTTGTTATAACAGGCTAGTTCAGGCATGTCCAAACTATGGCCCTCCAGCTGTTGTGAAACTACCCATCCCAGCATGCCTTGCCATAGTTTTAGCATTCCCTAATAGCAAATTCGTGGCAAGGCATGATGGGACTTGTAGTTTCACAACAGCTGGAGGACTATAGTTACACATGCCTGGGCTAGTTCAGTTTGAGATACTGTACATCACTTACGTTATCACATGGTCATGGTGAGTACTATCGCTTTCTCCACTTGGATTGGCAGAGGTGATTGCTAAAGGTCCTGTCATGTCAGTAAGATGGGCTGTGACTGAGTGATCAGGAACTCTGATCATAATGGAGTCTTTGGTTCCAACATAATCATAGGCAGGCCCCACACCTAGAAAACACAGAAAGTATGGTAAAGACACTATTACGATTCCACCATTAAATTAATATAAATCACAGACTTGGAGGTACATTTACAGTACTAAAGGGCGATTTTGGGCTAAAATATACTTTTACTGACAGATAACATGTTATTCTTTTTTAAATGTTAGTTAATTGTGTTCTAGCCCTGGAAGCTCAACATCGATTATGATCGATTTTAAATCGGTCAACATCGACCAAAAATCCTCCAACACCAACCAAAATTGACCTCAAGTAAATATATCCCTTTATGTGTAACAATTGTTCCGTTTAAGTTACTGACTACATTAGCAAAGTGCCTACCATCAAACTCATCTCAGCAGTGAAATATCACTGTTAAAATACTGGGAAAGTATATTTTGTCTCTGCTCTCACAAGATGGGACAACTAGCATTTTAAATATTGTTCAATCATTCATTTATTTGAATAAGGCAGTATTAGAATAAATGCATAGGTAATGTGGCAGAAGAAAGGGCAGGGCAAAACAACAAAAACATATCTGGAAAAGAGATGGGACTATAATAAGAAGCACAGAATTTGGGTACCAGGCTTATAATTGTACTATTTGTAATGACAATTAGGGCAGTGACTCATAACCGTGTTGTTAATTCTTTCATCGGTAAGTAAGTTGCTATATGTGCCTATATTGTCCTGTATATAGGGAAATGGCTTATTTTTTGTGTGTATTACCTCTGACAGGACAATTAACCTCTGTTTATTATGTTCAAGTGTTTGCTAGGTGCCTCTAACTGCAGCAACGTGTGCAATTGCATGGACATTATATTGGAATTATGTTTGTATGCTTTTGCAGTGTACTACCTACATGACCTACCCAATCGTTTCAGCCATTCACCCTTCTTCACAATGCAGCTTATTCCGCCGGGATAGACAGATTCCATGAACCTCCACAAGACAGGACTGAATGGAGGATTTAACACCCGCAGCTGCTCCAAGTTAGATATACAGATGCAGATGGGTTTCTCTGAAGGTCGTTCCTGCAGCACAATGGGAGATGTAATAACATTATAAATGCAGTACATATTTTATTTCTACTAACTCCTTGTACAATTCAAGAAATATTAACAACTGAAACATAATAACCACAAATTATATATTGGCATTTCACATCATGTTCCTTATGACGTACCATTTATTTTCTACTGTAATAGAGCAAACCAAAATTTTAGCATTTGCCTGAGATAAAATGTTCCAAGAGTGAACTTAACATTCCTCACTGGCCCCTGCTAGTACAATGAAGATAACCTGCCTACTGTTCGCTAGCATGTAAAAAATACTTTACAGTTACAACAAATTGTGTCAGAACTTCCATAAAATTGCAAAAATGTAGGCACAATGCCTCGTTTCAGAGGTGTCACGCTCAGGGGCAGATTTAGGGATGAGGGCGCCCCTAGGCACAACAATAGTGTTTGCACCCCTCCCCCGCCTAATTGCATTATTTTTATTGATTACTTATAAGCCCTCATTTGATAATAGCCAATATAATGGATTTAAGAGGGAAAATAGTACAGTACAGTGAGTCTTTTGCAGTTATTGGTACATTTTGGGCTGACAGTACTATCAGAGGCATCCAAGTGCCGCCCCCAAACATGTGCCGCCCCTAGGCACGTGCCTCATGTGCCTAATGGGAAATTCGGCTCTGGTCACGCTGTCATGTGGCAAAATTGTGAATGGTCCCTTGTCACAGCTCTGATTATTAGGGGGACATTTTCCAATTCCTGCGTGACCCATATAAATATACTATAGAAAATGTTAGTCTCACCTTTATAGTATAAATCCTCTTGATGGCTTCTGGGTGTTTGCAAGAAACAGCCAGTGCATATACTGTGTCTGTTGGAATTCCGCACACACCTCCACTCTCCAGTATGTTCGCTATCGTTCTCAAACCGCTTGTACGATGAGACTGAGGAAGCAGACATGAGCTGGAGACTTCTTCCTTCTCTGGCTCCACTTTCTATGATAAAATTGATCACAAATTATATTTATGATGATAGTGTCTGAACAGATAATGCTGAGCAGCCTATTTATGTGTACTGTTTCTTATTACACTGCATGTGACATGAGTACATTAACTGTATTGTGACTACTGAAAATGTCTGTGGTGTAAGCAGCACTAATATGATATATTGTATAGCAACAGTAGCTAATATGGGTATAGCCCAGATCCTGGAGGCTCACAAGGGCTGCTCGAACTTGTAGCTCCCCATAGCTGTAGAGGCATTTTAATAAGCATGGATTGCAGTAAACAGTGAAGATTTCAGCTGTCCATACATCAGAACGATTTCAGGCGATGCATTGTGGGTTTCTTTTTCACAACGTGAGGTGTTTAGGTATGATTCGCAATCTTGCCGGTCGTGAGGTTGAACATCAGATCATGTGCGCTGCACACATGATCTGAAGATGCTACTAATGACTAGTATGCTGGGAGTTGCAGATCTTACGATAGATCTGTGAAATTACACACATATGATCTATAGTGGACTGGAAAGCTGGCGGGGAAATTGTGACGCGATCAGGATCAGATGCTGGTCGTTCCGAAGTATGACCAGCTTTAGATAATGCAATATTTAGACCATTTTTATCTATAAATAGTTGTATTATTAAAAGTATATTTTTTTTATTTACCTTGAACACTGAAGGCCCAAGTGGAATTAGCTCTTTGTTGAATATACAGTTTGTCAGCGATGCTAATAGGCCGTAGAGACAAATGATGCTAAAGATGGACAGCACCGTTACTAGAGGAGGGAAATAAATAGGTAAGGTCATTCATTTTGCATATTACAATCAAAGTATTTTAGGCTTCCTTAATAAGTTTCACACACAGACAAATACAAGAGACAGATTAAATGACAAGACACCTGGTACTTGGGAAATTAAGCAAAAGAATCATACAGATGATATATCAGATCATATATCTGCTCTCAGCTGTCCCTCATTTCCAGACAGAAATGTATTTATTTTTCAAAACAAACTGTCCAATACAATGGGGCATATGTATTAATGCTTAACAAGAGATAAATGCAGGAGTGATAAAGAGAGAGACAACCGTCCAGCCAATCAGCTCCTTACTGACTTTTTTCAAACACAGCCTGTAACATGGCTGTTAGCAGGTGATTGGCTGGACGTTTATCTCTCTTTGGGCCTTATTCTGGTCGATGCGTAAATTTCCGAATTCTTTCGGATGGCGTTTTTAGCTGTCTGTGCATGCGTAGGCAACGCTATGCACATGTGCCACGCAAGGTCTCCGTACTTGTTCTCACTAATAGCTTACAGAAATGTGCACCGCATTCACTCGGGAGATATGGGCGTATTATGGGCAATATTCGGAAGTACACAGGGGCGTAGTTTCAAAGTGGGCTAAACTGGGCGTAAACATGGGCGTAAACATGGGCGTACACGAGGGAGTGCACTGATTCTGGTAGGCGTGCATTCGGACTGAACACCGACTGCAAACGAACCAAAAGGCAAGAAATATGCGGTTTCTATAAGCAAGTATTTCTTTGCGGGCACCACTCGGTCATGCGCTAGGCATTCGGATCGCCCAATTGGTACTCCCGCACCTGAACCAATGTCACCTGAACACAATACAATCCACTCCTCTACTCATTACTCATTAATTACACTCTTTTCATTGCTTCAATTGGAAACCTTGCAGCTTAAATGGACCATTACTAAACACACAAATCTATGCTAAAAGCACGGTTGCATTTGTTACACACATTTACACTGCAAGCAATGGACAGAACTTGCTATCATTAATATAAATATACATGTCACTTTTACATTTACCAATAACAGCACACATTTGGGGATCAAAAGATAGTAGTATGTTTTGCGGAAATACACCGCATTGGTGCGTACGGCCATGTTCCCGTCCGTTCTGCAGAATATGTGTGTGTCCACCACACACGCAAGGTTTGGATGTCGTCCGTAAACACGTCCTCTTCTTAAAGTGTGAGTCCGTCCGAATGCGGAGGACCGGTGGGCGTTTCTTTGTACCATGTCCGCACAGCGTAGCGTGCGTACCGCTCAGAAAGAATTTGGAAAATTACGCACCAACCATAATAACCTCCTTTATCACCCTTGCATTTATCTCTTGTTAAGACTTAATACATCTGCCCCAGTGTATCATATTCAGTATTTTAATGCACTTCTCATTATCTGCTGTTATTTTCTTGGTTTTGTCAGTTAATATTTTAAAAGGAACACCATTTAAAATGCAGACTTATGAGATTAGAAGTATGATCAATGACTTCAGCCTAACAACAAAGTATCTACATTTAAGCTCCACTGCCACACCAATCATAAACATTGTTTTGCTAAAATACTACAAATTGTCTCCCTAAATTATGTTTCCCATTTTGATTTTAACCCAAATCATATCACCCTATTTTGTTTGTTCAAATGACCCCTTATGTTCGCAGTGTTAGTTTCAGCTGATGGGCGGATGCTACAAAAGAGGGAAATAGGCCTCCACAGGCTTAAAGCCATTTACACCATCTGCAGAAATCTTGAGACAGTTCTGATGAAACTTGTACGGTTGGGAGCCACATGATTGCACCACACTGGGCATCATGTGCACATCTGCACCTTTTTGAATTTGTGTTCAAATGTTGACACTTACAGTAATTCAGTCAAAGGAAATACTCAGCACTTACTTTCAAGTTCAAGAGGAAGTCTTTCCAAGGTGAAGAGAAGAAAACTGACAATCACAGCCTCCATCATAAGGGTTAGAAGCATCAGGACTGTATTGGCATAAGTTGCTGGATAAAGGGAAAATAAACCTTCAAATTTGGCTCATAAAACTGAAACACATTTTGCTTTTCATAGAGAAACATTCTCGGATCCCACCTGCCCCTCCTCCCTATTGAGTCGTTGGGATGTTTATTTTAATGTCATTATATGCTGTGAAATGGAAACACAAGACCCCTCACCAGAAAGACAGTATTTTTGCATGGGGCAAGGCTGGAATCATTTAGATCATATTGCCAGCCCTCTTCACCTGCCACTTGGACATTTTTGTAGCATCTGCTGTTGTTATCAGCTGAAAAAGTCGGGGTTGCAATGGACTCCTATAGACAGGAAGTCCGCTATGTGTGCAGAGAATATTACCACCATTATCACAGCTTCACCTAAAATATATTGTGCCTAATACTAATACATAGCCCCAATTTAAAATTTAATACAGCTACAAATTACTTTTTTATTGCACTTACCAAAGCCAAATAAAAATATGTTGACTATCAAAAAAGCAATTGCACCAACTGTGAATCCTCCATCATTATTTGTAGCGATTCCTAGCAAAGAACCTAGAAAAAAAATAAAAAATTAAATGATGAATATATATATATATATATATATATATATTAGACATCTTAAATTACAAAAAAAGATGACAGTTATAGTTCTTGCCAATGTAATCTCTGTTATACTCATTATAAATGCTACATAGATTCCAGCAAACTGATTTACACAAAGTTACAGTGAAATGTGAAAACTAAGATTTTTTTTTTAAAGGATTTTTTTTTAAGGACTTTTGTAAACTGGCTATTATGGCACATAAAGGAACTGATTTTGTGTATATCGGCCCTTATTCCGATCTGATCGCTGTACAAATTTGTTCTCCAAATGAGCAAAACCATGTGCATGGCTGGTGGGGCAGATGTAACATGTGCAGAGAGTGTTACATTTGGGTGGGGTGTGTTGAAACTGAAATCTAAATTGCAGTGTAAAATAAATGCAGCCATTATTTACCCTGCACATAAAAAATATAACTCACACAAACTCTCTCTGCACATGTTACAGCTGCCCCACCTGCAGTGCACATGGTTTTGCCCATTTTGAGAAGAAATTTGTACAGTGATCAGATCTGAATAATTGCCATAATCTCAGAATATAAATACTATAGTATTAATTAATTATGCTATGGGCTCTTTATATGCAGAAGAGTCTAATCTGATTTCATTGAAATGTCTATTTTTGCCTGTACTTAAGGATTTCTTACCTGCTAAACGCAGCCACACCCATGTAGCCCAGATAGCGGCATAACAAAATGGCAGAACTGAGCCAAATCTTCGACCTCCTTGGACATCGATTCTACAGACGTACAACTGCATGATAGCACCAGGAATAAGCACCCAAGGAATAGACAGATGTGTTTGGATTGTATTGTTCAGTGAACTCTGGATAGCAGCAAGTGCGGCTAGTCCATTGCAGATGTAGAACAGGGGATCTGAGGACTGGGAGCTGAGATTTTTCTTAATGTCCGATTCCTGCTCAGACTTTTGCATATTTCGTCTGCACCACACCAAGGCATCCTGAAACCTGGCACTTGATATCACTATGTTCCCAATGGGTATTAGTACCTTCTCTGCAATTGAATTAACAAGACTGGAGAATGTTGTATAAAGGGAAACTACAGTAAATATGCTGCAAGTTACTCCAAAGAATATGTAAGCAGCTGCGCTTGGTATCTGCTGGATTGTGGAGATAGTCATGAGGGCAAATGCTGTATTGTGAATCACTTCCAGAATATCTTTATTTAATGATACAAAGCAGAACACAATTGCCGCAGCCAGGAAGAACCAGTCACCAACCATCATCTGTCTGCTATTAGAGACGTTGCCCGGTGTGAGAACAACTGTAACGGTAAACTCTTCCCATGACTTGACCAGCCAGAAGGTACCATGGAAAGCAAATTTGGTAGCATGGTAAACATCATCCCGTAGATAACTGTAGTAGCTAGAACACAACTGAGTAATGACATTGATGCTGATCCATATGGAGCCTATATAGAATGTCTTCATGTATCCAAAGCAGTAGAATGCCATAATAAAAGGAGAAATGGTGTCACACAGGTAACCCAGTGCCATGGGTTCAGCATACTTTGTATTTTTTTTCTTCTCTTCTCCAGCATTTTTTGAGGAGTTGCGATTGCTAGAACCCAACAGCAGGACATTAAAAAGAGCATTACCGAAGCCTGGAAGAACATATTTCTGAGTGATGCCTTTCAGTAGAAGAGCTCCTGCACCATAAAGTCCACATAGCACAATTATTAACTCCAGTACACCAGAGACTACCAGGGCCCAGCGTCCAAACAACCCTATTGCCTCAAAGATCAGTGTGAGTGTTAGGGCCCCAAATACAAAAGGCATAATGTAGTTGACAGTTGCTGAGCAAAAAGCCAGGATGAATGCAATGAAAATATAGGCTACCAACCCGGCCACTGCACCCTCAGTAACAGGAATCTGAGGAAGGGTTGGCACAGCTGTGCTATTGTAGGAAACTGATTCTGAACCCAAAATGATACGAGTTGCCCCATAGCTGCTCCACAGAGCAGAGAAGGCCAGGAATGCGGTGCCACTTAAATGGTCATACTTTCGAAAGGACAGGAATCCAGCTATGAGCTGAGTTACACCTCCAATTAGGATCAGGTGAACACCTGCAATGTTTAAACAAGAAAGAAAATGTTAGATTGTATATGAAATGCTTACTAATTTCTGAAGACTCTCTCATTTAACTTCATAGACTTCATAATCTAGAACCCCTGTTCTAGATTCATTTTGACTGAATATTTGTATTTAAAAGCGCTAACTTCAGCAGTCTTTTTCAGTGCCAATTTAAAGGCATGGAATCACTTAGGGCATGATTATAATGACAGTATAAATATGATAGTGACCTAAATATGGAAGATGCCTATGCCCAATATCAATGTGACCAAGTCAATCTATGCTGAAAACTAGATAAACTGGATACCGAGTAGAGATGCTCAATCTTTTAATGCCAGTTTGAAATTTGATTTAAAGTCCAGGAGCTGGCGCTCCAAGGTGGGGTGTTTGGCGAGACTGAAGCCACAGTGAGGGAGATTTTTCAATGCTTTGTGATAAAGCAAAGTGGAAAGAGGTGAAGTACAATCCAAACAGCTCAAACGCAGCCTGTAAAAGAACAGGAGCTCATTGATTAATACTTTATCTCTCTCCACTTTCCACCTTCTGCTAAATCTCCCCCAGTGTATGATATCTGTGTAGCCTGGACCATAGATTCAGAGTTACTAGGAAAATGTATTGTACATAACATTTTATTTCTTTCAATTTCATTTGAATAATTCTAGCTGGAACCTTACCTGCAAGGATGTTTTCCACTCCTCCAGCAATAATAGAGGTATTAAACAGAGAGAAGTTTTGCATACAAACGAGGAAAGCACTAACAGCATTTGCAAGGAGCCCAAGTACAGCAGGCTCGCTGTAAAATACTGCAGGGAATCCGTCCATGGCAGTATGTTCTATAGAAATGACTTGCTAAAACTGTTCTTCTCCAATATATGTATTCATCCAAATATGTATTCACACAAAATGTCCTGGGGAGAATAAGGTTTGAACAATCAGTTTTACCATAGGCCTGCATTAAGTATTAGCATTTAAATAGTAATGTCTTCATGTGTATACATTCAGGAATAAATGCTGTAACAGTAAATATTTTGTATTTGTCAAATGCTTAGTAATTATTTCACAAGCATGGCCCTTTAAATTCATAGTGTTGATATCATTCAAGGGACTGGTAGATGATACCTCCATCACTAGGGAGACAGGAGAACTTCTTTACCAGAGAACAATTGCACCTTTGCTTTACCCAATTTTATCCTCATCGGAGCACAAAAATTACTGTTTTATAATTATTTTTACAGGTCAAAAGATGCAGTTTTCTATTGGCCATACCAGGAACATTATTGTCCTAGTATTTAGGAATATTAATATGGTACAAGACAATCAACAAATAAAGGGAGGCAGTGAGTTCTCTTTCCCACTGAATGTAAAGTTAAAAAGGCCAAACAAAATAAATTATAGTATAAATACTAACACTTATATTACCCTAACAGTAGCCCAAGACCAAGTTGTAACCCAAACATAAGTACTGTATACAGTATATGACATCAAGGCTGTAAACTTTTCTGGAACCCTAAATATTCTCTGATCTATCTACAGAATAATCTTTAGCAGTGGGAACCATCTAACTCACAATATACAGTATGTTGCTCTCAATATCACTCACAACCTCCTAGTTTGGGAAAATATTGTAACAGTTGCATCTGTCATTGTCTGAGTATTGTGAGGAAACTAAGGCCACATTTGCCTGTGACCAATAAAAGTCTTTAAAGGGTTCTTGATCACAAGTGCACCACAATCATGTGTAAAAATAAGTTACAAAATATTGCCATTGCTGGTAATTAAATATAACATTAATATAAAATACTTTCAAAAAAACTGAATGAATCTAAACTAAAGGCAGACATACCGGGTTACACAAAACATGTAATTGAACATTGGTCATATATACATAACAATACACTAATAGCAAAGTCCTACCTTCAAATGCAACATGCAGAAATGTATTTTAGATCTGCTTTTCAGGGAACAGCTGATGTGACCTCTTTAACAGCAACCACTGCTTCTAAATGAATGTTCTGGAGAGACAGGTTTTATAGTCTCTATTACAACACATACCTCATAGGGTGGAGACTTTCTTAGGTTTTTAGAATTTCCAAAGTATTTTTGTTTCCTGCTGCACATAACCTTAGCTAGCAATAAATCTCTAGTAGAGACTTCCTCATACTATGTTACTATGCTATTCCATGATATCACTGATATCAGGAGTTATTTTTAAATGTATAGTTCTATTCTGGGAGAGACAACAATTAGCTGAGTCAATGATGGGTTTATTTTTAATATGAAACTTTTTTTTTCATTCCCTCACTTGTTTCTCAACCTAAGATGTTTATTATTACATAAAAAAGCCTTGTTGAAATCAAAACTAGCATATAACCATACTTACAGTACCTAATTTCCTGTAGAACAAACAAACATAGATATTCGAAAGTGTTTGAATTAATTCAAAATAAGAAAAATGTACGTGTCAATCAGTTTGTCATATTAGTTGCTTTCTGATAGAGAGAAGCAAAATGCCACTTGAGAGATTAAGGTACATAAAGAAAAATCACAAGTGATTGTGCACATCAAACTACAATGCATTGTATTGTCTCTGACATATAGGGGGAAATTTACTAAGAATACAAATACAAAATTTCATATTTGTATTCTTACTACGACTGTATACGGCTGTTTCAGCCATATGCAAAGTCGTGTTCCGGAGGGGAATTTACAAAGCAGTCATATACGACTGCTTTGTAACCCTCCAATGTCATAGTAATTCATATTAACGGCCGTATAAACGGCCGCTAATACGAATAAGTGTATCTGACTGATCCGTGCAGGCTAAAGCCAAATACGACAGGAAAATAAAGTGTATTTTCCTGATGTATATTCGCGGCCGTTTCACGACAATTAGCAGCCGTATTTTCAATATGGCTGCTTAGTAAATCAGGAACCACCATTCTTTTGAATGGTGATTCCTGTCATATTCTAACAATGGTGTATGCATTGTAAATACAAATACGAATGTCCCATCAATATGAATACGAATATTTGTATTTTTGGCATAGTAAATGCCAAAAATATGAATACACCTAAAAAAATCGTATTTTCCTAGGAAAATGCGTTTTTTTTCTACGAATTCATATTAGTAAATTTCCCCCATAGTGTCAAATGATTCTATTCATATAGCTTGTGTGCATTCAAGTACATTCAGAAGTAGTGGTGTTATTCTGAAAACATATAGGGGGACATTTACCAAAATGGATTCGTAGAAAAAAGGTGTATTCGTAGGCAGAAATACACCTTTTTTTTACGAATTTGTATTTTCGGGATTTACAATCCCGAAAATACAACAATTCGTATTCCTAAAGATGGAACATTCGTATTTGTATTTACAAATACGAATGTCTACACCATCGATAGGATACGACAGAAATCACTATTCAAAAGAATGGTGGTTCCTGATGTACTAAGCAGCCGTATTGATAATACGGCTGCTAAGTGGTGTAAAACACCCACGCAAATACGACAGGAAAATACACCTTGCTTTCCCTGTCGTATTAGCTTTAAGCCTGCACGGATCACTCAGATCCGTGCAGGCTTTAGTGTAAAAAAATGTTGAAAAAAAATAAATAAATAAAAAACCGGCGTGGGGACCCCCCACAGCTGTAACCAGCACCAGGCTGACAGAGCCGGCTCCGGTAATTAAAAATCAGGGAACCCGACAAATAGGGGTTCCCCGATTTTTAACAACCAGCCCCAGGCTCCAGGTCCGGGGCTGGTTCCCAAAATACAGGGGACAAAATGACTAGGGGTCCCCCGTATTTTAAGAACCAGCCCCAGGTCAAACCAGCCAGCAGGGTAAAGTCACAGCCGGGGGACACTTATTATATAAGGTCCCGCGGCCAAAACATTAACCCTACCGACCAGTCAGCCTGGCCAGGGGTCCTGGGGGAGTGGGGACCCCCCCAATGAAGGGGTCCCCCCCTCCAGGACTTACCTGACCAGGCTGAAGCCTGGTGCTGTCCTCGATGCCCCTGGGCGGTGGGCATCGAGCTGATAGCGGTGTAAAAAAAAGATTAAACTATTGTCTAATACTGGGGCACTATGAGTCCCAGCAAGCCTCCCCCGCAAGCTGGGACTTGGAGAACCACAAGTCCCAGCCTGCGGGGCATTAAAGGGCCCGCTGGGTCTTGTAGTGCCACAGTATTAAAAATAGTACAATAAAACACACTGACACACACTTAAAATAAAACTTTAATACATACAAAGCCCACACATACTAATACTTACCTATCTTCTTTCCGTAGGTAGCCCTGGTCCTGTGTCGTCTTCTGGTCCTGTGTCGGCGGTCTTCTGGATCCATGTCGACGTCCTTCTTCAAGTCGACCTCGCTGTCGGCGATGGCGTCCGGAGTCCGATGAAATCCATGGAGGAAGCTGTGGAAGGAAACCATACTCACCTGTCCCGGGGCAACGTAGTGCAGGTAAGGGTCTTGGCAAAAAAACAAACCGAGAACGCGAAACCAGCCGGAGAGTAGGAGCCGCACGGTGTTTGTGTACATCGTGCGGCTCCGCCTCCCGAATCCGCTATTGGCCGCCTTGCGGCCTAGCGGCTCCTGATTGGCCGCTAGGCCGCAAGGCGGCCAATAGTGGCATTCGGGAGGCGGAGCCGCATGATGTACACAAACACCGTGCGGCTCCTACTGTCTGGCTGGTTTCGCGTTCTCGGTTTGTTTTTTTGCCAAGACCCTTACCTGGACTACGTCGCCCCGGGACAGGTGAGTATGGTTTCCTTCCACAGCTTCCTCCATGGATTTCGTCGGACTCCGGACGCCATCGCCGACAGCGACGTCGACTTGAAGAAGGACGTCAACATGGATCCAGAAGACCGCCGACACAGGACCAGAAGACGACACAGGACCAGGGCTACCTACGGAAAGAAGATAGTTAAGTATTAGTATGTGTGGGCTTTGTATGTATTAAAGTTTTATTTTAAGTGTGTGTCAGTGTGTTTTATTGTACTATTTTTAATACTGTGGCACTACAAGACCCAGCGGGCCCTTTAATGCCCCGCAGGCTGGGACTTGTGGTTCTCCAAGTCCCAGCTTGCGGGGGAGGCTTGCAGGGACTCATAGTGCCCCAGTATTAGACAATAGTTTAATCTTTTTTTTACACCGCTATCAGCTCGATGCACACCGCCCAGGGGCATCGAGGACAGCACCAGGCTTCAGCCTGTTTATGTAAGTCCTGGAGGGGGGGACCCCTTCATTGGGGGGGTCCCCACTCCCCCAGGACCCCTGGCCAGGCTGACTGGTCGGTAGGGTTAATGTTTTGGCCGCGGGACCTTATATAATAAGTGTCCCCCGGCTGTGACATTACCCTGCTGGCTGGTTTGGCCTGGGGCTGGTTCTTAAAATACGGGGGACCCCTAGTCATTTTGTCCCCCGTATTTTAGGAACCAGCCCCGGACCTGGAGCCTGGGGCTGGTTGTTAAAAATCGGGGAACCCCTATTTGTCGGGTTTCCTGATTTTTAATTACCGGCCCCGGCTCTGTCAGCCTGGTGCTGGTTACAGCTGTGGGGGTGGCCCCACGCCGTTTTTTTTTTTAAATTTTTTTAATTTTTCGGTACTTGTGTATTTTGGCTGCGCCCATCGCATCGCATACCATAACGCATGTGATGGTATGCGAAGCGACGCGATATCGTACGATAGTGCACGATGGCATACAATTTTGAAATTGTATGCCATTGTACATGGCATACAATGCCATACGATGCGATGCGATTAAACATTGTATAAGCACCCTAATGGGTGCTTACAATGTTAAATGCACCCCCACGCCCCCCCCCCCCACTATAAACGTGAACCCGAAGCGTGGCGAGCGCAGCGAGCCCGCTTGGGGCGGCGGTACGCGTCCTACGACCTTTTCATACCCCCACTATCCACGTCGGCGTGGAGTTGAGAATAGAATAGTGTGGCGAGCGCAGCGAGCCACCGAGCCCGAAGCGTGGCGAGGGGACGCGAATACCTGTGAAGCCCGCGAAGTGACGCGTTTACCTGTGAAGGTATCCGCGTCCCCTCGCGGGGCTCGCTGCGCTCGCCACGCTTAGGGCTCGGTCGTATGCAGCCGTAGGGGAAATACCAATACGAAAAACTAGGTTTTTCATATTGGTAAATTTCCACCATACATTCAGTGTATTTAATAATACACTCTGGATGATGGATGATTCCTAATATATTGGCTGGGTCAGCACACCCTCTTTTTTTGACCAAGATATACTTCGTTCCACACTGAACAAAGAAATAGATTTAGTGCAGTTTTTAGGGGCATTTATAAATTACATAGCTCCACATGTAGCTAAGTGCAGTGTTGGTAACAAGCATCTAAGTATAAGGTAGATCCTCAAAGGTGAATCTTTCGAATATCTATGTTTGTTTGTTTCAATGTGGTTGGTCTAAAACACTTTACAGCCACCAACTGGTGAATAATAGACATCACAATTTATTTTACTCAAGAACATAATAAAAGTAAAATTTTAATATTCTTCTACCATATCATTAATCTTTACTACAATCTACAAAAGTGTGCCCCAAAAAAATAGAAATCCCTTTTTTAAATGGTTGTTAATTCCCTTACATCCACCCATTTATTTCTTAGAGCTAATGCTTGTGTCGACATATTGACCTGTCGACCTAACCCCATGTCGACCTAGAACCATGTCGACCTTTCCCCATGTGGACCTAACGGTGTTGACCTAACGATTGTCGACCAACTTGCTGTAGACCCAATGATCCCAACCCTCCAAATTATATTATGTGAAATCATTTCAGAACTGAAATTATCCAGGGTGTGGATCCTACTATGGATCTTGGATCAACTTGTATCATTAAGGGAATATTGGCCCCTTTTCTTCTTAGGACAGCATATTTTCCTAATTTAACAAAGATTATTATTATTATTATTATTATTATTATTATCATTATCATCATCATCATCATCCTTTCTTTATAGCACTCAGCTTAGTACTCAATGATACAAACAACATACAATGGCATGAGACAGAAAGTAAAAGTGATCCTGCCCAAGGAGCTTACAAACTATTTACAGTATCAGGTAAAGCATTGATATGTAAAGTAGAGGACTAATTGGTCTTGGTAGATACAAGTACAGTGCTAGTCCTGACTTTTGACAATTGATAACCACAGGCAGCTCAGCAGTTCCTGGCAGTAATTACAGGTGTAATGCTAGTTTCTGGCTCTAGGAAGTTGGTTACTACAGGTATTGTACCAGGTTCTGGTAAATTGGTCATTTCAGGTATAGTACTAGTTTCTGGCTCTGGGAAGTTGGTTACTACAGGTATTGTACCAGGTTCTGGTAAATTGGTCATTTCAGGTATAGTACTAGTTTCTGCCTCTGGGAAGTTGGTTACTACAGGTATTGTACCAGGTTCTGGTAAATTGGTCATTTCAGGTATAGTACTAGTTTCTGGCTCTGGGAAGTTGGTTACTACAGGTATTGTACCAGGTTCTTGTAAATTGGTCATTTCAGGTATAGTACTAGTTTCTGCCTCTGGGAAGTTTCTAATCACTGGCATTGTACTAGACTCTTGCTTTGTGAAGTTGGAAAATATAGAAATTGTACTAGTTGCTAGCATAGTCTGATTAAGGGGAAGAAGACAACATATGGGGATACTCGTGATCCCTGTCCCAGTGTGTAAGTAGTATAGTCAGAGTATGTTGCTATTCATGCATGTGACAAGCTAGATGATACAGTAGATTTTATTTTTCTTTGTGTATTTAAGGTTGTTTAAATTGTCTTCATTCCACAAGAAAGCTTTATAAAATAACTGTCTTTCAATAAGGTGAAGTTATAAACAGTACCAAGGCATTATTAAACTATTAGTTGAAATCTAATGTATATAAGCCATACTCCTAGGGTTACCACCTCATCCCTTTAATTCCGGACACATATTAATTACACAGGTTCTGTGGCTTGCTGACTTCAAGACTCCATTTCAGTTAGTTTTAAACTGCCACAGAACCCGTGTAATTAATATGTGTCTGGAATTAAAGGGATGATGTGGTAACCCTACATATCCCTGACATGACCCATTCCAGGAGGGACAAAATCCTCTCTACCTTGACTTCCCTCTTTATTTATGATTGCAGTCAACTGTGGTGAAATTTCTTTATTACAAATTGCATAGTTCGGGGGCGTGGCCACGGCGGCAATGGAGTAGGACGCAGATCTGTATGCTCTCTGACAAATAATCCTGCTGTGATATCCTAAACATATTACAGCCAGCTTTTAATGTGTTAATTGGCTCCCTGAGCCATCGCTGATGCTATTGAGCCAACTTTTAATATATTATAGAACAGCTGAGACCGGGTGAGGTGATCCGGCTCTGTTAGTGAAAATATACCTCAGGCCGCGGTCGCCATTTTGGCCGTTACGGCATTTCACCTGCAAGGAGCTTCATGTGGTCAGGAGTGGCTCCATCTGGGTCCCCTGCCACCGAGTGTAAAAGAAGAGGGCAGCATAGTCCAAAGCAGCAAGTCTCCAGCTTACAGTATACACTTACCAGCGCTCTGGTCCCCTGCCATAGCCTGAGGACGGACCTGGAGTAAGTTGTTATTGCTGGCGCCATCTTGGAAAACGAGTGAGTTATACAAGTGCCGTGGGAGGAGACTAGCTGATGATGTACAGTCAGCTGATGTGTAACCCTGCATGATACTGTATTGTACTGTGTACTGGGTACATTAGCCAGCAATAAACTTCATTAAAGTGCATTGTTAAACTCACTCTTCACTCCTACAGTAAGGAAAAACAAAATAAACACATATCTCTGCATCCGTATTAATTTACATTAAAATATAGAGCTTTACCCAGTATAGGATCGCCATCTGCTGGTCTCTCATCATATTGCAGGAAAAATTATCTACTATTTGATAGTAGTACATTATAATGGGTAAATCACAACAAGCTAATAATACAGCCAAATTAGATCGGCAAACTCGAGCTACAGACAATTCTTCGCAAGCTAAACAAAATGAGGATTCTCAAAATAATTCGGCTCTGTTAGACAATATCGGTTCACAGGCAACTGCCAATGCAGCCCCTCATGATGTCACCTTACACAGTATCTTGGAGGCGGTTACTTCTTGAAAGAAACGTCTCTCCGATAAAATAGAGCAGGTACAGGGGGATCTATGCCTGCTCCGGCATGATTTGCAAAGTGTTCGTGAGCGGATCAATGAGGTGGAGATCCGTATTTCTACGCTTGAGGATTTCAAAGGTCCTGTGCAGGAAAAAGTCTCTAGCTTATGTCAGCAAATGTCTGTCATGCAGATTAAGATCTCGGATGTGGAAGGGAGATTAAGACGCAATAATGTCAGGTTCGTAGGATTACCTGAGAAAGTGGAAGGTTCCTCACCAGAATCTTTTTTGGAATCCTGGCTCTTGAGTGTATATGGCAAGGAATGTTTCTCCTCTCATTTTGCGGTAGAACGTGCACACCGTATTCCATCTAGGCCCCTGCCTCCAGGTGCTCCTCCCCGCACGTTCATTGCTAGATTCCTTCATTATAAGGACCGTGATGAGGTGCTGAGACAGGCTCGTACAAAAGGTCCATTAGTGAGGGACGGAATAAAGATTAATGTGTTCCCAGACTTCGCGATGGAGGTCCAAAAGGATAGAGCCAAGTTTCTTCCTGTAAAGCGCAGGCTTCGTGAACTAAATATATCTTATGCAATGCTCTTCCCTGCCAAATTGAGAGTGGTGAAGGATGGGGAATCTCACTTTTTCATTACCCCAAAGGAAGCGGCAGCATGGCTTGATCGTATTGCCCCTGGTCACCGACAATTGGCACCTGATTGACTTTAATATTAAATGTTATATTATTAAAACAGGGTCCTGATTGTACAACATATCTAATCTAATTGAAAGAGTTAATCTAATAGATATTATATGTATAACTGGGCTGGTTAAATAACAGTTATAAAATTTAGTGATAAATAATTCGGTTACGCTGTAGTAGCATATCAGGAGAGCCCCAATGCATTGGTGGTTCTTAAAGTTTATTGTCCCTGTAGTTTATTAATTTCTTTGGGGTAATGTTAGGGGTTGGTTTATTGGGGATCCAAGTATGCCTGAGTTGGGTAGGGTATACAGGGTGGGGGGATGGTATGGAAATTGTAATTTTAGTATTTAATTCACCATTGGGTCACCCTTTTTATTTTTTTTATTTATTTTTTATTTTTTTCTCTTTTTTTATTTATTTAATTTTTTTTTTTTTTTTTGCCTTTACCTTCCTCCTGTTTCAGGAGATTCAAAGCACAACACATGTCTCTTTCCCATTGTGATATACTATTATTCTGTAATATTATAATTATTACGATAATATTTTATACCTTATTATATACCTATATTTTATAAATGGTACAGTTGTTAACCTGGAATGTTAGGGGTATTAATGATAAGGTTAAAAGATCGCTTGTGTTAAAAATGGTAAAACAATATGGTCCTGAAATTGTATGTCTCACTGAAACACACCTATATGGGAGTAAGATACTATCCTTAAAGCGTCCATGGGTGGGATGGGCCTATCACGCATCACATACTTCCTCCTCTCGTGGGGTTTCAGTGCTAATTAAAAAATCAGTGCCCTTTATTTGTAATGCCGTCAAGATTGATCCATATGGTAGATTTGTTTTTTTAGACTGTAAAATTCATTCTACTCCATTATATATATTAGCTGTTTATATTCCCCTGCCATTCTCATATGAAATTTTAAAAATGGCGGCAGAATTTATTGCCGTGTCTCCAAAAACTCCTGTGATATGTTTGGGGGACTTTAATAATTTAATGGATCCTATATTAGATAAATGGAGGGAGACATCTGGGACGGCCAAAAAAATGGAAAGTGACAAATTTGCTAAATTCGTTAGTAGTCTGGGTTGGAGTGATGCTTGGAGAATGAGGCACCCTGGGGAACAGCAGTATTCGTGTTTTTCGTCTAGTTATAGATCCTTTTCTAGAATTGATTTGGCATTGGTTTCTCATTGCCTTTTACCTTTGATAACTAAAATTGAGTACAAAACAAGGGGAATTTCTGATCATTCACCCCTTATGATAAATAAAGATGTTAATAGCCCTAGAGGGAAAACCTACTGGAAATTACATCCATCTTGGCTGTTACAGATGGGAGCAGGCTGTGAGCTTGAAGCACTGTGGTCTGATTACTTTACGGATAATATTGGATCAGCCTCTACGGCTGTTGTGTGGGACGCCTTTAAGGCCTTCATGAGAGGGACCTTAATTAAAAGAGTTGCAGAGCTTAAATTATTCTATAGGGAGAGGGAGGCGAAATTGGAATCTGCATGTCGTTCTTTGGAGTCAGAGTATCTAGGGGATGGATTGGAGGAAACTCGTATTAAGTGGTTAGCATCACAGGAAGATTGGACGGCTCATCTCACTGACAGAGTAAACCGATGGCTTCTGTTTCAGTCTCACTCACATTACACGTATGCAGACAGAACAGGAAGTTATTTAGCGCATCTGGTTCATTTAGACCGACCATGCATGACGGTTACTGAACTTGTAACGAGTAATGGCATAACTGTGTCTACTGTTCCTGACATTGCAGATACCTTTCTTTCTTTTTATAAATCTATTTATACCTCTAAGTTTTCATGCACTGAGAATGATCTAAGGACCTATGTACAAGATGCTGCCCTTCCTTGCTTGTCTCAAGATGATCAATCCCTTTTAGATGCCCCATTTACATTAGAAGAAATAGAATGTGCAATTAATTCCTTCCCTGATGGTAAAGCTCCTGGCTCTGATGGCATTCCAGTGGAGGTATATAAGAAACATGCTAAAGTGTTCGTCCCAAAGTTTCTAGACCTTTTTAATAGACTGAGAGAAGAAGGTGGATTTTCAGACTCCATGTCTGAGGCGGTCATAAATGTAATACCCAAGCCAGGAAAAGACACTAAATTTCCTGAATCATATCGCCCAATCTCTCTGATTAGCACTGATGCAAAGATTCTGGCAAAAATATTATCTATACGACAAAATAGGGTTATAACTAGGGTGGTGCATCCAGACCAAACTGGTTTCATGCCGGGGCAATCGACATCGGTTAATGTTAGACGTCTATACTCGCATCTACAGGCCTCCCATGGGGATGAGTCCACCTCTGTCATTGTGTCACTGGATGCGGCAAAAGCCTTTGATTCAGTAGAGTGGCCGTTCCTATGGGAGGTTATGAGATGTATGGGAATGGGACCCATTTTTTTTAAATGGGTTCAGCTACTTTATTATAAACCTACTGCCCGTATATCAGTAAACGGATACATTTCTACCCCATTTTCACTTTCGCGTGGTACTCGGCAGGGTTGCCCATTGTCTCCTGCTCTTTTTGCTTTGGCAATAGAGCCACTGGCATGCCTTCTCCGGGCACATCCAGAAATTTCTGGCCTTCAACTGAATAGTCGGGTTGATACAGTTGCATTGTATGCAGATGACTTGATGCTTTTCCTTAAAGATTATACGGTTTCCATGCCGATGGTACTTCAAGTGATAGAAACATTTGGGAAATACTCTGGTCTTACTATTAACCCCTTCCTGACATTTGACGTATATATACGTCATGGCCGGGATGTACTTCCCGACACATGACGTATATATACGTCATGACTTTAAACTGTCCCTGCGTCTATAGATGCGGTGACAGTTTAAACATGTCTGCTGTCCCTGACAGCAGACATGTCCCTGCATGCCCAGGGGGGGTGGCGATGCCTCCCCCCCGTCGGCGATCGCTGTGATTGGCTGTTCAATGTGAACAGCCAGTCGCAGCGTTTTCCTGTGTTACCGGCGAATCAGACGCTCGGTAACACAGGTGTCAATCACCGTCGGGTGTGAGGGGGCATAAGGGGGTCACCGGTGATGACCACACCTCACCCCACCTCACCCCACCTGCCCCCAAGGCTGTGATTGGTCCGTCGGACCGACGGACCAATCACAGCCAAGGCGCGTCATTTAAACTAACGGTGACTGCGCTGCAGACGCCATTCCGGTCTGGAATTGCGTGCAGAGCGGTCACCGGCCACTCTGTCGTGATATACATACCTGAACCTTGCCTGATACTTACCTGATCACCGCTGATCACCGCTGGTAGCGTGCTGCCAGCAGCTGGATGCTTCCTGGATCTTGTGACTTCCTGTGTCCTGCTGCTGCAGTGTCATAGAGTCACAGATCGTGAGAGATAGTGAGAGATAGTGACAGAGAGTGACAGAGAGTGATAGAGAGTGATAGAGAGTGATAGAGAGTGCTATATTTTGTGTCTGCTGCACCCCTTTTGTGCTGATCAGTATATCTGTGCTGATCAGCAACTTTTGGGTTTTTTTTTTTTATATATATATACCTGTCAGTTGCACCAAAGGTTGTGCTGCCTGTGCAACTGACTGCTGCCCCCCCTTTTGTGCTGATCAGTTTAAATTAATTAACTGATCAGCAACTTTTTGGGGGTCCAGGTTTTTTTTTTTATATATACCCTGTCAGGTTGCACCCACAGTTGTCTGCCTGCTGCCCCTCACTGCTAATCAGTGTCGCATCACTGCATCACTGATCTGCAGGTTTTTTTTTGGGGGGGGGGGGGATTGCAGTGGGGTTTTGTTTTTACACCCACGTTGCTTTTGTGGGTGCTTTTGTGGGTGTCCTGTGGCCGCTGATCAGTGACGTACATCACTGAACAGCATTTTTGGCACAGGGTTGATATCATTTTTTTTCTGCAGTTTTTTTAAATTGTTTTTTTTTTTTTGGAGAGTGCTGTGGTTTATTACACCCACGTTGCTTTTGTGGGTGTCCTGTGGCCGCTGATCAGTGACGTACATCACTGAACAGCATTTTTGGCACAGAGCTGATATCATTTTTTTCTGCCGTTTTTTTAAATTGTTTTTTTTTTTTTGGAGAGTGCTGTGGTTTATTACACCCACGTTGCTTTTGTGGGTGTCCTGTGGCCACTGATCAGTGATGTACATCACTGAACAACATTTTTGGCACAGGGTTGATATCATTTTTTTTCTGCAGTTTTTTTAAATTGTTTTTTTTTTGGAGAGTGCTGTGGTTTATTTTATTTTTTTAATTGTTTTTACACCCACGTTGCTTTTGTGGGTGTCCTGTTGCCTTTGAGCGCTGTTCAGTGACGGACGTTACTGACCAACATCTGTGCTCAATTTTTGGCGCAGGACCTTTTTTTTTTAACCCCTTCAATTTTTTTTTTTTTATAGGGATCAAATTCCTGTATAAAGTATTTTTTTTTCTGCACTACATACACACTACACACTACATACCCCCCGTGTTGAAATAAAGTTTGTACCCCCCCTACACTATACACGTGTTGAAACATTACACTTACAGAAACACAAAAATAAAAATGGCATCCCAAATGGCATCCCAAATGTCATCCCAAATGTCATCCCAGTCATCCAGAAGAATGTATTCAGCGGAGGAGGCATATGCCATGCTTGCCTCTGACTCTGACACAGCCAGTGATGCAAGCGGGGAATTTGAAGGATTCGTCTTAAGCTCCTCTTCCTCCTCTAGTGATGAGGGACCCCCTCAAAGACGCCCCCGTAGAGCAGCTGAGACCCCCCCCAAATGATTGATCCCATATGGACCCCACCACCAGACAATTTTGAGCCCCAGGTTCCTGAGTTTTTGGCCATCCCAGGAATCCAATTTGATTCAACAGGTCTCAGAGCAATTGACTTTTTCAAATAATTTTTCTCTGATGATTTTATAAATTTAATGGTGGACCAAAGTAATTTATATGCCCAGCAGTTTATTGCTCAAAACCCCACGTCATCATTTGCTAGGTGGACCCCTGTAGATGCAGTAGAGATGATGACGTTTTGGGGTCTGGTGTTACATATGGGCATAGTAAAAAAGCCAGAAATTAGGCAATATTGGAGTACAGATGTTCTGTACAGCACCCCACTTTACCGTATGGCCATGACTCGGACTCGTTTTGAGATAATCCTTACATTTTTACATTACACCGATAATGCACAGTGCCCACCCAGAGATGATCCCACCTTTGACCGGCTATTCAAAGTCAGGCCGGTCATTGATCATTTCAGTGCCAAATTTGCAGAGATGTACATCCCTGACGAGTCCCTTATACATTTTAAATTCCGCCAGTACCTTCCCAGTAAGAGGGCAAGGTATGGCATAAAAATGTATAAACTGTGTGAAAGCACCTCAGGGTACACCCACAGGTTTAGGGTATATGAAGGGAAGGATTCAAGAATTGAACCGCCAGAATGCCCCCCCTCCCTCGTAGGTGTTAGTGGAAAAATTGTCTGGGATTTAGTGCACCCCTTCCTGGATAAAGGTTATCACCTCTATGTGGATAACTTTTACACTAGCATCCCCCTGTTTAAGGCCCTTGGTTCAAGAGGTACAGCAGCTTGCGGTACTGTGCGCAAGAACCAAAGAGGCCTCCCAAAAACGCACATTGCCCAAGTACTGAGAAGGGGTGAAAGCAGGGCACAATCCACCGAAAATATGTTGTTGGTCAAATATAAGGACAAGAGGGATGTCCTTATACTGACAACAATTCATGGAGACAGTACCACCTCCATCCCTGTACGAGGTACCAGTACCCACACCTCAAAACCTAATTGTATCCTAGATTACAATAAGTACATGGGCGGAGTGGATCTTTCAGATCAGGTACTGAAGCCGTACAGTCCCCTGTGGAAAACAAAAATCTGGTACAAGAAGCTGGCCGTGTATATCATCCAGATGGCACTGTACGTGCTATTCCGTTCTACCAGCCAGAGGGGGACATTTATGCACTTTCAAGAGGAAGTCGTAAAGGGCCTAATATTTGGGAACCAGCAAGCAGAGGGCCCCAGTACTTCTAGTACTGGCCCCCGTATTGTACCAGGGCAGCATTTTCCTAATGAAATCCCCTCCACTGCAAGAAAGGGCAGGACACAAAAAAGGTGCAAAGTTTGCTATAAAAAGGGAATAAGAAAGGATACTATTTTCCACTGTGAAACTTGCCCCGACAAACCCGGCCTATGTATAAAGGAGTGTTTTAAAATATACCACACATCTATGGATTATTAGGTTCATCATTTCACCGTGCTTCGGGGGTCTTGCTAATGCGACATAGCACCCACCAACATTCCACCAGAATCTGAGCTGCAAAATCCAAAAATCACTCCTTCCCTTCTGAGTCCTGCCATGCACCCAAATGGTATTTTTTGGTCACATGTGAGGCATTGCCGTACTCGGGAGAAATTGGGGCACAGATTTTGGGGTGCATTGTCTCCTTCATTCCTTGTGAAAATGAAAAAATTTGGAGCCAGAACTGCATTTTTGTGTAAAAAAATTAATTTTTCATTTTCATTGCCCAGTTGTACCACAATTGGTGAAACCCCTGGGGGTTTGAAATGTACACTATACCCATAGATGAATTCCCTGAGGGGTGTAGTTTGCAAAATGGGGTCACTTGTGGGGGGGTTCCTAACTTTTAGCATCTTATGGTGCCTAGAAACCTACATGGTGCCTAAAAAATAATGTCATAAAAAGGAGGCTCCAAAATCAAGTAGGTGCTCCTTCTATTATGAAGCCTGTTGTTTGGTCAACGTGCACACTAGGGCCACATATAGGATATTTATGAAAACAAAAGAATTGAGGGAATCAATTTTTAGTCACATTTCTCTAGTAAAATCTACTGTGCTCCTTAGAAAAATGTATTAAAATTGCAAATCTGCAAAAAAAATGAAATTTTGAAATTTCACCTACACTTTGTTTTAATTCCTGTGAAACACCTAAAGGGTTAACAAACTTCCAAAATGCTGTTTTGAATACTGTGAGGGGTGCAGTTTTTGAAATGTCATCATTTATGGGGGTGTCTCAAATACAAGTCCCTCAAAGTCACATCAGAACTGAACTGGTCCCTAAAAAAATCAGTGTTTGAAATTTTCTTGAAAATTTGAGAATTTGCTATTCATATTTTAAGCCTCCTAGTGTCCAAAAAAATTAAAAGGATGTTGAAATAATGATGGAAACATAAAGTAAACATATGGTCTATGTTAGTTATTAACTATTTTGAGTGGTATGATTATTTGTCTCACAAGCAGAAAATGTAACATTTTGAAAATTGCTAAATTTTCCATTTTTTTACGACATTTTGGTATTTTTCACAAAAAAACACAGACTGTATCGACCCAAATTTACCACTAACTTGAAGTACAATGTGTCACGAGAAAACAATCTCAAAATCACTGGGATAAGTAAAAGCAAAAAAAAGTTATCCCCACTTAAGTGATACATGTCAGATTTGAAAAAAAGGGCTCTGTCAGGAAGGCAAAAACATGCTGCGTCAGGAAGGGGTTAATTGGGCCAAGTCTTCCATCCTTCCTCTTAAGGGTCAGCCCCCTATCATACCCCATATTCCACTTCCATTACAGTGGGTTACCTCGTTTAAATATTTGGGTGTGTGGGTGTCTAATAATATGCAGGAATTTGTCTCACTGAATGTAATGCCCCTCTTCGCATATTTAAAAGATAAGATAAGGATGTGGTCTAAACTTCCTCTGACATTAACTGGAAGAGCTAATTTAATAAAAATGATAGTGCAACCGAAATTTCTATATATATTTCAACAGGCCCCAATATATCTCTCAAATTCTATTTTTAAGAAACTTAACAGTATGGTCTCTTCCTTGATTTGGAGGAATAAGAGGCCTCGCATAAAATTAGATGTACTAACCAGACCTAAGGCATCAGGTGGTCTAGCACTTCCAAATTTTAGACTATATTATTATGCGGCTCAGTTATCTCATTTGAGACTATGGCTTCAGGAATGTCCCTCAGATTCCCTACCGAGCTTACTGGTTTATGAAATGAAACATGGGCTTTCACCCGTCCAGGCATTGTTTGGTGACATCTTTTCACATAAGAAGATACCACTTGTTATTCAGGCTCAAAAAATATGGAGAGAGATACATGTTTTAATGAAGTTTCAGGATGTTGACCCAGACACTCCTTTATGGAATTTTCAAAATTATACAAAGCTTTCCTCCCTTGACCCTAAAGTAGTGCGGGGTGAAAGGGAAGTAATATCTGTGGGTCAGCTATATCAGGATGGAGTCTTAAAATCTTTTAATCAGCTTAAAGATGAGTCTAATTTTACATCTATGTACTTCTTCAGATATTTGCAACTTCGTCACGCATTGTCTTTGCAGTTTCCTCAGGGCCCTCCTCATATTCGACCCTCTCCTCTAAAAGCATTCCTGTTAAAATTGGGCTATAAACGTGCACTCTCATGTTTATATAATTTTCTTCAATCATATCATCATACTAATAATTTACCAAATCTGCAGCAGAAATGGGAATTAGAGGTGGGTAGGCTGTCTGAGGTTGAATGGAATGAGGCACTTGTATGTCCTCGTAATTCCACTGCTTCAATTAGATTTCAACAAATTCAATTGTTTATTTTACACAGAACCTACCTGACTCGGGTTAGATTAGTACAATTTGGTGGAAGAACTTCTGATATATGTCCCAAATGTAAATGTAACATAGGAACATTTTGGCATCTATTATGGGATTGTCCGGTGGTTAAACTATTTTGGACTAAAGTGCTTCAAGCTATATCTGTAACAGGAATTCCCTTAAATAACTTAACACCAAGATTTTGCTGCCTTGGGGTATCTGATAATGATGTCCTGGATAAACATTCTAGACAATATATAATTAATTTGTGTACATTGGCTAAGGTTTGCATAGCTAGACTCTGGATGGATTCATCAGGGCCAGATTTTAAGGCCTGGATTTCCTTGGTCAATGTAACAGTGCTACATGAGAAATATTTATATATTAATCGTAAGGCTGAATTTAAATATTATCGTATTTGGTCCCGATGGCTTTCATCAAAATATTCATCACTTAAGATATAATTTAATTAATAGTAGATCAATTTTTAATTCATGTTAATTTGGAAAAGACATATGTTCGATTGAAAAGAAATTGATACTGTAAATTATTTATTAATATTGTATTGATGTGTTTTTTTTTCTTTATATAATTTAATGAATTATTTATTTATTTATTTTTATTTATTTATTTATTTATTATTTTTTCTACTTCATCTTCTCAAAATTTCAGCCGATAAATTTGGCTGTTTGTTATGTTAATCTGTGTATCAGAAAATTTAATAAAAATCACTCAATTTAAAAAAAAAAAAAAAAAAAATTGCATAGTTCCACACAGGTGTCACCAATCCTATATTAAGAGGGAAGTGCAGGTAGAGAGCAGGGTTACCACCTCATCCCTTTAATTCCGGACACATATTAATTACACAGGTTCTGTGGCTTGCTGACTTCAAGACTCCATTTCAGTTAGTTTTAAACTGCCACAGAACCCGTGTAATTAATATGTGTCTGGAATTAAAGGGATGAGGTGGTAACCCTACATATCCCTGACATGACCCATTCCAGGAGGGACAAAATCCTCTCTACCTTGACTTCCCTCTTTATTTATGATTGCAGTCAACTGTGGTGAAATTCCTTTATTACAAATTGCATAGTTCCACACAGGTGTCACCAATACTATATTAAGAGGGAAGTGCAGGTAGAGAGCATTTTGTCCCACCCGAAATGGGTCATATTGCATGGAGGAATGCACAATCTAGTGGCTGGAAGTGCGGGTTCCCCGCTGAACGATTGCTTTTTTTTTTTATAAAGTGGCGATTATTCACTAGGCAAAACCATGCACCACCTGCCATTTAGACATCATTACATCCAGCCAAATGTTTTAGTTACTGGTTCTGGGATGTTGGTAATGAGAATAAAGGGGGATATTCAATCACCGACGACCATCTCCCGATAGGGGAGATGGGCGCCGGGCCCTATTTAATCCTGTCTTCCTTGACAGCATTGAACAGGGGAGCTCGGCAGAACGAGCCGACTTCACAAACAGTCATCTGGGAAGTGTTGAGCTTTCGGCTGCAGCTAGCCTCTTCCCGGCCGCAGCTCGTGGCCACATCCCCTTCTCGCCCCGTTGCAGGCAGGATATTGAATCCCGCCTAAGATCGGTCGAGCAGATCGAGAATGGAACAGGGTCACGTCAGTAAGATAAACCATATGATGATACTAAATAGTAAGTGCGGTGTGTACAGTTACTAATACAATCATAGATTAAGGGGTACATTTAATAAATCTTCTAAAAATAAGAGGTGATATTACCAATAGCTAAATAGATTACATCTATCATTTCTCTATTACATCCTAAAAAAGAATAAACAGAATTTGAATGGTTGCTATGGGCAACATGACCTCTTTTCACTTTTAGAATCTTTAGTAAATGGACCCCTTAAGGTGAATATTAGATCAGGGGTGGCCAACCAGTCCGAGGCAAAGGGCGGGATGTACTAAAGGGAAAATGCGGTAAAACAGGGGTTTTACCGCATTTTCCTATGTACCAATACCCGTCCGCCCCGTTTCCGCATGGCAGGGTATTGCCACCCTCTGGAAGCCTATGGGCCGTCTGCCGTCCGCATGTCCCCCCCCCCCCTTCTGATCTCCTCCTCCCCCCTGCAGGTGTCACAGCTGGCAGGACATCCGGCTGCAGGGGGAGGAGGAGACGCAGGGGGACACTGCCAGCCGCCGGGATGTGACGGAAACCCCCGCAGACCACATCACAGGTATCGCGGGGGTCTCCGTCACCGCAACCCCATGCTAGCCGCATATGTTAGTACATATGCGGCAGCATCGCGGCAGCTGGCATTAATACATCCCGCCCAAAGAGCCTAAAAATATCTGTAGTCAAGCTAAAGAGCCGATATGATGCGCAGCCTTAAAAATGGGGCGTGGCCTAGCTGGTACAAGGCTGTGACCTATTTTTCTGCAAGCACCATTACATACTGTACTGTGCAGAAGCGCTGTTCAGTTCCTATCAGCGTTGGTGGGTGGGTGACTCTGTGGCAGCGCTTCTGTGGCAGGCAGTGAGTGAAAACGTTGCTGCTCTTCCACACATTGATGCCGGAGGTCATCACCTTACAGGTATAATTCCCAGAATTAATGTTTGGTGATGATACACTGCGCTCACCTTGTGTATGTTCCCTTCTCAGGTGCTGCTCACTCTTAAGGGTATCCCAGTCCCTTTTTGATTTAAATAGTACATAGTGGGTGGAGCGAGCGCTGCCTTGTGTTGAATGTGCGTGAAATAATGTGTAAGAAATGAGATAAGAAAAGCGAAGTAAATGTTACAAAGCTAATTTATTAAGGAATGCAAGGTGTGACTAAAGAACGCTCGCCACCGAGCCCGAAGCGTGGCCAGCGGATGCGGAATACTTTTAAACAAATACTTTTTAACGAATCCGTGTCCCCTCGCGGGGCTCGCTTCACTCGCCACGCTTCGGGCTCGGTGGCTCGCTACGCTCGCCACAGGTTTATATCCAACTCCATGCGTAGTTGGATAGTGGGGTAATGAAAAGGACCCTTTTTCATACAGAATCCTATGGAAAATCGGGTCCATCGCATCGCATCGCATGCGATTTGGGCGTCCAGATACTACATAAGTACCAAACTTTCTTTAAAATCTTTGTTCATAGACTACCAACTGTACCTGTCTCTTTTGATCACAATTACGTTTCTTTGTTATTGAATTGCTGCATTGTTTTTCATAGCGGTGATCCACGAACCTCTTTGTGGATAAATAAAACCTTTGATCACCGTCCTAACGTGTGGTGACCATTCTGTGGGGTTGTTTGGGGTATTGTTTCCCTGGGGTGCCTTTGTCCCTCCGCCCTCTGAATTGCAGGCGAGTGAAGCAGGCAGGTCGCAGCCAAGCAGTGCCGAAAGGAGAAGAGGAACACCAGGTAACGGGCACACACCTGCACACAGTCTGACAACATCACACTTGGCGTCCATGAACAGGATTTAAAGATGTCAGACTTGGATCGTGCTGCAAGGAGGAGATGACTTCCTGCAAGAAAACCCAGCAGAAATGTTGGTGAAACCGATTGCCAAGACCACAGCCAGAGCACACCTAATTGAGACATTGAACCGCCAGATGGCAGAAATGACGTGTAACATAGAACATGTATTACACAAAAAGTAGAAGAACTCGGCAGAAACCAAGAAATAAACCGACGCAGAAAATGGCGCAGAGCATGGGAAGACAAACCTGTTCCTGTTTGTTGCCTGGCTCCCAGCACGTGCATGGCAGCTCCGCCCCCTACCCCCCCCCCCCTCTACCCAGCTCCCAGCAGCTCCTTCTACTCTCCACATACCTGCCAACAGCAGCAGCTTTGTCCCCTCTATACGGCTCCCGGCGAGGGCAGCCTCCATCCCTCATTCACCTGGCTCTCGGAAGCTCTGTATGCTCCCCTCCAGTGGCTTTGTCCCCACTCCTCCAGGCATCTCCTTCCCTGTTCCACTCCACAGCTCCATCCTCCAACCCGCAGCCCACTGCTGTTAATGTGGGTGACAGGGACCCGCAGCCATGGCTAATGGCTGTATAGTAAAGGGGGTTGCTGGCGGCCATGCAGGCTGCGGGGATAGAATGGCCCAGGCTATACCTTCTGTCAGAGCGGCCAGGCCTGGGCAGTGGCCCATAGCACCCCCCTGATGGCGGCCTCGGTCCCTAGTTCTAAAGCCCCCCATACACTAGGGTGACGTTTATGAGCAAAGAAGTCCCCCGCAATCCCCCCATGAGCTGCCTGGGACCCTACCAGAGAGCAGGCTCTCCTGCGATATATTGTATGCAGTCCTTTCGCATAAGAAAGATAGCATGCGATCCCAGCCAAGCCTGTCGAACAAATCACTTCTGCAGCCTCTGGTGCAATGCGCACAGGTCCGCTCATCACATCGAACCTGCTGTCAATCACATGCGATTTGGATGGTTTTCACTGCTTTTCACTGTAATCACATGAAAAGAGCCTGAATCGTGTATGGCCAGCTTTAGACTGCTGATAATACTGCGTCACATGGAATAGTAACTTTATTTTACCAAACTACTTTAATATTAGTTACTTAACTTGTATTTTAGAGAACAGAATCCTTTTTAGACACTTGTGGAAATATAGTGATAGAAATTAAATAAATTAAAGTAACTTTTTTATTATCATTTTGACAATAGTTTAAATGCTACATAAAATCAATTCTTCATTTTCCAATTTACAAATTAATAAATACAGTATAAACAGTGAACACACGTGGTTTTCAAACATATATAAATATATTTACACAAGGCAACAAATTTTGAGTCCCGCCTGCGGGACTTGTAGTTCGTGTAGATAGGCAGGTGACTAATGCAGCAATTCTTTCCATGTTACTATAGCACATCTTGCTCCATGTTCTTAGCACGCTCAAACAACTCCATAATTATAGCAGCTGGCACACAACCTTCCCGCAGTATACTGATTGTCCCTGGAAAAGAAAAAGTATGACGATGAGTGTGGTGATGTTCAAATCTATGTTATCAGACAGACTGAGATTTGGAACAGCTTTTTGTATCCATTCCATAGGGTAGATAATATGCATTTAATTTATTGAGGTTCTATAGCTGGTCTGATCATACACATGGGCCCTTATTCAGATCTGATTGAAGTACAGATTTGTTCTCAAAATGGGCAAAACCATGTGCACTGCAGGTGGGGCAGATATAACATGTGTAGAGAGAGTTATATTTGGGTGGGGTGTGTTGAAACTGAAATGCAGTGTAAAAATAATGCAGCCATTATTTACCCTGCACAGAAACAAAATAACTTGCACAAATCTAACTCTCTCAATATATGTTACATCTGCCCCACCTGCAGTGCATATGGTTTGGCCCATTTTGAGAACAAATTTGTACTGCCATCAGATCTGAATAAGGGCCATGGTGCGATTCATGGTCACTTTTGTTTTGATTTGTTTTGTTTTTTCAGCCACACTCGATCCCGATGTGAGCTCCTGTTCAGTCTATATCAAGTAGAAAATAGACTGTGCAGGCAAGACTATGTAGTACAGATGTAGTACAGATTTGTACTATAAAGTTCAAATCGAATGTGTACAATGTCACGATCCAATCAGGATTGAATTGAAAAGGAATCGCACCGTGTGTATACTCTAACAGTGACAGGTTTTCAGAAAGTGTTTAAGATATTTAAGGGCTGTGGAATAAGTATTTACCTTCATCTATTTTGGTGCAGATCACTACAGTTGAACCCACAAGCTCATTGGAATAACCATCGCACAGAATCGCATCCAATTTGTGGTTCAGACGTCTGTAAAAAATGATATTCATAGTGTTATGAATGAACTGTAATGAGAAATTACTGTACAGTGCATTACACATTATAAAATACATAGCAAATTTATAATATACAAAGGTTCTACCAAAGCATATTATTAAAAGGAATACTAAAAAGACCAATGTTTAATTTTTTATGGGTTAGTTTTGCCTTAAAACTGATTGCTGATCATCCATTCTTGCCAGTCTGTTTGCAGGCTATTACATTTACCCCAAACAGCTAGAGCGGGGCATTTCTGTACTGATTGTCATTACTATATTTGAGACCTTTATGCTACAATCATTTTTAGTTGATTTTGTAAAATTTAATAAAATAAACATATTTAATAAAATGTTGGATTATCACTTTAAAACATGGTATCTTGATAATACAACAAATTGAATGGAAACACCAAGACTGTTTATGGAGCAGTACTTAGTACCAAATAAGTCAGCTCTGGAGAGCGCTGTGTGGAGATGGTGATACTGGGCTAGATTCTCTAGGCTTCAAAAGTGATAAAATAGAGAGTGATAAACAGCCAGCCAATCAGCTCGTACCTGACATTTTTCAAACACAGTCTGTGACATGGCAGGTAGGAGCTGATTGGCTGGCTGTTTATCACTCTTCATTTTATTACTTTTGAAGCTTAGAGAATCTGGCCCAGTGTCAGTGACTAAGATGATGACAGGCTGAGAGTAATAAAAAGTGAGTCATTAAAGAGAAGTAAACATTACACTATGTAAGAAATTGTGACAGGAGGCAATTACTAGAAAGATCTGGTCAGAGCCAGATTGTTGCCAAGATGATTAATGATTATTTATTCTTCATAATAATTTCATTTTTGTTATAACAGGCTAGTTCAGGCATGTCCAAACTATGGCCCTCCAGCTGTTGTGAAACTACCCATCCCAGCATGCCTTGCCATAGTTTTAGCATTCCCTAATAGCAAAGTCGTGGCAAGGCATGATGGGACTTGTAGTTTCACAACAGCTGGAGGACTATAGTTACACATGCCTGGGCTAGTTCAGTTTGAGATACTGTACATCACTTACGTTATCACATGGTCATGGTGAGTACTATCGCTTTCTCCACTTGGATTGGCAGAGGTGATTGCTAAAGGTCCTGTCATGTCAGTAAGATGGGCTGTGACTGAGTGATCAGGAACTCTGATCATAATGGAGTCTTTGGTTCCAACATAATCATAGGCAGGCCCCACACCTAGAAAACACAGAAAGTATGGTAAAGACACTATTACGATTCCACCATTAAATTAATATGAATCACAGACTTGGAGGTACATTTACAGCACTAAAGGGCAATTTTGGGCGATTTTGTTTTCTTATTGTTTACTTATTTAATTCCCCCCCCCCCCCACCCCCAGATCTCAAATATACTTTTACTGACAGATAACATGTTATATTCTTTTTTAAATGTTAGTTAATTGTGTTCTAGCCCTGGAAGCTCAACATCGATTATGATCGATTTTAAATCGGTCAACATCGACCAAAAATCCTCCAACACCAACCAAAATTGACCTCAAGTAAATATATCCCTTTATGTGTAACAATTGTTCCGTTTAAGTTACTGACTACATTAGCAAAGTGCCTACCATCAAACTCATCTCAGCAGTGAAATATCACTGTTAAAATACTGGGAAAGTATATTTTGTCTCTGCTCTCACAAGATGGGACAACTAGCATTTTAAGGATTGTTCAATCATTCATTCATTTGAATAAGGCAGTATTCGAATAAATGCATAGGTAATGTGGCAGAAGAAAGGGCAGGGCAAAACAACAAAAACATATCTGGAAAAGAGATGGGACTATAATAAGAAGCACAGAATTTGGGTACCAGGCTTATAATTGTACTATTTGTAATGACAATGAAGTGACTCATAACCGTGTTGTTAATTCTTTCATCGGTAAGTAAGTTGCCTATATTGTCCTGTATGTGGGGCAATGGCTCATTTTTTGTGTGTATTACTTCTGACAGGACAATTAACCTCTGTTTATTATGTTCAAGTGTTTGCTAGGTGCCTCTAACTGCAGCAACGTGTGCAATTGCATGGACATTATATTGGAATTATGTTTGTATGCTTTTGCAGTGTACTACCTACATGACCTACCCAATCGTTTCAGCCATTCACCCTTCTTCACAATGCAGCTTATTCCGCCGGGATAGACAGATTCCATGAACCTCCACAAGACAGGACTGAATGGAGGATTTAACACCCGCAGCTGCTCCAAGTTAGATATACAGATGCAGATGGGTTTCTCTGAAGGTCGTTCCTGCAGCACAATGGGAGATGTAATAACATTATAAATGAAGTACATATTTTATTTATACTAACTCCTTGTACAATTCAAGAAATATTAACAACTGAAACATAATAACCACAAATTATATATTGGCATTTCACATCATGTTCCTTATGACGTACCATTTATTTTCTACGGTAATAGAGCAAACCAAAATTTTAGCATTTGCCTGAGATAAAATGTTCCAAGAGTGAACTTAACACTCCTCACTGGCCCCTGCTAGTACAATGAAGATAATCTGCCCACTGTTCGCTAGCATGTAAAAAATACTTTACAGTTACAACAAATTGTGTCAGAACTTCCATAAAATTGCAAAAATGTAGGCACAATGCCTCGTTTCAGAGGTGTCACGCTCAGGGTCAGATTTAGGGATGAGGGCGCCCCTAGGCACAACAATAATGTTTGCACCCCTCCCCCGCCTAATTGCATTATTTTTATTGATTACTTATAAGCCCTCATTTGATAATAGCCAATATAATGGATTTAAGATGGAAAATAGTACAGTACAGTGAGTCTTTTGCAGCTATTGGTACATTTTGGGCTGACAGTACTATCAGAGGCATCCAAGTGCCGCCCCCAAACATGTGCCGCCCCTAGGCACGTGCCTCACGTGCCTAATGGGAAATTCAGCTCTGGTCACGCTGTCATGTGGCAAAATTGTGAATGGTCCCTTGTCACAGCTCTGATTATTAGGGGGACATTTTCCAATTCCTGCGTGACCCATATAAATATACTATAGAAAATGTTAGTCTCACCTTTATAGTATAAATCCTCTTGATGGCTTCTGGGTGTTTGCAAGAAACAGCCAGTGCATATACTGTGTCTGTTGGAATTCCGCACACACCTCCACTCTCCAGTATGTTCGCTATCGTTCTCAAACCGCTTGTACGATGAGACTGAGGAAGCAGACATGAGCTGGAGACTTCTTTCTTCTCTGGCTCCACTTTCTATGGTAAAATTTATCACAAATTATATTTATGATGATTGTGTCTGAACAGATAATGCTGAGCAGCCTATTTATGTGTACTGTTTCTTATTACACTGCATGTGACATGAGTACATTAACTGTGTTGTGACTACTGAAAATGTCTGTGGTGTAAGCAGCACTAATATGATATATTGTATAGCAACAGTAGCTAATATGGGTATGGCCCAGATCCTGGAGGCTCACAAGGGCTGCTCGAACTTGTAGCTCCCCATAGCTGTAGAGGCATTTTAATAAGCATGGATTGCAGTAAACAGTGAAGATTTCAGCTGGCCATACATCAGAACGATTTCAGGCGATGCATTGTGGGTTTCTTTTGCACAACGTGAGGTGTTTAGGTATGATTCGCAATCCTGCCGGTCGTAAGGTTGAACATCAGATCATGTGCGCTGCACACATGATCTGAAGATGCTACTAATGACTAGTATGCTGGGAGTTGCAGATCTTACGATAGATCTGTGAAATTACACACATATGATCTATAGTGGACTGGAAAGCTGGCGGGGAAATTGTGACGCGATCAGGATCAGATGCTGGTCGTTCCGAAGTATGACCAGCTTTAGATAATGCAATTTTTAGACCATTTTTATCTATAAATAGTTGTATTATTAAAGGTATATTTTTTTTATTTACCTTGAACACTGAAGGCCCAAGTGGAATTAGCTCTTTGTTGAATATACAGTTTGTCAGCGATGCTAATAGGCCGTAGAGACAAATGATGCTAAAGATGGACAGCACCGTTACTAGAGGAGGGAAATAAATAGGTAAGGTCATTCATTTTGCATATTAAAATCAAAGTATTTTAGGCTTCCTTATGTTTCACACACAGACAAATACAAGAGACAGATCACATGACAAGACACCTGGTACTCGGAAAATTAAGCAAAATAATCATACAGATGATATATCAGATCATATATCTGCTCTCAGCTGTCCCTCATTTCCAGACAGAAATGTATTTATTTTTCAAAACAAACTGTCCAATACAATGGGGCATATGTATTAATGCTTAACAAGAGATAAATGCAGGAGTGATAAAGAGAGACAACGGTTCAGCCAATCAGCTCCTTACTGACTTTTTTCAAACACAGCCTGTAACATGGCTGTTAGCAGGTGATTGGCTGGACGTTTATCTCTCTTTGGGCCTTATTCTGGTCGATGCGTAAATTTCCGAATTCTTTCGGATGGCGTTTTTTAGCCGTCTGCGCATGCGTAGGCAACGCTATGTGCATGTGCCACGCAAGGTCTCCGTACTTGTTCTCACTAATACCTTACAGAAATGTGCACCGCATTCACTCGGGAGATATGGGCGTATTATGGGCGTCATTCGGAAGTACACAGGGGCGTAGTTTAAAAGTGGGCTAAACTGGGCGTAAACATGGGCGTACACGAGGGAGTGCACTAATTCTGGTAGGCGTGCATTCGGACTGAACACTGACTGCAAACGAACCAAAAGGCAAGAAATATGCGGTGTCCATAAGCAAGTATTTCTTTGGGGACACCACTCGGTCATGCGCTAGGCATTCGGATCGCCCAATTAGTACTCCCGCACCTGAACCAATGTCACCTGAACACAATACAATCCACTCCTCTACTCATTACTCATTAATTACACTCTTTTCATTGCTTCAATTGGAAACCTTGCAGCTTAAATGGACCATTACTAAACACACAAATCTATGCTGAAAGCACGGCTGCATTTGTTACACACATTTACACTGCAAGCAATGGACAGAACTTGCTATCACTAATATAAATATACATGTCACTTTTACATTTACCAATAACAGCACACAATTGGGGATCAAAAGATAGTAGTATGTTTTGCAGAAATACACCGCATTGGTGCGTACGGCCATGTTCCCGTCCGTTCTGCAGAATATGTGTGTGTCCACCACACACGCAAGGTTTGGATGTCGTCCGTAAACACGCCCTCTTCTTAAAGTGTGAGTCCGTCCGAATGCGGAGGACCGGTGGGCGTTTCTTTGTACCATGTCCGCACAGCGTAGCGTGCGGACCGCTCAGAAAGAATTCGGAAAATTACGCACCAACCAGAATAATCTCCTTTATCACCCTTGCATTTATCTCTTGTTAAGACTTAATACATCTGACCCAGTGTATCATATTCAGTATTTTAATGCACTTCTCATTATCTGCTGTTATTTTCTTGGTTTTGTCAGTTAATATTTTAAAAGGAACACCATTTAAAATGCAGACTTATGAGATTAGAAGTATGATCAATGACTTCAGCCTAACAACAAAGTATCTACATTTAAGCTCCACTGCCACACCAATCATAAACATTGTTCTGCTAAAATACTACAAATTGTCTCCCTAAATTATGTTTCCCATTTTGATTTTAACCCAAAGCATATCACCCTATTTTGTTTGTTCAAATGACCCCTTATGTTCGCAGTGTCAGTATCAGCTTAAGGGGCGGTTGCTACAAAAGAGGGAGATAGGCCTCCACAGGCTTAAAGCCATTTACACCATCTGCAGAAATCTTGAGACAGTTCTGATGAAACTCGTACGGTTGGGAGCCACATGATTGCACCACACTGGGCATCATGTGCACATCGGCACCTTTTTGAATTTGTGTTCAAATGTTGACACTTACAGAAAATCAGTCAAAGGAAATACTCAGCACTTACTTTCAAGTTCAAGAGGAAGTCTTTCCAAGGTGAAGAGAAGAAAACTGACAATCACAGCCTCCATCATAAGGGTTAGAAGCATCAGGACTGTATTGGCATAAGTTGCTGGATAAAGGGAAAATAAACCTTCAAATTTGGCTCATAAAACTGAAACACATTTTGCTTTTCATAGAGAAACATTCTTGGATCCCACCTGCCACTCCTCCCTATTGAGTCGTTGGGATGTTTATTTTTAATGTCATTATATGCTGTGAAATGGAAACACAAGACCCCTCACCAGACAGACAGTATTTTTGCATGGGGCAAGGCTGGAATCATTTAGATCATATTGCCAGCCCTCTTCACCTGCCACTTGGACATTTTTGTAGCATCTGCTGTTGTTATCAGCTGAGAAAGTCGGGGTTGCAATGGACTCCTATAGACAGGAAGTCCACTATGTGTGCAGAGAGTATTACCACCATTATCACAGCTTCACCTAAAATATATTGTGCCTAATACTAATACATAGCCTCAATTTAAAATTTAATACAGCTACAAATTATTTTTTTATTGCACTTACCAAAGCCAAATAAAAATATGTTGACTATCAAAAAAGCAATTGCACCAACTGTGAATCCTCCATCATTATTTGTAGCGATTCCTAGCAAAGAACCTAGAAAAAAAAATAAAAAATTAAATGATGAATATATATATATATATATTAGACATCCTAAATTACAAAGAAAGATGACAGTAATAGTTCTTGCCAATGTTATCTCTGTTATACTCATTATAAATGCTACATAGATTCCAGCAAACTGATTTACACAAAGTTACAGTGAAATGTGAAAACTAAGATTTTTTTTTTTTTAAAGGATTTTTTTTAAGGACTTTTGTAAACTGGCTAATATGGCACATAAAGGAACTGATTTTGTGTATATCGGCCCTTATTCAGATCTGATCACAGTACAAATTTGTTCTCCAAATGAGCAAAACCATGTGCATGGCTGGTGGGGCAGATATAACATGTGCAGAGAGAGTTACATTTGGGTGGGGTGTGTTGAAACTGAACTCTAAATTGCAGTGTAAAATAAATGCAGCCATTATTTACCCTGCACATAAAAAATATAACTCACACAAATCTAACTCTCTCTGCACATGTTACAGCTGCCCCACCTGCAGTGCACATGGTTTTGCCCATTTTGAGAATAAATTTGTACAGTGATCAGATCTGAATAATTGCCATAATCTCAGAATATAAATACTATAGTATTAATTAATTATGCTATGGGCTCTTTATATGCAGAAGAGTCTAATCTGATTTCATTGAAATGTCTATTTTTGCCTGTACTTAATGATTTCTTACCTGCTAAACGCAGCCACACCCATGTAGCCCAGATAGCGGCATAACAAAATGGCAGAACTGAGCCAAATCTTCGACCTCCTTGGACATCAATTCTACAGACGTACAGCTGCATGATAGCACCAGGAATAAGCACCCAAGGAATAGACAGATGTGTTTGGATTGTATTGTTCAGTGAACTCTGGATAGCAGCAAGTGCGGCTAGTCCATTGCAGATGTAGAACAGGGGATCTGAGGACTGGGAGCTGAGATTTTTCTTAATGTCCGATTCCTGCTCAGACTTTTGCATATTTCGTCTGCACCACACCAAGGCATCCTGAAACCTGGCACTTGATATCACTATGTTCCCAATGGGTATTAGTACCTTCTCTGCAATTGAATTAACAAGACTGGAGAATGTTGTATAAAGGGAAACTACAGTAAATATGCTGCAAGTTACTCCAAAGAATATGTAAGCAGCTGCGCTTGGTATCTGCTGGATTGTGGAGATAGTCATGAGGGCAAATGCTGTATTGTGAATCACTTCCAGAATATCTTTATTTAATGATACAAAGCAGAACACAATTGCCGCAGCCAGGAAGAACCAGTCACCAACCATCATCTGTCTGCTATTAGAGACGTTGCCCGGTGTGAGAACAACTGTAACGGTAAACTCTTCCCATGACTTGACCAGCCAGAAGGTACCATGGAAAGCAAATTTGGTAGCATGGTAAACATCATCCCGTAGATAACTGTAGTAGCTAGAACACAACTGAGTAATGACATTGATGCTGATCCATATGGAGCCTATATAGAATGTCTTCATGTATCCAAAGCAGTAGAATGCCATAATAAAAGGAGAAATGGTGTCACACAGGTAACCCAGTGCCATGGGTTCAGCATACTTTGTATTTTTTTTCTTCTCTTCTCCAGCATTTTTTGAGGAGTTGCGATTGCCAGAACCCAACAGCAGGACATTAAAAAGAGCATTACCGAAGCCTGGAAGAACATATTTCTGAGTGATGCCTTTCAGTAGAAGAGCTCCTGCACCATAAAGTCCACATAGCACAATTATTAACTCCAGTACACCAGAGACTACCAGGGCCCAGCGTCCAAACAACCCTATTGCCTCAAAGATCAGTGTGAGTGTTAGGGCCCCAAATACAAAAGGCATAATGTAGTTGACAGTTGCTGAGCAAAAAGCCAGGATGAATGCAATGAAAATATAGGCTACCAACCCGGCCACTGCACCCTCAGTAACAGGAATCTGAGGAAGGGTTGGCACAGCTGTGCTATTGTAGGAAACTGATTCTGAACCCAAAATGATACGAGTTGCCCCATAGCTGCTCCACAGAGCAGAGAAGGCCAGGAATGCGGTGCCACTTAAATGGTCATACTTTCGAAAGGACAGGAATCCAGCTATGAGCTGAGTTACACCTCCAATTAGGATCAGGTGAACACCTGCAATGTTTAAACAAGAAAGAAAATGTTAGATTGTATATGAAATGCTTACTAATTTCTGAAGACTCTCTCATTTAACTTCATAGACTTCATAATCTAGAACCCCTGTTCTAGATTCATTTTGACTGAATATTTGTATTTAAAAGCGCTAACTTCAGCAGTCTTTTTCAGTGCCAATTTAAAGGCATGGAATCACTTAGGGCATGATTATAATGACAGTATAAATATGATAATGACCTAAATATGGAAGATGCCTATGCCCAATATCAATGTGACCAAGTCAATCTATGCTGAAAACTAGATAAACTGGATACCGAGTAGAGATGCTCAATCTTTTAATGCCAGTTTGAAATTTGATTTGAAGTCCAGGAGCTGGCGCTCCAAGGTGGGGTGTTTGGCGAGACTGAAGCCACAGTGAGGGAGATTTTTCAAAGCTTTGTGATAAAGCAAAGTGGAAAGAGGTGAAGTACCATCCAAACAGCTCAAACGCAGCCTGTAAAAGAACAGGAGCTCATTGATTAATACTTTATCTCTCTCCACTTTCCACCTTCTGCTAAATCTCCCCCAGTGTATGATATCTGTGTAGCCTGGACCATAGATTCAGAGTTACTAGGAAAATGTATTGTACATAACATTTTATTTCTTTCAATTTCATTTGAATAATTCTAGCTGGAACCTTACCTGCAAGGATGTTTTCCACTCCTCCAGCAATAATAGAGGTATTAAACAGAGAGAAGTTTTGCATACAAACGAGGAAAGCACTAACTGCATTTGCAAGGAGCCCAAGTACAGCAGGTTCGCTGTAAAATACTGCAGGGAATCCGTCCATGGCAGTATGTTCTATAGAAATGACTTGCTAAAACTGTTCTTCTCCAATATATGTATTCATCCAAATATGTATTCACACAAAATGTCCTGGGGAGAATAAGGTTTGAACAATCAGTTTTACCATAGGCCAGCATTAAATATTAGCATTTAAATAGTAATGTCTTCATGTGTATACATTCAGGAATAAATGCTGTAACAGTAAATATTTTGTATTTGTCAAATGCTTAGTAATTATTTCACAAGCATGGCCCTTTAATTTCATAGTGTTGATATCATTCAAGGGACTGGTAGATGATACCTCCATCACTAGGGATACAGGAGAACTTCTTTACCAGAGAACAATTGCACCTTTGCTTTACCCAATTTTATCCTCATCGGAGCAGAAAAATTACTGTTTTATAATTATTTTTACAGGTCAAAAGATGCAGTTTTCTATTGGCCATACCAGGAACATTATTGTCCTAGTATTTAGGAATATTAATATGGTACAAGACAATCAACAAATAAAGGGAGGCAGTGAGTTCTCTTTCCCACTGAATGTAAAGTTAAAAAGGCCAAACAAAATAAATTATAGTATAAATACTAACACTTATATTACCCTAACAGTAGCCCAAGACCAAGTTGTAACCCAAACATAAGTACTGTATACAGTATATGACATCAAGGCTGTAAACTTTTCTGGAACCCTAAATATTCTCTGATCTATCTACAGAATAATCTTTAGCAGTGGGAACCATCTAACTCACAATATACAGTATGTTGCTCTCAATATCACTCACAACCTCCTAGTTTGGGAAAATATTGCAACAGTTGCATCTGTCATTGTCTGAGTATTGTGAGGAAACTAAGGCCACATTTGCCTGTGACCAATAAAAGTCTTTAAAGGGTTCTTGATCACAAGTGCACCACAATCATGTGTAAAAATAAGGTACAAAATATTGCCATTGCTGGTAATTAAATATAACATTAATATAAAATACTTTCATAAAAACTGAATGAATCTAAACTAAAGGCAAACATACCGGGTTACACAAAACATGTTATTGAACATTGGTCATATATACATAACAATACACTAATAGCAAAGTCATACCTTCAAATGCAACATGCAGAAATGTATTTTAGATCTGCTTTTCAGGGAACAGCTGATGTGACCTCTTTAACAGCATCCACTGCTTCTGAGTGAATGTTCTGGAGAGACAGGTTTTATAGTCTCTATTACAATACATACCTCATAGGGTGGAGACTTTCTTAGGTCTTTAGAATTTCCAAAGTATTTTTGTTTCCTGCTGCACATAACCTTAGCTAGCAATATATCTCTAGTAGAGACTTCCTCATACTATGTTACTATGCTATTCCATGATATCACTGATATCAGGAGTTATTTTTAATTGTATAGTTCTATTCTGGGAGAGACAACAATTAGCTGAGTCAATGATGGGTTTATTTTTAATATGAAACTTTTTTTTTCATTCCCTCACTTGTTTCTCAACCTAAGATGTTTATTATTACATAAAAAAGCCTTGTTGAAATCAAAACTAGCATATAACCATACTTACAGTACCTAATTTCCTGTAGAACAAACAAACATAGATATTCGAAAGTGTTTGAATTAATTCAAAATAAGAAAAAATGTACGTGTCAATCAGTTTGTCATATTAGTTGCTTTCTGATAGAGAGAAGCAAAATGCCACTTGAGAGATTAAGGTACATAAAGAAAAATCACAAGTGATTGTGCACATCAAACTACAATGCATTGTATTGTCTCTGACATATAGGGGGGAATTTACTAAGAATACAAATACAAAATTTCGTATTTGTATTCTTACTACGACTGCATACGACTGCATACGGCTGTTTCAGCCATATGCAAAGTCGTGTTCCGGAGGGAAATTTACAAAGCAGTCATATACGACTGCTTTGTAACCCTCCAATGTCATAGTAATTCATATTAACGGCCGTATAAACGGCCGCTAATACGAATAAGTGTATCTGACTGATCCGTGCAGGCTAAAGCCAAATACGACAGGAAAATAAAGTGTATTTTCCTGATGTATATTCGGGGCCATTTCACGCCAATTAGCAGCCGTATTTTCAATATGGCTGCTTAGTAAATCAGGAACCACTATTCTTTTGAATGGTGATTCCTGTCATATTCTAACAATGGTGTATGCATTGTAAATACAAATACGAATGTCCCATCAATATGAATACGAATATTTGTATTTTTGGCATAGTAAATGCCAAAAATACGAATACACCTAAAAAATTTGTATTTTCCTAGGAAAATATGATTTTTTTCTACGAATTCATATTAGTAAATTTCCCCCATAGTGTCAAATGATTCTATTCATATAGCTTGTGTGCATTCAAGTACATTCAGAAGTAGTGGTGTTATTCTGAAAACATATAGTGGGACATTTACCAAAATGTATTCGTAGAAAAAAGGTGTATTCATAGGCAGAAATACACCTTTTTTTTACGAATTTGTATTTTCGGGATTTACAATCCCGAAAATACAACAATTCGTATTCCTAAAGATGGAACATTCGTATTTGTATTTACAAATACGAATGTCTACACCATCGATAGGATACGACAGAAATCACCATTCAAAAGAATGGTGGTTCCTGATGTACAAAGCAGCCGTATTGATAAAACGGCTGCTAAGTGGTGTAAAACACCCACGCAAATACGACAGGAAAATACACCTTGCTTTCCCTGTCGTATAAGCTTTAAGCCTGCACGGATCAGTCCGATCCGTGCATGCTTTAGTGTAAAAAAATGTTTAAAAAAAAAAAAATGGCGTGGGGTTCCCCCCCACAGCTGTAACCAGCACCTGGCTGACAGAGCCGGGGCCGGTAATTAAAAATCAGGGAACCCGACAAATAGGGGTTCCCCGATTTTTAACAACCAGCCCCAGGCTCCAGGTCCGGGGCTGGTTCCCAAAATACGGGGGACAAAATGACTAGGGGTCCCCCGTATTTTAAGAACCAGCCACAGGCCAAACCAGCCAGCAGGGTAAAGTCACAGCCGGGGGACACTTATTATATAAGGTCACACGGCCAAAACATTAACCCTACCGACCAGTCAGCCTGGCCAGGGGTCCTGGGGGAGTGGGGACCCCCCCAATGCCACAGTATTTAAAATAGTACAATAAAACACACTGACACACACTTAAAATAAAACTTTAATACATACAAAGCCCACACATACTAATACTTACCTATCTTCTTTCCGTAGGTAGCCCTGGTCCTGTGTCGTCTTCTGGTCCTGTGTCGGCGGTCTTCTGGATCCATGTCGACGTCCTCCTTCAAGTCGACCTCGCTGTCGGCGATGGCGTCCGGAGTCCGACGAAATCCATGGAGGAAGCTGTGGAAGGAAACCATACTCACCTGTCCCGGGGCGACGTAGTCCAGGTAAGGGTCTTGGCAAAAAAACAAACCGAGAACGCGAAACCAGTCGGACAGTAGGAGCCGCACGGTGTTTGTGTACATCGTGCGGCTCCGCCTCCCGAATCCGCTATTGGCCACCTTGCGGCCTAGCGGCTCCTGATTGGCCGCTAGGCCGCAAGGCAGCCAATAGTGGCATTCGGGAGGCGGAGCCGCACGATGTACACAAACACCGTGCGGCTCCTACTGTCCGGCTGGTTTCGCGTTCTCGGTTTGTTTTTTTGCCAAGACTCTTACCTGGACTACGTCGCCCCAGGACAGGTGAGTATGGTTTCCTTCCACAGCTTCCTCCATGGATTTCGTTGGACTCCAGATGCCATCGCCGACAGCGACGTCGACTTGAAGAAGGACGTCGATATGGATCCAGAAGACCGCCGACACAGGACCAGAAGACGACACAGGACCAGGACTACCTACGGAAAGAAGATAGTTAAGTATTAGTATGTGTGGGCTTTGTATGTATTAAAGTTTTATTTTAAGTGTGTGTCAGTGTGTTTTATTGTACTATTTTTAATACTGTGGCACTACAAGACCCAGCGGGCCCTTTAATGCCCCGCAGGCTGGGACTTGTGGTTCTCCAAGTCCCAGCTTGCGGGGGAGGCTTGCTGGGACTCATAGTGCCCCAGTATTAGACAATAGTTTAATCTTTTTTTTACACCGCTATCAGCTCGATACCCACCGCCCAGGGGCATCGAGGACAGCACCAGGCTTCAGCCTGTTCAGGTAAGTCCTGGAGGGGGGGACCCCTTCATTGGGGGGGTCCCCACTCCCCCAGGACCCCTGGCCAGGCTGACTGGTCGGTAGGGTTAATGTTTTGGCCGCGGGACCTTATATAATAAGTGTCCCCCAGCTATGACATTACCCTGCTGGCTGGTTTGGCCTGGGGCTGGTTCTTAAAATACGGGGGACCCCTAGTCATTTTGTCCCCCGTATTTTGGGAACCAGCCCCGGATCTGGAGCCTGGGGCTGGTTGTTAAAAATCGGGGAACCCCTATTTGTCGGGTTCCCTGATTTTTAATTACCGGCCTCGGCTCTGTCAGCCTGGTGCTGGTTACAGCTGTGGGGGGGACCCCACGCCAATTTTTAAAAAAAATGTATTTAATTTTTCTATTTTTTTTACACACTGCAGCCTGTACGGATCTGACTGATCCGTGCAGACTGCCTGTACGAATTCGTATTAGCGGCCATATATATGTGCCGCTAATACGAATTGTTACACCATCGGAGGTTTACAAAGCAGTCGTATCTGACTGCTTTGTAATTTCCTCTCCGGAACACGACTTTGCATACGACTAAAACAGTCGTATGCAGCCGTAGGGGAAATACCAATACGAAAACCTAGGTTTTTCGGTACTCTTTACCTAGAACGGCGCCCATCGGGGTGATCGCGGGATCGCGGGCAGTACATAAACGGCCGCGACGCGATGCCCGCGATCACCGCGATTTTCCCATAGGGAACAATGTTAAAAAGTCAGATTGATCGCGATTTTGCATTCAATGCCTCAATGCCCGCGATTTTACCATAGGAATCAATGTTAAATGGGCTACAGAGCCCAAATAGGCTCAATTAACCCTTAAATGTCACCCCAATTTTTTTACGCCACCCCACGATCCACGCCAACCCGAAGCGTGGCGAGCGCAGCGAGCCCGCGAGGGGCGGCGGTACGCGTCCTCCGACCTTTTCATGCCCTACTATCCACGTCGGCGTGGAGTTGAGAATAGAATAGTGTGGCGAGCGCAGCGAGCCACCGAGCCCGAAGCGTGGCGAGCGCAGCGAGCCCCGCGAGGGGACGCGGATACCTTCACAGTTATACGCGTCCCCTCGCGGACTTCACAGGTGTCCGTGGCGACGCCGACACCTGTGAAGCCCGCGAAGGGACGCGTTTACCTGTGAAGGTATCCGCGTGCGCTCGCCACGCTTCGGGCTCGGTGGCTCGCTGCGCTCGCCACACTATTCTATTCTCAACTCCACGCCGACGTGGATAGTAGGGCATGAAAAGGTCGGAGGACGCGTACCGCCGCCCCTCGCGGGCTCGCTGCGCTCGCCACGCTTCGGGTTGGCGTGGATCGTGGGGTGGCGTAAAAAAATTGGGGTGACATTTAAGGGTTAATTGGGTCTATTTGGGCTCTGTAGCCCATTTAACATTGATTCCTATGGGAAAATCGCGGGCATTGAGGCATTTAACATTAAAATCGCGATCAATTAGGCTTTTTAACATTGTTCCCTATGGGAAAATCGCGGTGATCGCGGGTACACGATTTTGATGTACCCGCGATTTACCCGCGATGCCCGCGATGCCCGCGATTTTTTACCCCCGACGCCCGCGATTCTGATCGCGGGCGCCGTTCTAGGTAAAGAGTACCGGTTTTTCATATTGGTAAATTTCCACCATACATTCAGTGTATTTAATAATACACTCTGGATGATGGATGATTCCTAATATATTGGCTGGGTCAGCACACCCTCTTTTTTTGACCAAGATATACTTCGTTCCACACTGAACAAAGAAATAGATTTAGTGCAGTTTTTAGGGGCATTTATAAATTACATAGCTCCACATGTAGCTGAGTGCAGTGTTGGTAACAAGCATCTAAGTATAAGGTAGATCCCCAAAGGTGAAACATTTGAATATCTATGTTTGTTTGTTTCAATGTGGTTGGTCTAAAACACTTTACAGCCACCAACTGGTGAATAATAGACATCACAATTTATTTTACTCAAGAACATAATAAAAGTAAAATTTTAATATTCTTCTACCATATCATTAATCTTTACTACAATCTACAAAAGTGTGCCCCAAAAAAATAGAAATCCCTTTTTTAAATGGTTGTTAATTCCCTTACATCCACCCATTTATTTCTTAGAGCTAATGCTTGTGTCGACATATTGACCTGTCGACCTAACCCCATGTCGACCTAGAACCAGGTCGACCTTTCCCCATGTGGACCTAACGGTGTTGACCTAACGATTGTCGACCAACTTGCTGTAGACCCAATGATCCCAACCCTCCAAATTATATTATGTGAAATCATTTCAGAACTGAAATTATCCAGAGTGTGGATCCTACTATGGATCTTGGATCAACTTGTATCATTAAGGGAATATTGGCCCCTTTTCTTCTTAGGACAGCATATTTTCCTAATTTAACAAAGATTATTATTATTATTATTATTATTATTATTATTATTATTATCATCATCATCATCATCATCATCATCCTTTCTTTATAACACTCAGCTTAGTACTCAATGATACAAACAACATACAATGGCATGAGACAGAAAGTAAAAGTGATCCTGCCCAAGGAGCTTACAAACTATTTACAGTATCAGGTAAAGCATTGATATGTAAAGAAGAGGACTAATTGGTCTTGGTAGATACAAGTACAGTGCTAGTCCTGACGTTTGACAATTGATAACCACAGGCAGCTCAGCAGTTCCTGGCAGTAATTACAGGTGTAATGCTAGTTTCTGGCTCTAGGAAGTTGGTTACTACAGGTATTGTACCAGGTTTTGGTAAATTGGTCATTTCAGGTATAGTACTAGTTTCTGGCTCTGGGAAGTTGGTTACTACAGGTATTGTACCAGGTTCTGGTAAATTGGTCATTTCAGGTATAGTACTAGTTTCTGGCTCTGGGAAGTTGGTTACTACAGGTATTGTACCAGGTTCTGGTAAATTGGTCATTTCAGGTATAGTACTAGTTTCTGGCTCTGGGAAGTTGGTTACTACAGGTATTGTACCAGGTTCTGGTAAATTGGTCATTTCAGGTATAGTACTAGTTTCTGCCTCTGGGAAGTTTCTAATCACTGGCATTGTGTAAGACTCTTGCTTTGTGAAGTTGGAAAATATAGAAATTGTACTAGTTGCTAGCATAGCCTGATTAAGGGGAAGAAGACAACATATGGGGATACTCGTGATCCCTGTCCCAGTGTGTAAGTAGTATAGTCAGAGTATGTTGCTATTCATGCATGTGACAAGCTAGATGATACAGTAGATTTTATTTTTCTTTGTGTATTTAAGGTTGTTTAAATTGTCTTCATTCCACAAGAAAGATTTATAAAATAACTGTCTTTCAATAAGGTGAAGTTATAAACAGTACCAAGGCATTATTAAACTATTAGTTGAAATCTAATGTATATAAGCCATACTCCTAGGGTTACCACCTCATCCCTTTAATTCCGGACACATATTAATTACACAGGTTCTGTGGCTTGCTGACTTCAAGACTCCATTTCAGTTAGTTTTAAACTGCCACAGAACCTGTGTAATTAATATGTGTCTGGAATTAAAGGGATGAGGTGGTAACCCTACATATCCCTGACATGACCCATTCCAGGAGGGACAAAATCCTCTCTACCTTGACTTCCCTCTTTATTTATGATTGCAGTCAACTGTGGTGAAATTCCTTTATTACAAATTGCATAGTTCCACACAGGTGTCACCAATACTATATTAAGAGGGAAGTGTAGGTAGAGAGCATTTTGTCCCACCCGAAATGGGTCATATTGCATGGAGGAATGCACAATCTAGTGGCTGGAAGTGCGGGTTCCCCGCTAAACGATTGCTTTTTTTTTTTATAAAGTGGCGATTATTCACTAGGCAAAACCATGCACCACCTGCCATTTAGACATCATTACATCCAGCCAAATGTTTTAGTTACTGGTTCTGGGATGTTGGTAATGAGAAATAAGGGGGGTATTCAATCACCGACGACCATCTCCCGATAGGGGAGATGGGCGCCGGGCCCTATTTAATCCTGTCTTCCTTGACAGCATTGAACAGGGGAGCTCGGCAGAACGAGCCGACTTCATCTGGGAAGTGTTGAGCTTTCGGCTGCAGCTAGCCTCTTCCCGGCCGCAGCTCGTGGCCACATCCCCTTCTCGCCCCGCTGCAGGCAGGATATTGAATCCCGCCTAAGATCGGTCGAGCAGATCGAGAATGGAACAGGGTCACGTCAGTAAGATAAACCATATGATGATACTAAATAGTAAGTGCGGTGTGTACAGTTACTAATACAATCATAGATTAAGGGGTACATTTAATAAATCTTCTAAAAATAAGAGGTGATATTACCAATAGCTAAATAGATTACGTCTATCATTTCTCTATTACATCCTAAAAAAGAATAAACAGAATTTAAATGGTTGCTATGGGCAACATGACCTCTTTTCACTTTTAGAATCTTTAGTAAATTTACCCCTTAAGGTGAATACACACTAGATCATGGGTGGCCAACCAGTCTGAGGCAAAGGGCGGGATGTACTAAAGGGAAAATGCGGTAAAACAGGGGTTTTTCCGCATTTTCCTATGTACCAATACCCGTCCGCCCCGTTTCCGCATGGCAGGGTATTGCCACCCTCTGGAAGCCTATGGTCCGTCTACCGTCCGCATGCCCCCCCCCCTTCTGATCTCCTCCTCCCCCCTGCAGGTGTTACAGCTGGCAGGACATCCGGCTGCAGGGGGAGGAGGAGACGCAGGGGGACACTGCCAGCCGCCGGGATGTGATGGAGACCCCCGCAGACCACATCACAGGTATCGCGGGGGGTCTCCGTCACCGCAACCCCATGCTAGCCGCAACCCCATGCTAGCCGCATATGTTAGTACATATGCGGCAGCATCGCGGCGGCTGGCATTGATACATCCCACCCAAAGAGCCTAAAAAAATCTGTAGTTAAGCTAAAGGGCCGATATGATGCGCAGCCTCAAAAATCGGGCGTGGCCTAGCTGGTACAAGGCTGTGACCTATTTTTGTGCAAGCACCATTACATACTGTACTGTGCAGCAGCGCTGTTCAGTTCCTATCAGCGTTGGTGGGTGGGTGACTCTGTGGCAGCGCTTCTGTGGCAGGCAGTGAGTGAAAACGTTGCTGCTCTTCCACACATTGATGCCGGAGGTCATCACCTTACAGGTATAATTCCCAGAATTAATGTTTGGTGATGATACACTGCGCTCACCTTGTGTATGTTCCCTTCTCAGGTGCTGCTCACTCTTAAGGGTATCCCAGTCCCTTTTTGGTTTAAATAGTACATAGTGGGTGGAGCGAGCGCTGCCTTGTGTTGAATGTGCGTGAAATAATGTGTAAGAAATGAGATAAGAAAAGCCAAGTAAATGTTACAAAGCTAATTTATTAAGGAATGCAAGGTGTGACTAAAGAACGCTCGCCACCGAGCCCGAAGCGTGGCGAGCGGATGCGGAATACTTTTAAACGAATACTTTTTAACGAATCCGTGGCCCCTCGCGGGGCTCGCTTCGCTCGCCACGCTTCGGGCTCGGTGGCTCGCTACGCTCGCCACAGGTTTATATCCAACTCCATGCGTAGTTGGATAGTGGGGTAATGAAAAGGACCCTTTTTCCCACAGAATCCTATGGAAAATCGGGTCCATCGCATCGCATGCAATTTGGTCGGATGCGATGCGATAATCGGGCGTCCAGATACTACATAAGTACCAAACTTTCTTTAGAATCTTTGTTCATAGACTACCAACTGTACCTGTCTCTTTTGATCACAATTACGTTTCTTTGTCATTGAATTGCTGCATTGTTTTTCATAGCGGTGATCCACGAACCTCTTTGTGGATAAATAAAACCTTTGATCACCGTCCTAACGTGTGGTGACCATTCTGTGGGGTTGTTTGGGGTATTGTTTCCCTGGGGTGCCTTTGTCCCTCCGCCCTCTGAATTGCAGGCGAGTGAAGCAGGCAGGTCGCAGCCAAGCAGTGCCGAAAGGAGAAGAGGAACACCATTTAACGGGCACACACCTGCACGCAGTCTGACAACATCACACTTGGCGTCCACAAACAGGATTTAAAGATGTCAGACTTGGATCGTGCTGCAAGGAGGAGACGACTTCCTGCAAGAAAACCCAGCAGAAATGGTGGTGAAATCGATTGCCAAGACCACAGCCAGAGCACACCTAATTGAGACATTGAACAGCCAGATGGCAGAAATGATGTGTAACATAGAACATGTATTACACAAAAAGTAGAAGAACTCGGCAGAAACCGAGAAATAAACCGACGCAGAAAATGGCGTCAAGATCGTGACACAAGGAACCGTCCGTGGCGGGAGGTGACCCGAGAATCGAACCGACGACCCACCGACAAGTATGATCTACAAGGCCGACCGATTTGCAGATGGTGCCACCAGAGTGGGCACATTGTGAGGTACTGCCCAAACGCCACCTCCAGACAAGACGATCCCGATGGAAAGAAACAGACACTCAAGAGAAGCCCCAAAAACAATAGTGCAGAACCAAGTCCGAGTGAATGTGCCATCCGATGCTGTGGATTGGCGAATCAGAACAAGAAAGTTAACAGGCCAAGTGATGTGGTTTAACGTAGCACGTGGTTATGGGATTATCTGAAGAACAGATCATGGGAGAACCGTATATGTCCACTATACGGGCATCCAGAAGACCCATCGGAATGAATGCTTCCGGACCCTAGCAAATGGAGAGTGGGTCGAATTTGAAATGGCAAGTGGAAGGAGAGGCGTCAAGGCCATTAACGTGACAGGCCCCGGTGGTGCTGCGGTAAGAGGCAACAGAGACACAGGCCAGAGTGAATGCCGATGCTTTACGCATGACTGTGATGACCCACACAGCCACTGGCCATATGGTCAGCAGAACCAAAGGGAAAGAAGACTACAGGAAGAGTGAATGGCTGGAAACGAGCCAGAGACCAGTCGTGTTGACTCAGAGCGAGGCAGAGCAGCAGTGCATGGAAGGTGTGGTTAGGCCACAACATTCTCCAGAGCAGAATCGTGCCGCTATACAGGGAATGGAAGATGCAGATGACGGAGAAGCCAACCCTCGACTGACAGATGTTGTAGTGACTGACCGAGGAAAGGGCAGTGAAACCGTGCATCACGTGGTAGCGGAAGAAAGGATGGACCGCATGGAACCGAAGGGCTCAGACCCCATTATGCCACTGTCTAAACCCAATGTCCCTACAGAGAACCCAAAAGAAGACGAGAAGGCCGAAGCCCAGTCTAAGGAAGAGAGGCCTGGAAGCGAGTATGAGTACACAACGATTTTGAGTGAAAAATTCCTATTCTTGATGCAACAGGCCATCAACAGGTCCAAGAAAAGGCAGAGAGAGGAAGCACGTGCTCATTGCCGACCGCACGCAGTGATTTAAGATGCAGTCGAAGAACACTGCTGAAGAACAGGAGAAAAGACTTGCCTGAGGCGGGGGAGCAGGGAACCTGGGGGGGAGGGGGGACATGCCTCTGCACAACCCAGGCCCCATAGTTAACAGGTCTTTACCGGGCTTAGGTAACCCGCCCTGAATGTAATTGTAAATGCTTTAATGTATGGATGTAAGGCAGAAATGTAGAAATGTTTTACAGTTTATAGGTAATGTTATCTTGGAATGCTTTGTTTCTAAATGAGAGACTGTACCAGGACTTTTGTTTCTTCAGCCGCCATGCCCGCGGACGGGCATTGTTCCAGCGGGGCGGCATGTGGCATCCCAAAATTGGGGGGTACCTTTGTCTTTATGCCACAGACTTACTGGTGGCCAGCACTAACTATGTTTGCACATAACTGCAGCACATGCTGCTCCCAGGAACTGTTACAACTTGTGCTTCAGGTGTTAGCTCTCTGTACTAGGTTGCTAGGCAACCGCCCTGCAGCTGCACTCACTACAGGGCTTAGGAATCCAGAGCCTACCTGAACTCCCTGAAGTGAAAGGATTATATTCATTGGTGGCTCAGCGGGCGCCAAAGTGAAGGGGGCGTCTCTGCCTGTTGCTGAGCAGAGGAGTATGTAACAAGTGGCAGAGAGGAGGAGCGCACGGGGCGCAAGTCAGTGTACCCAGAGAGGGTGAGGAGTTAGGAGGAGCTGCCCGGCGGGCAGAGGAGAGAGATCGGGGGTGAGCAGGAGAGAGACTGACCAGCTGGAGAGACACCCTACTTCCACAGACCGGCGCAGCAGTGTGATGGCGCCGTCACAGAGAGGGAGCCGCGGACAGGTCCCGGGTGCGCAGAAGCGCATGACTCAGATGCTGCACCATATACCAGAGCCCCGGCGGTGAGTGACAGGAGCCGCTAGGGAGGAAGGGAGAGAGGACTGGAGCAGCAGCGTGACCATGGCTTGAGAACGCCACATCAAGCGAGAGGGAGAGAAGCACCAGTGACCCCAGAACTAAGGCCAGCATCAGTGATTGGTGACTGGCAGGAGCCAGCAACAGAACCAGAGGCTCAGGTACCCTGTCACTGCCCCACTCCCGCTTGCTACAGGCCTATTAACCCCATTGACACCACTGCACTCAGGCGCCATCTTAGGCCATATTACCAGCCGTTTGTGCCAGGCTGCCGTCACCTCCGCCATATTGACAGTTCTCCCCCGTGACAGTAGCCCTAGGGAGAGGGCTCTCTAGCTAAACCGCCAGCTGCCACTACCCCCCTGTCGGCCCCAGTGACTTGGAGCAGAAAACACTGAACCCCTATTTGTTGTATTGGACCACAGTTCAGCCAGTATTGCCTAAGGGGACCTTCCCTTTTGTGATCTATCTTAAGTACAAGCACAGTGTCAGAGAGCGCAGGACACCAGTACCCTGGATTACAAATCTTGCATTAGATTTATTGCAAGTACGGTGCACCTAGGCCAAAAGGTACCTAGGACTAACAATGAAACTGCAGTTCAGGGACTCATGCTTTAGTGCCTGGATACTTAATGTTATTAATATGAGGTATGACCTATTGCATATTTCTGTCATTCATTCAAATGTAATTGCAAGTCTGTTGATTTAAGGTTGGAATTATTTGCAGGGTAGCCTAACTGCATAGTGATACTGTTGATATAGTGTATCATAGGAATTGCGGCCTGTCAGTGTCACGGGCGGCCCCATTGGGCACGATATTCCACTTATAAGATCTTTGATTACCTTTACATCTGCACGTAAATGTATTTGTTGAAACAGTGTATTACCCTACGGCAGGGTATTGTGCGAGGTGCGGCCTATGGTGCCACAGTGACCCCATTGCGCACAATATCACACAGGTGAAACTTTATTTAGAATCTTTGTTCTTAGACTACCAACTGTGCCTGTCTCTTTTGATCCCAATAACGTTTTTTTTTCATTGAATTGCTGCATTGTTTTTCATAGCGGTAATCCACTAACCTCTTTGTGGATAAATAAAACCTTTGATCACCGTCCTAACGTGTGGTGACCATTCTGTGGGGTTGTTTGGGGTATTGTTTCCCTGGGGTGCCTTTGTCCCTCCGCCCTCTGAATTGCAGGCGAGTGAAGCAGGCAGGTCGCAGCCAAGCAGTGCCGAAAGGAGAAGAGGAACACCAGGTAACGGGCACAAACCTGCACGCAGTCTGACAACATCACAGGTGTAGTGAGCTGTTTGATTAGGGAAGACAGGGAGACACTGGGCAATGGGATGGGGGGTCAATGAGAGTATGGACAATGAGCTGGAGAAGGAGCAGAGCATGGGAAGACAGACCTGTTCCTGTTTGTTGCCTGGTCCAGCACATTTGTTCTCACAGCAGCCTATTCCCTGCTGCATTCCCTCTGCACTGCCAGTGCTGTGCTGCTTCTCCTCAGAGGATCAGGCCCTCCAACTGGCAGCTTCTTTTTCAGATTATTCAGGACCTGGCTCCCAGCACGTGCATGGAAGCTCCGCCCCCTACCCCCCTCCCCCTCTACCCAGCTCCCAGCAGCTCCTTCTACTCTCCACATACCTGCCAACAGCAGCAGCTTTGTCCCCCTCTATACGGCTCCTGGCGATGGCAGCATCCATCCCTCCTTCACCTGGCTCTCGGAAGCTCTGTATGCTCCCCTCCAGTGGCTTTGTCCCCACTCATCCAGGCATCTCCTTCCCTGTTCCACTCCACAGCTCCATCCTCCAACCTGCAGCCCACTGCTGTTAATGTGGGTGACAGTGACCCGCAGCCATGGCTGATGGCTGTATAGTAAAGGGGGTTGCTGGCGGCCGTGCAGGCTGCGGGGATAGAATGGCCTAGGCTATACCTTCTGTCAGAGCGGCCAGGTCTGGGACAGTGGCCCCATAGCACCCCCCTGATGGCGGCCCTGGTCCCTAGTTCTAAAGCCCCCCATACACTAGGGTGACGTTAATGAGCAAAGAAGTCCCCCGCAATCCCCCCTTGAGCTGCCTGGGACCCTCCTGGAGAGCAGGCTCTGCTGCGATATATCGTATGCAGTCCTTTCGCATAAGAAAGATAGCATGCGATCCCAGCCAAGCCTGTCGAACAAATCACTTCTGCAGCCTCTGGTGCAATGCGCACAGGTCCGCTCATCACATTGGACCTGCTGTCAATCACATGCGATTTGGATGGTTTTCACTGCTTTTCACTGTAATTACATGAAAAGAGCCTGAATCGTGTATGGCCAGCTTTAGACTGCTGATAATACTGCGTCACATGGAATAGTAACTTTATTTTACCAAACTACTTTAATATTAGTTACTTAACTTGTATTTTAGAAAACAAAAAGAGAACAGAATACTTTTTAGACACTTGTGGAAATATAGTGATAGAAAATAAATAAATTAAAGTAACTTTTTTATTATCATTTTGACAATAGTTTAAATGCTACATAAAATCAATTCTTCATTTTCCAATTTACAAATTAATAAATACAGTATAAACAGTGAACACACGTGGTTTTCAAACATATATAAATATATTTACACAAGGCAACAAATTTTGAGTCCCGCCTGCGGGACTTGTAGTTCGTGTAGATAGGCAGGTGGCTAATGCAGCAATTCTTTCCATGTTACTATAGCACATCTTGCTCCATGTTCTTAGCACGCTCAAACAACTCCATAATTATAGCAGCTGGCACACAACCTTCCCGCAGTATACTGATTGTCCCTGGAAAAGAAAAAGTATGACGATGAGTGTGGTGATGTTCAAATCTATGTTATCAGACAGACTGAGATTTGGAACAGCTTTTTGTATCCATTCCATAGGGTAGATAATATGCATTTAATTAATTGAGGTTCTATAGCTGGTCTGATCATACACATGGGCCCTTATTCAGATCTGATTGCAGTACAAATTTGTTCTCAAAATGGGCAAAACCATGTGCACTGCAGGTGGGGCAGATGTAACATGTGCAGAGAGAGTTATATTTGGGTGGGGTGTGTTGAAACTGAAATGCATTGTAAAAATAATGCAGCCATTATTTACCCTGCACAGAAACAAAATAACTTGAACAAATCTAACTCTCTCAATATATGTTACATCTGCCCCACCTGCATTGCATATGGTTTGGCCCATTTTGAGAACAAATTTGTACTGCCATCAGATCTGAATAAGGGCCTTGGTGCGATTCATGGTTACTTTTGTTTTGATTTGTTTTGTTTTTTCAGCCACACTCGATCCCGATGTGAGCTCCTGTTCAGTCTATATCAAGTAGGAAATAGACTGTGCAGGCAAGACTATGTAGTACAGATGTAGTACAGATTTGTACTATAAAGTTCAAATCGAATGTGTACAATGTCACGATCCAATCAGGATTGAATTGAAAAGGAATCGCACCGTGTGTATACTCTAACAGTGACAGGTTTTCAGAAAGTGTTTAAGATATTTAAGGGCTGTGGAATAAGTATTTACCTTCATCTATTTTGGTGCAGATCACTACAGTTGAACCCACAAGCTCATTGGAATAACCATCGCACAGAATCGCATCCAATTTGTGGTTCAGACGTCTGTAAAAAATGATATTCATAGTGTTATGAATGAACTGTAATGAGAAATGACTGTACAGTGCATTACACATTATAAAATACATAGCACATTTATAATATACAAAGGTTCTACCAAAGCATATTATTAAAAGGAATACTAAAAAGACCGATGTTTACTTTTTTATTTGTTAGTTTTGCCTTAAAACTGATTGCTGATCATCCATTCTTGCCAGTCTGTTTGCAGGCTATTACATTTACCCCAAACGGCTAGAGCGGGGCATTTCTGTATTGATTGTCATTAAAATATTAGAGACCTTTATGCTACAGTCATTTTTAGTTGATTTTGTAAAATTCAATAAAATAAACATGTTTAATAAAATGTTGGATTACAATCACTTTAAAACATGGTATCTTGATAATACAACAAATTAAATGGAAACACCAAGACTGTTTATGGAGCAGTACTTAGTACCAAATAAGTCAGCTCTGGAGAGCGCTGTGTGGAGATGGTGATACTGGGCTAGATTCTCTAGGCTTCAAAAGTGATAAAATAGAGAGTGATAAACAGCCAGCCAGACATCTCGTACCTGACATTTTTCAAACACAGTCTGTGACATGGCAGGTAGGAGCTGATTGGCTGGCTGTTTATCACTCTTCATTTTATTACTTTTGAAGCTTAGAGAATCTGGCCCAGTGTCAGTGACTAAGATGATGACAGGCTGAGAGTAATACAAAGTGAGTCATTAAAGAGAAGTAAACATTACACTATGTAAGAAATTGTGACAGGAGGCAATTACTAGAAAGATCTGGTCAGAGCCAGATTGTTGCCAAGATGATTAATGATTATTTATTCTTCATAATAATTTTATTTTTGTTATAACAGGCTAGTTCAGGCATGTCCAAACTATGGCCCTCCAGTTGTTGTGAAACTACCCATCCCAGCATGCCTTGCCAAAGTTTTAGCATTCCCTAATAGCAAAGTCATGGCAAGGCATGATGGGACTTGTAGTTTCACAACCGCTGGAGGACTATAGTTACACATGCCTGGGCTAGTTCAGTTTGAGATACTGTACATCACTTACGTTATCACATGGTCATGGTGAGTACTATCGCTTTCTCCACTTGGATTGGCAGAGGTGATTGCTAAAGGTCCTGTCATGTCAGTAAGATGGGCTGTGACTGAGTGATCAGGAACTCTGATCATAATGGAGTCTTTGGTTCCAACATAATCATAGGCAGGCCCCACACCTAGAAAACACAGAAAGTATGGTAAAGACACTATTAAGATTCCACCATTAAATTAATATGAATCACAGACTTGGAGGTACATTTACAGTACTAAAGGGCGATTTTGGGCGATTTTGTTTTCTTATTGTTTACTTATTTAATCCCCCCCCCCCCCCCCGAGCTAAAATATACTTTTACTGACAGATAACATTTTATATTCTTTTTTAAATGTTAGTTAATTGTGTTCTAGCCCTGGAAGCTCAACATCGATTATGATCGATTTTAAATCGGTCAACATCGACCAAAAATCCTCCAACACCAACCAAAATTGACCTCAAGTAAATATATCCCTTTAAGTGTAACAATTGTTCCGTTTAAGTTACTGACTACATTAGCAAAGTGCCTACCATCAAACTCATCTCAGCAGTGAAATATCACTGTTAAAATACTGGGAAAGTATATTTTGTCTCTGCTCTCACAAGATGGGACAACTAGCATTTTAAGGATTGTTCAATCATTCATTCATTTGAATAAGGCAGTATTCGAATAAATGCATAGGTAATGTGGCAGAAGTAAGGGCAGGGCAAAACAACAAAAACATATCTGGAAAAGAGATGGGACTATAATAAGAAGCACAGAATTTGGGTACCAGGCTTATAATTGTACTATTTGTAATGACAATGAAGTGACTCATAACCGTGTTGTTAATTCTTTCATCGGTAAGTAGGTTGCTATATGTGCCTATATTGTCCTGTATGTGGGGCAATGGCTCATTTTTTGTGTGTTATACTTCTGACAGGACAATTAACCTCTGTTTATTATGTTCAAGTGTTTGCTAGGTGCCTCTAACTGCAGCAACGTGTGCAATTGCATGGACATTATATTGGAATTATGTTTGTATGCTTTTGCAGTGTACTACCTACATGACCTACCCAATCGTTTCAGCCATTCACCCTTCTTCACAATGCAGCTTATTCCGCCGGGATAGACAGATTCCATGAACCTCCACAAGACAGGACTGAATGGAGGATTTAACACCCGCAGCTGCTCCAAGTTAGATATACAGATGCAGATGGGTTTCTCTGAAGGTCGTTCCTGCAGCACAAGGGGAGATGTAATAACATTATAAATGCAGTACATATTTTATTTCTACTAACTCCTTGTACAATTCAAGAAATATTAACAACTGAAACATAATAATCACAAATTATATATTGGCATTTCACATCATGTTCCTTATGATGTACCATTTATTTTCTACGGTAATAGAGCAAACCAAAATTTTAGCATTTGCCTGAGATAAAATGTTCCAAGAGTGAACTTAACACTCCTCACTGGCCCCTGCTAGTACAATGAAGATAATCTGCCTACTGTTCGCTAGCATGTAAAAAATACTTTACAGTTACAACAAATTGTGTCAGAACTTCCATAAAATTGCAAAAATGTAGGCACAATGCCTCGTTTCAGAGGTGTCACGCTCAGGGGCAGATTTAGGGATGAGGGCGCCCCTAGGCACAACAATAATGCTTGCACCCATCCCCCGCCTAATTGCATTATTTTTATTGATTACTTATAAGCCCTTATTTGATAATAGCCAATATAATGGATTTAAGAGGGAAAATAGTACAGTACAGTGAGTCTTTTGCAGTTATTGGTACATTTTGGGCTGACAGTACTATCAGAGGCATCCAAGTGCCGCCCCCAAACATGTGCCGCCCCTAGGCACGTGCCTCACGTGCCTAATGGGAAATTCAGCTCTGGTCACGCTGTCATGTGGCAAAATTGTGAATGGTCCCTTGTCACAGCTCTGATTATTAGGGGGACATTTTCCAATTCCTGCGTGACCCATATAAATATACTATAGAAAATGTTAAGGCCCCCATACACTATGCAATTTTTGGCCGATTTCATCCGATTTCGGCACTTTGGGCCGATAAATCGGATGAAATCGGCCCAAAATCGCATGTTTGTGACATCTGATCCAATCTGATGCGCGTTCCTGTGCTCATCAGATTGGATCAGGTGGTCGGACCTGCAGAACATAAGATATATCGGAATCTGAGCCATCATGGGCACATCGTGGGTGCTTTTTAGCACCCACGATGTTTCAGATCCGATATATCTATATGTTGAACTCCGGGTACCTCCTGTGCGTGGCCATCCTCCAACCCCCAGTCAGAAGCAGCAGCAGCCGGAGCAGTCACAGGAGCGACGGACACTGACAGGAGAGGATTGCAGAGGGCAGAGGGCGGCAGTGACGCTCTTCTCTGCTTCAATCTGGATGACAGATTCTCTCCCCTGCTGCTGAATGTAGAGCCCGGACCCCCCCTCCCCTGCTGCTGAATGTCGATACGGGCTGTGTAGAGCCCGGACCCCCCCTCCCCTGCTGCTTAATGTCAGTACGGGCTGTGTAGAGCCCGGACCCCCCCTCCCCTGCTGCTGAATGTCAGTACGTTCTGTAGAGCCTGTACCCCGACCTCCCCCTCTCCCCAGCTGCTGAATTCAGACAGTGACCGTAAAAATCATGTAACGGGGTTATGGCTTCTTAGCAGCAATGTACAAACACCATTTATTGTCTAAATTGCATCACTGGTAAGATAACTGGATGTGTGTGTCCTTCCTTGTCTGTCCACCTCCACACTTGTTATAAAATGTGCTGACATCAAGCTATTATATCAGCAGACTGGACTAACATTTGAACTGATTAACCCCTTCACTGATGGGTTAGATGAGTCCCAGTGCTCCCCTCCCCTCTGGTGACCACCCCAGCCCCTCCGCTCCAGCGGTTTTCAGCGGAGCTCCCCTGCCGCTGCGGCCGCTGCCAATCATAGCAGCACACTGAACACCCGAGCGATCCCAAGTCCCCCAGGCTATGCCGAACATCCCCGAGCCTGCCGCCATCTCTCCCGAAGTAATGGCGGCGGCAGGTGAGGGAGGGCACAACAGTGGAGATGGGGAGGGAGCGGCCTAGTGGGGGTTGCTGCTGAGGTGATGCGCTAGTGGTGCACACCTGCGGGCACCACTGGCGCACAACTGTAGATTTGTGGCATGCCTGGAAATTTTCCGGGACTGCACGCTGCGGCACTGCCACTGAAGGGGCTAAAATGCAGAATCTTTTCATTGAATCTTAAAGAAATAAAATATATTAAAAACCCAATGCGAGAAAATAAAACATTGTGTCACCCTGAACTGTAATGTGGCACAGCAAAACTTTTGCAAAACTTTGAGGTCCATTTACTTAGGTGCTCCTGCATGCTGCGATAATTGCATGTGTTTTGGACTACATTGCATTTTATCACATACTATTTGCGATGTAATGTGATCCGAAGCACATGTGCAGCACATACATTTGAACTGTGCTATATGGCCTGGCACTCTCCTCTTCTGAGCAGCTGCCCCGGTGCCCTCAGTGGTGATGAGTACGAGGAAAAGTACAACGGCACTCAGAGGTCTTTTTTTCAAATTTGTATTCAGTGATACAAGCTGCTGACGTTTCGGAACTCTCGCTCCTTTTTTAAAGCATGTAGGTGAGACATGCTTTACTCCAGTAATGGGATCAAAATGTTAATAACAAACAAAACCGTTCCCTCCAGATGACAGTAGCACTGTGGCTATGTATAGTTTGAGGGGGGGGGGGGGGTGGCGGCACAGTACAAAAAGGTGAGTTCAGTGAGTTGTTCGTGTCTCCCGCTGCGGCGCGAATGACGACCCCCCCCCAGCTATATATACATATACCACCATTCTCCTTTTCTCAGAACAGTAATACCTGCAAGGTATAGCACTGTTCAGGCCACTCCCTAGGGCCATCCCATCAGATAAATCTCATGGCACATCCAATTTGCGTCAGATAAATCACGTGATTAATTACATGTGATAAATCACATGTGATTTATCTGACACAAATTGGATGTAAACAATGTCACATCAAGAGTCAAATTGTATGTAGGCCTCCTGGGAAGCTGCCGGGGAAATTCAAGGGAAATCAGATGCAATTTTACAGGTCAGATAAATCTCATAGTGTATGGGGGCCTTAAGTCTCACCTTTATAGTATAAATCCTCTTGATGGCTTCTGGGTGTTTGCAAGAAACAGCCAGTGCATATACTGTGTCTGTTGGAATTCCGCACACACCTCCACTCTCCAGTATGTTCGCTATCGTTCTCAAACCGCTTGTACGATGAGACTGAGGAAGCAGACATGAGCTGGAGACTTCTTCCTTCTCTGGCTCCACTTTCTATGGTAAAATTGATCACAAATTATATTTATGATGATAGTGTCTGAACAGATAATGCTGAGCAGCCTATTTATGTGTACTGTTTCTTATTACACTGCATGTGACATGAGTACATTAACTGTGTTGTGACTACTGAAAATGTCTGTGGTGTAAGCAGCACTAATATGATATATTGTATAGCAACAGTAGCTAATATGGGGATGGTCCAGATCCTGGAGGCTCACAAGGGCTGCTCGAACTTGTAGCTCCCCATAGCTGTAGAGGCATTTTAATAAGCATGGATTGCAGTAAACAGTGAAGATTTCAGCTGTCCATACATCAGAACGATTTCAGGCGATGCATTGTGGGTTTCTTTTGCACAACGTGAGGTGTTTAGGTATGATTCGCAATCCTGCCGGTCGTAAGGTTGAACATCAGATCATGTGCGCTGCACACATGATCTGAAGATGCTACTAATGACTAGTATGCTGGGAGTTGCAGATCTTGCGATAGATCTGTGAAATTACACACATATGATCTATAGTGGACTGGAAAGCTGGCGGGGAAATTGTGACACGATCAGGATCAGATGCTGGTCGTTCCGAAGTATGACCAGCTTTAGATAATGCAATTTTTAGACCATTTTTATCTATAAATAGTTGTATTATTAAAGGTATATTTTTTTTATTTACCTTGAACACTGAAGGCCCAAGTGGAATTAGCTCTTTGTTGAATATACAGTTTGTCAGCGATGCTAATAGGCCGTAGAGACAAATGATGCTAAAGATGGACAGCACCGTTACTAGAGGAGGGAAATAAATAGGTAAGGTCATTCATTTTGCATATTAAAATCAAAGTATTTTAGGCTTATAAGTTTCACACACAGACAAATACAAGAGACAGATCACATGACAAGACACCTGGTACTTGGAAAATTAAGCAACAGGATCATACAGATGATATATCAGATCATATATCTGCTCTCAGCTGTCCCTCATTTCCAGACAGAAATGTATTTATTTTTCAAAACAAACTGTCCAATACAATGGGGCATATGTATTAATGCTTAACAAGAGATAAATGCAGGAGTGATAAAGAGAGACAACGGTCCAGCCAATCAGCTCCTTACTGACTTTTTTCAAACACAGCCTGTAACATGGCTGTTAGCAGGTGATTGGCTGGACGTTTATCTCTCTTTGGGCCTTATTCTGGTCGATGCGTAAATTTCCGAATTCTTTCGGATGGCGTTTTTTAGCCGTCTGCGCATGCGTAGGCAACGCTATGCGCATGTGCCACGCAAGGTCTCCGTACTTGTTCTCACTAATACCTTACAGAAATATGCACCGCATTCACTCGGGAGATATGGGCGTATTATGGGCGTCATTCGGAAGTACACAGGTGCGTAGTTTCAAAGTGGGCTAAACTGGGCGTAAACATTGCCGTACACGAGGGAGTGCACTAATTCTGGTAGGCGTGCATTCGGACTGAACACCGACTGCAAACGAACCAAAAGGCAAGAAATATGCGGTGTCCATAAGCAAGTATTTCTTTGCGGGCACCACTCGGTCATGTGCTAGGCATTCGGATCGCCCAATTAGTACTCCCGCACCTGAACCAATGTCACCTGAACACAATACAATCCACTCCTCTACTCATTACTCATTAATTACACTCTTTTCATTGCTTCAATTGGAAACCTTGCAGCTTAAATGGACCATTACTAAACACACAAATCTATGCTGAAAGCATGGCTGCATTTGTTACACACATTTACACTGCAAGCAATGGACAGAACTTGCTATCACTAATATAAATATACATGTCACTTTTACATTTACCAATAACAGCACACATTTGGGGATCAAAAGATAGTAGTATGTTTTGCAGAAATACACCGCATTGGTGCGTACGGCCATGTTCCCGTCCGTTCTGCAGAATATGTGTGTGTCCACCACACACGCAAGGTTTGGATGTCGTCCGTAAACACGCCGTCTTCTTAAAGTGTGAGTCCGTCCGAATGCGGAGGACCGGTGGGCGTTTCTTTGTACCATGTCCGCACAGCGTAGCGTGCGGACCGCTCAGAAAGAATTCGAAAAATTACGCACCAACCAGAATAACCTCCTTTATCACTCTTGCATTTATCTCTTGTAAAGACTTAATACATCTGCCCCAGTGTATCATATTCAGTATTTTAATGCACTTCTCATTATCTGCTGTTATTTTCTTGGTTTTGTCAGTTAATATTTTAAAAGGAACACCATTTAAAATGCAGACTTATGAGATTAGAAGTATGATCAATGACTTTAGCCTAACAACAAAGTATCTACATTTAAGCTCCACTGCCACACCAATCATAAACATTGTTCTGCTAAAATACTACAAATTGTCTCCCTAAATTATGTTTCCCATTTTGATTTTAACCCAAATCATATCACCCTATTTTGTTTGTTCAAATGACCCCTTATGTTCGCAGTGTTAGTATCAGCTTAAGGGGCGGTTGCTACAAAAGAGGGAAATAGGCCTCCACAGGCTTAAAGCCATTTACACCATCTGCAGAAATCTTGAGACAGTTCTGATGAAACTCGTACGGTTGGGAGCAATGTTCCCTCTAATTTTACGAAGGCTGTGTGCGGCAAAAGATTTTAGCTGTGCAACTTTGGAAGGAAATTTAAATTTTTGTGCGTCAATTATATATCACTGGAAAATGACGTCCAGCATTTGTGTTAACTTTACTTTAAAATGATATTAAACATTTAAACATTCAAAACACAGCACACAATGTAGTTAATGGGTGAAACACAAATTAATTGAGTCCACAACTGCAAAAAGGGACCACTGCTGCTTTGTGCGCTCTGTTGTAATGTCTGTGCGCACACTTGTCGAGTTGTGTGCGCGCGCACGTGCGCACAGCTTAGAGGGAACACTGGTTGGGAGCCACATGATTGCACCACACTGGGCATCATGTGCACATCGGCACCTTTTTGAATTTGTGTTCAAATGTTGACACTTACAGTAAATCAGTCAAAGGAAATACTCAGCACTTACTTTCAAGTTCAAGAGGAAGTCTTTCCAATGTGAAGAGAAGAAAACTGACAATCACAGCCTCCATTATAAGGGTTAGAAGCATCAGGACTGTATTGGCATAAGTTGCTGGATAAAGGGAAATAAACCTTCAAATTTGGCTCATAAAACTGAAACACATTTTGCTTTTCATAGAGAAACATTCTCAGATCCCACCTGCCCCTCCTCCCTATTAAGTCGTTGGGATGTTTATTTTAATGTCATTATATGCTGTGAAATGGAAACACAAGACCCCTCACCAGACAGACAGTATTTTTGCATGGGGCAAGGCTGGAATCATTTAGATCATATTGTCAGCCCTCTTCACCTGCCACTTGGACATTTTTGTAGCATCTGCTGTTGTTATCAGCTGAGAAAGTCGGGGTTTCAATGGACTCCTATAGACAGGAAGTCCGCTATGTGTGCAGAGAATATTACCACCATTATCACAGCTTCACCTAAAATATATTGTGCCTAATACTAATACATAGCCTCAATTTAACATTTAATACAGCTACAAATTATTTTTTTATTGCACTTACCAAAGCCAAATAAAAATATGTTGACTATCAAAAAAGCAATTGCACCAACTGTGAATCCTCCATCATTATTTGTAGCGATTCCTAGCAAAGAACCTAGAAAAAAAAAAAAATTAAATGATGAATATATATATATATATATATATATATATATATATATATATATATATTAGACTTCCTAAATTACAAAGAAAGATGACAGTAATAGTTCTTGCCAATGTTATCTCTGTTATACTCATTATAAATGCTACATAGATTCTAGCAAACTGATTTACACAAAGTTACAGTGAAATGTGAAAACTAAGATTTTTTGTTTTTAAAGGATTTTTTTTTAAGGACTTTTGTAAACTGGCTATTATGGCACATAAAGGAACTGATTTTGTGTATATCGGCCCTTATTCAGATCTGATCACAGTACAAATTTGTTCTCCAAATGAGCAAAACCATGTGCATGGCTGGTGGGGCAGATGTAACATGTGCAGAGAGAGTTACATTTGGGTGGGGTGTGTTGAAACTGAAATCTAAATTGCAGTGTAAAATAAATGCAGCCATTATTTACCCTGCACATAAAAAATATAACTCACACAAATCTAACTCATTCTGCACATGTTACAGCTGCCCCACCTGCAGTGCACATGGTTTTACCCATTTTGAGAAGAAATTTGTACAGTGATCAGATCTGAATAATTGCCATAATCTCAGAATATAAATACTATAGTATTAATTAATTATGCTATGGGCTCTTTATATGCAGAAGAGTCTAATCTGATTTCATTGAAATGTCTATTTTTGCCTGTACTTAATGATTTCTTACCTGCTAAACGCAGCCACACCCATGTAGCCCAGATAGCGGCATAACAAAATGGCAGAACTGAGCCAAATCTTCGACCTCCTTGGACATCAATTCTACAGACGTACAGCTGCATGATAGCACCAGGAATAAGCACCCAAGGAATAGACAGATGTGTTTGGATTGTATTGTTCAGTGAACTCTGGATAGCAGCAAGTGCGGCTAGTCCATTGCAGATGTAGAACAGGGGATCTGAGGACTGGGAGCTGAGATTTTTCTTAATGTCCGATTCCTGCTCAGACTTTTGCATATTTCGTCTGCACCACACCAAGGCATCCTGAAACCTGGCACTTGATATCACTATGTTCCCAATGGGTATTAGTACCTTCTCTGCAATTGAATTAACAAGACTGGAGAATGTTGTATAAAGGGAAACTACAGTAAATATGCTGCAAGTTACTCCAAAGAATATGTAAGCAGCTGCGCTTGGTATCTGCTGGATTGTGGAGATAGTCATGAGGGCAAATGCTGTATTGTGAATCACTTCCAGAATATCTTTATTTAATGATACAAAGCAGAACACAATTGCCGCAGCCAGGAAGAACCAGTCACCAACCATCATCTGTCTGCTATTAGAGACGTTGCCCGGTGTGAGAACAACTGTAACGGTAAACTCTTCCCATGACTTGACCAGCCAGAAGGTACCATGGAAAGCAAATTTGGTAGCATGGTAAACATCATCCCGTAGATAACTGTAGTAGCTAGAACACAACTGAGTAATGACATTGATGCTGATCCATATGGAGCCTATATAGAATGTCTTCATGTATCCAAAGCAGTAGAATGCCATAATAAAAGGAGAAATGGTGTCACACAGGTAACCCAGTGCCATGGGTTCAGCATACTTTGTATTTTTTTTCTTCTCTTCTCCAGCATTTTTTGAGGAGTTGCGATTGCCAGAACCCAACAGCAGGACATTAAAAAGAGCATTACCGAAGCCTGGAAGAACATATTTCTGAGTGATGCCTTTCAGTAGAAGAGCTCCTGCACCATAAAGTCCACATAGCACAATTATTAACTCCAGTACACCAGAGACTACCAGGGCCCAGCGTCCAAACAACCCTATTGCCTCAAAGATCAGTGTGAGTGTTAGGGCCCCAAATACAAAAGGCATAATGTAGTTGACAGTTGCTGAGCAAAAAGCCAGGATGAATGCAATGAAAATATAGGCTACCAACCCGGCCACTGCACCCTCAGTAACAGGAATCTGAGGAAGGGTTGGCACAGCTGTGCTATTGTAGGAAACTGATTCTGAACCCAAAATGATACGAGTTGCCCCGTAGCTGCTCCACAGAGCAGAGAAGGCCAGGAATGCGGTGCCACTTAAATGGTCATACTTTCGAAAGGACAGGAATCCAGCTATGAACTGAGTTACACCTCCAATTAGGATCAGGTGAACACCTGCAATGTTTAAACAAGAAAGAAAATGTTAGATTGTATATGAAATGCTTACTAATTTCTGAAGACTCTCTCATTTAACTTCATAGACTTCATAATCTAGAACCCCTGTTCTAGATTCATTTTGACTGAATATTTGTATTTAAAAGCGGTCTTTTTCAGTGCCAATTTAAAGGCATGGAATCACTTAGGGCATGATTATAATGACAGTATAAATATGATAGTGACCTAAATATGGAAGATGCCTATGCCCAATATCAATGTGACCAAGTCAATCTATGCTGAAAACTAGATAAACTGGATACCGAGTAGAGATGCTCAATCTTTTAATGCCAGTTTGAAATTTGATTTGAAGTCCAGGAGCTGGCGCTCCAAGGTGGGGTGTTTGGCGAGACTGAAGCCACAGTGAGGGAGATTTTTCAATGCTTTGTGATAAAGCAAAGTGGAAAGAGGTGAAGTACCATCCAAACAGCTCAAACGCAGCCTGTAAAAGAACAGGAGCTCATTGATTAATACTTTATCTCTCTCCACTTTCCACCTTCTGCTAAATCTCCCCCAGTGTATGATATCTGTGTAGCCTGGACCATAGATTCAGAGTTACTAGGAAAATGTATTGTACATAACATTTTATTTCTTTCAATTTCATTTGAATAATTCTAGCTGGAACCTTACCTGCAAGGATGTTTTCCACACCTCCAGCAATAATAGAGGTATTAAACAGAGAGAAGTTTTGCATACAAACGAGGAAAGCACTAACAGCATTTGCAAGGAGCCCAAGTACAGCAGGTTCGCTGTAAAATACTGCAGGGAATCCGTCCATGGCAGTATGTTCTATAGAAATGACTTGCTAAAACTGTTCTTCTCCAATATATGTATTCATCCAAATATGTATTCACACAAAATGTCCTGGGGAGAATAAGGTTTGAACAATCAGTTTTACCATAGGCCAGCATTAAATATTAGCATTTAAATAGTAATGTCTTCATGTGTATACATTCAGGAATAAATGCTGTAACAGTAAATATTTTGTATTTGTCAAATGCTTAGTAATTATTTCACAAGCATGGCCCTTTAATTTCATAGTGTTGATATCATTCAAGGGACTGGTAGATGATACCTCCATCACTAGGGATACAGGAGAACTTCTTTACCAGAGAACAATTGCACCTTTGCTTTACCCAATTTTATCCTCATCGGAGCAGAAAAATTACTGTTTTATAATTATTTTTACAGGTCAAAAGATGCAGTTTTCTATTGGCCATACCAGGAACATTATTGTCCTAGTATTTAGGAATATTAATATGGTACAAGACAATCAACAAATAAAGGGAGGCAGTGAGTTCTCTTTCCCACTGAATGTAAAGTTAAAAAGGCCAAACAAAATAAATTATAGTATAAATACTAACACTTATATTACCCTAACAGTAGCCCAAGACCAAGTTGTAACCCAAACATAAGTACTGTATACAGTATATGACATCAAGGCTGTAAACTTTTCTGGAACCCTAAATATTCTCTGATCTATCTACAGAATAATCTTTAGCAGTGGGAACCATCTAACTCACAATATACAGTATGTTGCTCTCAATATCACTCACAACCTCCTAGTTTGGGAAAATATTGCAACAGTTGCATCTGTCATTGTCTGAGTATTGTGAGGAAACTAAGGCCACATTTGCCTGTGACCAATAAAAGTCTTTAAAGGGTTCTTGATCACAAGTGCACCACAATCATGTGTAAAAATAAGGTACAAAATATTGCCATTGCTGGTAATTAAATATAACATTAATATAAAATACTTTCATAAAAACTGAATGAATCTAAACTAAAGGCAGACATACCTACCGGGTTACACAAAACATGTAATTGAACATTGGTCATATATACATAACAATACACTAATAGCAAAGTCCTACCTTCAAATGCAACATGCAGAAATGTATTTTAGATCTGCTTTTCAGGGAACAGCTGATGTGCCCTCTTTAACAGCATCCACTGCTTCTGAGTGAATGTTCTGGAGAGACAGGTTTTATAGTCTCTATTACAATACATACCTCATAGGGTGGAGACTTTCTTAGGTCTTTAGAATTTCCAAAGTATTTTTGTTTCCTGCTGCAGATAACCTTAGCTAGCAATATGGGGGAAATTTACTAATATGAATTCGTAGAAAAAAATCATATTTTCCTAGGAAAATACGAATTTTTTAGGTGTATTCGTATTTTTGGCATTTACTATGCCAAAAATAAAAATATTCGTATTCATATTGATGGGACATTCGTATTTGTATTTACAATGCATACACCATTGTTAGAATATGACAGGAATCACCATTCAAAAGAATGGTGGTTCCTGATTTACTAAGCAGCCATATTGAAAATACGGCTGCTAATTGGCGTGAAACGGCCGCGAATATACATCAGGAAAATACACTTTATTTTCCTGTCGTATTTGGCTTTAGCCTGCACGGATCAGTCAGATACACTTATTCGTATTAGCGGCCGTTTATACGGCCGTTAATATGAATTACTATGACATTGGAGGGTTACAAAGCAGTCGTATATGACTGCTTTGTAAATTCCCCTCCGGAACACGACTTTGCATATGGCTGAAACAGCCGTATGCAGTCGTAGTAAGAATACAAATACGAAAATTTGTATTTGTATTCTTAGTAAATTTCCCCCTATATGTCAGAGACAATACAATGCATTGTAGTTTGATGTGCACAATCACTTGTGATTTTTCTTTATGTACCATAATCTCTCAAGTGGCATTTTGCTTCTCTCTATCAGAAAGCAACTAATATGACAAACTGATTGACACGTACATTTTTCTTATTTTGAATTAATTCAAACACTTTCGAATATCTATGTTTGTTTGTTCTACAGGAAATTAGGTACTGTAAGTATGGTTATATGCTAGTTTTGATTTCAACAAGGCTTTTTTATGTAATAATAAACATCTTAGGTTGAGAAACAAGTGAGGGAATGAAAAAAAAAGTTTCATATTAAAAATAAACCCATCATTGACTCAGCTAATTGTTGTCTCTCCCAGAATAGAACTATACAATTAAAAATAACTCCTGATATCAGTGATATCATGAAATAGCATATTAACATAGTATGAGGAAGTCTCTACTAGAGATATAGGGGGACATTTACCAAAATGGATTCGTAGAAAAAAGGTGTATTCGTAGGCAGAAATACACCTTTTTTTACGAATTTGTATTTTCGGGATTTACAATCCCGAAAATACAACAATTCGTATTCCTAAAGATGGAACATTCGTATTTGTATTTACAAATACGAATGTCTACACCATCGATAGGATACGACAGAAATCACCATTCAAAAGAATGGTGGTTCCTGATGTACTAAGCAGCCGTATTGATAATACGGCTGCTAAGTGGTGTAGAACACCCACACAAATACGACAGGAAAATACACCTTGCTTTCCCTGTCGTATTTGCTTTAAGCCTGCACGGATCAGTCAGATCCGTGCAGGCTTTAGTGTAAAAAAATGGAGAAAAAAAATAAATAAAAAAAAAACCGGCGTGGGGTCCCCCCCCACAGCTGTAACCAGCACCAGGCTGACAGAGCCGGGGCCGGTAATTAAAAATCAGGGATCCCGACACATAGGGGTTCCCCGATTTTTAACAACCAGCCCCAGGCTCCAGGTCCGGGGCTGGTTCCCAAAATACGGGGGACAAAATGACTAGGGGTACCCCGTATTTTAAGAACCAGCCCCAGGCCAAACCAGCCAGCAGGGTAATGTCACAGCCGGGGGACACTTATTATATAAGGTCCCGCAGCCAAAACATTAACCCTACCGACCAGTCAGCCTGGCCAGGGGTCCTGGGGGAGTGGGGACCCCCCCAATGAAGGGGTCCCCCCCCTCCAGGACTTACCTGACCAGGCTGAAGCCTGGTGCTGTCCTCGATGCCCCTGGGCGGTGGGCATCGAGCTGATAGCGGTGTAAAAAAAAGATTAAACTATTGTCTAATACTGGGGCACTATGAGTCCCAGCAAGCCTCCCCCGCAAGCTGGGACTTGGAGAACCACAAGTCCCAGCCTGCGGGGCATTAAAGGGCCCGCTGGGTCTTGTAGTGCCACAGTATTAAAAATAGTACAAAAAAACACACTGACACACACTTAAAATAAAACTTTAATACATACAAAGCCCACACATACTAATACTTCCCTATCTTCTTTCCGTAGGTAGCCCTGGTCCTGTGTCGTCTTCTGGTCCTGTGTCGGCGGTCTTCTGGATCCATGTCGACGTCCTTCTTCAAGTCGACATCGCTGTCGGCGATGGCGTCCGGAGTCCGACGAAATCCATGGAGGAAGCTGTGGAAGGAAACCATACTCACCTGTCCCGGGGCGACGTAGTCCAGGTAAGGGTCTTGGCAAAAAAACAAACCGAGAACGCGAAACCAGCCGGACAGTAGGAGCCGCACGGTGTTTGTGTACATCGTGCGGCTCCGCCTCACGAATCCGCTATTGGCCGCCTTGCGGCCTAGCGGCTCCTGATTGGCCGCTAGGCCGCAAGGCGGCCAATAGTGGCATTCGGGAGGCGGAGCCGCACGATGTACACAAACACTGTGCGGCTCCTACTGTCCGGCTGGTTTCGACAGGTTTCGAAGGACGTTGACATGGATCCAGAAGACCGCCGACACAGGACCAGAAGACGACACAGGACCAGGGCTACCTACGGAAAGAAGATAGTTAAGTATTAGTATGTGTGGGCTTTGTATGTATTAAAGTTTTATTTTAAGTGTGTGTCAGTGTGTTTTATTGTACTATTTTTAATACTGTGGCACTACAAGACCCAGCGGGCCCTTTAATGCCCCGCAGGCTGGGACTTGTGGTTCTCCAAGTCCCAGCTGGCGGGGGAGGCTTGCTGGGACTCATAGTGCCCCAGTATTAGACAATAGTTTAATCTTTTTTTTACACCGCTATCAGCTCGATGCCCACCGCCCAGGGGCATCGAGGACAGCACCAGGCTTCAGCCTGTTTATGTAAGTCCTGGAGGGGGGGGACCCCTTCATTGGGGGGGACCCCACTCCCCCAGGACCCCTGGCCAGGCTGACTGGTCGGTAGGGTTAATGTTTTGGCCGCGGGACCTTATATAATAAGTGTCCCCCGGCTGTGACATTACCCTGCTGGCTGGTTTGGCCTGGGGCTGGTTCTTAAAATACGGGGGACCCCTAGTCATTTTGTCCCCCGTATTTTGGGAACCAGCCCCGGACCTGGAGCCTGGGGCTGGTTGTTAAAAATCGGGGAACCCCTATTTGTCGGGTTCCCTGATTTTTAATTACCGGCCCCGGCTCTGTCAGCCTGGTGCTGGTTACAGCTGTGGGGGTGGCCCCACGCCGTTTTTTTTTTTAAATTTATTTAATTTTTCGGTACTTGTGAATTTTGGCGGCGCCCATCGCATCGCATACCATAACGCATGCGATGGTATGCGATGCGACGCGATATCGTACGATAGTGCACGATGGCATACAATTTTGAAATTGTATGCCATTGTACATGGCATACAATGCCATACGATGCGATGCGATTAAACATTGTATAAGCACCCTAATGGGTGCTTATACAATGTTAAGCACCCTAATGGGTGCTTACAATGTTAAATGCACCCCCACGCCCCCCCACTATAAACGTGAACCCGAAGCGTGGCGAGCGCAGCGAGCCCGCGAGGGGCGGCGGTACGCGTCCTACGACCTTTTCATACCCCCACTATCCACGTCGGCGTGGAGTTGAGAATAGAATAGTGTGGCGAGCGCACAGGTAAACGCGTCCCTTCGCAGGCTTCACGTTTATAGTGGGGGGGTGGCGTAGGGGTGCATTTAACATTGTAAGCACCCATTAGGGTGCTCAAAAGCACCCTTTAGGGTGCTTATACGATTTTTGATCGTATAGGGGGTCAAAATCGCGTCGCGTCGCATCGCATGCCATCGGGTACATGCCATGCGATGCGATGCGTTCCGTTCATCGTACGACGGACATCGTGGGCGCCGTCAAAATACACAAGTACCAATTTTTCTATTTTTTTTACACACTGCAGCCTGCACGGATCTGACTGATCCGTGCAGACTGCCTGTACGAATTCGTATTAGCGGCCGTATATATGTGCCGCTAATACGAATTGTTACACCTTCGGAGGGTTACAAAGCAGTCGTATCTGACTGCTTTGTAATTTCCCCTCCGGAACACGACTTTGCATACGACTAAAACAGTCGTATGCAGCCGTAGGGGAAATACCAATACGAAAAACTAGGTTTTTCATATTGGTAAATTTCCTCCATACATTCAGTGTATTTAATAATACACTCTGGAAGATGGATGATTCCTAATATATTGGCTGGGTCAGCACACCCTCTTTTTTTGACCAAGATATACTTCGTTCCACACTGAACAAAGAAATAGATTTAGTGCAGTTTTTAGGGGCATTTATAAATTACATAGCTCCACATGTAGCTAAGTGCAGTGTTGGTAACAAGCATCTAAGTATAAGGTAGATCCCCAAAGGTGAAACTTTTGAATATCTATGTTTGTTTGTTTCAATGTGGTTGGTCTAAAACACTTTACAGCCACCAACTGGTGAATAATAGACATCACAATTTATTTTACTCAAGAACATAATAAAAGTAAAATTTTAATATTCTTCTACCATATCATTAATCTTTACTACAATCTACAAAAGTGTGCCCCAAAAAAATAGAAATCCCTTTTTTAAATGGTTGTTTGTTCCCTTACATCACCCAATTTATTTCTTAGAGCTAATGCTTGTGTCGACATATTGACCTGTCGACCTAACCCCATGTCGACCTAGAACCATGTCGACCTTTCCCCATGTGGACCTAACGGTGTTGACCTAACGATTGTCGACCAACTTGCTGTAGACCCAATGATCCCAACCCTCCAAATTATATTATGTGAAATCATTTCAGAACTGAAATTATCCAGGGTGTGGATCCTACTATGGATCTTGGATCAATTTGTATCATTAAGGGAATATTGGCCCCTTTTCTTCTTAGGACAGCATATTTTCCTAATTTAACAAAGATTATTATTATTATAATTATTATTATTATTATTATTATTATTATTATTATTATTATTATTATTATTATCATTATCATCATCATCCTTTCTTTATAACACTCAGCTTAGTACTCAATGATACAAACAACATACAATGGCATGAGACAGAAAGTAAAAGTGATCCTGCCCAAGGAGCTTACAAACTATTTACAGTATCATGTAAAGCATTGATATGTAAAGTAGAGGACTAATTGGTCTTGGTAGATACAAGTACAGTGCTAGTCCTGACTTTTGACAATTGATAACCACAGGCAGCTCAGCAGTTCCTGGCAGTAATTACAGGTGTAATGCTAGTTTCTGGCTCTAGGAAGTTGGTTACTACAGGTATTTACCAGGTTCTGGTAAATTGGTCATTTCAGGTATAGTACTAGTTTCTGGCTCTGGGAAGTTGGTTACTACAGGTATTGTACCAGGTTCTGGTAAATTGGTAATTTCAGGTATAGTACTAGTTTCTGCCTCTGGGAAGTTGGTTACTACAGGTATTGTACCAGGTTCTGGTAAATTGGGCATTTCAGGTATAGTACTAGTTTCTGGCTCTGGGAAGTTGGTTACTACAGGTATTGTACCAGGTTCTGGTAAATTGGTCATTTCAGGTATAGTACTAGTTTCTGGCTCTGGGAAGTTGGTTACTACAGGTATTGTACCAGGTTCTTGTAAATTGGTCATTTCAGGTATAGTACTAGTTTTTGCCTCTGGGAAGTTTCTAATCACTGGCATTGTACTAGACTCTTGCTTTGTGAAGTTGGAAAATATAGAAATTGTACTAGTTGCTAGCATAGCCTGATTAAGGGGAAGAAGACCACATATGGGGATACTCGTGATCCCTGTCCCAGTGTGTAAGTAGTATAGTCAGAGTATGTTGCTATTCATGCACATGACAAGCTAGATGATACAGTAGATTTTATTTTTCTTTGTGTATTTAAGGTTGTTTAAATTGTCTTCATTCCACAAGAAAGCTTTATAAAATAACTGTCTTTCAATAAGGTGAAGTTATAAACAGTACCAAGGCATTATTAAACTATTAGTTGAAATCTAATGTATATAAGCCATACTCCTAGGGTTACCACTTCATCCCTTTAATTCCGGACACATATTAATTACACAGGTTCTGTGGCTTGCTGACTTCAAGACTCCATTTCAGTTAGTTTTAAACTGCCACAGAACCCGTGTAATTAATATGTGTCTGGAATTAAAGGGATGAGGTGGTAACCCTACATATCCCCGACATGACCCATTCCAGGAGGGACAAAATCCTCTCTACCTTGACTTCCCTCTTTATTTCTCTTTCAATGGTCCTGGTGACACAGCTCAACACTGGGATGTAGGAGGGTCCGAAGGAGCCAGGCACCTATCCTAAAGCTTTAGAGGGTAGGCTCCTCCCCTACTGCATCCCTGGACTCTCCAGTTCGTGTTAGGTGCCCACTGGAGTGGGTGCTATTCTAAAGGGCTGCAGGAGCAGCCGAAGAATTAGAGTAGTTAGGGAATTTTTATTGTTTTATTAACTTTTACCCTAGCTAGGTAGGCACAGTGTGAGGATTCTCATAGTGAATCCTCACACTGCTAGCGCAGCAGGAGCTGACAGAAGCGCGTCCTGTCAGCTCACTGTGCACAGGGGAGACGCTGTCTGGTCTCCCTGTGCAGCGCTTACAGCCTCTTCTAAGAGGCTGCCTGGGCTCCGGAGTATCCTGAAACCGGCTCCACATTTAGGTGGGGATCATGGGGGACAGGCGCTCCGTGATGGCGGCGGCCATTTTATGCGGAGCTTACACGCTGAGTTCCTATATGAGAGGACAGAAGCGTTGTGACAGGCATGTTCCAAGTGATCCCCAGTCGAGGGGGAGACACTGGAACTAGGAAATCCTACCTAAGGAGCGGCTGGCTGGGGGTGGTTGGCGCCAAGAGGTCACGGACCCCGCAGCAGCAGGGACTTGTGGTCTCTTCCTTCACTCTGACTTTGGCGCCTTTCAGAACGCTTGCAGCGGAGCTGAGCTGGCTTACTGATCCTGGCAGAGTGACTTGGATTTCCTGGGCATCGCTTCCCTGCAGTTGAAACCAACAGACAGCTAAGTGACTGGGTGCATTGCCTCTGTATAAACGCTTGTACATTGTTTGCACTGTGTATACTGATAGATATACATTTATCACTTGCATCATGTCTGAGCATCAGGCTGTGGTTTTGGGGGAGGGAGCCCTTAGTGCACTGAGCGCGTGCAATGTTTTGCACACAAAAGTTTGTCCCTGAGCAGATGGCCAAGGGGGGCTTATGTATTACTTGCGCTGATGTGAGACCCATGGGCAGTGAACCCCATAGGGCAGAGCAGATGGAACCTGCATGGGCCAGGGCCCTAGGCAGGTCAGTAAACGCTTTGGTGCAGCTTCTGGACAGGCAGAGTGATGGGCTGGTAGAATCACAGAGACCTATGCCATCATCTCAGCAGTCGTCTGGCTCCTTACCTCTTACCCAGGCAGATCCTGCGCTGATTCAGGTTATGCAGGATACTGCTAAAGGGATTAACAGGTTCAGCGAAATGCTGGACAGAATGGATGATGTTGCAGGGACCCCTAGAAGGTCCTATGCTATGCCTACTGTGGTAGATGAGGAGGAGGGAGAATATACTGACATCCCCTGGGATCAGGGTGATGATTTGGAAGAGACCTCTGCTGCTGGTATAGAGGATCTCATTGTAGCTGTGAAGCAGGCTTTAAAGCTGTCTGTGGAGGATAAGACTCCTGTGAAAGGTGTTTTTAAGCGACAGCGGAAGGAGGCTGTTACGTTTCCTTCAGATGAGGGGTTACAGGAATTGTTAGAAGGGGCTTGGAAAACTCCTGATAAGAGGCTACAGATGCCTAAGCGATTCCTTAGTCTGTACCCCATGCCAGAGTCTCATGCGGAGCTCTGGGAAAAGGTCCCAGTTGTGGACGCTTCAGTGGCACGTTTGTCCAAGTCTACTGTGTTACCAGTACAGGGCGGTGCAGCTTTCAAAGATTCTGTGGATAAAAAGCTGGAGGGTAACCTCAAGGCTATCTTTGAAGGGGTGGGGTTTACCTTACGGCCCCTTATTGCTTCAGCCTGGGTCTCTAAGGCCATGATAGAGTGGGCTGGTGATTTATGCACCATGCTGCAGGCTGATCCTGGTGCGTTGCTGCTTGCAGAAAAGATTAAGGCTGCTGCAGAATATGCAGTGGAAGCAGAGGAGGAAGCTATTAAAATGGCAACCAGAGTGTCCACAGTCTCCATTAATGCCAGGAGAGTGCTTTGGCTTAAAGCCTGGGAAGCAGACAATGAGTCCAAGAAGGCTCTGGAAACATTAGCCTATAAAGGAAAGGTACTCTTTGGTACTGAATTAGAGGAGATTATAAAACAGGCCACGGGCGGCAAAAGTACATTTCTGCCGGCCTCCTCAGCAAAGCAGACGTCCAGATTTTCTGCTTTTAGGCCGTCCTTTCGGCCCCCCCCTAGAGGTGGTGCGTCCTTTCGAGGACAGTCCTTCAGGGGAAAGTTTCAGGCCTCTAGGGGCAAAACTCAAAAGTCCAAGTTTGGCTCCTTCCATAAGAAGCCTGCCTCCAAAGGAGAGGACAAACCCTCCGCATGACTGTCAGGGGATAGGCCCGACAGTGATAAAGGTGGGGGGGCGTCTCACACATTTCAGGGACGCATGGGCTTCTCTAGACCAGGATTCCTGGGTCTTAGAGATTATTACCCAGGGTTACAAAATCCCTTTCAGAGGGTTGCCTCCGAAGAGGTTCATACCCACACCCGTGCCGAAACAGGCGCTCCTTCGCACAGCTCTTATGAGAGCGGCTCATTCCCTTTTGGAAAAAGGGGTGGTTATTCCGGTTCCCAGGGCAGAGTGGAAGAAAGGCTTTTACTCCACGCTGTTCCTGGTGCCCAAACCAGACGGGTCTTTCAGACCAATACTAAACTTGAAATCCTTAAATGTCCATCTATGGGTAGACCATTTCAAAATGGAGTCTTTAAGGTCAGTACTCCTGAGTCTGGACCAGGGAGAATTTTTGGCGTCCATGGATGTCCAGGACGCATATCTGCACGTTCCCATCCACCCGGAACATCAGACCCTGTTGAGGTTTGCTATAGGAAACCTGCATTTACAATTCCGGGCGTTACCCTTTGGGCTAGCGACCGCGCCAAGGGTATTCACAAAGATAATGTCAGTGATGGCATTAGCAAGAATGTTGGAATTCTTACAAGATGGGTTTTCATCGGGCCTAAGCCTTCAATCATTGAAGGTGCAGATTTCGGCCTTATCCATCTATTTCCAAAAAAGAGTAGCCATTTTGCCGGAGATTCAAACTTTTTTACAAGGGGTATCCAGACTAAAACCCCCTTACAAGCAACCAGTAGCGCCTTGGGATCTGTCACTGGTTTTGGATTGCCTTCAGAAGGCACCTTTTGAACCTTTAAGGTCGGCTGACTTTAAGTTTCTCACGTGGAAACTAGTGTTTTTGTTAGCAGTAGCATCAGCTAAAAGAGTGTCAGAGTTGGGAGCCTTGTCATGCAAATCTCCCTTCTTAGTTTTTCATGATGACAGGGCTGTTCTGAGAACAGTACCTCAGTTTTTACCGAAGGTAGTCTCTGCCTTCCATTTAAATCAGGAGATAGTTCTACCTGTGTTTCAACCCCCAGAGGGTTCTAAGAAAAGGGACAAGTTGAAAACTTTGGATGTTGTGCGTGCTTTACGCATATATGTGGACAGAGTGAAGAGTGTCAGAAAGACTGACACATTATTGGTACTGTATGACGTACACAAAATTGGTTGGCCTGCTTCTAAGCAGACTATTGCTAGGTGGTTGCGATCTGTGATAGCTTTTGCATACACCAAAGTGGGTAGGCCTGTGCCGGCCAGAATTAATGCGCATACCACCAGGTCAGTTGCCACCTCTTGGGCGGTTCGACATGGGGCCACAGCTGAGCAGGTTTGCAGAGCTGCCACTTGGTCATCTGTTCACACATTTGCCAAATTCTATAGATTCCATGAGTTCGCGTCGGAGGACGCATCATTCGGGCGAGCAGTGCTGAGAGCTGCAGACCTGAGCGTACCCTCCCAAAGGACCGGCTCTGGAACGTCCCAGTGTTGAGCTGTGTCACCAGGACCATTGAAAGAAAAAAAGGGATTTTTGTAAGAACTTACCGTTCGAATCCCTTTCTCTGATATGGTCCTGGTGACACTGCGATCCCTCCCTTACGCTCAGTAAGTATGCCAGAAGTTTCATGATGTTCATGTTAAAATGGTTAAAGTTAACAGTTTCTGTTATAAAATGTGCATATAATATGTGCAGGCGTTTGTACTGAGTTAATGTATTCCAGTGGCTTTGAAAGATTGAACTGAAGAGTCCAGGGATGCAGTAGGGGAGGAGCCTACCCTCTAAAGCTTTAGGATAGGTGCCTGGCTCCTTCGGACCCTCCTACATCCCAGTGTTGAGCTGTGTCACCAGGACCATATCAGAGAAAGGGATTCGAACGGTAAGTTCTTACAAAAATCCCTTTTTATGATTGCAGTCAACTGTGGTGAAATTCCTTTATAACAAATTGCATAGTTCGGGGGCGTGGCCACGGCGGCAATGGAGTAGGACGCAGATCTGTATGCTCTCTGACAAATAATCCTGCTGTGATATCCTAAACATATTACAGCCAGCTTTTAATGTGTTAATCGGCTCCCTGAGCCATCGCTGATGCTATTGAGCCAACTTTTAATATATTATAGAACAGCTGAGACCGGGTGAGGTGATCCGGCTCTGTTAGTGAAAATATACCTCAGGCCGCGGTCGCCATTTTGGCTGTTACGGCAGTTCACCTGCAAGGAGCTTCAGGTGGTCAGGAGTGGCTCCAGCTGGGTCCCCTGCCACCGAGTGTAAAAGAAGAGGGCAGCATAGTCCAAAGCTGCAAGTCTCCAGCTTACAGTATACACTTACCAGCGCTCTGGTCCCCTGCCATAGCCTGAGGACGGACCTGGAGTAAGTTGTTATTGCTGGCGCCATCTTGGAAAACGAGTGAGTTATACAAGTGCCGTGGGAGGAGACTAGCTGATGATGTACAGTCAGCTGATGTGTAACCCTGCATGATACTGTATTGTACTGTGTACTGGGTACATTAGCCAGCAATAAACTTCATTAAAGTGCATTGTTAAACTCACTCTTCACTCCTACAGTAAGGAAAAACAAAATAAACACATATCTCTGCATCCGTATTAATTTACATTAAAATATAGAGCTTTACCCAGTATAGGAGCGCCATCTGCTGGTCTCTCATCATATTGCAGGAAAAATTATCTACTATTTGATAGTAGTACATTATAATGGGTAAATCACAACAAGCTAATAATACAGCCAAATTAGATCGGCAAACTCGAGCTACAGACAATTCTTCGCAAGCTAAACAAAATGAGGATTCTCAAAATAATTCAGCTCTGTTAGACAATATCGGTTCACAGGCAACTGCCAATGCAGCCCCTCATGATGTCACCTTACACAGTATCTTGGAGGCGGTTACTTCTTGCCAGAAACGTCTCTCCGATAAAATAGAGCAGGTACAGGGGGATCTATGCCTGCTCCGGCATGATTTGCAAAGTGTTCGTGAGCGGATCAATGAGGCGGAGACCCGTATTTCTACGCTTGAGGATTTCAAAGGTCCTGTGCAGGAAAAAGTCTCTAGCTTATGTCAGCAAATGTCTGTCATGCAGATTAAGATCTCAGATGTGGAAGGGAGATTAAGACGCAATAATGTCAGGTTCGTAGGATTACCTGAGAAAGTGGAAGGTTCCTCACCAGAATCTTTTTTGGAATCCTGGCTCTTGAGTGTATATGGCAAGGAATGTTTCTCCTCTCATTTTGCGGTAGAACGTGCACACCGTATTTCATCTAGGCCCTTGCCTCCAGGTGCTCCTCCCCGCACGTTCATTGCTAGATTCCTTCATTATAAGGACCGTGATGAGGTGCTGAGACAGGCTCGTACAAAAGGTCCATTAGTGAGGGACGGAATAAAGATTAATGTGTTCCCAGACTTCGCGATGGAGGTCCAAAAGGATAGAGCCAAGTTTCTTCCTGTAAAGCGCAGGCTTCGTGAACTAAATATATCTTATGCAATGCTCTTCCCTGCCAAATTGAGAGTGGTGAAGGATGGGGAATCTCACTTTTTCATTACCCCAAAGGAAGCGGCAGCATGGCTTGATCGTATTGCCCCTGGTCACCGACAATTGGCACCTGATTGACTTTAATATTAAATGTTATATTATTAAAACAGGGTCCTGATTGTACAACATATCTAATCTAATTGAAAGAGTTAATCTAATAGATATTATATGTATAACTGGGCTGGTTAAATAACAGTTATAAAATTTAGTGATAAATAATTCGGTTACGCTGTAGTAGCATATCAAGAGAGCCCCAATGCATTGGTGGTTCTTAAAGTTTATTGTCCCTGTAGTTTATTAATTTCTTTGGGGTAATGTTAGGGGTTGGTTTATTGGGGATCCAAGTATGCCTGAGTTGGGTAGGGTATACTGGGTGGGGGGATGGTATGGAAATTGTAATTTTAGTATTTAATTCACCATTGGGTCACCCTTTTTATTTTTTTTTTTATTTTTTTTTTATTATTTTCTCTTTTTTTATTTATTTAATTTTTTTTTTTTTTTTGCCTTTACCTTCCTCCTGTTTCAGGAGATTCAAAGCACAACACATGTCTCTTTCCCATTGTGATATACTATTATTCTGTAATATTATAATTATTATGATAATATTTTATACCTTATTATATACCTATATTTTATAAATGGTACAGTTGTTAACCTGGAATGTTAGGGGTATTAATGATAAGGTTAAAAGATCGCTTGTGTTAAAAATGATAAAACAATATGGTCTTGAAATTGTATGTCTCACTGAAACACACCTATATGGGAGTAAGATACTATCCTTAAAGCGTCCATGGGTGGGATGGGCCTATCACGCATCACATACTTCCTCCTCTCGTGGGCTTTATTTGTAATGCCGTCAAGATTGATCCATATGGTAGATTTGTTTTTTTAGACTGTAAAATTCATTCTACTCCATTATATATATATTAGCTGTTTATATTCCCCTGCCATTCTCATATGAAATTTTAAAAATGGCGGCAGAATTTATTGCCGTGTCTCCAAAAACTCCTGTGATATGTTTGGGGGACTTTAATAATTTAATGGATCCTATATTAGATAAATGGAGGGAGACATCTGGGACGGCCAAAAAAATGGGAAGTGACAAATTTGCTAAATTCGTTAGTAGTCTGGGTTGGAGTGATGCTTGGAGAATGAGGCACCCTGGGGAACAGCAGTATTCATGTTTTTCGTCTAGTTATAGATCCTTTTCTAGAATTGATTTGGCATTGGTTTCTCATTGCCTTTTACCTTTGATAACTAAAATTGAGTACAAAACAAGGGGAATTTCTGATCATTCACCCCTTATGATAAATATAGATGTTAATAGCCCTAGAGGGAAAACCTACTGGAAATTACATCCATCTTGGCTGTTACAGATGGGAGCAGGCTGTGAGCTTGAAGCACTGTGGTCTGATTACTTTACGGATAATATTGGATCAGCCTCTACGGCTGTTGTGTGGGACGCCTTTAAGGCCTTCATGAGAGGGACCTTAATTAAAAGAGTTGCAGAGCTTAAATTATTCTATAGGGAGAGGGAGGCGAAATTGGAATCTGCATGTCGTTCTTTGGAGTCAGAGTATCTAGGGGATGGATTGGAGGAAACTCGTATTAAGTGGTTAGCATCACAGGAAGATTGGACGGCTCTTCTCACTGACAGAGTAAACCGACGGCTTCTGTTTCAGTCTCACTCACATTACACGTATGCAGACAGAACAGGAAGTTATTTAGCGCATCTGGTTCATTTAGACCGACCATGCATGACGGTTACTGAACTTGTAACGAGTAATGGCATAACTGTGTCTACTGTTCCTGACATTGCAGATACCTTTCTTTCTTTTTATAAATCTATTTATACCTCTAAGTTTTCATGCACTGAGAATGATCTAAGGACCTATGTACAAGATGCTGCCCTTCCTTGCTTGTCTCAAGATGATCAATCCCTTTTAGATGCCCCATTTACATTAGAAGAAATAGAATGTGCAATTAATTCCTTCCCTGATGGTAAAGCTCCTGGCTCTGATGGCATTCCAGTGGAGGTATATAAGAAACATGCTAAAGTGTTCGTCCCAAAGTTTCTAGACCTTTTTAATAGACTGAGAGAAGAAGGTGGATTTTCAGACTCCATGTCTTAGGCGGTCATAAATGTAATACCCAAGCCAGGAAAAGACACTAAATTTCCTGAATCATATCGCCCAATCTCTCTGATTAGCACTGATGCAAAGATTCTGGCAAAAATATTATCTATACGACTAAATAGGGTTATAACTAGGGTGGTGCATCCAGACCAAACTGGTTTCATGCCGGGGCAATCGACATCGGTTAATGTTAGACGTCTATACTCGCATCTACAGGCCTCCCATGGGGATGAGTCCACCTCTGTCATTGTGTCACTGGATGCGGCAAAAGCCTTTGATTCAGTAGAGTGGCCGTTCCTATGGGAGGTTATGAGATGTATGGGAATGTGACCCATTTTTTTTAAATGGGTTCAGCTACTTTATTATAAACCTACTGCCCGTATATCAGTAAACGGATACATTTCTACCCCATTTTCACTTTCGCGTGGTACTCGGCAGGGTTGCCCATTGTCTCCTGCTCTTTTTGCTTTGGCAATAGAGCCACTGGCATGCCTTCTCCGGGCACATCCAGAAATTTCTGGCCTTCAACTGAATAGTCGGGTTGATACAGTTGCATTGTATGCAGATGACTTGATGCTTTTCCTTAAAGATTATACGGTTTCCATGCCGATGGTACTTCAAGTGATAGAAACATTTGGGAAATACTCTGGTCTTACTATTAATTGGGCCAAGTCTTCCATCCTTCCTCTTAAGGGTCAGCCCCCTATCATACCCCATATTCCACTTCCATTACAGTGGGTTACCTCGTTTAAATATTTGGGTGTGTGGGTGTCTAGTAATATGCAGGAATTCGTCTCACTGAATGTAATGCCCCTCTTCGCATATTTAAAAGATAAGATTAGGATGTGGTCTAAACTTCCTCTGACATTAACTGGAAGAGCTAATTTAATAAAAATGATAGTGCAACCGAAATTTCTATATATATTTCAACAGGCCCCAATATATCTCTCAAATTCTATTTTTAAGAAACTTAACAGTATGGTCTCTTCCTTGATTTGGAGGAATAAGAGGCCTCGCATAAAATTAGATGTACTTACCAGACCTAAGGCATCAGGTGGTCTAGCACTTCCAAATTTTAGACTATATTATTATGCGGCTCAGTTATCTCATTTAAGACTATGGCTTCAGGAATGTCCCTCAGATTCCCTACCGAGCTTACTGGTTTATGAAATGAAACATGGGCTTTCACCCGTCCAGGCATTGGCCCTTATTCTGGTTGGTGCGGCCAGAGCCGCACACGGTGCTCCGGCCGCACAAACCAATCCCCGCCCACGAGACGGATCGCCACGGCCGTCCGTACACGGACGGCTGGCGATCCGCATAAAAATGGTGGGGCGTACGCCTCCACCATGGTGGGAGCTGCCCCCTGCATTCGATGGTCGTCGACCATCGAAGGCAGGGCCGCACGCCACAGCAGCTCCCGCAAGCTGAGACCACATGGACAATCGTCCGTGTGATAGCTTGTATGGGGGCTGAGAGATGACATCCGGCGACGTCAGCTTTCCGCCCCCATCAGTGGCGTCATACCCTCATTACCATGCATACGCCCCGCGTTTGCATGGGAACGCCCATGAAACGCGGGGCGTATACATAGGGAAATGAGGGTATGAAGCCCCTCACGCCCCTATACGCCCCCTTTGCGGCGGACGAAATACGTCTGCGGCGAATGGGGCTGCACATGCGCAGATTGACCTCTGCGCATGTGCAGACTAAAAACATCGGCGGTACGGCCGCACGCGGGCCGTACCGCACGATGCAGAATAAGGGCCATTGTTTGGTGACATCTTTTCACATAAGAAGATACCACTTGTTATTCAGGCTCAAAAAATATGGAGAGAGATACATGTTTTAATGAAGTTTCAGGATGTTAACCCAGACACTCCTTTATGGAATTTTATAAATTATACAAAGCTTTCCTCCCTTGACCCTAAAGTAGTGCGGGGTGAAAGGGAAGTAATATTTGTGGGTCAGCTATATCAGGATGGAGTCTTAAAATCTTTTAATCAGCTTAAAGATGAGTCTAATTTTACATCTATGTACTTCTTCAGATATTTGCAACTTCGTCACGCATTGTCTTTGCAGTTTCCTCAGGGCCCTCCTCATATTCGACCCTCTCCTCTAAAAGCATTTCTGTTAAAACTGGGCTATAAACGTGCACTCTCATGTTTATATAATTTTCTTCAATCATATCATCATACTAATAATTTACCAAATCTGCAGCAGAAATGGGAATTAGAGGTGGGTAGGCTGTCTGAGGTTGAATGGAAAGAGGCACTTGTATGTCCTCGTAATTCCACTGCTTCAATTAGATTTCAACAAATTCAATTGTTTATTTTACACAGAACCTACCTGACTCGGGTTAGATTAGTACAATTTGGTGGAAGAACTTCTGATATATGTCCCAAATGTAAATGTAACATAGGAACATTTTGGCATCTATTATGGGATTGTCCGGTGGTTAAACTATTTTGGACTAAAGTGCTTCAAGCTATATCTGTAACAGGAATTCCCTTAAATAACTTAACACCAAGATTTTGCTGCCTTGGGGTATCTGATAATGATGTCCTGGATAAACATTCTAGACAATATATAATTAATTTGTGTACATTGGCTAAGGTTTGCATAGCTAGACTCTGGATGGATTCATCAGGGCCAGATTTTAAGGCCTGGATTTCCTTGGTCAATGTAACAGTGCTACATGAGAAATATTTATATATTAATCGTAAGGCTGAATTTAAATATTATCGTATTTGGTCCCGATGGCTTTCATCAAAATATTCATCACTTAAGATATAATTTAATTAATAGTAGATCAATTTTTAATTCATGTTAATTTGGAAAAGACATATGTTCGATTGAAAAGAAATTGATACTGTAAATTATTTATTAATATTGTATTGATGTGTTTTTTTTTCTTTATATAATTTAATGAATTATTTATTTATTTATTTTTATTTATTTATTTATTTATTATTTTTTCTACTTCATCTTCTCAAAATTTCAGCCGATAAATTTGGCTGTTTGTTATGTTAATCTGTGTATCAGAAAATTTAATAAAAATCACTCAATTTAAAAAAAAAAAAAAAAAAAATTGCATAGTTCCACACAGGTGTCACCAATCCTATATTAAGAGGGAAGTGCAGGTAGAGAGCAGGGTTACCACCTCATCCCTTTAATTCCGGACACATATTAATTACACAGGTTCTGTGGCTTGCTGACTTCAAGACTCCATTTCAGTTAGTTTTAAACTGCCACAGAACCCGTGTAATTAATATGTGTCTGGAATTAAAGGGATGAGGTGGTAACCCTACATATCCCTGACATGACCCATTCCAGGAGGGACAAAATCCTCTCTACCTTGACTTCCCTCTTTATTTATGATTGCAGTCAACTGTGGTGAAATTCCTTTATTACAAATTGCATAGTTCCACACAGGTGTCACCAATACTATATTAAGAGGGAAGTGCAGGTAGAGAGCATTTTGTCCCACCCGAAATGGGTCATATTGCATGGAGGAATGCACAATCTAGTGGCTGGAAGTGCGGGTTCCCCGCTGAACGATTGCTTTTTTTTTTTATAAAGTGGCGATTATTCACTAGGCAAAACCATGCACCACCTGCCATTTAGACATCATTACATCCAGCCAAATGTTTTAGTTACTGGTTCTGGGATGTTGGTAATGAGAATAAAGGGGGATATTCAATCACCGACGACCATCTCCCGATAGGGGAGATGGGCGCCGGGCCCTATTTAATCCTGTCTTCCTTGACAGCATTGAACAGGGGAGCTCGGCAGAACGAGCCGACTTCACAAACAGTCATCTGGGAAGTGTTGAGCTTTCGGCTGCAGCTAGCCTCTTCCCGGCCGCAGCTCGTGGCCACATCCCCTTCTCGCCCCGTTGCAGGCAGGATATTGAATCCCGCCTAAGATCGGTCGAGCAGATCGAGAATGGAACAGGGTCACGTCAGTAAGATAAACCATATGATGATACTAAATAGTAAGTGCGGTGTGTACAGTTACTAATACAATCATAGATTAAGGGGTACATTTAATAAATCTTCTAAAAATAAGAGGTGATATTACCAATAGCTAAATAGATTACATCTATCATTTCTCTATTACATCCTAAAAAAGAATAAACAGAATTTGAATGGTTGCTATGGGCAACATGACCTCTTTTCACTTTTAGAATCTTTAGTAAATGGACCCCTTAAGGTGAATATTAGATCAGGGGTGGCCAACCAGTCCGAGGCAAAGGGCGGGATGTACTAAAGGGAAAATGCGGTAAAACAGGGGTTTTACCGCATTTTCCTATGTACCAATACCCGTCCGCCCCGTTTCCGCATGGCAGGGTATTGCCACCCTCTGGAAGCCTATGGGCCGTCTGCCGTCCGCATGTCCCCCCCCCCCCCTTCTGATCTCCTCCTCCCCCTGCAGGTGTCACAGCTGGCAGGACATCCGGCTGCAGGGGGAGGAGGAGACGCAGGGGGACACTGCCAGCCGCCGGGATGTGACGGAAACCCCCGCAGACCACATCACAGGTATCGCGGGGGTCTCCGTCACCGCAACCCCATGCTAGCCGCATATGTTAGTACATATGCGGCAGCATCGCGGCAGCTGGCATTAATACATCCCGCCCAAAGAGCCTAAAAATATCTGTAGTCAAGCTAAAGAGCCGATATGATGCGCAGCCTTAAAAATGGGGCGTGGCCTAGCTGGTACAAGGCTGTGACCTATTTTTCTGCAAGCACCATTACATACTGTACTGTGCAGAAGCGCTGTTCAGTTCCTATCAGCGTTGGTGGGTGGGTGACTCTGTGGCAGCGCTTCTGTGGCAGGCAGTGAGTGAAAACGTTGCTGCTCTTCCACACATTGATGCCGGAGGTCATCACCTTACAGGTATAATTCCCAGAATTAATGTTTGGTGATGATACACTGCGCTCACCTTGTGTATGTTCCCTTCTCAGGTGCTGCTCACTCTTAAGGGTATCCCAGTCCCTTTTTGATTTAAATAGTACATAGTGGGTGGAGCGAGCGCTGCCTTGTGTTGAATGTGCGTGAAATAATGTGTAAGAAATGAGATAAGAAAAGCGAAGTAAATGTTACAAAGCTAATTTATTAAGGAATGCAAGGTGTGACTAAAGAACGCTCGCCACCGAGCCCGAAGCGTGGCCAGCGGATGCGGAATACTTTTAAACAAATACTTTTTAACGAATCCGTGTCCCCTCGCGGGGCTCGCTTCACTCGCCACGCTTCGGGCTCGGTGGCTCGCTACGCTCGCCACAGGTTTATATCCAACTCCATGCGTAGTTGGATAGTGGGGTAATGAAAAGGACCCTTTTTCATACAGAATCCTATGGAAAATCGGGTCCATCGCATCGCATCGCATGCGATTTGGGCGCCCAGATACTACATAAGTACCAAACTTTCTTTAAAATCTTTGTTCATAGACTACCAACTGTACCTGTCTCTTTTGATCACAATTACGTTTCTTTGTTATTGAATTGCTGCATTGTTTTTCATAGCGGTGATCCACGAACCTCTTTGTGGATAAATAAAACCTTTGATCACCGTCCTAACGTGTGGTGACCATTCTGTGGGGTTGTTTGGGGTATTGTTTCCCTGGGGTGCCTTTGTCCCTCCTCCCTCTGAATTGCAGGCGAGTGAAGCAGGCAGGTCGCAGCCAAGCAGTGCCGAAAGGAGAAGAGGAACACCAGGTAACGGGCACACACCTGCACACAGTCTGACAACATCACACTTGGCGTCCATGAACAGGATTTAAAGATGTCAGACTTGGATCGTGCTGCAAGGAGGAGATGACTTCCTGCAAGAAAACCCAGCAGAAATGTTGGTGAAACCGATTGCCAAGACCACAGCCAGAGCACACCTAATTGAGACATTGAACCGCCAGATGGCAGAAATGACGTGTAACATAGAACATGTATTACACAAAAAGTAGAAGAACTCGGCAGAAACCAAGAAATAAACCGACGCAGAAAATGGCGCAGAGCATGGGAAGACAAACCTGTTCCTGTTTGTTGCCTGGCTCCCAGCACGTGCATGGCAGCTCCGCCCCCTACCCCCCCCCCCTCTACCCAGCTCCCAGCAGCTCCTTCTACTCTCCACATACCTGCCAACAGCAGCAGCTTTGTCCCCTCTATACGGCTCCCGGCGAGGGCAGCCTCCATCCCTCATTCACCTGGCTCTCGGAAGCTCTGTATGCTCCCCTCCAGTGGCTTTGTCCCCACTCCTCCAGGCATCTCCTTCCCTGTTCCACTCCACAGCTCCATCCTCCAACCCGCAGCCCACTGCTGTTAATGTGGGTGACAGGGACCCGCAGCCATGGCTAATGGCTGTATAGTAAAGGGGGTTGCTGGCGGCCATGCAGGCTGCGGGGATAGAATGGCCCAGGCTATACCTTCTGTCAGAGCGGCCAGGCCTGGGCAGTGGCCCATAGCACCCCCCTGATGGCGGCCTCGGTCCCTAGTTCTAAAGCCCCCCATACACTAGGGTGACGTTTATGAGCAAAGAAGTCCCCCGCAATCCCCCCATGAGCTGCCTGGGACCCTACCAGAGAGCAGGCTCTCCTGCGATATATTGTATGCAGTCCTTTCGCATAAGAAAGATAGCATGCGATCCCAGCCAAGCCTGTCGAACAAATCACTTCTGCAGCCTCTGGTGCAATGCGCACAGGTCTGCTCATCACATCGAACCTGCTGTCAATCACATGCGATTTGGATGGTTTTCACTGCTTTTCACTGTAATCACATGAAAAGAGCCTGAATCGTGTATGGCCAGCTTTAGACTGCTGATAATACTGCGTCACATGGAATAGTAACTTTATTTTACCAAACTACTTTAATATTAGTTACTTAACTTGTATTTTAGAGAACAGAATCCTTTTTAGACACTTGTGGAAATATAGTGATAGAAATTAAATAAATTAAAGTAACTTTTTTATTATCATTTTGACAATAGTTTAAATGCTACATAAAATCAATTCTTCATTTTCCAATTTACAAATTAATAAATACAGTATAAACAGTGAACACACGTGGTTTTCAAACATATATAAATATATTTACACAAGGCAACAAATTTTGAGTCCCGCCTGCGGGACTTGTAGTTCGTGTAGATAGGCAGGTGACTAATGCAGCAATTATTTCCATGTTACTATAGCACATCTTGCTCCATGTTCTTAGCACGCTCAAACAACTCCATAATTATAGCAGCTGGCACACAACCTTCCCGCAGTATACTGATTGTCCCTGGAAAAGAAAAAGTATGACGATAAGTGTGGTGATGTTCAAATCTATGTTATCAGACAGACTGAGATTTGGAACAGCTTTTTGTATCCATTCCATAGGGTAGATAATATGCATTTAATTTATTGAGGTTCTATAGCTGGTCTGATCATACACATGGGCCCTTATTCAGATCTGATTGAAGTACAGATTTGTTCTCAAAATGGGCAAAACCATGTGCACTGCAGGTGGGGCAGATATAACATGTGTAGAGAGAGTTATATTTGGGTGGGGTGTGTTGAAACTGAAATGCAGTGTAAAAATAATGCAGCCATTATTTACCCTGCACAGAAACAAAATAACTTGCACAAATCTAACTCTCTCAATATATGTTACATCTGCCCCACCTGCAGTGCATATGGTTTGGCCCATTTTGAGAACAAATTTGTACTGCCATCAGATCTGAATAAGGGCCATGGTGCGATTCATGGTCACTTTTGTTTTGATTTGTTTTGTTTTTTCAGCCACACTCGATCCCGATGTGAGCTCCTGTTCAGTCTATATCAAGTAGAAAATAGACTGTGCAGGCAAGACTATGTAGTACAGATGTAGTACAGATTTGTACTATAAAGTTCAAATCGAATGTGTACAATGTCACGATCCAATCAGGATTGAATTGAAAAGGAATCGCACCGTGTGTATACTCTAACAGTGACAGGTTTTCAGAAAGTGTTTAAGATATTTAAGGGCTGTGGAATAAGTATTTACCTTCATCTATTTTGGTGCAGATCACTACAGTTGAACCCACAAGCTCATTGGAATAACCATCGCACAGAATCGCATCCAATTTGTGGTTCAGACGTCTGTAAAAAATGATATTCATAGTGTTATGAATGAACTGTAATGAGAAATTACTGTACAGTGCATTACACATTATAAAATACATAGCAAATTTATAATATACAAAGGTTCTACCAAAGCATATTATTAAAAGGAATACTAAAAAGACCAATGTTTAATTTTTTATGGGTTAGTTTTGCCTTAAAACTGATTGCTGATCATCCATTCTTGCCAGTCTGTTTGCAGGCTATTACATTTACCCCAAACAGCTAGAGCGGGGCATTTCTGTACTGATTGTCATTACTATATTTGAGACCTTTATGCTACAATCATTTTTAGTTGATTTTGTAAAATTTAATAAAATAAACATATTTAATAAAATGTTGGATTATCACTTTAAAACATGGTATCTTGATAATACAACAAATTGAATGGAAACACCAAGACTGTTTATGGAGCAGTACTTAGTACCAAATAAGTCAGCTCTGGAGAGCGCTGTGTGGAGATGGTGATACTGGGCTAGATTCTCTAGGCTTCAAAAGTGATAAAATAGAGAGTGATAAACAGCCAGCCAATCAGCTCGTACCTGACATTTTTCAAACACAGTCTGTGACATGGCAGGTAGGAGCTGATTGGCTGGCTGTTTATCACTCTTCATTTTATTACTTTTGAAGCTTAGAGAATCTGGCCCAGTGTCAGTGACTAAGATGATGACAGGCTGAGAGTAATAAAAAGTGAGTCATTAAAGAGAAGTAAACATTACACTATGTAAGAAATTGTGACAGGAGGCAATTACTAGAAAGATCTGGTCAGAGCCAGATTGTTGCCAAGATGATTAATGATTATTTATTCTTCATAATAATTTCATTTTTGTTATAACAGGCTAGTTCAGGCATGTCCAAACTATGGCCCTCCAGCTGTTGTGAAACTACCCATCCCAGCATGCCTTGCCATAGTTTTAGCATTCCCTAATAGCAAAGTCGTGGCAAGGCATGATGGGACTTGTAGTTTCACAACAGCTGGAGGACTATAGTTACACATGCCTGGGCTAGTTCAGTTTGAGATACTGTACATCACTTACGTTATCACATGGTCATGGTGAGTACTATCGCTTTCTCCACTTGGATTGGCAGAGGTGATTGCTAAAGGTCCTGTCATGTCAGTAAGATGGGCTGTGACTGAGTGATCAGGAACTCTGATCATAATGGAGTCTTTGGTTCCAACATAATCATAGGCAGGCCCCACACCTAGAAAACACAGAAAGTATGGTAAAGACACTATTACGATTCCACCATTAAATTAATATGAATCACAGACTTGGAGGTACATTTACAGCACTAAAGGGCAATTTTGGGCGATTTTGTTTTCTTATTGTTTACTTATTTAATTCCCCCCCCCCCACCCCCAGATCTCAAATATACTTTTACTGACAGATAACATGTTATATTCTTTTTTAAATGTTAGTTAATTGTGTTCTAGCCCTGGAAGCTCAACATCGATTATGATCGATTTTAAATCGGTCAACATCGACCAAAAATCCTCCAACACCAACCAAAATTGACCTCAAGTAAATATATCCCTTTATGTGTAACAATTGTTCCGTTTAAGTTACTGACTACATTAGCAAAGTGCCTACCATCAAACTCATCTCAGCAGTGAAATATCACTGTTAAAATACTGGGAAAGTATATTTTGTCTCTGCTCTCACAAGATGGGACAACTAGCATTTTAAGGATTGTTCAATCATTCATTCATTTGAATAAGGCAGTATTCGAATAAATGCATAGGTAATGTGGCAGAAGAAAGGGCAGGGCAAAACAACAAAAACATATCTGGAAAAGAGATGGGACTATAATAAGAAGCACAGAATTTGGGTACCAGGCTTATAATTGTACTATTTGTAATGACAATGAAGTGACTCATAACCGTGTTGTTAATTCTTTCATCGGTAAGTAAGTTGCCTATATTGTCCTGTATGTGGGGCAATGGCTCATTTTTTGTGTGTATTACTTCTGACAGGACAATTAACCTCTGTTTATTATGTTCAAGTGTTTGCTAGGTGCCTCTAACTGCAGCAACGTGTGCAATTGCATGGACATTATATTGGAATTATGTTTGTATGCTTTTGCAGTGTACTACCTACATGACCTACCCAATCGTTTCAGCCATTCACCCTTCTTCACAATGCAGCTTATTCCGCCGGGATAGACAGATTCCATGAACCTCCACAAGACAGGACTGAATGGAGGATTTAACACCCGCAGCTGCTCCAAGTTAGATATACAGATGCAGATGGGTTTCTCTGAAGGTCGTTCCTGCAGCACAATGGGAGATGTAATAACATTATAAATGCAGTACATATTTTATTTATACTAACTCCTTGTACAATTCAAGAAATATTAACAACTGAAACATAATAACCACAAATTATATATTGGCATTTCACATCATGTTCCTTATGACGTACCATTTATTTTCTACGGTAATAGAGCAAACCAAAATTTTAGCATTTGCCTGAGATAAAATGTTCCAAGAGTGAACTTAACACTCCTCACTGGCCCCTGCTAGTACAATGAAGATAATCTGCCCACTGTTCGCTAGCATGTAAAAAATACTTTACAGTTACAACAAATTGTGTCAGAACTTCCATAAAATTGCAAAAATGTAGGCACAATGCCTCGTTTCAGAGGTGTCACGCTCAGGGTCAGATTTAGGGATGAGGGCGCCCCTAGGCACAACAATAATGTTTGCACCCCTCCCCCGCCTAATTGCATTATTTTTATTGATTACTTATAAGCCCTCATTTGATAATAGCCAATATAATGGATTTAAGATGGAAAATAGTACAGTACAGTGAGTCTTTTGCAGCTATTGGTACATTTTGGGCTGACAGTACTATCAGAGGCATCCAAGTGCCGCCCCCAAACATGTGCCGCCCCTAGGCACGTGCCTCACGTGCCTAATGGGAAATTCAGCTCTGGTCACGCTGTCATGTGGCAAAATTGTGAATGGTCCCTTGTCACAGCTCTGATTATTAGGGGGACATTTTCCAATTCCTGCGTGACCCATATAAATATACTATAGAAAATGTTAGTCTCACCTTTATAGTATAAATCCTCTTGATGGCTTCTGGGTGTTTGCAAGAAACAGCCAGTGCATATACTGTGTCTGTTGGAATTCCGCACACACCTCCACTCTCCAGTATGTTCGCTATCGTTCTCAAACCGCTTGTACGATGAGACTGAGGAAGCAGACATGAGCTGGAGACTTCTTTCTTCTCTGGCTCCACTTTCTATGGTAAAATTTATCACAAATTATATTTATGATGATTGTGTCTGAACAGATAATGCTGAGCAGCCTATTTATGTGTACTGTTTCTTATTACACTGCATGTGACATGAGTACATTAACTGTGTTGTGACTACTGAAAATGTCTGTGGTGTAAGCAGCACTAATATGATATATTGTATAGCAACAGTAGCTAATATGGGTATGGCCCAGATCCTGGAGGCTCACAAGGGCTGCTCGAACTTGTAGCTCCCCATAGCTGTAGAGGCATTTTAATAAGCATGGATTGCAGTAAACAGTGAAGATTTCAGCTGGCCATACATCAGAACGATTTCAGGCGATGCATTGTGGGTTTCTTTTGCACAACGTGAGGTGTTTAGGTATGATTCGCAATCCTGCCGGTCGTAAGGTTGAACATCAGATCATGTGCGCTGCACACATGATCTGAAGATGCTACTAATGACTAGTATGCTGGGAGTTGCAGATCTTACGATAGATCTGTGAAATTACACACATATGATCTATAGTGGACTGGAAAGCTGGCGGGGAAATTGTGACGCGATCAGGATCAGATGCTGGTCGTTCCGAAGTATGACCAGCTTTAGATAATGCAATTTTTAGACCATTTTTATCTATAAATAGTTGTATTATTAAAGGTATATTTTTTTTATTTACCTTGAACACTGAAGGCCCAAGTGGAATTAGCTCTTTGTTGAATATACAGTTTGTCAGCGATGCTAATAGGCCGTAGAGACAAATGATGCTAAAGATGGACAGCACCGTTACTAGAGGAGGGAAATAAATAGGTAAGGTCATTCATTTTGCATATTAAAATCAAAGTATTTTAGGCTTCCTTATGTTTCACACACAGACAAATACAAGAGACAGATCACATGACAAGACACCTGGTACTCGGAAAATTAAGCAAAATAATCATACAGATGATATATCAGATCATATATCTGCTCTCAGCTGTCCCTCATTTCCAGACAGAAATGTATTTATTTTTCAAAACAAACTGTCCAATACAATGGGGCATATGTATTAATGCTTAACAAGAGATAAATGCAGGAGTGATAAAGAGAGACAACGGTTCAGCCAATCAGCTCCTTACTGACTTTTTTCAAACACAGCCTGTAACATGGCTGTTAGCAGGTGATTGGCTGGACGTTTATCTCTCTTTGGGCCTTATTCTGGTCGATGCGTAAATTTCCGAATTCTTTCGGATGGCGTTTTTTAGCCGTCTGCGCATGCGTAGGCAACGCTATGTGCATGTGCCACGCAAGGTCTCCGTACTTGTTCTCACTAATACCTTACAGAAATGTGCACCGCATTCACTCGGGAGATATGGGCGTATTATGGGCGTCATTCGGAAGTACACAGGGGCGTAGTTTAAAAGTGGGCTAAACTGGGCGTAAACATGGGCGTACACGAGGGAGTGCACTAATTCTGGTAGGCGTGCATTCGGACTGAACACTGACTGCAAACGAACCAAAAGGCAAGAAATATGCGGTGTCCATAAGCAAGTATTTCTTTGGGGACACCACTCGGTCATGCGCTAGGCATTCGGATCGCCCAATTAGTACTCCCGCACCTGAACCAATGTCACCTGAACACAATACAATCCACTCCTCTACTCATTACTCATTAATTACACTCTTTTCATTGCTTCAATTGGAAACCTTGCAGCTTAAATGGACCATTACTAAACACACAAATCTATGCTGAAAGCACGGCTGCATTTGTTACACACATTTACACTGCAAGCAATGGACAGAACTTGCTATCACTAATATAAATATACATGTCACTTTTACATTTACCAATAACAGCACACAATTGGGGATCAAAAGATAGTAGTATGTTTTGCAGAAATACACCGCATTGGTGCGTACGGCCATGTTCCCGTCCGTTCTGCAGAATATGTGTGTGTCCACCACACACGCAAGGTTTGGATGTCGTCCGTAAACACGCCCTCTTCTTAAAGTGTGAGTCCGTCCGAATGCGGAGGACCGGTGGGCGTTTCTTTGTACCATGTCCGCACAGCGTAGCGTGCGGACCGCTCAGAAAGAATTCGGAAAATTACGCACCAACCAGAATAATCTCCTTTATCACCCTTGCATTTATCTCTTGTTAAGACTTAATACATCTGACCCAGTGTATCATATTCAGTATTTTAATGCACTTCTCATTATCTGCTGTTATTTTCTTGGTTTTGTCAGTTAATATTTTAAAAGGAACACCATTTAAAATGCAGACTTATGAGATTAGAAGTATGATCAATGACTTCAGCCTAACAACAAAGTATCTACATTTAAGCTCCACTGCCACACCAATCATAAACATTGTTCTGCTAAAATACTACAAATTGTCTCCCTAAATTATGTTTCCCATTTTGATTTTAACCCAAAGCATATCACCCTATTTTGTTTGTTCAAATGACCCCTTATGTTCGCAGTGTCAGTATCAGCTTAAGGGGCGGTTGCTACAAAAGAGGGAGATAGGCCTCCACAGGCTTAAAGCCATTTACACCATCTGCAGAAATCTTGAGACAGTTCTGATGAAACTCGTACGGTTGGGAGCCACATGATTGCACCACACTGGGCATCATGTGCACATCGGCACCTTTTTGAATTTGTGTTCAAATGTTGACACTTACAGAAAATCAGTCAAAGGAAATACTCAGCACTTACTTTCAAGTTCAAGAGGAAGTCTTTCCAAGGTGAAGAGAAGAAAACTGACAATCACAGCCTCCATCATAAGGGTTAGAAGCATCAGGACTGTATTGGCATAAGTTGCTGGATAAAGGGAAAATAAACCTTCAAATTTGGCTCATAAAACTGAAACACATTTTGCTTTTCATAGAGAAACATTCTTGGATCCCACCTGCCACTCCTCCCTATTGAGTCGTTGGGATGTTTATTTTTAATGTCATTATATGCTGTGAAATGGAAACACAAGACCCCTCACCAGACAGACAGTATTTTTGCATGGGGCAAGGCTGTAATCATTTAGATCATATTGCCAGCCCTCTTCACCTGCCACTTGGACATTTTTGTAGCATCTGCTGTTGTTATCAGCTGAGAAAGTCGGGGTTGCAATGGACTCCTATAGACAGGAAGTCCACTATGTGTGCAGAGAGTATTACCACCATTATCACAGCTTCACCTAAAATATATTGTGCCTAATACTAATACATAGCCTCAATTTAAAATTTAATACAGCTACAAATTATTTTTTTATTGCACTTACCAAAGCCAAATAAAAATATGTTGACTATCAAAAAAGCAATTGCACCAACTGTGAATCCTCCATCATTATTTGTAGCGATTCCTAGCAAAGAACCTAGAAAAAAAAATAAAAAATTAAATGATGAATATATATATATATATATTAGACATCCTAAATTACAAAGAAAGATGACAGTAATAGTTCTTGCCAATGTTATCTCTGTTATACTCATTATAAATGCTACATAGATTCCAGCAAACTGATTTACACAAAGTTACAGTGAAATGTGAAAACTAAGATTTTTTTTTTTTTAAAGGATTTTTTTTAAGGACTTTTGTAAACTGGCTAATATGGCACATAAAGGAACTGATTTTGTGTATATCGGCCCTTATTCAGATCTGATCACAGTACAAATTTGTTCTCCAAATGAGCAAAACCATGTGCATGGCTGGTGGGGCAGATATAACATGTGCAGAGAGAGTTACATTTGGGTGGGGTGTGTTGAAACTGAACTCTAAATTGCAGTGTAAAATAAATGCAGCCATTATTTACCCTGCACATAAAAAATATAACTCACACAAATCTAACTCTCTCTGCACATGTTACAGCTGCCCCACCTGCAGTGCACATGGTTTTGCCCATTTTGAGAATAAATTTGTACAGTGATCAGATCTGAATAATTGCCATAATCTCAGAATATAAATACTATAGTATTAATTAATTATGCTATGGGCTCTTTATATGCAGAAGAGTCTAATCTGATTTCATTGAAATGTCTATTTTTGCCTGTACTTAATGATTTCTTACCTGCTAAACGCAGCCACACCCATGTAGCCCAGATAGCGGCATAACAAAATGGCAGAACTGAGCCAAATCTTCGACCTCCTTGGACATCAATTCTACAGACGTACAGCTGCATGATAGCACCAGGAATAAGCACCCAAGGAATAGACAGATGTGTTTGGATTGTATTGTTCAGTGAACTCTGGATAGCAGCAAGTGCGGCTAGTCCATTGCAGATGTAGAACAGGGGATCTGAGGACTGGGAGCTGAGATTTTTCTTAATGTCCGATTCCTGCTCAGACTTTTGCATATTTCGTCTGCACCACACCAAGGCATCCTGAAACCTGGCACTTGATATCACTATGTTCCCAATGGGTATTAGTACCTTCTCTGCAATTGAATTAACAAGACTGGAGAATGTTGTATAAAGGGAAACTACAGTAAATATGCTGCAAGTTACTCCAAAGAATATGTAAGCAGCTGCGCTTGGTATCTGCTGGATTGTGGAGATAGTCATGAGGGCAAATGCTGTATTGTGAATCACTTCCAGAATATCTTTATTTAATGATACAAAGCAGAACACAATTGCCGCAGCCAGGAAGAACCAGTCACCAACCATCATCTGTCTGCTATTAGAGACGTTGCCCGGTGTGAGAACAACTGTAACGGTAAACTCTTCCCATGACTTGACCAGCCAGAAGGTACCATGGAAAGCAAATTTGGTAGCATGGTAAACATCATCCCGTAGATAACTGTAGTAGCTAGAACACAACTGAGTAATGACATTGATGCTGATCCATATGGAGCCTATATAGAATGTCTTCATGTATCCAAAGCAGTAGAATGCCATAATAAAAGGAGAAATGGTGTCACACAGGTAACCCAGTGCCATGGGTTCAGCATACTTTGTATTTTTTTTCTTCTCTTCTCCAGCATTTTTTGAGGAGTTGCGATTGCCAGAACCCAACAGCAGGACATTAAAAAGAGCATTACCGAAGCCTGGAAGAACATATTTCTGAGTGATGCCTTTCAGTAGAAGAGCTCCTGCACCATAAAGTCCACATAGCACAATTATTAACTCCAGTACACCAGAGACTACCAGGGCCCAGCGTCCAAACAACCCTATTGCCTCAAAGATCAGTGTGAGTGTTAGGGCCCCAAATACAAAAGGCATAATGTAGTTGACAGTTGCTGAGCAAAAAGCCAGGATGAATGCAATGAAAATATAGGCTACCAACCCGGCCACTGCACCCTCAGTAACAGGAATCTGAGGAAGGGTTGGCACAGCTGTGCTATTGTAGGAAACTGATTCTGAACCCAAAATGATACGAGTTGCCCCATAGCTGCTCCACAGAGCAGAGAAGGCCAGGAATGCGGTGCCACTTAAATGGTCATACTTTCGAAAGGACAGGAATCCAGCTATGAGCTGAGTTACACCTCCAATTAGGATCAGGTGAACACCTGCAATGTTTAAACAAGAAAGAAAATGTTAGATTGTATATGAAATGCTTACTAATTTCTGAAGACTCTCTCATTTAACTTCATAGACTTCATAATCTAGAACCCCTGTTCTAGATTCATTTTGACTGAATATTTGTATTTAAAAGCGCTAACTTCAGCAGTCTTTTTCAGTGCCAATTTAAAGGCATGGAATCACTTAGGGCATGATTATAATGACAGTATAAATATGATAATGACCTAAATATGGAAGATGCCTATGCCCAATATCAATGTGACCAAGTCAATCTATGCTGAAAACTAGATAAACTGGATACCGAGTAGAGATGCTCAATCTTTTAATGCCAGTTTGAAATTTGATTTGAAGTCCAGGAGCTGGCGCTCCAAGGTGGGGTGTTTGGCGAGACTGAAGCCACAGTGAGGGAGATTTTTCAAAGCTTTGTGATAAAGCAAAGTGGAAAGAGGTGAAGTACCATCCAAACAGCTCAAACGCAGCCTGTAAAAGAACAGGAGCTCATTGATTAATACTTTATCTCTCTCCACTTTCCACCTTCTGCTAAATCTCCCCCAGTGTATGATATCTGTGTAGCCTGGACCATAGATTCAGAGTTACTAGGAAAATGTATTGTACATAACATTTTATTTCTTTCAATTTCATTTGAATAATTCTAGCTGGAACCTTACCTGCAAGGATGTTTTCCACTCCTCCAGCAATAATAGAGGTATTAAACAGAGAGAAGTTTTGCATACAAACGAGGAAAGCACTAACTGCATTTGCAAGGAGCCCAAGTACAGCAGGTTCGCTGTAAAATACTGCAGGGAATCCGTCCATGGCTGTATGTTCTATAGAAATGACTTGCTAAAACTGTTCTTCTCCAATATATGTATTCATCCAAATATGTATTCACACAAAATGTCCTGGGGAGAATAAGGTTTGAACAATCAGTTTTACCATAGGCCAGCATTAAATATTAGCATTTAAATAGTAATGTCTTCATGTGTATACATTCAGGAATAAATGCTGTAACAGTAAATATTTTGTATTTGTCAAATGCTTAGTAATTATTTCACAAGCATGGCCCTTTAATTTCATAGTGTTGATATCATTCAAGGGACTGGTAGATGATACCTCCATCACTAGGGATACAGGAGAACTTCTTTACCAGAGAACAATTGCACCTTTGCTTTACCCAATTTTATCCTCATCGGAGCAGAAAAATTACTGTTTTATAATTATTTTTACAGGTCAAAAGATGCAGTTTTCTATTGGCCATACCAGGAACATTATTGTCCTAGTATTTAGGAATATTAATATGGTACAAGACAATCAACAAATAAAGGGAGGCAGTGAGTTCTCTTTCCCACTGAATGTAAAGTTAAAAAGGCCAAACAAAATAAATTATAGTATAAATACTAACACTTATATTACCCTAACAGTAGCCCAAGACCAAGTTGTAACCCAAACATAAGTACTGTATACAGTATATGACATCAAGGCTGTAAACTTTTCTGGAACCCTAAATATTCTCTGATCTATCTACAGAATAATCTTTAGCAGTGGGAACCATCTAACTCACAATATACAGTATGTTGCTCTCAATATCACTCACAACCTCCTAGTTTGGGAAAATATTGCAACAGTTGCATCTGTCATTGTCTGAGTATTGTGAGGAAACTAAGGCCACATTTGCCTGTGACCAATAAAAGTCTTTAAAGGGTTCTTGATCACAAGTGCACCACAATCATGTGTAAAAATAAGGTACAAAATATTGCCATTGCTGGTAATTAAATATAACATTAATATAAAATACTTTCATAAAAACTGAATGAATCTAAACTAAAGGCAAACATACCGGGTTACACAAAACATGTTATTGAACATTGGTCATATATACATAACAATACACTAATAGCAAAGTCATACCTTCAAATGCAACATGCAGAAATGTATTTTAGATCTGCTTTTCAGGGAACAGCTGATGTGACCTCTTTAACAGCATCCACTGCTTCTGAGTGAATGTTCTGGAGAGACAGGTTTTATAGTCTCTATTACAATACATACCTCATAGGGTGGAGACTTTCTTAGGTCTTTGGAATTTCCAAAGTATTTTTGTTTCCTGCTGCACATAACCTTAGCTAGCAATATATCTCTAGTAGAGACTTCCTCATACTGGGGGAAATTTACTAATATGGAAAACCTAAAAATTCGTATTCGTATTTTACCTACGACCGATTACGAATGTGTACGAATGGTATTGTTGTAGAAAAAGTCGTGTTCCGGGCTTTAATTTACTATGTAGTCGTAATTGAAAAATTCGTATTTTTCGATGTCGTAGCCATTCGTATTTTGTTTTACAAATGTTTCGTATTTTTGTAGAATCGTAAATTGAAATACAAATGTCCTAGGGAAGTTTGTTTAAAAACCAGGATATTTTACGAATTTTCGTGAAATGAAATACAAAAAATTGTATTTAATTCCACATGCATCACTATGAAAATGAAACCAGAATCGTGATTGGTGTATTTGTTTTACACTTGGGAGGTCTCTCACAGCCATATATAAGTCGTGGAGGCGCCAAAACTTCAGTTTAATGTATAGCACACACTGTTTGCATTACAACACAATAGCACAGGTTAGGTCTGCAGAAACACTGCAAACCACAATACTCATCACTCTTTACAAGCGTTTGCCACCATTTCTGCCCTTGTAATTCCCAACCTTACTTTTCCAGATTTTTGTTCCCAACACTTACATCAGACATAACATCTGTAAGTGTGTACAGAACTATATATATATATATGCAGACAATAACATAATATCTGCTCATAACCTTCAATACGAATTAATGATTCTCCTCACCTAATTTGACACACCCTTGTTTGCACAGCTCATCAGTGCAGCAGCTGACATCATTTCTTCATTACTCTGAAAGTCCAGAAGGTTACTGCTTTTCATCCTGGTTTTAGCCATTTGCAATACAGGTCGAGTATCCTGTATCCGAATATCCGTTATCCGAATTATTCCGAAATACGGACATTCCAGAAAGTGAAAAAAAATTTTTTTTTTTGCTAAAAACTCACTGGGGACATATGTAACAGCATCACTGAGGACATGATATGTAACTGGCACTATATATGTGCAAGACAATGATTGCTTGGCATTCAAATTCACTGCTGAGATAGTACACACATTTTGTTTCACGTTTTGAAACCTTGTTTTTTGAACAATTAAAATATGTTTGTGTGTATTTTATGTGGTAATAAAATATATTTGTGTGTATATTATGTGTTTATACAGCATAAATGCAAGATACTTCAAAATACATCATTGAAATATTAAAATATTCCGAAATACGGAATAATCCGTTATCCAAAATTCTCCTGGTCCCGAGCATTTTGGATACGGGATACTCAACCTGTATTACAGTGTTGTAAACATTATACCCACTAACTGCAGTTTTTATTGATCATGTGACCTGCTAATTGAATGTGTATTAATGCTGTGCGTCACTGATCTTGTTTAGGAAATCACAGGTTCAATCACATACATGTATGTTTTACTGTGTGAGTGCTTCAGGTGGGCTTTAGCTGCTCAAGGGTTATTAGTGGACATACATTTATTCTGCTCTCAGCACACCAAAATTTCACAATCCACATTTTCAAACTCTTGTGCAGTGCAGGTGGGGCAGATGTAACATGGATATAAACAGTTTTATATATTTCTATGATTTTTAATTCCTGTGCAGCCTAAATAATGTACTTATTTGTAAAAACACAGCACTTTACATTTCTGCTTCCACACACCCAAGCCCAGGGCTGGCGCCACCACTAGGCAATGGTTGGAAGCAGGGCAGGAGGGAGGGCTTCAGTCCCGATGCATGTTAACGACATTTTCCTCCACGCGTACAGCCGTTCAGCGTCTGAGGGTGAGCCAATTGCTCAGCGCTGCCCGGCTGAGTGGCTGTACGCGGTGCGGGTGGAGGAAAATGTCAATTAACATGCATCGGGACTGAGCTCTCCCTCCCGCCCGCCCGCTCACTCGCTGGACCGTCACCCGAGGTCCTCCTTAAGGGTGAGTAGTGTCCCCCCCCCAGGAGCAGCATGGCGGCCGTATTCCTCCCCCCCCCCCGTAGAGCGGGTGAGCACCGGGGCGCCCCCCCGCCTGGGGCGCTCCGGTGCCTTGCACCGGCACTGCCCAAGCCAATTGTATCTGACTCTGCACATGTTACATCTGGCCCACCTGCACTGCACATGCTCTGACCCACGTTGTTGAAAACATTGAACTACCATCATAACAGAATAATAGGTATAGTGCAACGCTAACACAAAGTCAATTTGTACACTACAAATGTTACATGAACTCAGGCCACAGCACAGCATATTTTCCTGCATGAGTGTGTGTTCTTCTCACACATGTGTATGGGGCTTGTTCTCCTGGGCTGGCTGGTACCAGGATGTCAGTTGCTGGCCATGTCTTTGATCAACTTAGCTGATGTATGAGTCACCATAACTGCTGGTTACAGCTGACTTTACAACAGTAACAGGTGTATTTGATCAGCTGTGTGTAGTGGTGCCTCGCTGACATCTGTCTTAGGGCCAGATGTACTAAGCTTGAAAAGTGATAAAATGGAGAGTGATAAACAACCAGCCAATCAGCTCTTGTCTGACAATTTTCAAACACAGCCTGTGACATGGAAGGTAGGAGCTGATTGGCAGGTTGTTTATCACTCTCCATTCTATCACTTTTGAAGCTTAGTGCATCTGGTCCTTAGAGAGATAGAGAGAGAGATATGGGGCAGATTTATTAAGCTTTGAGAAGAGATAAACTGGAGATAAAGCGGAGAAAAGGTAAAAGGAGATAAAGCACCAGCCAATCAGCTGTGTTTGAAAAAAGACAGTTGGGAGCTGATTGGCTGGTGCTTTATCTCCTTTTACCTTTTCTCCGCTTTATCTCCAGTTTATCTCTTCTCCAAGCTTAATAAATCTGCTCCTATAGAGGGAGACAGAGACAGATTATAATGTATTCATAATCACACAAAAAGCCAGAGAGATAAACACACATGTGTAATCAATTCCCTATGTATCGCATACAGCAGTTTATACAGTATTAGAGACTTACCCAGTAGCCAGCCCTCTGCCACTGATCCGGCTTCAAACTCATCAAAGAGGACTGACTGGCCGAGGATATAGGAGTCATGACATGAGCCAGGGTAGCCTGCAAACACACTCATGATCTTAAGATTGGCATCACAGACCACCTGCACATTGGTACTTGTGCTTCCATGTCGGTTATAATAGGAACGGGCAGTATCCCGAGGTGGTCTCAGCGGAATGTGTGTGCAGTCAATAGCACCAAGCACATTTGGCATGCATGCAATGTGATGGAATGCCACTCTGTCTCCTGGCTTGGGAAGCAGATTGAGGCATCTATATGTGGCTGAAGGGCTTCAAGCACCTGGGTCAGGTACCTGGACAGTGTGGGCTGAGATATGCCAATGCCTTGGCCAGTGACATGTTGAAAACTGCCAGATGCCAGAAAGTACAACACAGCCAGCAGTTTGTGCAGGCCTGAGACAGCGCATGAGTCGTCTTCTTCCTTGGCACTGCCAAGACAACAGGGGTGAGATTTAATAGGATGAGAGATTCAGAAAGTGAGAGATTTTGTAAGAATTCTCCAGTTTTTTTAAAGCGGGAATAGTTTACACTTAAAAATACAACTGGTTTTGCAGTGTAATTGATTGCCGCTTTAAAAAAACTGGAGAATTCTTACAAAATCTCTCACTTTCTGAATCTCTCATCCTATTAAATCTCACCCCAGGTCTCTCAAAGCACACACTGTAGCACCTTGATATAGCATATAATCTGCCATGCTAGAAGTCAGGAAGTGTTTGTAGGTAGTTATTTGGCTTTTATAAGGCACACATTTGGGATTACAATGGTCTGTGATGTATTGTTAAAATGATAACACATGTGTCCCATTGAAGCAGGCGAAAGACACTTCAAAATACACCTTGCAAATCAAGGTGTATTTTTTTTCACGAGTTTGTTCACGAATCGTAGGTGTTTACGAATCCGATTTTACGAATTCACGAATACGAATTTTTAGTAAATGGTGAAAATACGCCTAGCCAATGCAAAAATCAGGCGTCTTCTATCGATGGTGTAGACTTTTCGTAAACATGCGTAATCGTATTTAAAAATACGAATACGATCTCAATATGACATGTTTACGACAATACAAATTTCACGAATCTACGAATTTTGCACTTGATAAATGAACATTTCACGAATACGACAGAAATTCACGATTATTTCCCTACGAATACGACTTTTTTCTACTTTAAAATACGAATCCATATTAGTAAATTTCCCCCACTATGTTACTATGCTATTCCATGATATCACTGATATCAGGAGTTATTTTTAATTGTATAGTTCTATTCTGGGAGAGACAACAATTAGCTGAGTCAATGATGGGTTTATTTTTAATATGAAACTTTTTTTTTCATTCCCTCACTTGTTTCTCAACCTAAGATGTTTATTATTACATAAAAAAGCCTTGTTGAAATCAAAACTAGCATATAACCATACTTACAGTACCTAATTTCCTGTAGAACAAACAAACATAGATATTCGAAAGTGTTTGAATTAATTCAAAATAAGAAAAAATGTACGTGTCAATCAGTTTGTCATATTAGTTGCTTTCTGATAGAGAGAAGCAAAATGCCACTTGAGAGATTAAGGTACATAAAGAAAAATCACAAGTGATTGTGCACATCAAACTACAATGCATTGTATTGTCTCTGACATATAGGGGGGAATTTACTAAGAATACAAATACAAAATTTCGTATTTGTATTCTTACTACGACTGCATACGACTGCATACGGCTGTTTCAGCCATATGCAAAGTCGTGTTCCGGAGGGAAATTTACAAAGCAGTCATATACGACTGCTTTGTAACCCTCCAATGTCATAGTAATTCATATTAACGGCCGTATAAACGGCCGCTAATACGAATAAGTGTATCTGACTGATCCGTGCAGGCTAAAGCCAAATACGACAGGAAAATAAAGTGTATTTTCCTGATGTATATTCGGGGCCATTTCACGCCAATTAGCAGCCGTATTTTCAATATGGCTGCTTAGTAAATCAGGAACCACTATTCTTTTGAATGGTGATTCCTGTCATATTCTAACAATGGTGTATGCATTGTAAATACAAATACGAATGTCCCATCAATATGAATACGAATATTTGTATTTTTGGCATAGTAAATGCCAAAAATACGAATACACCTAAAAAATTTGTATTTTCCTAGGAAAATATGATTTTTTTCTACGAATTCATATTAGTAAATTTCCCCCATAGTGTCAAATGATTCTATTCATATAGCTTGTGTGCATTCAAGTACATTCAGAAGTAGTGGTGTTATTCTGAAAACATATAGTGGGACATTTACCAAAATGTATTCGTAGAAAAAAGGTGTATTCATAGGCAGAAATACACCTTTTTTTTACGAATTTGTATTTTCGGGATTTACAATCCCGAAAATACAACAATTCGTATTCCTAAAGATGGAACATTCGTATTTGTATTTACAAATACGAATGTCTACACCATCGATAGGATACGACAGAAATCACCATTCAAAAGAATGGTGGTTCCTGATGTACAAAGCAGCCGTATTGATAAAACGGCTGCTAAGTGGTGTAAAACACCCACGCAAATACGACAGGAAAATACACCTTGCTTTCCCTGTCGTATAAGCTTTAAGCCTGCACGGATCAGTCCGATCCGTGCATGCTTTAGTGTAAAAAAATGTTTAAAAAAAAAAAATGGCGTGGGGTTCCCCCCCACAGCTGTAACCAGCACCTGGCTGACAGAGCCGGGGCCGGTAATTAAAAATCAGGGAACCCGACAAATAGGGGTTCCCCGATTTTTAACAACCAGCCCCAGGCTCCAGGTCCGGGGCTGGTTCCCAAAATACGGGGGACAAAATGACTAGGGGTCCCCCGTATTTTAAGAACCAGCCACAGGCCAAACCAGCCAGCAGGGTAAAGTCACAGCCGGGGGACACTTATTATATAAGGTCACACGGCCAAAACATTAACCCTACCGACCAGTCAGCCTGGCCAGGGGTCCTGGGGGAGTGGGGACCCCCCCAATGCCACAGTATTTAAAATAGTACAATAAAACACACTGACACACACTTAAAATAAAACTTTAATACATACAAAGCCCACACATACTAATACTTACCTATCTTCTTTCCGTAGGTAGCCCTGGTCCTGTGTCGTCTTCTGGTCCTGTGTCGGCGGTCTTCTGGATCCATGTCGACGTCCTCCTTCAAGTCGACCTCGCTGTCGGCGATGGCGTCCGGAGTCCGACGAAATCCATGGAGGAAGCTGTGGAAGGAAACCATACTCACCTGTCCCGGGGCGACGTAGTCCAGGTAAGGGTCTTGGCAAAAAAACAAACCGAGAACGCGAAACCAGTCGGACAGTAGGAGCCGCACGGTGTTTGTGTACATCGTGCGGCTCCGCCTCCCGAATCCGCTATTGGCCACCTTGCGGCCTAGCGGCTCCTGATTGGCCGCTAGGCCGCAAGGCAGCCAATAGTGGCATTCGGGAGGCGGAGCCGCACGATGTACACAAACACCGTGCGGCTCCTACTGTCCGGCTGGTTTCGCGTTCTCGGTTTGTTTTTTTGCCAAGACTCTTACCTGGACTACGTCGCCCCAGGACAGGTGAGTATGGTTTCCTTCCACAGCTTCCTCCATGGATTTCGTTGGACTCCAGATGCCATCGCCGACAGCGACGTCGACTTGAAGAAGGACGTCGATATGGATCCAGAAGACCGCCGACACAGGACCAGAAGACGACACAGGACCAGGACTACCTACGGAAAGAAGATAGTTAAGTATTAGTATGTGTGGGCTTTGTATGTATTAAAGTTTTATTTTAAGTGTGTGTCAGTGTGTTTTATTGTACTATTTTTAATACTGTGGCACTACAAGACCCAGCGGGCCCTTTAATGCCCCGCAGGCTGGGACTTGTGGTTCTCCAAGTCCCAGCTTGCGGGGGAGGCTTGCTGGGACTCATAGTGCCCCAGTATTAGACAATAGTTTAATCTTTTTTTTACACCGCTATCAGCTCGATGCCCACCGCCCAGGGGCATCGAGGACAGCACCAGGCTTCAGCCTGTTCAGGTAAGTCCTGGAGGGGGGGACCCCTTCATTGGGGGGGTCCCCACTCCCCCAGGACCCCTGGCCAGGCTGACTGGTCGGTAGGGTTAATGTTTTGGCCGCGGGACCTTATATAATAAGTGTCCCCCAGCTATGACATTACCCTGCTGGCTGGTTTGGCCTGGGGCTGGTTCTTAAAATACGGGGGACCCCTAGTCATTTTGTCCCCCGTATTTTGGGAACCAGCCCCGGATCTGGAGCCTGGGGCTGGTTGTTAAAAATCGGGGAACCCCTATTTGTCGGGTTCCCTGATTTTTAATTACCGGCCTCGGCTCTGTCAGCCTGGTGCTGGTTACAGCTGTGGGGGGGACCCCACGCCAATTTTTTAAAAAAATGTATTTAATTTTTCTATTTTTTTTACACACTGCAGCCTGTACGGATCTGACTGATCCGTGCAGACTGCCTGTACGAATTCGTATTAGCGGCCATATATATGTGCCGCTAATACGAATTGTTACACCATCGGAGGTTTACAAAGCAGTCGTATCTGACTGCTTTGTAATTTCCTCTCCGGAACACGACTTTGCATACGACTAAAACAGTCGTATGCAGCCGTAGGGGAAATACCAATACGAAAACCTAGGTTTTTCGGTACTCTTTACCTAGAACGGCGCCCATCGGGGTGATCGCGGGATCGTGGGCAGTACATAAACGGCCGCGACGCGATGCCCGCGATCACCGCGATTTTCCCATAGGGAACAATGTTAAAAAGTCAGATTGATCGCGATTTTGCATTCAATGCCTCAATGCCCGCGATTTTACCATAGGAATCAATGTTAAATGGGCTACAGAGCCCAAATAGGCTCAATTAACCCTTAAATGTCACCCCAATTTTTTTACGCCACCCCACGATCCACGCCAACCCGAAGCGTGGCGAGCGCAGCGAGCCCGCGAGGGGCGGCGGTACGCGTCCTCCGACCTTTTCATGCCCTACTATCCACGTCGGCGTGGAGTTGAGAATAGAATAGTGTGGCGAGCGCAGCGAGCCACCGAGCCCGAAGCGTGGCGAGCGCAGCGAGCCCCGCGAGGGGACGCGGATACCTTCACAGTTATACGCGTCCCCTCGCGGACTTCACAGGTGTCCGTGGCGACGCCGACACCTGTGAAGCCCGCGAAGGGACGCGTTTACCTGTGAAGGTATCCGCGTCCCCTCGCGGGGCTCGCTGCGCTCGCCACGCTTCGGGCTCGGTGGCTCGCTGCGCTCGCCACACTATTCTATTCTCAACTCCACGCCGACGTGGATAGTAGGGCATGAAAAGGTCGGAGGACGCGTACCGCCGCCCCTCGCGGGCTCGCTGCGCTCGCCACGCTTCGGGTTGGCGTGGATCGTGGGGTGGCGTAAAAAAATTGGGGTGACATTTAAGGGTTAATTGGGTCTATTTGGGCTCTGTAGCCCATTTAACATTGATTCCTATGGGAAAATCGCGGGCATTGAGGCATTTAACATTAAAATCGCGATCAATTAGGCTTTTTAACATTGTTCCCTATGGGAAAATCGCGGTGATCGCGGGTACACGATTTTGATGTACCCGCGATTTACCCGCGATGCCCGCGATGCCCGCGATTTTTTACCCCCGACGCCCGCGATTCTGATCGCGGGCGCCGTTCTAGGTAAAGAGTACCGGTTTTTCATATTGGTAAATTTCCACCATACATTCAGTGTATTTAATAATACACTCTGGATGATGGATGATTCCTAATATATTGGCTGGGTCAGCACACCCTCTTTTTTTGACCAAGATATACTTCGTTCCACACTGAACAAAGAAATAGATTTAGTGCAGTTTTTAGGGGCATTTATAAATTACATAGCTCCACATGTAGCTGAGTGCAGTGTTGGTAACAAGCATCTAAGTATAAGGTAGATCCCCAAAGGTGAAACATTTGAATATCTATGTTTGTTTGTTTCAATGTGGTTGGTCTAAAACACTTTACAGCCACCAACTGGTGAATAATAGACATCACAATTTATTTTACTCAAGAACATAATAAAAGTAAAATTTTAATATTCTTCTACCATATCATTAATCTTTACTACAATCTACAAAAGTGTGCCCCAAAAAAATAGAAATCCCTTTTTTAAATGGTTGTTAATTCCCTTACATCCACCCATTTATTTCTTAGAGCTAATGCTTGTGTCGACATATTGACCTGTCGACCTAACCCCATGTCGACCTAGAACCAGGTCGACCTTTCCCCATGTGGACCTAACGGTGTTGACCTAACGATTGTCGACCAACTTGCTGTAGACCCAATGATCCCAACCCTCCAAATTATATTATGTGAAATCATTTCAGAACTGAAATTATCCAGAGTGTGGATCCTACTATGGATCTTGGATCAACTTGTATCATTAAGGGAATATTGGCCCCTTTTCTTCTTAGGACAGCATATTTTCCTAATTTAACAAAGATTATTATTATTATTATTATTATTATTATTATTATTATTATTATCATCATCATCATCATCATCATCCTTTCTTTATAACACTCAGCTTAGTACTCAATGATACAAACAACATACAATGGCATGAGACAGAAAGTAAAAGTGATCCTGCCCAAGGAGCTTACAAACTATTTACAGTATCAGGTAAAGCATTGATATGTAAAGAAGAGGACTAATTGGTCTTGGTAGATACAAGTACAGTGCTAGTCCTGACGTTTGACAATTGATAACCACAGGCAGCTCAGCAGTTCCTGGCAGTAATTACAGGTGTAATGCTAGTTTCTGGCTCTAGGAAGTTGGTTACTACAGGTATTGTACCAGGTTTTGGTAAATTGGTCATTTCAGGTATAGTACTAGTTTCTGGCTCTGGGAAGTTGGTTACTACAGGTATTGTACCAGGTTCTGGTAAATTGGTCATTTCAGGTATAGTACTAGTTTCTGGCTCTGGGAAGTTGGTTACTACAGGTATTGTACCAGGTTCTGGTAAATTGGTCATTTCAGGTATAGTACTAGTTTCTGGCTCTGGGAAGTTGGTTACTACAGGTATTGTACCAGGTTCTGGTAAATTGGTCATTTCAGGTATAGTACTAGTTTCTGCCTCTGGGAAGTTTCTAATCACTGGCATTGTGTAAGACTCTTGCTTTGTGAAGTTGGAAAATATAGAAATTGTACTAGTTGCTAGCATAGCCTGATTAAGGGGAAGAAGACAACATATGGGGATACTCGTGATCCCTGTCCCAGTGTGTAAGTAGTATAGTCAGAGTATGTTGCTATTCATGCATGTGACAAGCTAGATGATACAGTAGATTTTATTTTTCTTTGTGTATTTAAGGTTGTTTAAATTGTCTTCATTCCACAAGAAAGATTTATAAAATAACTGTCTTTCAATAAGGTGAAGTTATAAACAGTACCAAGGCATTATTAAACTATTAGTTGAAATCTAATGTATATAAGCCATACTCCTAGGGTTACCACCTCATCCCTTTAATTCCGGACACATATTAATTACACAGGTTCTGTGGCTTGCTGACTTCAAGACTCCATTTCAGTTAGTTTTAAACTGCCACAGAACCTGTGTAATTAATATGTGTCTGGAATTAAAGGGATGAGGTGGTAACCCTACATATCCCTGACATGACCCATTCCAGGAGGGACAAAATCCTCTCTACCTTGACTTCCCTCTTTATTTATGATTGCAGTCAACTGTGGTGAAATTCCTTTATTACAAATTGCATAGTTCCACACAGGTGTCACCAATACTATATTAAGAGGGAAGTGTAGGTAGAGAGCATTTTGTCCCACCCGAAATGGGTCATATTGCATGGAGGAATGCACAATCTAGTGGCTGGAAGTGCGGGTTCCCCGCTAAACGATTGCTTTTTTTTTTTATAAAGTGGCGATTATTCACTAGGCAAAACCATGCACCACCTGCCATTTAGACATCATTACATCCAGCCAAATGTTTTAGTTACTGGTTCTGGGATGTTGGTAATGAGAAATAAGGGGGGTATTCAATCACCGACGACCATCTCCCGATAGGGGAGATGGGCGCCGGGCCCTATTTAATCCTGTCTTCCTTGACAGCATTGAACAGGGGAGCTCGGCAGAACGAGCCGACTTCATCTGGGAAGTGTTGAGCTTTCGGCTGCAGCTAGCCTCTTCCCGGCCGCAGCTCGTGGCCACATCCCCTTCTCGCCCCGCTGCAGGCAGGATATTGAATCCCGCCTAAGATCGGTCGAGCAGATCGAGAATGGAACAGGGTCACGTCAGTAAGATAAACCATATGATGATACTAAATAGTAAGTGCGGTGTGTACAGTTACTAATACAATCATAGATTAAGGGGTACATTTAATAAATCTTCTAAAAATAAGAGGTGATATTACCAATAGCTAAATAGATTACGTCTATCATTTCTCTATTACATCCTAAAAAAGAATAAACAGAATTTAAATGGTTGCTATGGGCAACATGACCTCTTTTCACTTTTAGAATCTTTAGTAAATTTACCCCTTAAGGTGAATACACACTAGATCATGGGTGGCCAACCAGTCTGAGGCAAAGGGCGGGATGTACTAAAGGGAAAATGCGGTAAAACAGGGGTTTTTCCGCATTTTCCTATGTACCAATACCCGTCCGCCCCGTTTCCGCATGGCAGGGTATTGCCACCCTCTGGAAGCCTATGGTCCGTCTACCGTCCGCATGCCCCCCCCCCTTCTGATCTCCTCCTCCCCCCTGCAGGTGTTACAGCTGGCAGGACATCCGGCTGCAGGGGGAGGAGGAGACGCAGGGGGACACTGCCAGCCGCCGGGATGTGATGGAGACCCCCGCAGACCACATCACAGGTATCGCGGGGGGTCTCCGTCACCGCAACCCCATGCTAGCCGCAACCCCATGCTAGCCGCATATGTTAGTACATATGCGGCAGCATCGCGGCGGCTGGCATTGATACATCCCACCCAAAGAGCCTAAAAAAATCTGTAGTTAAGCTAAAGGGCCGATATGATGCGCAGCCTCAAAAATCGGGCGTGGCCTAGCTGGTACAAGGCTGTGACCTATTTTTGTGCAAGCACCATTACATACTGTACTGTGCAGCAGCGCTGTTCAGTTCCTATCAGCGTTGGTGGGTGGGTGACTCTGTGGCAGCGCTTCTGTGGCAGGCAGTGAGTGAAAACGTTGCTGCTCTTCCACACATTGATGCCGGAGGTCATCACCTTACAGGTATAATTCCCAGAATTAATGTTTGGTGATGATACACTGCGCTCACCTTGTGTATGTTCCCTTCTCAGGTGCTGCTCACTCTTAAGGGTATCCCAGTCCCTTTTTGGTTTAAATAGTACATAGTGGGTGGAGCGAGCGCTGCCTTGTGTTGAATGTGCGTGAAATAATGTGTAAGAAATGAGATAAGAAAAGCCAAGTAAATGTTACAAAGCTAATTTATTAAGGAATGCAAGGTGTGACTAAAGAACGCTCGCCACCGAGCCCGAAGCGTGGCGAGCGGATGCGGAATACTTTTAAACGAATACTTTTTAACGAATCCGTGGCCCCTCGCGGGGCTCGCTTCGCTCGCCACGCTTCGGGCTCGGTGGCTCGCTACGCTCGCCACAGGTTTATATCCAACTCCATGCGTAGTTGGATAGTGGGGTAATGAAAAGGACCCTTTTTCCCACAGAATCCTATGGAAAATCGGGTCCATCGCATCGCATGCAATTTGGTCGGATGCGATGCGATAATCGGGCGTCCAGATACTACATAAGTACCAAACTTTCTTTAGAATCTTTGTTCATAGACTACCAACTGTACCTGTCTCTTTTGATCACAATTACGTTTCTTTGTCATTGAATTGCTGCATTGTTTTTCATAGCGGTGATCCACGAACCTCTTTGTGGATAAATAAAACCTTTGATCACCGTCCTAACGTGTGGTGACCATTCTGTGGGGTTGTTTGGGGTATTGTTTCCCTGGGGTGCCTTTGTCCCTCCGCCCTCTGAATTGCAGGCGAGTGAAGCAGGCAGGTCGCAGCCAAGCAGTGCCGAAAGGAGAAGAGGAACACCATTTAACGGGCACACACCTGCACGCAGTCTGACAACATCACACTTGGCGTCCACAAACAGGATTTAAAGATGTCAGACTTGGATCGTGCTGCAAGGAGGAGACGACTTCCTGCAAGAAAACCCAGCAGAAATGGTGGTGAAATCGATTGCCAAGACCACAGCCAGAGCACACCTAATTGAGACATTGAACAGCCAGATGGCAGAAATGATGTGTAACATAGAACATGTATTACACAAAAAGTAGAAGAACTCGGCAGAAACCGAGAAATAAACCGACGCAGAAAATGGCGTCAAGATCGTGACACAAGGAACCGTCCGTGGCGGGAGGTGACCCGAGAATCGAACCGACGACCCACCGACAAGTATGATCTACAAGGCCGACCGATTTGCAGATGGTGCCACCAGAGTGGGCACATTGTGAGGTACTGCCCAAACGCCACCTCCAGACAAGACGATCCCGATGGAAAGAAACAGACACTCAAGAGAAGCCCCAAAAACAATAGTGCAGAACCAAGTCCGAGTGAATGTGCCATCCGATGCTGTGGATTGGCGAATCAGAACAAGAAAGTTAACAGGCCAAGTGATGTGGTTTAACGTAGCACGTGGTTATGGGATTATCTGAAGAACAGATCATGGGAGAACCGTATATGTCCACTATACGGGCATCCAGAAGACCCATCGGAATGAATGCTTCCGGACCCTAGCAAATGGAGAGTGGGTCGAATTTGAAATGGCAAGTGGAAGGAGAGGCGTCAAGGCCATTAACGTGACAGGCCCCGGTGGTGCTGCGGTAAGAGGCAACAGAGACACAGGCCAGAGTGAATGCCGATGCTTTACGCATGACTGTGATGACCCACACAGCCACTGGCCATATGGTCAGCAGAACCAAAGGGAAAGAAGACTACAGGAAGAGTGAATGGCTGGAAACGAGCCAGAGACCAGTCGTGTTGACTCAGAGCGAGGCAGAGCAGCAGTGCATGGAAGGTGTGGTTAGGCCACAACATTCTCCAGAGCAGAATCGTGCCGCTATACAGGGAATGGAAGATGCAGATGACGGAGAAGCCAACCCTCGACTGACAGATGTTGTAGTGACTGACCGAGGAAAGGGCAGTGAAACCGTGCATCACGTGGTAGCGGAAGAAAGGATGGACCGCATGGAACCGAAGGGATGAGACCCCATTATGCCACTGTCTAAACCCAATGTCCCTACAGAGAACCCAAAAGAAGACGAGAAGGCCGAAGCCCAGTCTAAGGAAGAGAGGCCTGGAAGCGAGTATGAGTACACAACGATTTTGAGTGAAAAATTCCTATTCTTGATGCAACAGGCCATCAACAGGTCCAAGAAAAGGCAGAGAGAGGAAGCACGTGCTCATTGCCGACCGCACGCAGTGATTTAAGATGCAGTCGAAGAACACTGCTGAAGAACAGGAGAAAAGACTTGCCTGAGGCGGGGGAGCAGGGAACCTGGGGGGGAGGGGGGACATGCCTCTGCACAACCCAGGCCCCATAGTTAACAGGTCTTTACCGGGCTTAGGTAACCCGCCCTGAATGTAATTGTAAATGCTTTAATGTATGGATGTAAGGCAGAAATGTAGAAATGTTTTACAGTTTATAGGTAATGTTATCTTGGAATGCTTTGTTTCTAAATGAGAGACTGTACCAGGACTTTTGTTTCTTCAGCCGCCATGCCCGCGGACGGGCATTGTTCCAGCGGGGCGGCATGTGGCATCCCAAAATTGGGGGGTACCTTTGTCTTTATGCCACAGACTTACTGGTGGCCAGCACTAACTATGTTTGCACATAACTGCAGCACATGCTGCTCCCAGGAACTGTTACAACTTGTGCTTCAGGTGTTAGCTCTCTGTACTAGGTTGCTAGGCAACCGCCCTGCAGCTGCACTCACTACAGGGCTTAGGAATCCAGAGCCTACCTGAACTCCCTGAAGTGAAAGGATTATATTCATTGGTGGCTCAGCGGGCGCCAAAGTGAAGGGGGCGTCTCTGCCTGTTGCTGAGCAGAGGAGTATGTAACAAGTGGCAGAGAGGAGGAGCGCACGGGGCGCAAGTCAGTGTACCCAGAGAGGGTGAGGAGTTAGGAGGAGCTGCCCGGCGGGCAGAGGAGAGAGATCGGGGGTGAGCAGGAGAGAGACTGACCAGCTGGAGAGACACCCTACTTCCACAGACCGGCGCAGCAGTGTGATGGCGCCGTCACAGAGAGGGAGCCGCGGACAGGTCCCGGGTGCGCAGAAGCGCATGACTCAGATGCTGCACCATATACCAGAGCCCCGGCGGTGAGTGACAGGAGCCGCTAGGGAGGAAGGGAGAGAGGACTGGAGCAGCAGCGTGACCATGGCTTGAGAACGCCACATCAAGCGAGAGGGAGAGAAGCACCAGTGACCCCAGAACTAAGGCCAGCATCAGTGATTGGTGACTGGCAGGAGCCAGCAACAGAACCAGAGGCTCAGGTACCCTGTCACTGCCCCACTCCCGCTTGCTACAGGCCTATTAACCCCATTGACACCACTGCACTCAGGCGCCATCTTAGGCCATATTACCAGCCGTTTGTGCCAGGCTGCCGTCACCTCCGCCATATTGACAGTTCTCCCCCGTGACAGTAGCCCTAGGGAGAGGGCTCTCTAGCTAAACCGCCAGCTGCCACTACCCCCCTGTCGGCCCCAGTGACTTGGAGCAGAAAACACTGAACCCCTATTTGTTGTATTGGACCACAGTTCAGCCAGTATTGCCTAAGGGGACCTTCCCTTTTGTGATCTATCTTAAGTACAAGCACAGTGTCAGAGAGCGCAGGACACCAGTACCCTGGATTACAAATCTTGCATTAGATTTATTGCAAGTACGGTGCACCTAGGCCAAAAGGTACCTAGGACTAACAATGAAACTGCAGTTCAGGGACTCATGCTTTAGTGCCTGGATACTTAATGTTATTAATATGAGGTATGACCTATTGCATATTTCTGTCATTCATTCAAATGTAATTGCAAGTCTGTTGATTTAAGGTTGGAATTATTTGCAGGGTAGCCTAACTGCATAGTGATACTGTTGATATAGTGTATCATAGGAATTGCGGCCTGTCAGTGTCACGGGCGGCCCCATTGGGCACGATATTCCACTTATAAGATCTTTGATTACCTTTACATCTGCACGTAAATGTATTTGTTGAAACAGTGTATTACCCTACGGCAGGGTATTGTGCGAGGTGCGGCCTATGGTGCCACAGTGACCCCATTGCGCACAATATCACACAGGTGAAACTTTATTTAGAATCTTTGTTCTTAGACTACCAACTGTGCCTGTCTCTTTTGATCCCAATAACGTTTTTTTTTCATTGAATTGCTGCATTGTTTTTCATAGCGGTAATCCACTAACCTCTTTGTGGATAAATAAAACCTTTGATCACCGTCCTAACGTGTGGTGACCATTCTGTGGGGTTGTTTGGGGTATTGTTTCCCTGGGGTGCCTTTGTCCCTCCGCCCTCTGAATTGCAGGCGAGTGAAGCAGGCAGGTCGCAGCCAAGCAGTGCCGAAAGGAGAAGAGGAACACCAGGTAACGGGCACAAACCTGCACGCAGTCTGACAACATCACAGGTGTAGTGAGCTGTTTGATTAGGGAAGACAGGGAGACACTGGGCAATGGGATGGGGGGTCAATGAGAGTATGGACAATGAGCTGGAGAAGGAGCAGAGCATGGGAAGACAGACCTGTTCCTGTTTGTTGCCTGGTCCAGCACATTTGTTCTCACAGCAGCCTATTCCCTGCTGCATTCCCTCTGCACTGCCAGTGCTGTGCTGCTTCTCCTCAGAGGATCAGGCCCTCCAACTGGCAGCTTCTTTTTCAGATTATTCAGGACCTGGCTCCCAGCACGTGCATGGAAGCTCCGCCCCCTACCCCCCTCCCCCTCTACCCAGCTCCCAGCAGCTCCTTCTACTCTCCACATACCTGCCAACAGCAGCAGCTTTGTCCCCCTCTATACGGCTCCTGGCGATGGCAGCATCCATTCCTCCTTCACCTGGCTCTCGGAAGCTCTGTATGCTCCCCTCCAGTGGCTTTGTCCCCACTCATCCAGGCATCTCCTTCCCTGTTCCACTCCACAGCTCCATCCTCCAACCTGCAGCCCACTGCTGTTAATGTGGGTGACAGTGACCCGCAGCCATGGCTGATGGCTGTATAGTAAGGGGGGTTGCTGGCGGCCGTGCAGGCTGCGGGGATAGAATGGCCTAGGCTATACCTTCTGTCAGAGCGGCCAGGTCTGGGACAGTGGCCCCATAGCACCCCCCTGATGGCGGCCCTGGTCCCTAGTTCTAAAGCCCCCCATACACTAGGGTGACGTTAATGAGCAAAGAAGTCCCCCGCAATCCCCCCTTGAGCTGCCTGGGACCCTCCTGGAGAGCAGGCTCTGCTGCGATATATCGTATGCAGTCCTTTCGCATAAGAAAGATAGCATGCGATCCCAGCCAAGCCTGTCGAACAAATCACTTCTGCAGCCTCTGGTGCAATGCGCACAGGTCCGCTCATCACATTGGACCTGCTGTCAATCACATGCGATTTGGATGGTTTTCACTGCTTTTCACTGTAATTACATGAAAAGAGCCTGAATCGTGTATGGCCAGCTTTAGACTGCTGATAATACTGCGTCACATGGAATAGTAACTTTATTTTACCAAACTACTTTAATATTAGTTACTTAACTTGTATTTTAGAAAACAAAAAGAGAACAGAATACTTTTTAGACACTTGTGGAAATATAGTGATAGAAAATAAATAAATTAAAGTAACTTTTTTATTATCATTTTGACAATAGTTTAAATGCTACATAAAATCAATTCTTCATTTTCCAATTTACAAATTAATAAATACAGTATAAACAGTGAACACACGTGGTTTTCAAACATATATAAATATATTTACACAAGGCAACAAATTTTGAGTCCCGCCTGCGGGACTTGTAGTTCGTGTAGATAGGCAGGTGGCTAATGCAGCAATTCTTTCCATGTTACTATAGCACATCTTGCTCCATGTTCTTAGCACGCTCAAACAACTCCATAATTATAGCAGCTGGCACACAACCTTCCCGCAGTATACTGATTGTCCCTGGAAAAGAAAAAGTATGACGATGAGTGTGGTGATGTTCAAATCTATGTTATCAGACAGACTGAGATTTGGAACAGCTTTTTGTATCCATTCCATAGGGTAGATAATATGCATTTAATTAATTGAGGTTCTATAGCTGGTCTGATCATACACATGGGCCCTTATTCAGATCTGATTGCAGTACAAATTTGTTCTCAAAATGGGCAAAACCATGTGCACTGCAGGTGGGGCAGATGTAACATGTGCAGAGAGAGTTATATTTGGGTGGGGTGTGTTGAAACTGAAATGCATTGTAAAAATAATGCAGCCATTATTTACCCTGCACAGAAACAAAATAACTTGAACAAATCTAACTCTCTCAATATATGTTACATCTGCCCCACCTGCATTGCATATGGTTTGGCCCATTTTGAGAACAAATTTGTACTGCCATCAGATCTGAATAAGGGCCTTGGTGCGATTCATGGTTACTTTTGTTTTGATTTGTTTTGTTTTTTCAGCCACACTCGATCCCGATGTGAGCTCCTGTTCAGTCTATATCAAGTAGGAAATAGACTGTGCAGGCAAGACTATGTAGTACAGATGTAGTACAGATTTGTACTATAAAGTTCAAATCGAATGTGTACAATGTCACGATCCAATCAGGATTGAATTGAAAAGGAATCGCACCGTGTGTATACTCTAACAGTGACAGGTTTTCAGAAAGTGTTTAAGATATTTAAGGGCTGTGGAATAAGTATTTACCTTCATCTATTTTGGTGCAGATCACTACAGTTGAACCCACAAGCTCATTGGAATAACCATCGCACAGAATCGCATCCAATTTGTGGTTCAGACGTCTGTAAAAAATGATATTCATAGTGTTATGAATGAACTGTAATGAGAAATGACTGTACAGTGCATTACACATTATAAAATACATAGCACATTTATAATATACAAAGGTTCTACCAAAGCATATTATTAAAAGGAATACTAAAAAGACCGATGTTTACTTTTTTATTTGTTAGTTTTGCCTTAAAACTGATTGCTGATCATCCATTCTTGCCAGTCTGTTTGCAGGCTATTACATTTACCCCAAACGGCTAGAGCGGGGCATTTCTGTATTGATTGTCATTAAAATATTAGAGACCTTTATGCTACAGTCATTTTTAGTTGATTTTGTAAAATTCAATAAAATAAACATGTTTAATAAAATGTTGGATTACAATCACTTTAAAACATGGTATCTTGATAATACAACAAATTAAATGGAAACACCAAGACTGTTTATGGAGCAGTACTTAGTACCAAATAAGTCAGCTCTGGAGAGCGCTGTGTGGAGATGGTGATACTGGGCTAGATTCTCTAGGCTTCAAAAGTGATAAAATAGAGAGTGATAAACAGCCAGCCAGACATCTCGTACCTGACATTTTTCAAACACAGTCTGTGACATGGCAGGTAGGAGCTGATTGGCTGGCTGTTTATCACTCTTCATTTTATTACTTTTGAAGCTTAGAGAATCTGGCCCAGTGTCAGTGACTAAGATGATGACAGGCTGAGAGTAATACAAAGTGAGTCATTAAAGAGAAGTAAACATTACACTATGTAAGAAATTGTGACAGGAGGCAATTACTAGAAAGATCTGGTCAGAGCCAGATTGTTGCCAAGATGATTAATGATTATTTATTCTTCATAATAATTTTATTTTTGTTATAACAGGCTAGTTCAGGCATGTCCAAACTATGGCCCTCCAGTTGTTGTGAAACTACCCATCCCAGCATGCCTTGCCAAAGTTTTAGCATTCCCTAATAGCAAAGTCATGGCAAGGCATGATGGGACTTGTAGTTTCACAACCGCTGGAGGACTATAGTTACACATGCCTGGGCTAGTTCAGTTTGAGATACTGTACATCACTTACGTTATCACATGGTCATGGTGAGTACTATCGCTTTCTCCACTTGGATTGGCAGAGGTGATTGCTAAAGGTCCTGTCATGTCAGTAAGATGGGCTGTGACTGAGTGATCAGGAACTCTGATCATAATGGAGTCTTTGGTTCCAACATAATCATAGGCAGGCCCCACACCTAGAAAACACAGAAAGTATGGTAAAGACACTATTAAGATTCCACCATTAAATTAATATGAATCACAGACTTGGAGGTACATTTACAGTACTAAAGGGCGATTTTGGGCGATTTTGTTTTCTTATTGTTTACTTATTTAATCCCCCCCCCCCCCCCCCGAGCTAAAATATACTTTTACTGACAGATAACATTTTATATTCTTTTTTAAATGTTAGTTAATTGTGTTCTAGCCCTGGAAGCTCAACATCGATTATGATCGATTTTAAATCGGTCAACATCGACCAAAAATCCTCCAACACCAACCAAAATTGACCTCAAGTAAATATATCCCTTTAAGTGTAACAATTGTTCCGTTTAAGTTACTGACTACATTAGCAAAGTGCCTACCATCAAACTCATCTCAGCAGTGAAATATCACTGTTAAAATACTGGGAAAGTATATTTTGTCTCTGCTCTCACAAGATGGGACAACTAGCATTTTAAGGATTGTTCAATCATTCATTCATTTGAATAAGGCAGTATTCGAATAAATGCATAGGTAATGTGGCAGAAGAAAGGGCAGGGCAAAACAACAAAAACATATCTGGAAAAGAGATGGGACTATAATAAGAAGCACAGAATTTGGGTACCAGGCTTATAATTGTACTATTTGTAATGACAATGAAGTGACTCATAACCGTGTTGTTAATTCTTTCATCGGTAAGTAGGTTGCTATATGTGCCTATATTGTCCTGTATGTGGGGCAATGGCTCATTTTTTGTGTGTTATACTTCTGACAGGACAATTAACCTCTGTTTATTATGTTCAAGTGTTTGCTAGGTGCCTCTAACTGCAGCAACGTGTGCAATTGCATGGACATTATATTGGAATTATGTTTGTATGCTTTTGCAGTGTACTACCTACATGACCTACCCAATCGTTTCAGCCATTCACCCTTCTTCACAATGCAGCTTATTCCGCCGGGATAGACAGATTCCATGAACCTCCACAAGACAGGACTGAATGGAGGATTTAACACCCGCAGCTGCTCCAAGTTAGATATACAGATGCAGATGGGTTTCTCTGAAGGTCGTTCCTGCAGCACAAGGGGAGATGTAATAACATTATAAATGCAGTACATATTTTATTTCTACTAACTCCTTGTACAATTCAAGAAATATTAACAACTGAAACATAATAATCACAAATTATATATTGGCATTTCACATCATGTTCCTTATGATGTACCATTTATTTTCTACGGTAATAGAGCAAACCAAAATTTTAGCATTTGCCTGAGATAAAATGTTCCAAGAGTGAACTTAACACTCCTCACTGGCCCCTGCTAGTACAATGAAGATAATCTGCCTACTGTTCGCTAGCATGTAAAAAATACTTTACAGTTACAACAAATTGTGTCAGAACTTCCATAAAATTGCAAAAATGTAGGCACAATGCCTCGTTTCAGAGGTGTCACGCTCAGGGGCAGATTTAGGGATGAGGGCGCCCCTAGGCACAACAATAATGCTTGCACCCATCCCCCGCCTAATTGCATTATTTTTATTGATTACTTATAAGCCCTTATTTGATAATAGCCAATATAATGGATTTAAGAGGGAAAATAGTACAGTACAGTGAGTCTTTTGCAGTTATTGGTACATTTTGGGCTGACAGTACTATCAGAGGCATCCAAGTGCCGCCCCCAAACATGTGCCGCCCCTAGGCACGTGCCTCACGTGCCTAATGGGAAATTCAGCTCTGGTCACGCTGTCATGTGGCAAAATTGTGAATGGTCCCTTGTCACAGCTCTGATTATTAGGGGGACATTTTCCAATTCCTGCGTGACCCATATAAATATACTATAGAAAATGTTAAGGCCCCCATACACTATGCAATTTTTGGCCGATTTCATCCGATTTCGGCACTTTGGGCCGATAAATCGGATGAAATCGGCCCAAAATCGCATGTTTGTGACATCTGATCCAATCTGATGCGCGTTCCTGTGCTCATCAGATTGGATCAGGTGGTCGGACCTGCAGAACATAAGATATATCGGAATCTGAGCCATCATGGGCACATCGTGGGTGCTTTTTAGCACCCACGATGTTTCAGATCCGATATATCTATATGTTGAACTCCGGGTACCTCCTGTGCGTGGCCATCCTCCAACCCCCAGTCAGAAGCAGCAGCAGCCGGAGCAGTCACAGGAGCGACGGACACTGACAGGAGAGGATTGCAGAGGGCAGAGGGCGGCAGTGACGCTCTTCTCTGCTTCAATCTGGATGACAGATTCTCTCCCCTGCTGCTGAATGTAGAGCCCGGACCCCCCCTCCCCTGCTGCTGAATGTCGGTACGGGCTGTGTAGAGCCCGGACCCCCCCTCCCCTGCTGCTTAATGTCAGTACGGGCTGTGTAGAGCCCGGACCCCCCCTCCCCTGCTGCTGAATGTCAGTACGTTCTGTAGAGCCTGTACCCCGACCTCCCCCTCTCCCCAGCTGCTGAATTCAGACAGTGACCGTAAAAATCATGTAACGGGGTTATGGCTTCTTAGCAGCAATGTACAAACACCATTTATTGTCTAAATTGCATCACTGGTAAGATAACTGGATGTGTGTGTCCTTCCTTGTCTGTCCACCTCCACACTTGTTATAAAATGTGCTGACATCAAGCTATTATATCAGCAGACTGGACTAACATTTGAACTGATTAACCCCTTCACTGATGGGTTAGATGAGTCCCAGTGCTCCCCTCCCCTCTGGTGACCACCCCAGCCCCTCCGCTCCAGCGGTTTTCAGCGGAGCTCCCCTGCCGCTGCGGCCGCTGCCAATCATAGCAGCACACTGAACACCCGAGCGATCCCAAGTCCCCCAGGCTATGCCGAACATCCCCGAGCCTGCCGCCATCTCTCCCGAAGTAATGGCGGCGGCAGGTGAGGGAGGGCACAACAGTGGAGATGGGGAGGGAGCGGCCTAGTGGGGGTTGCTGCTGAGGTGATGCGCTAGTGGTGCACACCTGCGGGCACCACTGGCGCACAACTGTAGATTTGTGGCATGCCTGGAAATTTTCCGGGACTGCACGCTGCGGCACTGCCACTGAAGGGGCTAAAATGCAGAATCTTTTCATTGAATCTTAAAGAAATAAAATATATTAAAAACCCAATGCGAGAAAATAAAACATTGTGTCACCCTGAACTGTAATGTGGCACAGCAAAACTTTTGCAAAACTTTGAGGTCCATTTACTTAGGTGCTCCTGCATGCTGCGATAATTGCATGTGTTTTGGACTACATTGCATTTTATCACATACTATTTGCGATGTAATGTGATCCGAAGCACATGTGCAGCACATACATTTGAACTGTGCTATATGGCCTGGCACTCTCCTCTTCTGAGCAGCTGCCCCGGTGCCCTCAGTGGTGATGAGTACGAGGAAAAGTACAACGGCACTCAGAGGTCTTTTTTTCAAATTTGTATTCAGTGATACAAGCTGCTGACGTTTCGGAACTCTCGCTCCTTTTTTAAAGCATGTAGGTGAGACATGCTTTACTCCAGTAATGGGATCAAAATGTTAATAACAAACAAAACCGTTCCCTCCAGATGACAGTAGCACTGTGGCTATGTATAGTTTGAGGGGGGGGGGTGGGGTGGCGGCACAGTACAAAAAGGTGAGTTCAGTGAGTTGTTCGTGTCTCCCGCTGCGGCGCGAATGACGACCCCCCCCCCAGCTATATATACATATACCACCATTTTCCTTTTCTCAGAACAGTAATACCTGCAAGGTATAGCACTGTTCAGGCCACTCCCTAGGGCCATCCCATCAGATAAATCTCATGGCACATCCAATTTGCGTCAGATAAATCACGTGATTAATTACATGTGATAAATCACATGTGATTTATCTGACACAAATTGGATGTAAACAATGTCACATCAAGAGTCAAATTGTATGTAGGCCTCCTGGGAAGCTGCCGGGGAAATTCAAGGGAAATCAGATGCAATTTTACAGGTCAGATAAATCTCATAGTGTATGGGGGCCTTAAGTCTCACCTTTATAGTATAAATCCTCTTGATGGCTTCTGGGTGTTTGCAAGAAACAGCCAGTGCATATACTGTGTCTGTTGGAATTCCGCACACACCTCCACTCTCCAGTATGTTCGCTATCGTTCTCAAACCGCTTGTACGATGAGACTGAGGAAGCAGACATGAGCTGGAGACTTCTTCCTTCTCTGGCTCCACTTTCTATGGTAAAATTGATCACAAATTATATTTATGATGATAGTGTCTGAACAGATAATGCTGAGCAGCCTATTTATGTGTACTGTTTCTTATTACACTGCATGTGACATGAGTACATTAACTGTGTTGTGACTACTGAAAATGTCTGTGGTGTAAGCAGCACTAATATGATATATTGTATAGCAACAGTAGCTAATATGGGGATGGTCCAGATCCTGGAGGCTCACAAGGGCTGCTCGAACTTGTAGCTCCCCATAGCTGTAGAGGCATTTTAATAAGCATGGATTGCAGTAAACAGTGAAGATTTCAGCTGTCCATACATCAGAACGATTTCAGGCGATGCATTGTGGGTTTCTTTTGCACAACGTGAGGTGTTTAGGTATGATTCGCAATCCTGCCGGTCGTAAGGTTGAACATCAGATCATGTGCGCTGCACACATGATCTGAAGATGCTACTAATGACTAGTATGCTGGGAGTTGCAGATCTTGCGATAGATCTGTGAAATTACACACATATGATCTATAGTGGACTGGAAAGCTGGCGGGGAAATTGTGACACGATCAGGATCAGATGCTGGTCGTTCCGAAGTATGACCAGCTTTAGATAATGCAATTTTTAGACCATTTTTATCTATAAATAGTTGTATTATTAAAGGTATATTTTTTTTATTTACCTTGAACACTGAAGGCCCAAGTGGAATTAGCTCTTTGTTGAATATACAGTTTGTCAGCGATGCTAATAGGCCGTAGAGACAAATGATGCTAAAGATGGACAGCACCGTTACTAGAGGAGGGAAATAAATAGGTAAGGTCATTCATTTTGCATATTAAAATCAAAGTATTTTAGGCTTATAAGTTTCACACACAGACAAATACAAGAGACAGATCACATGACAAGACACCTGGTACTTGGAAAATTAAGCAACAGGATCATACAGATGATATATCAGATCATATATCTGCTCTCAGCTGTCCCTCATTTCCAGACAGAAATGTATTTATTTTTCAAAACAAACTGTCCAATACAATGGGGCATATGTATTAATGCTTAACAAGAGATAAATGCAGGAGTGATAAAGAGAGACAACGGTCCAGCCAATCAGCTCCTTACTGACTTTTTTCAAACACAGCCTGTAACATGGCTGTTAGCAGGTGATTGGCTGGACGTTTATCTCTCTTTGGGCCTTATTCTGGTCGATGCGTAAATTTCCGAATTCTTTCGGATGGCGTTTTTTAGCCGTCTGCGCATGCGTAGGCAACGCTATGCGCATGTGCCACGCAAGGTCTCCGTACTTGTTCTCACTAATACCTTACAGAAATATGCACCGCATTCACTCGGGAGATATGGGCGTATTATGGGCGTCATTCGGAAGTACACAGGGGCGTAGTTTCAAAGTGGGCTAAACTGGGCGTAAACATTGCCGTACACGAGGGAGTGCACTAATTCTGGTAGGCGTGCATTCGGACTGAACACCGACTGCAAACGAACCAAAAGGCAAGAAATATGCGGTGTCCATAAGCAAGTATTTCTTTGCGGGCACCACTCGGTCATGTGCTAGGCATTCGGATCGCCCAATTAGTACTCCCGCACCTGAACCAATGTCACCTGAACACAATACAATCCACTCCTCTACTCATTACTCATTAATTACACTCTTTTCATTGCTTCAATTGGAAACCTTGCAGCTTAAATGGACCATTACTAAACACACAAATCTATGCTGAAAGCATGGCTGCATTTGTTACACACATTTACACTGCAAGCAATGGACAGAACTTGCTATCACTAATATAAATATACATGTCACTTTTACATTTACCAATAACAGCACACATTTGGGGATCAAAAGATAGTAGTATGTTTTGCAGAAATACACCGCATTGGTGCGTACGGCCATGTTCCCGTCCGTTCTGCAGAATATGTGTGTGTCCACCACACACGCAAGGTTTGGATGTCGTCCGTAAACACGCCGTCTTCTTAAAGTGTGAGTCCGTCCGAATGCGGAGGACCGGTGGGCGTTTCTTTGTACCATGTCCGCACAGCGTAGCGTGCGGACCGCTCAGAAAGAATTCGAAAAATTACGCACCAACCAGAATAACCTCCTTTATCACTCTTGCATTTATCTCTTGTAAAGACTTAATACATCTGCCCCAGTGTATCATATTCAGTATTTTAATGCACTTCTCATTATCTGCTGTTATTTTCTTGGTTTTGTCAGTTAATATTTTAAAAGGAACACCATTTAAAATGCAGACTTATGAGATTAGAAGTATGATCAATGACTTTAGCCTAACAACAAAGTATCTACATTTAAGCTCCACTGCCACACCAATCATAAACATTGTTCTGCTAAAATACTACAAATTGTCTCCCTAAATTATGTTTCCCATTTTGATTTTAACCCAAATCATATCACCCTATTTTGTTTGTTCAAATGACCCCTTATGTTCGCAGTGTTAGTATCAGCTTAAGGGGCGGTTGCTACAAAAGAGGGAAATAGGCCTCCACAGGCTTAAAGCCATTTACACCATCTGCAGAAATCTTGAGACAGTTCTGATGAAACTCGTACGGTTGGGGAGCCACATGATTGCACCACACTGGGCATCATGTGCACATCGGCACCTTTTTGAATTTGTGTTCAAATGTTGACACTTACAGTAAATCAGTCAAAGGAAATACTCAGCACTTACTTTCAAGTTCAAGAGGAAGTCTTTCCAATGTGAAGAGAAGAAAACTGACAATCACAGCCTCCATTATAAGGGTTAGAAGCATCAGGACTGTATTGGCATAAGTTGCTGGATAAAGGGAAATAAACCTTCAAATTTGGCTCATAAAACTGAAACACATTTTGCTTTTCATAGAGAAACATTCTCAGATCCCACCTGCCCCTCCTCCCTATTAAGTCGTTGGGATGTTTATTTTAATGTCATTATATGCTGTGAAATGGAAACACAAGACCCCTCACCAGACAGACAGTATTTTTGCATGGGGCAAGGCTGGAATCATTTAGATCATATTGTCAGCCCTCTTCACCTGCCACTTGGACATTTTTGTAGCATCTGCTGTTGTTATCAGCTGAGAAAGTCGGGGTTTCAATGGACTCCTATAGACAGGAAGTCCGCTATGTGTGCAGAGAATATTACCACCATTATCACAGCTTCACCTAAAATATATTGTGCCTAATACTAATACATAGCCTCAATTTAACATTTAATACAGCTACAAATTATTTTTTTATTGCACTTACCAAAGCCAAATAAAAATATGTTGACTATCAAAAAAGCAATTGCACCAACTGTGAATCCTCCATCATTATTTGTAGCGATTCCTAGCAAAGAACCTAGAAAAAAAAAAAATTAAATGATGAATATATATATATATATATATATATATATATATATATATATTAGACTTCCTAAATTACAAAGAAAGATGACAGTAATAGTTCTTGCCAATGTTATCTCTGTTATACTCATTATAAATGCTACATAGATTCTAGCAAACTGATTTACACAAAGTTACAGTGAAATGTGAAAACTAAGATTTTTTGTTTTTAAAGGATTTTTTTTTAAGGACTTTTGTAAACTGGCTATTATGGCACATAAAGGAACTGATTTTGTGTATATCGGCCCTTATTCAGATCTGATCACAGTACAAATTTGTTCTCCAAATGAGCAAAACCATGTGCATGGCTGGTGGGGCAGATGTAACATGTGCAGAGAGAGTTACATTTGGGTGGGGTGTGTTGAAACTGAAATCTAAATTGCAGTGTAAAATAAATGCAGCCATTATTTACCCTGCACATAAAAAATATAACTCACACAAATCTAACTCATTCTGCACATGTTACAGCTGCCCCACCTGCAGTGCACATGGTTTTACCCATTTTGAGAAGAAATTTGTACAGTGATCAGATCTGAATAATTGCCATAATCTCAGAATATAAATACTATAGTATTAATTAATTATGCTATGGGCTCTTTATATGCAGAAGAGTCTAATCTGATTTCATTGAAATGTCTATTTTTGCCTGTACTTAATGATTTCTTACCTGCTAAACGCAGCCACACCCATGTAGCCCAGATAGCGGCATAACAAAATGGCAGAACTGAGCCAAATCTTCGACCTCCTTGGACATCAATTCTACAGACGTACAGCTGCATGATAGCACCAGGAATAAGCACCCAAGGAATAGACAGATGTGTTTGGATTGTATTGTTCAGTGAACTCTGGATAGCAGCAAGTGCGGCTAGTCCATTGCAGATGTAGAACAGGAGATCTGAGGACTGGGAGCTGAGATTTTTCTTAATGTCCGATTCCTGCTCAGACTTTTGCATATTTCGTCTGCACCACACCAAGGCATCCTGAAACCTGGCACTTGATATCACTATGTTCCCAATGGGTATTAGTACCTTCTCTGCAATTGAATTAACAAGACTGGAGAATGTTGTATAAAGGGAAACTACAGTAAATATGCTGCAAGTTACTCCAAAGAATATGTAAGCAGCTGCGCTTGGTATCTGCTGGATTGTGGAGATAGTCATGAGGGCAAATGCTGTATTGTGAATCACTTCCAGAATATCTTTATTTAATGATACAAAGCAGAACACAATTGCCGCAGCCAGGAAGAACCAGTCACCAACCATCATCTGTCTGCTATTAGAGACGTTGCCCGGTGTGAGAACAACTGTAACGGTAAACTCTTCCCATGACTTGACCAGCCAGAAGGTACCATGGAAAGCAAATTTGGTAGCATGGTAAACATCATCCCGTAGATAACTGTAGTAGCTAGAACACAACTGAGTAATGACATTGATGCTGATCCATATGGAGCCTATATAGAATGTCTTCATGTATCCAAAGCAGTAGAATGCCATAATAAAAGGAGAAATGGTGTCACACAGGTAACCCAGTGCCATGGGTTCAGCATACTTTGTATTTTTTTTCTTCTCTTCTCCAGCATTTTTTGAGGAGTTGCGATTGCCAGAACCCAACAGCAGGACATTAAAAAGAGCATTACCGAAGCCTGGAAGAACATATTTCTGAGTGATGCCTTTCAGTAGAAGAGCTCCTGCACCATAAAGTCCACATAGCACAATTATTAACTCCAGTATACCAGAGACTACCAGGGCCCAGCGTCCAAACAACCCTATTGCCTCAAAGATCAGTGTGAGTGTTAGGGCCCCAAATACAAAAGGCATAATGTAGTTGACAGTTGCTGAGCAAAAAGCCAGGATGAATGCAATGAAAATATAGGCTACCAACCCGGCCACTGCACCCTCAGTAACAGGAATCTGAGGAAGGGTTGGCACAGCTGTGCTATTGTAGGAAACTGATTCTGAACCCAAAATGATACGAGTTGCCCCGTAGCTGCTCCACAGAGCAGAGAAGGCCAGGAATGCGGTGCCACTTAAATGGTCATACTTTCGAAAGGACAGGAATCCAGCTATGAACTGAGTTACACCTCCAATTAGGATCAGGTGAACACCTGCAATGTTTAAACAAGAAAGAAAATGTTAGATTGTATATGAAATGCTTACTAATTTCTGAAGACTCTCTCATTTAACTTCATAGACTTCATAATCTAGAACCCCTGTTCTAGATTCATTTTGACTGAATATTTGTATTTAAAAGCGGTCTTTTTCAGTGCCAATTTAAAGGCATGGAATCACTTAGGGCATGATTATAATGACAGTATAAATATGATAGTGACCTAAATATGGAAGATGCCTATGCCCAATATCAATGTGACCAAGTCAATCTATGCTGAAAACTAGATAAACTGGATACCGAGTAGAGATGCTCAATCTTTTAATGCCAGTTTGAAATTTGATTTGAAGTCCAGGAGCTGGCGCTCCAAGGTGGGGTGTTTGGCGAGACTGAAGCCACAGTGAGGGAGATTTTTCAATGCTTTGTGATAAAGCAAAGTGGAAAGAGGTGAAGTACCATCCAAACAGCTCAAACGCAGCCTGTAAAAGAACAGGAGCTCATTGATTAATACTTTATCTCTCTCCACTTTCCACCTTCTGCTAAATCTCCCCCAGTGTATGATATCTGTGTAGCCTGGACCATAGATTCAGAGTTACTAGGAAAATGTATTGTACATAACATTTTATTTCTTTCAATTTCATTTGAATAATTCTAGCTGGAACCTTACCTGCAAGGATGTTTTCCACTCCTCCAGCAATAATAGAGGTATTAAACAGAGAGAAGTTTTGCATACAAACGAGGAAAGCACTAACAGCATTTGCAAGGAGCCCAAGTACAGCAGGTTCGCTGTAAAATACTGCAGGGAATCCGTCCATGGCAGTATGTTCTATAGAAATGACTTGCTAAAACTGTTCTTCTCCAATATATGTATTCATCCAAATATGTATTCACACAAAATGTCCTGGGGAGAATAAGGTTTGAACAATCAGTTTTACCATAGGCCAGCATTAAATATTAGCATTTAAATAGTAATGTCTTCATGTGTATACATTCAGGAATAAATGCTGTAACAGTAAATATTTTGTATTTGTCAAATGCTTAGTAATTATTTCACAAGCATGGCCCTTTAATTTCATAGTGTTGATATCATTCAAGGGACTGGTAGATGATACCTCCATCACTAGGGATACAGGAGAACTTCTTTACCAGAGAACAATTGCACCTTTGCTTTACCCAATTTTATCCTCATCGGAGCAGAAAAATTACTGTTTTATAATTATTTTTACAGGTCAAAAGATGCAGTTTTCTATTGGCCATACCAGGAACATTATTGTCCTAGTATTTAGGAATATTAATATGGTACAAGACAATCAACAAATAAAGGGAATGTAAAGTTAAAAAGGCCAAACAAAATAAATTATAGTATAAATACTAACACTTATATTACCCTAACAGTAGCCCAAGACCAAGTTGTAACCCAAACATAAGTACTGTATACAGTATATGACATCAAGGCTGTAAACTTTTCTGGAACCCTAAATATTCTCTGATCTATCTACAGAATAATCTTTAGCAGTGGGAACCATCTAACTCACAATATACAGTATGTTGCTCTCAATATCACTCACAACCTCCTAGTTTGGGAAAATATTGCAACAGTTGCATCTGTCATTGTCTGAGTATTGTGAGGAAACTAAGGCCACATTTGCCTGTGACCAATAAAAGTCTTTAAAGGGTTCTTGATCACAAGTGCACCACAATCATGTGTAAAAATAAGGTACAAAATATTGCCATTGCTGGTAATTAAATATAACATTAATATAAAATACTTTCATAAAAACTGAATGAATCTAAACTAAAGGCAGACATACCTACCGGGTTACACAAAACATGTAATTGAACATTGGTCATATATACATAACAATACACTAATAGCAAAGTCCTACCTTCAAATGCAACATGCAGAAATGTATTTTAGATCTGCTTTTCAGGGAACAGCTGATGTGCCCTCTTTAACAGCATCCACTGCTTCTGAGTGAATGTTCTGGAGAGACAGGTTTTATAGTCTCTATTACAATACATACCTCATAGGGTGGAGACTTTCTTAGGTCTTTAGAATTTCCAAAGTATTTTTGTTTCCTGCTGCAGATAACCTTAGCTAGCAATATGGGGGAAATTTACTAATATGAATTCGTAGAAAAAAATCATATTTTCCTAGGAAAATACGAATTTTTTAGGTGTATTCGTATTTTTGGCATTTACTATGCCAAAAATAAAAATATTCGTATTCATATTGATGGGACATTCGTATTTGTATTTACAATGCATACACCATTGTTAGAATATGACAGGAATCACCATTCAAAAGAATGGTGGTTCCTGATTTACTAAGCAGCCATATTGAAAATACGGCTGCTAATTGGCGTGAAACGGCCGCGAATATACATCAGGAAAATACACTTTATTTTCCTGTCGTATTTGGCTTTAGCCTGCACGGATCAGTCAGATACACTTATTCGTATTAGCGGCCGTTTATACGGCCGTTAATATGAATTACTATGACATTGGAGGGTTACAAAGCAGTCGTATATGACTGCTTTGTAAATTCCCCTCCGGAACACGACTTTGCATATGGCTGAAACAGCCGTATGCAGTCGTAGTAAGAATACAAATACGAAAATTTGTATTTGTATTCTTAGTAAATTTCCCCCTATATGTCAGAGACAATACAATGCATTGTAGTTTGATGTGCACAATCACTTGTGATTTTTCTTTATGTACCATAATCTCTCAAGTGGCATTTTGCTTCTCTCTATCAGAAAGCAACTAATATGACAAACTGATTGACACGTACATTTTTCTTATTTTGAATTAATTCAAACACTTTCGAATATCTATGTTTGTTTGTTCTACAGGAAATTAGGTACTGTAAGTATGGTTATATGCTAGTTTTGATTTCAACAAGGCTTTTTTATGTAATAATAAACATCTTAGGTTGAGAAACAAGTGAGGGAATGAAAAAAAAAGTTTCATATTAAAAATAAACCCATCATTGACTCAGCTAATTGTTGTCTCTCCCAGAATAGAACTATACAATTAAAAATAACTCCTGATATCAGTGATATCATGAAATAGCATATTAACATAGTATGAGGAAGTCTCTACTAGAGATATAGGGGGACATTTACCAAAATGGATTCGTAGAAAAAAGGTGTATTCGTAGGCAGAAATACACCTTTTTTTACGAATTTGTATTTTCGGGATTTACAATCCCGAAAATACAACAATTCGTATTCCTAAAGATGGAACATTCGTATTTGTATTTACAAATACGAATGTCTACACCATCGATAGGATACGACAGAAATCACCATTCAAAAGAATGGTGGTTCCTGATGTACTAAGCAGCCGTATTGATAATACGGCTGCTAAGTGGTGTAGAACACCCACACAAATACGACAGGAAAATACACCTTGCTTTCCCTGTCGTATTTGCTTTAAGCCTGCACGGATCAGTCAGATCCGTGCAGGCTTTAGTGTAAAAAAATGGAGAAAAAAAATAAATAAAAAAAAAACCGGCGTGGGGTCCCCCCCCACAGCTGTAACCAGCACCAGGCTGACAGAGCCGGGGCCGGTAATTAAAAATCAGGGATCCCGACACATAGGGGTTCCCCGATTTTTAACAACCAGCCCCAGGCTCCAGGTCCGGGGCTGGTTCCCAAAATACGGGGGACAAAATGACTAGGGGTACCCCGTATTTTAAGAACCAGCCCCAGGCCAAACCAGCCAGCAGGGTAATGTCACAGCCGGGGGACACTTATTATATAAGGTCCCGCAGCCAAAACATTAACCCTACCGACCAGTCAGCCTGGCCAGGGGTCCTGGGGGAGTGGGGACCCCCCCAATGAAGGGGTCCCCCCCCTCCAGGACTTACCTGACCAGGCTGAAGCCTGGTGCTGTCCTCGATGCCCCTGGGCGGTGGGCATCGAGCTGATAGCGGTGTAAAAAAAAGATTAAACTATTGTCTAATACTGGGGCACTATGAGTCCCAGCAAGCCTCCCCCGCAAGCTGGGACTTGGAGAACCACAAGTCCCAGCCTGCGGGGCATTAAAGGGCCCGCTGGGTCTTGTAGTGCCACAGTATTAAAAATAGTACAAAAAAACACACTGACACACACTTAAAATAAAACTTTAATACATACAAAGCCCACACATACTAATACTTCCCTATCTTCTTTCCGTAGGTAGCCCTGGTCCTGTGTCGTCTTCTGGTCCTGTGTCGGCGGTCTTCTGGATCCATGTCGACGTCCTTCTTCAAGTCGACATCGCTGTCGGCGATGGCGTCCGGAGTCCGACGAAATCCATGGAGGAAGCTGTGGAAGGAAACCATACTCACCTGTCCCGGGGCGACGTAGTCCAGGTAAGGGTCTTGGCAAAAAAACAAACCGAGAACGCGAAACCAGCCGGACAGTAGGAGCCGCACGGTGTTTGTGTACATCGTGCGGCTCCGCCTCACGAATCCGCTATTGGCCGCCTTGCGGCCTAGCGGCTCCTGATTGGCCGCTAGGCCGCAAGGCGGCCAATAGTGGCATTCGGGAGGCGGAGCCGCACGATGTACACAAACACTGTGCGGCTCCTACTGTCCGGCTGGTTTCGACAGGTTTCGAAGGACGTTGACATGGATCCAGAAGACCGCCGACACAGGACCAGAAGACGACACAGGACCAGGGCTACCTACGGAAAGAAGATAGTTAAGTATTAGTATGTGTGGGCTTTGTATGTATTAAAGTTTTATTTTAAGTGTGTGTCAGTGTGTTTTATTGTACTATTTTTAATACTGTGGCACTACAAGACCCAGCGGGCCCTTTAATGCCCCGCAGGCTGGGACTTGTGGTTCTCCAAGTCCCAGCTGGCGGGGGAGGCTTGCTGGGACTCATAGTGCCCCAGTATTAGACAATAGTTTAATCTTTTTTTTACACCGCTATCAGCTCGATGCCCACCGCCCAGGGGCATCGAGGACAGCACCAGGCTTCAGCCTGTTTATGTAAGTCCTGGAGGGGGGGGACCCCTTCATTGGGGGGGACCCCACTCCCCCAGGACCCCTGGCCAGGCTGACTGGTCGGTAGGGTTAATGTTTTGGCCGCGGGACCTTATATAATAAGTGTCCCCCGGCTGTGACATTACCCTGCTGGCTGGTTTGGCCTGGGGCTGGTTCTTAAAATACGGGGGACCCCTAGTCATTTTGTCCCCCGTATTTTGGGAACCAGCCCCGGACCTGGAGCCTGGGGCTGGTTGTTAAAAATCGGGGAACCCCTATTTGTCGGGTTCCCTGATTTTTAATTACCGGCCCCGGCTCTGTCAGCCTGGTGCTGGTTACAGCTGTGGGGGTGGCCCCACGCCGTTTTTTTTTTAAAATTTATTTAATTTTTCGGTACTTGTGAATTTTGGCGGCGCCCATCGCATCGCATACCATAACGCATGCGATGGTATGCGATGCGACGCGATATCGTACGATAGTGCACGATGGCATACAATTTTGAAATTGTATGCCATTGTACATGGCATACAATGCCATACGATGCGATGCGATTAAACATTGTATAAGCACCCTAATGGGTGCTTATACAATGTTAAGCACCCTAATGGGTGCTTACAATGTTAAATGCACCCCCACGCCCCCCCCACTATAAACGTGAACCCGAAGCGTGGCGAGCGCAGCGAGCCCGCGAGGGGCGGCGGTACGCGTCCTACGACCTTTTCATACCCCCACTATCCACGTCGGCGTGGAGTTGAGAATAGAATAGTGTGGCGAGCGCACAGGTAAACGCGTCCCTTCGCAGGCTTCACGTTTATAGTGGGGGGGTGGCGTAGGGGTGCATTTAACATTGTAAGCACCCATTAGGGTGCTCAAAAGCACCCTTTAGGGTGCTTATACGATTTTTGATCGTATAGGGGGTCAAAATCGCGTCGCGTCGCATCGCATGCCATCGGGTACATGCCATGCGATGCGATGCGTTCCGTTCATCGTACGACGGACATCGTGGGCGCCGTCAAAATACACAAGTACCAATTTTTCTATTTTTTTTACACACTGCAGCCTGCACGGATCTGACTGATCCGTGCAGACTGCCTGTACGAATTCGTATTAGCGGCCGTATATATGTGCCGCTAATACGAATTGTTACACCTTCGGAGGGTTACAAAGCAGTCGTATCTGACTGCTTTGTAATTTCCCCTCCGGAACACGACTTTGCATACGACTAAAACAGTCGTATGCAGCCGTAGGGGAAATACCAATACGAAAAACTAGGTTTTTCATATTGGTAAATTTCCTCCATACATTCAGTGTATTTAATAATACACTCTGGAAGATGGATGATTCCTAATATATTGGCTGGGTCAGCACACCCTCTTTTTTTGACCAAGATATACTTCGTTCCACACTGAACAAAGAAATAGATTTAGTGCAGTTTTTAGGGGCATTTATAAATTACATAGCTCCACATGTAGCTAAGTGCAGTGTTGGTAACAAGCATCTAAGTTTAAGGTAGATCCCCAAAGGTGAAACTTTTGAATATCTATGTTTGTTTGTTTCAATGTGGTTGGTCTAAAACACTTTACAGCCACCAACTGGTGAATAATAGACATCACAATTTATTTTACTCAAGAACATAATAAAAGTAAAATTTTAATATTCTTCTACCATATCATTAATCTTTACTACAATCTACAAAAGTGTGCCCCAAAAAAATAGAAATCCCTTTTTTAAATGGTTGTTTGTTCCCTTACATCACCCAATTTATTTCTTAGAGCTAATGCTTGTGTCGACATATTGACCTGTCGACCTAACCCCATGTCGACCTAGAACCATGTCGACCTTTCCCCATGTGGACCTAACGGTGTTGACCTAACGATTGTCGACCAACTTGCTGTAGACCCAATGATCCCAACCCTCCAAATTATATTATGTGAAATCATTTCAGAACTGAAATTATCCAGGGTGTGGATCCTACTATGGATCTTGGATCAATTTGTATCATTAAGGGAATATTGGCCCCTTTTCTTCTTAGGACAGCATATTTTCCTAATTTAACAAAGATTATTATTATTATAATTATTATTATTATTATTGTTATTATTATTATTATTATTATTATTATTATTATTATCATTATCATCATCATCCTTTCTTTATAACACTCAGCTTAGTACTCAATGATACAAACAACATACAATGGCATGAGACAGAAAGTAAAAGTGATCCTGCCCAAGGAGCTTACAAACTATTTACAGTATCATGTAAAGCATTGATATGTAAAGTAGAGGACTAATTGGTCTTGGTAGATACAAGTACAGTGCTAGTCCTGACTTTTGACAATTGATAACCACAGGCAGCTCAGCAGTTCCTGGCAGTAATTACAGGTGTAATGCTAGTTTCTGGCTCTAGGAAGTTGGTTACTACAGGTATTTACCAGGTTCTGGTAAATTGGTCATTTCAGGTATAGTACTAGTTTCTGGCTCTGGGAAGTTGGTTACTACAGGTATTGTACCAGGTTCTGGTAAATTGGTAATTTCAGGTATAGTACTAGTTTCTGCCTCTGGGAAGTTGGTTACTACAGGTATTGTACCAGGTTCTGGTAAATTGGGCATTTCAGGTATAGTACTAGTTTCTGGCTCTGGGAAGTTGGTTACTACAGGTATTGTACCAGGTTCTGGTAAATTGGTCATTTCAGGTATAGTACTAGTTTCTGGCTCTGGGAAGTTGGTTACTACAGGTATTGTACCAGGTTCTTGTAAATTGGTCATTTCAGGTATAGTACTAGTTTTTGCCTCTGGGAAGTTTCTAATCACTGGCATTGTACTAGACTCTTGCTTTGTGAAGTTGGAAAATATAGAAATTGTACTAGTTGCTAGCATAGCCTGATTAAGGGGAAGAAGACCACATATGGGGATACTCGTGATCCCTGTCCCAGTGTGTAAGTAGTATAGTCAGAGTATGTTGCTATTCATGCATGTGACAAGCTAGATGATACAGTAGATTTTATTTTTCTTTGTGTATTTAAGGTTGTTTAAATTGTCTTCATTCCACAAGAAAGCTTTATAAAATAACTGTCTTTCAATAAGGTGAAGTTATAAACAGTACCAAGGCATTATTAAACTATTAGTTGAAATCTAATGTATATAAGCCATACTCCTAGGGTTACCACTTCATCCCTTTAATTCCGGACACATATTAATTACACAGGTTCTGTGGCTTGCTGACTTCAAGACTCCATTTCAGTTAGTTTTAAACTGCCACAGAACCCGTGTAATTAATATGTGTCTGGAATTAAAGGGATGAGGTGGTAACCCTACATATCCCCGACATGACCCATTCCAGGAGGGACAAAATCCTCTCTACCTTGACTTCCCTCTTTATTTCTCTTTCAATGGTCCTGGTGACACAGCTCAACACTGGGATGTAGGAGGGTCCGAAGGAGCCAGGCACCTATCCTAAAGCTTTAGAGGGTAGGCTCCTCCCCTACTGCATCCCTGGACTCTCCAGTTCGTGTTAGGTGCCCACTGGAGTGGGTGCTATTCTAAAGGGCTGCAGGAGCAGCCGAAGAATTAGAGTAGTTAGGGAATTTTTATTGTTTTATTAACTTTTACCCTAGCTAGGTAGGCACAGTGTGAGGATTCTCATAGTGAATCCTCACACTGCTAGCGCAGCAGGAGCTGACAGAAGCGCGTCCTGTCAGCTCACTGTGCACAGGGGAGACGCTGTCTGGTCTCCCTGTGCAGCGCTTACAGCCTCTTCTAAGAGGCTGCCTGGGCTCCGGAGTATCCTGAAACCGGCTCCACATTTAGGTGGGGATCATGGGGGACAGGCGCTCCGTGATGGCGGCGGCCATTTTATGCGGAGCTTACACGCTGAGTTCCTATATGAGAGGACAGAAGCGTTGTGACAGGCATGTTCCAAGTGATCCCCAGTCGAGGGGGAGACACTGGAACTAGGAAATCCTACCTAAGGAGCGGCTGGCTGGGGGTGGTTGGCGCCAAGAGGTCACGGACCCCGCAGCAGCAGGGACTTGTGGTCTCTTCCTTCACTCTGACTTTGGCGCCTTTCAGAACGCTTGCAGCGGAGCTGAGCTGGCTTACTGATCCTGGCAGAGTGACTTGGATTTCCTGGGCATCGCTTCCCTGCAGTTGAAACCAACAGACAGCTAAGTGACTGGGTGCATTGCCTCTGTATAAACGCTTGTACATTGTTTGCACTGTGTATACTGATAGATATACATTTATCACTTGCATCATGTCTGAGCATCAGGCTGTGGTTTTGGGGGAGGGAGCCCTTAGTGCACTGAGCGCGTGCAATGTTTTGCACACAAAAGTTTGTCCCTGAGCAGATGGCCAAGGGGGGCTTATGTATTACTTGCGCTGATGTGAGACCCATGGGCAGTGAACCCCATAGGGCAGAGCAGATGGAACCTGCATGGGCCAGGGCCCTAGGCAGGTCAGTAAACGCTTTGGTGCAGCTTCTGGACAGGCAGAGTGATGGGCTGGTAGAATCACAGAGACCTATGCCATCATCTCAGCAGTCGTCTGGCTCCTTACCTCTTACCCAGGCAGATCCTGCGCTGATTCAGGTTATGCAGGATACTGCTAAAGGGATTAACAGGTTCAGCGAAATGCTGGACAGAATGGATGATGTTGCAGGGACCCCTAGAAGGTCCTATGCTATGCCTACTGTGGTAGATGAGGAGGAGGGAGAATATACTGACATCCCCTGGGATCAGGGTGATGATTTGGAAGAGACCTCTGCTGCTGGTATAGAGGATCTCATTGTAGCTGTGAAGCAGGCTTTAAAGCTGTCTGTGGAGGATAAGACTCCTGTGAAAGGTGTTTTTAAGCGACAGCGGAAGGAGGCTGTTACTTTTCCTTCAGATGAGGGGTTACAGGAATTGTTAGAAGGGGCTTGGAAAACTCCTGATAAGAGGCTACAGATGCCTAAGCGATTCCTTAGTCTGTACCCCATGCCAGAGTCTCATGCGGAGCTCTGGGAAAAGGTCCCAGTTGTGGACGCTTCAGTGGCACGTTTGTCCAAGTCTACTGTGTTACCAGTACAGGGCGGTGCAGCTTTCAAAGATTCTGTGGATAAAAAGCTGGAGGGTAACCTCAAGGCTATCTTTGAAGGGGTGGGGTTTACCTTACGGCCCCTTATTGCTTCAGCCTGGGTCTCTAAGGCCATGATAGAGTGGGCTGGTGATTTATGCACCATGCTGCAGGCTGATCCTGGTGCGTTGCTGCTTGCAGAAAAGATTAAGGCTGCTGCAGAATATGCAGTGGAAGCAGAGGAGGAAGCTATTAAAATGGCAACCAGAGTGTCCACAGTCTCCATTAATGCCAGGAGAGTGCTTTGGCTTAAAGCCTGGGAAGCAGACAATGAGTCCAAGAAGGCTCTGGAAACATTAGCCTATAAAGGAAAGGTACTCTTTGGTACTGAATTAGAGGAGATTATAAAACAGGCCACGGGCGGCAAAAGTACATTTCTGCCGGCCTCCTCAGCAAAGCAGACGTCCAGATTTTCTGCTTTTAGGCCGTCCTTTCGGCCCCCCCCTAGAGGTGGTGCGTCCTTTCGAGGACAGTCCTTCAGGGGAAAGTTTCAGGCCTCTAGGGGCAAAACTCAAAAGTCCAAGTTTGGCTCCTTCCATAAGAAGCCTGCCTCCAAAGGAGAGGACAAACCCTCCGCATGACTGTCAGGGGATAGGCCCGACAGTGATAAAGGTGGGGGGGCGTCTCACACATTTCAGGGACGCATGGGCTTCTCTAGACCAGGATTCCTGGGTCTTAGAGATTATTACCCAGGGTTACAAAATCCCTTTCAGAGGGTTGCCTCCGAAGAGGTTCATACCCACACCCGTGCCGAAACAGGCGCTCCTTCGCACAGCTCTTATGAGAGCGGCTCATTCCCTTTTGGAAAAAGGGGTGGTTATTCCGGTTCCCAGGGCAGAGTGGAAGAAAGGCTTTTACTCCACGCTGTTCCTGGTGCCCAAACCAGACGGGTCTTTCAGACCAATACTAAACTTGAAATCCTTAAATGTCCATCTATGGGTAGACCATTTCAAAATGGAGTCTTTAAGGTCAGTACTCCTGAGTCTGGACCAGGGAGAATTTTTGGCGTCCATGGATGTCCAGGACGCATATCTGCACGTTCCCATCCACCCGGAACATCAGACCCTGTTGAGGTTTGCTATAGGAAACCTGCATTTACAATTCCGGGCGTTACCCTTTGGGCTAGCGACCGCGCCAAGGGTATTCACAAAGATAATGTCAGTGATGGCCGCGGTGCTGAGGCTCAGAGGAATCACAGTAATACCCTATTTGGACGATCTCCTGTTCAAAGCAGGGTCAGCAGCCATGCTTCAGAGTCACTTGGCAGAGGCCATCAGTTTTTTGCAGGCTCACGGCTGGATTTTAAATTTACAAAAATCTCAGTTGGTACCATCACAGAGGCTTCAATTCTTGGGAGTCATACTGGATACCCATCTCCATCGGGTTTTTCTCCCAGAGGTAAAGGCCAGGGACCTGGTCACTCTAGTGCAGGAGATTCTCAGAGCTCCGAGCTTGTCAGTATGGAGGTGCCTCAAGCTCCTGGGGAAAATGGTGGCGTCATTCGAGACGCTTCAATTTGCCAGGTTCCACTCTCGGGTGTTCCAATGGAACATTTTGTCGGCTTGGTCAGGAAACACACAGACCATGAAGTCGGAGCTGATAGTGCTGTCTTCGGACACTCGAGACTCCTTGAAATGGTGGACAGAAGTAGATTCCCTTCAGTGGGGTCGGTCATTACAGACCTGGGACTGGTTGGTAGTAACTACCGACGCCAGTCTCAGGGGCTGGGGGGCAGTAGTCCTGGATCTCAGGCTGCAGGGCCTGTGGACGGCAGAGGAATCAGCATTACCAATCAACATCTTGGAGCTGAGGGCTGTCTGGAAAGTGATTTCCTTGGCGGGAGACAGGTTACGGAACCTCCCTTTGAGGATTCAGACCGACAATGCCACAGCTGTGGCGTATCTGAATCACCAGGGAGGTACACGCAGCAGATTGGCCATGTGGGAGGTGTCCAGAATCTTCCTATGGCCGGAACAGAATGTTCCTGCGGTATCGGCTATATTCATTCCAGGAGTGGAAAATATAGAAGCAGACTTCCTGAGCAGGGAGGAGCTCAAGGAAGGAGAATGGAGCTTACACCCTCAGGTGTTTCACCAGATCACTGTGATGTGGGGAACTCCGGATGTGGACCTGATGGCATCCAGGTTCAACCATCAGGTGCCCAGGTTTTATGCCAGAACGAGAGATCCGCTAGCAGAGGCAGTGGATGCCATGACTACTCAGTGGCAGGGAGATCTTCTTTATGCATTCCCTCCGGTTCCAATGTTAGCGAGACTTTTGAAAAGGATACAGGACCAGAAGGTTCCGGTGATTCTTGTGGCCCCAGATTGGCCAAGGAGGTCCTGGTACTCGAGGCTTCAGAGGTTGTCTGTGGACTCATGGCGTCTACCTCCGAGACCAGATCTACTAAGACAAGGCCCATTCAGTCACCTGGATTCCGATCGATTGATTTTGACGGCATGGCTATTGAAGCCGCCATTTTGAAAAGGAAAGGGTTTTCTGACGCAGTAGTGCAGACTATGATAAAAGCCAGGAAAGCTGTTTCCTCGGCGAATTATTATAGAGTCTGGAAGACTTACATTAGATGGTGTGAGAGGAGAAAGGTTCACACATCTCACTTCAAGTTAGCAAGAATGTTGGAATTCTTACAAGATGGGTTTTCATCGGGCCTAAGCCTTCAATCATTGAAGGTGCAGATTTCGGCCTTATCCATCTATTTCCAAAAAAGAGTAGCCATTTTGCCGGAGATTCAAACTTTTTTACAAGGGGTATCCAGACTAAAACCCCCTTACAAGCAACCAGTAGCGCCTTGGGATCTGTCACTGGTTTTGGATTGCCTTCAGAAGGCACCTTTTGAACCTTTAAGGTCGGCTGACTTTAAGTTTCTCACGTGGAAACTAGTGTTTTTGTTAGCAGTAGCATCAGCTAAAAGAGTGTCAGAGTTGGGAGCCTTGTCATGCAAATCTCCCTTCTTAGTTTTTCATGATGACAGGGCTGTTCTGAGAACAGTACCTCAGTTTTTACCGAAGGTAGTCTCTGCCTTCCATTTAAATCAGGAGATAGTTCTACCTGTGTTTCAACCCCCAGAGGGTTCTAAGAAAAGGGACAAGTTGAAAACTTTGGATGTTGTGCGTGCTTTACGCATATATGTGGACAGAGTGAAGAGTGTCAGAAAGACTGACACATTATTGGTACTGTATGACGTACACAAAATTGGTTGGCCTGCTTCTAAGCAGACTATTGCTAGGTGGTTGCGATCTGTGATAGCTTTTGCATACACCAAAGTGGGTAGGCCTGTGCCGGCCAGAATTAATGCGCATACCACCAGGTCAGTTGCCACCTCTTGGGCGGTTCGACAGGGGGCCACAGCTGAGCAGGTTTGCAGAGCTGCCACTTGGTCATCTGTTCACACATTTGCCAAATTCTATAGATTCCATGAGTTCGCGTCGGAGGACGCATCATTCGGGCGAGCAGTGCTGAGAGCTGCAGACCTGAGCGTACCCTCCCAAAGGACCGGCTCTGGAACGTCCCAGTGTTGAGCTGTGTCACCAGGACCATTGAAAGAAAAAAAGGGATTTTTGTAAGAACTTACCGTTCGAATCCCTTTCTCTGATATGGTCCTGGTGACACTGCGATCCCTCCCTTACGCTCAGTAAGTATGCCAGAAGTTTCATGATGTTCATGTTAAAATGGTTAAAGTTAACAGTTTCTGTTATAAAATGTGCATATAATATGTGCAGGCGTTTGTACTGAGTTAATGTATTCCAGTGGCTTTGAAAGATTGAACTGAAGAGTCCAGGGATGCAGTAGGGGAGGAGCCTACCCTCTAAAGCTTTAGGATAGGTGCCTGGCTCCTTCGGACCCTCCTACATCCCAGTGTTGAGCTGTGTCACCAGGACCATATCAGAGAAAGGGATTCGAACGGTAAGTTCTTACAAAAATCCCTTTTTATGATTGCAGTCAACTGTGGTGAAATTCCTTTATAACAAATTGCATAGTTCGGGGGCGTGGCCACGGCGGCAATGGAGTAGGACGCAGATCTGTATGCTCTCTGACAAATAATCCTGCTGTGATATCCTAAACATATTACAGCCAGCTTTTAATGTGTTAATCGGCTCCCTGAGCCATCGCTGATGCTATTGAGCCAACTTTTAATATATTATAGAACAGCTGAGACCGGGTGAGGTGATCCGGCTCTGTTAGTGAAAATATACCTCAGGCCGCGGTCGCCATTTTGGCTGTTACGGCAGTTCACCTGCAAGGAGCTTCAGGTGGTCAGGAGTGGCTCCAGCTGGGTCCCCTGCCACCGAGTGTAAAAGAAGAGGGCAGCATAGTCCAAAGCTGCAAGTCTCCAGCTTACAGTATACACTTACCAGCGCTCTGGTCCCCTGCCATAGCCTGAGGACGGACCTGGAGTAAGTTGTTATTGCTGGCGCCATCTTGGAAAACGAGTGAGTTATACAAGTGCCGTGGGAGGAGACTAGCTGATGATGTACAGTCAGCTGATGTGTAACCCTGCATGATACTGTATTGTACTGTGTACTGGGTACATTAGCCAGCAATAAACTTCATTAAAGTGCATTGTTAAACTCACTCTTCACTCCTACAGTAAGGAAAAACAAAATAAACACATATCTCTGCATCCGTATTAATTTACATTAAAATATAGAGCTTTACCCAGTATAGGAGCGCCATCTGCTGGTCTCTCATCATATTGCAGGAAAAATTATCTACTATTTGATAGTAGTACATTATAATGGGTAAATCACAACAAGCTAATAATACAGCCAAATTAGATCGGCAAACTCGAGCTACAGACAATTCTTCGCAAGCTAAACAAAATGAGGATTCTCAAAATAATTCAGCTCTGTTAGACAATATCGGTTCACAGGCAACTGCCAATGCAGCCCCTCATGATGTCACCTTACACAGTATCTTGGAGGCGGTTACTTCTTGCCAGAAACGTCTCTCCGATAAAATAGAGCAGGTACAGGGGGATCTATGCCTGCTCCGGCATGATTTGCAAAGTGTTCGTGAGCGGATCAATGAGGCGGAGACCCGTATTTCTACGCTTGAGGATTTCAAAGGTCCTGTGCAGGAAAAAGTCTCTAGCTTATGTCAGCAAATGTCTGTCATGCAGATTAAGATCTCAGATGTGGAAGGGAGATTAAGACGCAATAATGTCAGGTTCGTAGGATTACCTGAGAAAGTGGAAGGTTCCTCACCAGAATCTTTTTTGGAATCCTGGCTCTTGAGTGTATATGGCAAGGAATGTTTCTCCTCTCATTTTGCGGTAGAACGTGCACACCGTATTCCATCTAGGCCCTTGCCTCCAGGTGCTCCTCCCCGCACGTTCATTGCTAGATTCCTTCATTATAAGGACCGTGATGAGGTGCTGAGACAGGCTCGTACAAAAGGTCCATTAGTGAGGGACGGAATAAAGATTAATGTGTTCCCAGACTTCGCGATGGAGGTCCAAAAGGATAGAGCCAAGTTTCTTCCTGTAAAGCGCAGGCTTCGTGAACTAAATATATCTTATGCAATGCTCTTCCCTGCCAAATTGAGAGTGGTGAAGGATGGGGAATCTCACTTTTTCATTACCCCAAAGGAAGCGGCAGCATGGCTTGATCGTATTGCCCCTGGTCACCGACAATTGGCACCTGATTGACTTTAATATTAAATGTTATATTATTAAAACAGGGTCCTGATTGTACAACATATCTAATCTAATTGAAAGAGTTAATCTAATAGATATTATATGTATAACTGGGCTGGTTAAATAACAGTTATAAAATTTAGTGATAAATAATTCGGTTACGCTGTAGTAGCATATCAAGAGAGCCCCAATGCATTGGTGGTTCTTAAAGTTTATTGTCCCTGTAGTTTATTAATTTCTTTGGGGTAATGTTAGGGGTTGGTTTATTGGGGATCCAAGTATGCCTGAGTTGGGTAGGGTATACTGGGTGGGGGGATGGTATGGAAATTGTAATTTTAGTATTTAATTCACCATTGGGTCACCCTTTTTATTTTTTTTTTTATTTTTTTTTTATTATTTTCTCTTTTTTTATTTATTTAATTTTTTTTTTTTTTTTTGCCTTTACCTTCCTCCTGTTTCAGGAGATTCAAAGCACAACACATGTCTCTTTCCCATTGTGATATACTATTATTCTGTAATATTATAATTATTATGATAATATTTTATACCTTATTATATACCTATATTTTATAAATGGTACAGTTGTTAACCTGGAATGTTAGGGGTATTAATGATAAGGTTAAAAGATCGCTTGTGTTAAAAATGATAAAACAATATGGTCTTGAAATTGTATGTCTCACTGAAACACACCTATATGGGAGTAAGATACTATCCTTAAAGCGTCCATGGGTGGGATGGGCCTATCACGCATCACATACTTCCTCCTCTCGTGGGCTTTATTTGTAATGCCGTCAAGATTGATCCATATGGTAGATTTGTTTTTTTAGACTGTAAAATTCATTCTACTCCATTATATATATATTAGCTGTTTATATTCCCCTGCCATTCTCATATGAAATTTTAAAAATGGCGGCAGAATTTATTGCCGTGTCTCCAAAAACTCCTGTGATATGTTTGGGGGACTTTAATAATTTAATGGATCCTATATTAGATAAATGGAGGGAGACATCTGGGACGGCCAAAAAAATGGGAAGTGACAAATTTGCTAAATTCGTTAGTAGTCTGGGTTGGAGTGATGCTTGGAGAATGAGGCACCCTGGGGAACAGCAGTATTCATGTTTTTCGTCTAGTTATAGATCCTTTTCTAGAATTGATTTGGCATTGGTTTCTCATTGCCTTTTACCTTTGATAACTAAAATTGAGTACAAAACAAGGGGAATTTCTGATCATTCACCCCTTATGATAAATATAGATGTTAATAGCCCTAGAGGGAAAACCTACTGGAAATTACATCCATCTTGGCTGTTACAGATGGGAGCAGGCTGTGAGCTTGAAGCACTGTGGTCTGATTACTTTACGGATAATATTGGATCAGCCTCTACGGCTGTTGTGTGGGACGCCTTTAAGGCCTTCATGAGAGGGACCTTAATTAAAAGAGTTGCAGAGCTTAAATTATTCTATAGGGAGAGGGAGGCGAAATTGGAATCTGCATGTCGTTCTTTGGAGTCAGAGTATCTAGGGGATGGATTGGAGGAAACTCGTATTAAGTGGTTAGCATCACAGGAAGATTGGACGGCTCTTCTCACTGACAGAGTAAACCGACGGCTTCTGTTTCAGTCTCACTCACATTACACGTATGCAGACAGAACAGGAAGTTATTTAGCGCATCTGGTTCATTTAGACCGACCATGCATGACGGTTACTGAACTTGTAACGAGTAATGGCATAACTGTGTCTACTGTTCCTGACATTGCAGATACCTTTCTTTCTTTTTATAAATCTATTTATACCTCTAAGTTTTCATGCACTGAGAATGATCTAAGGACCTATGTACAAGATGCTGCCCTTCCTTGCTTGTCTCAAGATGATCAATCCCTTTTAGATGCCCCATTTACATTAGAAGAAATAGAATGTGCAATTAATTCCTTCCCTGATGGTAAAGCTCCTGGCTCTGATGGCATTCCAGTGGAGGTATATAAGAAACATGCTAAAGTGTTCGTCCCAAAGTTTCTAGACCTTTTTAATAGACTGAGAGAAGAAGGTGGATTTTCAGACTCCATGTCTTAGGCGGTCATAAATGTAATACCCAAGCCAGGAAAAGACACTAAATTTCCTGAATCATATCGCCCAATCTCTCTGATTAGCACTGATGCAAAGATTCTGGCAAAAATATTATCTATACGACTAAATAGGGTTATAACTAGGGTGGTGCATCCAGACCAAACTGGTTTCATGCCGGGGCAATCGACATCGGTTAATGTTAGACGTCTATACTCGCATCTACAGGCCTCCCATGGGGATGAGTCCACCTCTGTCATTGTGTCACTGGATGCGGCAAAAGCCTTTGATTCAGTAGAGTGGCCGTTCCTATGGGAGGTTATGAGATGTATGGGAATGTGACCCATTTTTTTTAAATGGGTTCAGCTACTTTATTATAAACCTACTGCCCGTATATCAGTAAACGGATACATTTCTACCCCATTTTCACTTTCGCGTGGTACTCGGCAGGGTTGCCCATTGTCTCCTGCTCTTTTTGCTTTGGCAATAGAGCCACTGGCATGCCTTCTCCGGGCACATCCAGAAATTTCTGGCCTTCAACTGAATAGTCGGGTTGATACAGTTGCATTGTATGCAGATGACTTGATGCTTTTCCTTAAAGATTATACGGTTTCCATGCCGATGGTACTTCAAGTGATAGAAACATTTGGGAAATACTCTGGTCTTACTATTAATTGGGCCAAGTCTTCCATCCTTCCTCTTAAGGGTCAGCCCCCTATCATACCCCATATTCCACTTCCATTACAGTGGGTTACCTCGTTTAAATATTTGGGTGTGTGGGTGTCTAGTAATATGCAGGAATTCGTCTCACTGAATGTAATGCCCCTCTTCGCATATTTAAAAGATAAGATTAGGATGTGGTCTAAACTTCCTCTGACATTAACTGGAAGAGCTAATTTAATAAAAATGATAGTGCAACCGAAATTTCTATATATATTTCAACAGGCCCCAATATATCTCTCAAATTCTATTTTTAAGAAACTTAACAGTATGGTCTCTTCCTTGATTTGGAGGAATAAGAGGCCTCGCATAAAATTAGATGTACTTACCAGACCTAAGGCATCAGGTGGTCTAGCACTTCCAAATTTTAGACTATATTATTATGCGGCTCAGTTATCTCATTTGAGACTATGGCTTCAGGAATGTCCCTCAGATTCCCTACCGAGCTTACTGGTTTATGAAATGAAACATGGGCTTTCACCCGTCCAGGCATTGGCCCTTATTCTGGTTGGTGCGGCCAGAGCCGCACACGGTGCTCCGGCCGCACAAACCAATCCCCGCCCACGAGACGGATCGCCACGGCCGTCCGTACACGGACGGCTGGCGATCCGCATAAAAATGGTGGGGCGTACGCCTCCACCATGGTGGGAGCTGCCCCCTGCATTCGATGGTCGTCGACCATCGAAGGCAGGGCCGCACGCCACAGCAGCTCCCGCAAGCTGAGACCACATGGACAATCGTCCGTGTGATAGCTTGTATGGGGGCTGAGAGCTGACATCCGGCGACGTCAGCTTTCCGCCCCCATCAGTGGCGTCATACCCTCATTACCATGCATACGCCCCGCGTTTGCATGGGAACGCCCATGAAACGCGGGGCGTATACATAGGGAAATGAGGGTATGAAGCCCCTCACGCCCCTATACGCCCCCTTTGCGGCGGACGAAATACGTCTGCGGCGAATGGGGCTGCACATGCGCAGATTGACCTCTGCGCATGTGCAGACTAAAAACATCGGCGGTACGGCCGCACGCGGGCCGTACCGCACGATGCAGAATAAGGGCCATTGTTTGGTGACATCTTTTCACATAAGAAGATACCACTTGTTATTCAGGCTCAAAAAATATGGAGAGAGATACATGTTTTAATGAAGTTTCAGGATGTTAACCCAGACACTCCTTTATGGAATTTTATAAATTATACAAAGCTTTCCTCCCTTGACCCTAAAGTAGTGCGGGGTGAAAGGGAAGTAATATCTGTGGGTCAGCTATATCAGGATGGAGTCTTAAAATCTTTTAATCAGCTTAAAGATGAGTCTAATTTTACATCTATGTACTTCTTCAGATATTTGCAACTTCGTCACGCATTGTCTTTGCAGTTTCCTCAGGGCCCTCCTCATATTCGACCCTCTCCTCTAAAAGCATTCCTGTTAAAATTGGGCTATAAACATGCACTCTCATGTTTATATAATTTTCTTCAATCATATCATCATACTAATAATTTACCAAATCTGCAGCAGAAATGGGAATTAGAGGTGGGTAGGCTGTCTGAGGTTGAATGGAATGAGGCACTTGTATGTCCTCGTAATTCCACTGCTTCAATTAGATTTCAACAAATTCAATTGTTTATTTTACACAGAACCTACCTGACTCCGGTTAGATTAGTACAATTTGGTAGAAGAACTTCTGCTATATGTCCCAAATGTAAATGTAACATAGGAACATTTTGGCATCTATTATGGGATTGTCCGGTGGTTAAACTATTTTGGACTAAAGTGCTTCAAGCTATATCTGTAACAGGAATTCCCTTAAATAACTTAACACCAAGATTTTGCTGCCTTGGGGTATCTGATAATGATGTCCTGGATAAACATTCTAGACAATATATAATTAATTTGTGTACATTGGCTAAGGTTTGCATAGCTAGACTCTGGATGGATTCATCAGGGCCAGATTTTAAGGCCTGGATTTCCTTGGTCAATGTAACAGTGCTACATGAGAAATATTTATATATTAATCGTAAGGCTGAATTTAAATATTATCGTATTTGGTCCCGATGGCTTTCATCAAAATATTCATCACTTAAGATATAATTTAATTAATAGTAGATCAATTTTTAATTCATGTTAATTTGGAAAAGACATATGTTCGATTGAAAAGAAATTGATACTGTAAATTATTTATTAATATTGTATTGATGTGTTTTTTTTTTCTTTATATAATTTAATGAATTATTTATTTATTTATTTTTATTTATTTATTTATTTATTTATTATTTTTTCTACTTCATCTTCTCAAAATTTCAGCCGATAAATTTGGCTGTTTGTTATGTTAATCTGTGTATCAGAAAATTTAATAAAAATCACTCAATTTAAAAAAAAAAAAAACAAATTGCATAGTTCCACACAGGTGTCACCAATCCTATATTAAGAGGGAAGTGCAGGTAGAGAGCATTTTGTCCCACCCGAAATGGGTCATATTGCATGGAGGAATGCACAATCTAGTGGCTGGAAGTGCGGGTTCCCCGCTGAACGATTGCTTTTTTTTTTTATAAAGTGGCGATTATTCACTAGGCAAAACCATGCACCACCTGCCATTTAGACATCATTACATCCAGCCAAATGTTTTAGTTACTGGTTCTGGGATGTTGGTAATGAGAATAAAGGGGGGTATTCAATCACCGACGACCATCTCCCGATAGGGGAGATGGGCGCCGGGCCCTATTTTATCCTGTCTTCCTTGACAGCATTGAACAGGGGAGCTCGGCAGAACGAGCCGACTTCACAAACAGTCATCTGGGAAGTGTTGAGCTTTCGGCTGCAGCTAGCCTCTTCCCGGCCGCAGCTCGTGGCCACATCCCCTTCTCGCCCCGCTGCAGGCAGGATATTGAATCCCGCCTAAGATCGGTCGAGCAGATCGAGAATGGAACAGGGTCACGTCAGTAAGATAAACCATATGATGATACTAAATAGTAAGTGCGGTGTGTACAGTTACTAATACAATCATAGATTAAGGGGTACATTTAATAAATCTTCTAAAAATAAGAGGTAATATTACCAATAGCTGAATAGATTACGTCTATCATTTCTCTATTACATCCTAAAAAAGAATAAACAGAATTTGAATGGTTGCTATGGGCAACATGACCTCTTTTCACTTTTAGAATCTTTAGTAAATGTACCCCTTAAGGTGAATACACACTAGATCAGGGGTGGCCAACCAGTCCGAGGCAAAGGGCGGGATGTACTAAAGGGAAAATGCGGTAAAACAGGGGTTTTACCGCATTTTCCTATGTACCAATACCCGTCCGCCCCGTTTCCGCATGGCAGGGTATTGCCACCCTCTGGAAGCCTATGGGCCGTCTGCCGTCCGCATGTCCCCCCCCTTCTGATCTCCTCCTCCCCCCTGCAGGTGTCACAGCTGGCAGGACATCCAGCTGCAGGGGGAGGAGGAGACGCAGGGGGACACTGCCAGCCGCCGGGATGTGACGGAGACCCCCGCAGACCACATCACAGGTATCGCGGGGGTCTCCGTCACCGCAACCCCATGCTAGCCGCATATGTTAGTACATATGCGGCAGCATCGCTGCGGCTGGCATTAATACATCCCGCCCAAAGAGCCTAAAAATATCTGTAGTCAAGCTAAAGAGCCGATATGATGCGCAGCCTCAAAAATGGGGCGTGGCCTAGCTGGTACAAGGCTGTGACCTATTTTTCTGCAAGCACCATTATATACTGTACTGTGCAGCAGCGCTGTTCAGTTCCTATCAGCGTTGGTGGGTGGGTGACTCTGTGGCAGCGCTTCTGTGGCAGGCAGTGAGTGAAAACGTTGCTGCTCTTCCACACATTGATGCCGGAGGTCATCACCTTACAGGTATAATTCCCAGAATTAATGTTTGGTGATGATACACTGCGCTCACCTTGTGTATGTTCCCTTCTCAGGTGCTGCTCACTCTTAAGGGTATCCCAGTCCCTTTTTGGTTTAAATAGTACATAGTGGGTGGAGCGAGCGCTGCCTTGTGTTGAATGTGCGTGAAATAATGTGTAAGAAATGAGACAAGAAAAGCGAAGTAAATGTTACAAAGCTAATTTATTAAGGAATGCAAGGTGTGACTAAAGAACGCTCGCCACCGAGCCCGAAGCGTGGCGAGCGGATGCGGAATACTTTTAAACGAATACTTTTTAACGAATCCGCGTCCCCTCGCGGGGCTCGCTTCGCTCGCCACGCTTCGGGCTCGGTGGCTCGCTACGCTCGCCACAGGTTTATATCCAACTCCATGCGTAGTTGGATAGTGGGGTAATGAAAAGGACCCTTTTTCCCACAGAATCCTATGGAAAATCGGGTCCATCGCATCGCATGCGATTTGGTCGGATGCGATGCGATAATCGGGCGTCCAGATACTACATAAGTACCAAACTTTCTTTAGAATCTTTGTTCATAGACTACCAACTGTACCTGTCTCTTTTGATCACAATTACGTTTCTTTGTTATTGAATTGCTGCATTGTTTTTCATAGCGGTGATCCACAAACCTCTTTGTGGATAAATAAAACCTTTGATCACCGTCCTAACGTGTGGTGACCATTCTGTGGGGTTGTTTGGGGTATTGTTTCCCTGGGGTGCCTTTGTCCCTCCGCCCTCTGAATTGCAGGCGAGTAAAGCAGGCAGGTCGCAGCCAAGCAGTGCCGAAAGGAGAAGAGGAACACCAGGTAACGGGCACACACCTGCACGCAGTCTGACAACATCACAGGTGTAGTGAGCTGTTTGATTAGGGAAGACAGGGAGACACTGGGAATGGGATTGGGGGTCAATGAGAGTATGGACAATGAGCTGGAGAAGGAGCAGAGCATGGGAAGACAGACCTGTTCCTGTTTGTTGCCTGGTCCAGCACATTTGTCTCACAGCTTCCTATTCCCTGCTGCATTCCCTCTGCACTGCCAGTGCTGTGCTGCTTCTCCTCAGAGGATCAGGCCCTCCAACTGGCAGCTACTTTTTCAGATTATTCAGGACCTGGCTCCCAGCACGTGCATGGCAGCTCCGCCCCCTCCCCCCTCCCCCTCTACCCAGCTCCCAGCAGCTCCTTCTACTCTCCACATACCTGCCAACAGCAGCAGCTTTGTCCCCCTCTATACGGCTCCTGGCGATGGCAGCATCCATCCCTCCTTCACCTGGCTCTCGGAAGCTCTGTATGCTCCCCTCCAGTGGCTTTGTCCCCACTCATCGAGGCATCTCCTTCCCTGTTCCACTCCACAGCTCCATCCTCCAACCTGCAGCCCACTGCTGTTAATGTGGGTGACAGTGACCCGCAGCCATGGCTGATGGCTGTATAGTAAAGGGGGTTGCTGGCGGCCGTGCAGGCTGCGGGGATAGAATGGCCTAGGCTATACCTTCTGTCAGAGCGGCCAGGTCTGGGACAGTGGCCCCATAGCACCCCCCTGATGGCGGCCCTGGTCCCTAGTTCTAAAGCCCCCCATACACTAGGGTGACGTTAATGAGCAAAGAAGTCCCCCGCAATCCCCCCTTGAGCTGCCTGGGACCCTCCTGGAGAGCAGGCTCTGCTGCGATATATCGTATGCAGTCCTTTCGCATAAGAAAGATAGCATGCGATCCCAGCCAAGCCTGTCGAACAAATCACTTCTGCAGCCTCTGGTGCAATGCGCACAGGTCCGCTCATCACATCGGACCTGCTGTCAATCACATGCGATTTGGATGGTTTTCACTGCTTTTCACTGTAATTACATGAAAAGAGCCTGAATCGTGTATGGCCAGCTTTAGACTGCTGATAATACTGCGTCACATGGAATAGTAACTTTATTTTACCAAACTACTTTAATATTAGTTACTTAACTTGTATTTTAGAAAACAAAAAGAGAACAGAATACTTTTTAGACACTTGTGGAAATATAGTGATAGAAAATAAATAAATTAAAGTAACTTTTTTATTATCATTTTGACAATAGTTTAAATGCTACATAAAATCAATTCTTCATTTTCCAATTTACAAATTAATAAATACAGTATAAACAGTGAACACACGTGGTTTTCAAACATATATAAATATATTTACACAAGGCAACAAATTTTGAGTCCCGCCTGCGGGACTTGTAGTTCGTGTAGATAGGCAGGTGGCTAATGCAGCAATTCTTTCCATGTTACTATAGCACATCTTGCTCCATGTTCTTAGCACGCTCAAACAACTCCATAATTATAGCAGCTGGCACACAACCTTCCCGCAGTATACTGATTGTCCCTGGAAAAGAAAAAGTATGACGATGAGTGTGGTGATGTTCAAATCTATGTTATCAGACAGACTGAGATTTGGAACAGCTTTTTGTATCCATTCCATAGGGTAGATAATATGCATTTAATTAATTGAGGTTCTATAGCTGGTCTGATCATACACATGGGCCCTTATTCAGATCTGATTGCAGGACAGATTTGTTCTCAAAATGGGCAAAACCATGTGCACTGCAGGTGGGGCAGATATAACATGTGTAGAGAGAGTTATATTTGGGTGGGGTGTGTTGAAACTGAAATGCAGTGTAAAAATAATGCAGCCATTATTTACCCTGCACAGAAAAAAAATAACTTGCACAAATCTAACTCTCTCAATATATGTTACATCTGCCCCACCTGCAGTGCATATGGTTTGGCCCATTTTGAGAACAAATTTGTACTGCCATCAGATCTGAATAAGGGCCATGGTGCGATTCATGGTCACTTTTGTTTTGATTTGTTTTGTTTTTTCAGCCACACTCGATCCCGATGTGAGCTCCTGTTCAGTCTATATCAAGTAGAAAATAGACTGTGCAGGCAAGACTATGTAGTACAGATGTAGTACAGATTTGTACTATAAAGTTCAAATCGAATGTGTACAATGTCACGATCCAATCAGGATTGAATTGAAAAGGAATCGCACCGTGTGTATACTCTAACAGTGACAGGTTTTCAGAAAGTGTTTAAGATATTTAAGGGCTGTGGAATAAGTATTTACCTTCATCTATTTTGGTGCAGATCACTACAGTTGAACCCACAAGCTCATTGGAATAACCATCGCACAGAATCGCATCCAATTTGTGGTTCAGACGTCTGTAAAAAATGATTTTCATAGTGTTATGAATGAACTGTAATGAGAAATGACTGTACAGTGCATTACACATTATAAAATACATAGCACATTTATAATATACAAAGGTTCTACCAAAGCATATTATTAAAAGGAATACTAAAAAGACAGATGTTTACTTTTTTATTTGTTAGTTTTGCCTTAAAACTGATTGCTGATCATCCATTCTTGCCAGTCTGTTTGCAGGCTATTACATTTACCCCAAACGGCTAGAGCGGGGCATTTCTGTATTGATTGTCATTAAAATATTAGAGACCTTTATGCTACAGTCATTTTTAGTTGATTTTGTAAAATTCAATAAAATAAACATGTTTAATAAAATGTTGGATTACAATCACTTTAAAACATGGTATCTTGATAATACAACAAATTGAATGGAAACACCAAGACTGTTTATGGAGCAGTACTTAGTACCAAATAAGTCAGCTCTGGAGAGCGCTGTGTGGAGATGGTGATACTGGGCTAGATTCTCTAGGCTTCAAAAGTGATAAAATAGAGAGTGATAAACAGCCAGCCAATCAGCTCGTACCTGACATTTTTCAAACACAGTCTGTGACATGGCAGGCAGGAGCTGATTGGCTGGCTGTTTATCACTCTTCATTTTATTACTTTTGAAGCTTAGAGAATCTGGCCCAGTGTCAGTGACTAAGATGATGACAGGCTGAGAGTAATAAAAAGTGAGACATTAAAGAGAAGTAAAAATTACACTATGTAAGAAATTGTGACAGGAGGCAATTACTAGAAAGATCTGGTCAGAGCCAGATTGTTGCCAAGATGATTAATGATTATTTATTCTTCATAATAATTTTATTTTTGTTATAACAGGCTAGTTCAGGCATGTCCAAACTATGGCCCTCCAGCTGTTGTGAAACTACCCATCCCAGCATGCCTTGCCATAGTTTTAGCATTCCCTAATAGCAAAGTCGTGGCAAGGCATGATGGGACTTGTAGTTTCACAACCGCTGGAGGACTATAGTTACACATGCCTGGGCTAGTTCAGTTTGAGATACTGTACATCACTTACGTTATCACATGGTCATGGTGAGTACTATCGCTTTCTCCACTTGGATTGGCAGAGGTGATTGCTAAAGGTCCTGTCATGTCAGTAAGATGGGCTGTGACTGAGTGATCAGGAACTCTGATCATAATGGAGTCTTTGGTTCCAACATAATCATAGGCAGGCCCCACACCTAGAAAACACAGAAAGTATGGTAAAGACACTATTAAGATTCCACCATTAAATTAATATGAATCACAGACTTGGAGGTACATTTACAGCACTAAAGGGCGATTTTGGGCGATTTTGTTTTCTTATTGTTTACTTATTTAATTCCCCCCCCCCCCCCCCCCAGAGCTAAAATATACTTTTACTGACAGATAACATGTTATATTCTTTTTTAACCCCTTCCTGACAGAGCCAGTTTTTGCGTTCCTGACAGAGCCCTTTTTTTCAAATCTGACATGTCTCACTTAAGTGGGGATAACTTTTTTTTGCTTTTACTTATCCCAGTGATTTTGAGATTGTTTTTTCGTGACACATTGTACTTCAAATTAGTGGTAAATTTGGGTCGATACAGTCTGTGTTTTTTTGTGAAAAATACCAAAATATCGTGAAAAAATGGAAAATTTAGCGATTTGCAAAATGTTAAATTTTCTGCTTGTGAGACAAATAATCTTACCACTCAAAATAGTGAATAACTAACATAGACCATATGTCTACTTTATGTTGACATCATTATTTCAACTTCCTTTTAATTTTTTGGGACACTAGGAGGCTTACAATATGAATAGCAAATTCTCAAATTTTCAAGAAAATTTCAAACACTGATTTTTTTAGGGACCAGTTCAGTTCTGATGTGACTTTGAGGGACTTGTATGTGAGACACCCCCATAAATGATGCCATTTCAAAAACTGCACCCCTCACAGTATTCAAAACAGCATTTTGGAAGTTTGTTAACCCTTTAGGTGTTTCACAGGAATTAAAACAAAGTGTAGGTGAAATTTCAAAATTTCTTTTTTTTTGCAGATTTGCAATTTTAATACATTTTTCTAAGGAACACAGTACATTTTACTAGAGAAATGTGACTGAAAATTGATTCCCCCAATTCTTTTGTTTACATAAATATCCTATATGTGGCCCTAGTGTGCACGGTGACCAAACCACAGGCTTCATAATAGAAGGAGCACCTACTTGATTTTGGAGCCTCCTTTTTATGAGATTATTTTTTAGGCACCATGTAGGTTTCTAGGCACCATAAGATGCTAAAAGTTAGGAACCCCCCCACAAGTGACCCCATTTTGCAAACTACACCCCTCAGGGAATTCATCTAGGGGTATAGTGTACATTTCAAACCCCCAGGGGTTTCACCAATTGTGGTACAACTGGGCAGTGAAAATGAAAAATTATTTTTTTTACACAAAAATACAGTTCTGGCTCCAAATTTGTCATTTTCAGAAGGTATGAAGGAGACAAAGCACCCCAAAATCTGTGCCCCAATTTCTCCCGAGTACGGCAATGCCTCACATGTGACCAAAAAATACCAGTTGGGTGCATGGCAGGACTCAGAAGGGAAGGAGTGATTTTTGGATTTTGCAGCTCAGATTCTGGTGGAATTTTGGTGGGTGCTATGTCGCATTAGCAAGACCCCCAAAGCACCAATACAGTGGAACCCCCCCACAAGTCACCCCATTTTGAAAACTACACCCCTCAGGGAATTCATCTAGGGGTATAGTGTACATTTCAAACCCCCAGGGGTTTCACCAATTTTGATACAAGTGGGCAGTGAAAATGAAAAATTACATTTTTTTACACAAAAATGCAGTTCTGGCTCAAAATTTTTCATTTTCAGAAGGTATGAAGGAGAAAAAGCACCCCAAAATCTGTGCCCCAATTTCTCCCGAGTACGGCAATGCCTCACATGTGACCAAAAAATACCAGTTGGGTGCATGGCAGGACTCAGAAGGGAAGGAGTGATTTTTGGATTTTGCAGCACAGATTCTGGTGGAATGAATGGTGGGTGCTATGTTGCACCAATACAGTGGAACCCCCCCACAAGTCACCCCATTTTGCAAAGTACACCCCTCAGGGAATTCATCTAGGGGTATAGTGTACATTTCAAACCCCCAGGGGTTTCACCAATTTTGATACAAGTGGGCAGTGAAAATGAAAAATTACATTTTTTTACACAAAAATGCAGTTCTGGCTCAAAATTTTTCATTTTCAGAAGGTATGAAGGAGAAAAAGCACCCCAAAATATGTGCCCCAATTTCTCCCGAGTACGGAAATGCCTCACATGTGACCAAAAAATACCAGTTGGGTGCATGGCAGGACTCAGAACGGAAGGAGTGATTTTTGGATTTTGCGGCTCAGATTCTGGTGGAATTTTGGTGGGTGCTATGTCGCATTAGCAAGACCCCCCAAGCACCAATACAGTGGAACCCCCCCACAAGTCACCCCATTTTGAAAACTACACCCCTCAGGGAATTAATCTAGGGGTATAGTGTACATTTCAAACCCCCAGGGGTTTCACCAATTTTGATACAACTGGGCAGTGAAAATGAAAAATTACATTTTTTACACAAAAATGCAGTTCTGGCTCGAAATTTTTCATTTTCAGAAGGTATGAAGGAGAAAAAGCACCCCAAAATCTGTGCCCCAATTTCTCCCGAGTACGGCAATGCCTCACATGTGACCAAAAAATACCAGTTGGGTGCATGGCAGGACTCAGAAGGGAAGGAGTGATTTTTGGATTTTGCAGCACAGATTCTGGTGGAATGAATGGTGGGTGCTATGTTGCACCAATACAGTGGAACCCCCCCACAAGTCACCCCATTTTGCAAAGTACACCCCTCAGGGAATTCATCTAGGGGTATAGTGTACATTTCAAACCCCCAGGGGTTTCACCAATTTTGATACAAGTGGGCAGTGAAAATGAAAAATTACATTTTTTACACAAAAATGCAGTTCTGGCTCGAAATTTTTCATTTTCAGAAGGTATGAAGGAGAAAAAGCACCCCAAAATCTGTGCCCCAATTTCTCCCGAGTACGGCAATGCCTCACATGTGACCAAAAAATACCAGTTGGGTGCATGGCAGGACTCAGAACGGAAGGAGTGATTTTTGGATTTTGCAGCTCAGATTCTGGTGGAATTTTGGTGGGTGCTATGTCGCATTAGCAAGACCCCCCAAGCACCAATACAGTGGAACCCCCCCACAAGTCACCCCATTTTGAAAACTACACCCCTCAGGGAATTCATCTAGGGGTATAGTGTACATTTCAAACCCCCAGGGGTTTCACCAATTTTGATACAAGTGGGCAGTGAAAATGAAAAATTACATTTTTTTACACAAAAATGCAGTTCTGGCTCAAAATTTTTCATTTTCAGAAGGTATGAAGGAGAAAAAGCACCCCAAAATCTGTGCCCCAATTTCTCCCGAGTACGGAAATGCCTCACATGTGACCAAAAAATACCAGTTGGGTGCATGGCAGGACTCAGAACGGAAGGAGTGATTTTTGGATTTTGCAGCACAGATTTTGGTGGAATGAATGGTGGGTGCTATGTTGCACCAATACAGTGGAACCCCCCCACAAGTCACCCCATTTTGCAAAGTACACCCCTCAGGGAATTCATCTAGGGGTATAGTGTACATTTCAAACCCCCAGGGGTTTCACCAATTTTGATACAAGTGGGCAGTGAAAATGAAAAATTACATTTTTTTACACAAAAATGCAGTTCTGGCTCAAAAATTTTCATTTTCAGAAGGTATGAAGGAGACAAAGCACCCCAAAATCTGTGCCCCAATTTCTCCCGAGTACGGCAATGCCTCACATGTGACCAAAAAATACCAGTTGGGTGCATGGCAGGACTCAAAAGGGAAAGAGTGATTTTTGGATTTTGCAGCTCAGATTCTGGTGGAATTTTGGTGGGTGCTATGTCGCATTAGCAAGACCCCCCAAGCACCAATACAGTGGAACCCCCCCACAAGTGACCCCATTTTGCAAACTACACCCCTCAGGGAATTCATCTAGGGGTATAGTGTACATTTAAAACCCCCAGGGGTTTCACCAATTTTGATACAAGTGGGCAGTGAACATGAAAAATTACATTTTTTACACAAAAATGCAGTTCTGGCTCAAAATTTTTCATTTTCAGAAGGTATGAAGGAGAAAAAGCACCCCAAAATCTGTGCCCCAATTTCTCCCGAGTACGGCAATGCCTCACATGTGACCAAAAAATACCAGTTGGGTGCATGGCAGGACTCAGAAGGGAAGGAGTGATTTTTGGATTTTGCAGCACAGATTCTGGTGGAATGAATGGTGGGTGCTATGTTGCACCAATACAGTGGAACCCCCCCACAAGTCACCCCATTTTGCAAACTACACCCCTCAGGGAATTCATCTAGGGGTATAGTGTACATTTCAAACCCCCAGGGGTTTCACCAATTTTGATACAAGTGGGCAGTGAAAATGAAAAATTACATTTTTTTACACAAAAATGCAGTTCTGGCTCAAAATTTTTCATTTTCAGAAGGAATGAAGGAGACAAAGCACCCCAAAATCTGTGCCCCAATTTCTCCCGAGTACGGCAATGCCTCATGTGTGACCAAAAAGTGGCAGGACTCAGAAGGGAAGGAGTGATATTTGGATTTTGCAGCACAAATTCTGGTGGAATGATGGTGGGTGCTATGTCGCATTAGCAAGACCCCCAAAGCACCAATACAGTGGAACCCCCCCACAAGTGACCCCATTTTGCAAACTACACCCCTCAGGGAATTCATCTAGGGGTATAGTGTACATTTCAAACCCCCAGGGGTTTCACCAATTTTGATAAAACTGGGCAGTGAACATGAAAAATTACATTTTTTTACACAAAAATGCAGTTCTGGCTCAAAATTTTTCATTTTCACAAGGAATGAAGGAGACAAAGCACCCCAAAATCTGTGCCCCAATTTCTCCCGAGTACGGCAATGCCTCACATGTGACCAAAAAATACCAGTTGGGTGCATGGCAGGACTCAGAAGGGAAGGAGTGATTTTTGGATTTTGCGGCTCAGATTCTGGTGGAATGAATGGTGGGTGCTATGTGGCATTAGCAAGACCCCCGAAGCACGGTGAAATTATGAACCTAATATTCCATAGATGTGTGGTATATTTTAAAACACTCCTTTATACATAGGCCGGGTTTGTCGGGGCAAGTGTCACACTGGAAAATAGTTTGCTTTCTTATTCCCTTTTTATAGCAAACTTTGCACCTTTTTTGTGTCCTGCCCTTTTTTCCAGTGGAGGGGATTTCATCAGGAAAATGCTGCCCTGGTACAATACGGGGGCCAGTACTAGAAGTACTGGGGCCCTCTGCCTGCTGGTTCCCAAATATTAGGCCCTTTATGACTTCCTCTTGAAAGTGCATAAATGTCCCCCTCTGGCCGGTAGAACGGAATAGCACGTAAGCGTTATACAGTGCCATCTGGATGATATACACGGCCACCTTCTTGTACCAGATTTTTGTTTTCCGCAGGGCACTGTACGGCTTCAGTACCTGATCTGAAAGATCCACTCCGCCCATGTACCTATTGTAATCCAGGATACAATTAGGTTTGGAGGTGTGGGTACTGGTACCTCGTACAGGGACGGAGGTGGTACTGTCTCCGTGAATTGTTGTCAGTATAAGGACATCCCTCTTGTCCTTATATTTGACCAACAACATATTTTCGTTGCATATTCCCCTGCTTTCACCCCTTCTCATTACTTGGGCAATGTGCGTTTTTGGGAGGCCTCTTTGGTTCTTGCGCACAGTACCGCAAGCTGCTGTACCTCTTGAACCAAGGGCCTTAAACAGGGGGATGCTAGTGTAAAAGTTATCCACATAGAGGTGATAACCTTTATCCAGGAAGGGGTGCACTAAATCCCAGACAATTTTCCCACTAACACCTACGAGGGAGGGGGGGCATTCTGGCGGTTGAATTCTTGAATCCTTCCCTTCATAAACCCTAAACCTGTGGGTGTACCCTGAGGTGCTTTCACACAGTTTATACATTTTTATGCCATACCTTGCCCTCTTACTGGGAAGGTACTGGCGGAATTTAACCCTTCCTTTAAAATGTATAAGGGACTCGTCGATACAAATAAATTTTTCAGGGATGTACACCTCTTCAAATTTGGCACTGAAATGATCAATGACCGGCCTGACTTTGAATAGCCGGTCAAAGGTGGGATCATCTCTGGGTGGGCACTGTGCATTATCGGTGTAATGTATAAATTTAAGAATTGTCTCAAATCGAGTCCGGGGCATGGCCATACGGTAAAATGGAGTACTGTACAGAACATCTGTACTCCAATATTGCCTAATTTCTGGCTTTTTTACTATGCCCATATGAAACACCAGACCCCAAAACGTCATCATCTCTACTGCATCTACAGGGGTCCACCTAGCAAATGATGACGTGGGGTTTTGAGCAATAAACTGCTGGGCATATAAATTAGTTTGGTCCACCATTAAATTTATAAAATCATCAGAGAAAAATAATTTGAAAAAGTCAATTTCTCTGAGACCTGTGGAATCAAATTGGATTCCTGGCATGGCCAAAAACTCAGGAACCTGGGGCTCAAAATTGTCTGGTGGTGGGGTCCATACTAGATCAATTATTGGGGGGGGAATCTCAGCTGATCTACGGGGGCGTCTTTGAGGGGGTCCCTCATCACCAGAGGAGGAAGAGGAGCTTAAGACGAATCCTTCAAATTCCCCGCTTGCATCACTGCCTGTGTCAGAGTCAGAGGCAAGCATGGCATATGCCTCCTCCACTGAATACATTCTCCTGGATGACTGGGAGGACATTTGGGAGGACATTTGGGAGGACATTTGGGATGCCATTTTTATTTTTGTGTTACTGGTAGTGAAATGTTTCAACACGTGTATAGTGTAGGGGGGGGTACAAACTTTATTTCAATCCGGGGGGTATGTAGTGTGTATGTGGTGCAGAAAAAAAAAAATACTTTATACCAATAAAAAAAAAAAAAATGAAGGGGTTAAAAATAAAAAATTGAAGGGGTTAAAAAAAAAAAAAAAAGGTCCTGCGCCAAAAATTGAGCACAGATGTTGGTCAGTAACGTCTGTCACTGAACAGCGCTCAAAGGCAACAGGAATCTGATCAAAAAAAAAAAAAAAATTGATCAACCCTGTGCCGAAAAAGCTGATCAGTGATGTACGTCACTGATCGGCGCACAGTGGCCACAGGACACCCACAAAATCAGTGTGTGTAAAAAAAAAATTAAAAAAAGACCCCACAGCACTCACAAAAAAAAAAAAAGGTGATCAGTGATGCGACACTGATTACCAGTGAGGGACAGCAGGTGCACAACCTTTGGTGCAACTGACAGTGCAACTGGCAGCAACTGACAGGTATATATATAAAAAAAAACCTCTGCGCCCCCAAAAAGTTGCTGATCAGCACAGATATACTGATCAGCACAAAAGGGGGGGTAGCAGACACAAAATATACACTCTCTATCACTCTCTGTCACTATCTCTCTCTATCTCTCTATCTCTCACTATCTCTCACTATCTATCACTCTAGGACACTGCAGCAGCAGCACTGACAGTTATATGTATAAAAAAAAACTGCACCCCCAAAAAGGGGGGGTAGCAGACACAAAATATACACTCTCTATCACTCTCTGTCACTATCTCTCTCTATCTCTCACTATCTATCACTATCTATCACTCTATGACACTGCAGCAGCAGCACTGACAGTTATATATATAAAATAAAACCCCTGCACCCCCAAAAAGGGGGGGTAGCAGACACAAATCTCTCTATCTCTCTACCTCTCACTATCTATCACTATCTATCACTATCTATCACTGTATGACACTGCAGCAGCAGCACTGACAGTTATATATATATAGAAAACCCCTGCACCCCCAAAAAGGGGGGGTAGCAGACACAAAATATAGCTCTCTCTGTCACTATCTCTCTATCTCTCTCTATCTCTCTCTATCTCTCTCTCTATCTCTCTATCTCTCTATCACACTGCAGCAGCAGCAGGAAGTCTCAGGAAGTCAGATCCAGGAAGCGTCCAGCACGCTACAAGCAGTGATAAGGTGATCAGGTAAGGTATTTGCAAGGATCAGGTAAGTATTAGCAAGGATCAGGTCGGTATTCACGGCAGGCAGGCACGGTGACCGTTCTGCACGCTATTCCAGACCGGAATGGCGTCTGCAGCGCAGTCACCGTCAGTTTAAATGTCGCGCCTTGGCTGTGATTGGTCCGTGGGTCCCACGGACCAATCACAGACTTGGGGAAAGGTGGGGTGAGGGTGGGGTGAGGTGTCATCGTCACCGATGACCCCCTCATGCCCCCTGACGCCCGGCGGTGATTGACACCTGTGTTACCGAGCGTCCGATTCGCTGGTAACACAGGAAAACGCTGTGAATGGCTGTTCACACTGAACAGCCAATCACAGCGATCGCCGACGGGGGGGTGACATCGCAGCCCCCCCTGGGCATGCAGGGACATGTCTGCTGTCAGGGACAGCAGACATCGTCCCTCTGTCACTGCGTCTCGAGACGCAGTGACAGTTTAAACTCATGACGTACATTTATGCCATGTGTCGGGAAGTACCTCCCGGCCATGACGTAAATGTACGTCAAATGTCGGGAAGGGGTTAAATGTTAGTTAATTGTGTTCTAGCCCTGGAAGCTCAACATCGATTATGATCGATTTTAAATCGGTCAACATCGACCAAAAATCCTCCAACACCAACCAAAATTGACCTCAAGTAAATATATCCCTTTATGTGTAACAATTGTTCCGTTTAAGTTACTGACTACATTAGCAAAGTGCCTACCATCAAACTCATCTCAGCAGTGAAATATCACTGTTAAAATACTGGGAAAGTATATTTTGTCTCTGCTCTCACAAGATGGGACAACTAGCATTTTAAGGATTGTTCAATCATTCATTCATTTGAATAAGGCAGTATTCGAATAAATGCATAGGTAATGTGGCAGAAGAAAGGGCAGGGCAAAACAACAAAAACATATCTGGAAAAGAGATGGGACTATAATAAGAAGCACAGAATTTGGGTACCAGGCTTATAATTGTACTATTTGTAATGACAATGAAGTGACTCATAACCGTGTTGTTAATTCTTTCATCGGTAAGTAAGTTGCTATATGTGCCTATATTGTCCTGTATGTGGGGCAATGGCTCATTTTTTGTGTGTATTACTTCTGACAGGACAATTAACCTCTGTTTATTATGTTCAAGTGTTTGCTAGGTGCCTCTAACTGCAGCAACGTGTGCAATTGCATGGACATTATATTGGAATTATGTTTGTATGCTTTTGCAGTGTACTACCTACATGACCTACCCAATCGTTTCAGCCATTCACCCTTCTTCACAATGCAGCTTATTCCGCCGGGATAGACAGATTCCATGAACCTCCACAAGACAGGACTGAATGGAGGATTTAACACCCGCAGCTGCTCCAAGTTAGATATACAGATGCAGATGGGTTTCTCTGAAGGTCGTTCCTGCAGCACAATGGGAGAAGTAATAACATTATAAATGCAGTACATATTTTATTTATACTAACTCCTTGTACAATTCAAGAAATATTAACAACTGAAACATAATAACCACAAATTATATATTGGCATTTCACATCATGTTCCTTATGACGTACCATTTATTTTCTACGGTAATAGAGCAAACCAAAATTTTAGCATTTGCCTGAGATAAAATGTTCCAAGAGTGAACTTAACACTCCTCACTGGCCCCTGCTAGTACAATGAAGATAATCTGCCCACTGTTCGCTAGCATGTAAAAAATACTTTACAGTTACAACAAATTGTGTCAGAACTTCCATTAAATTGCAAAAATGTAGGCACAATGCCTCGTTTCAGAGGTGTCACGCTCAGGGGCAGATTTAGGGATGAGGGCGCCCCTAGGCACAACAATAATGTTTGCACCCCTCCCCCGCCTAATTGCATTATTTTTATTGATTACTTATAAGCCCTCATTTGATAATAGCCAATATAATGGATTTAAGATGGAAAATTGTACAGTACAGTGAGTCTTTTGCAGTTATTGGTACATTTTGGGCTGACAGTACTATCAGAGGCATCCAAGTGCCGCCCCCAAACATGTGCCGCCCCTAGGCACGTGCCTCACGTGCCTAATGGGAAATTCAGCTCTGGTCACGCTGTCATGTGGCAAAATTGTGAATGGTCCCTTGTCACAGCTCTGATTATTAGGGGGACATTTTCCAATTCCTGCGTGACCCATATAAATATACTATAGAAAATGTTAGTCTCACCTTTATAGTATAAATCCTCTTGATGGCTTCTGGGTGTTTGCAAGAAACAGCCAGTGCATATACTGTGTCTGTTGGAATTCCGCACACACCTCCACTCTCCAGTATGTTCGCTATCGTTCTCAAACCGCTTGTACGATGAGACTGAGGAAGCAGACATGAGCTGGAGACTTCTTTCTTCTCTGGCTCCACTTTCTATGGTAAAATTGATCACAAATTATATTTATGATGATAGTGTCTGAACAGATAATGCTGAGCAGCCTATTTATGTGTACTGTTTCTTATTACACTGCATGTGACATGAGTACATTAACTGTGTTGTGACTACTGAAAATGTCTGTGGTGTAAGCAGCACTAATATGATATATTGTATAGCAACAGTAGCTAATATGGGGATGGTCCAGATCCTGGAGGCTCACAAGGACTGCTCGAACTTGTAGCTCCCCATAGCTGTAGAGGCATTTTAATAAACATGGATTGCAGTAAACAGTGAAGATTTCAGCTGTCCATACATCAGAACGATTTCAGGCGATGCATTGTGGGTTTCTTTTGCACAACGTGTGGTGTTTAGGTATGATCCGCAATCCTGCCGGTCGTGAGGTTGAACATCAGATCATGTGCGCTGCACACATGATCTGAAGATGCTACTAATGACTAGTATGCTGGGAGTTGCAGATCTTACGATAGATCTGTGAAATTACACACATATGATCTATAGTGGACTGGAAAGCTGGCGGGGAAATTGTGACACGATCAGGATCAGATGCTGGTCGTTCTGAAGTATGACCAGCTTTAGATAATGCAATATTTAGATAATTTTTATCTATAAATAGTTGTATTATTAAAGGTATATTTTTTTTTATTTACCTTGAACACTGAAGGCCCAAGTGGAATTAGCTCTTTGTTGAATATACAGTTTGTCAGCGATGCTAATAGGCCGTAGAGACAAATGATGCTAAAGATGGACAGCACCGTTACTAGAGGAGGGAAATAAATAGGTACGGTCATTCATTTTGCATATTAAAATCAAAGTATTTCAGGCTTCCTTATAAGTTTCACACACAGACAAATACAAGAGACAGATCACATGACAAGACACCTGGTACCCGGGAAATTAAGCAAAAGGATCATACAGATGATATATCAGATCATATATCTGCTCTCAGCTGTCCCTCATTTCCAGACAGAAATGTATTTATTTTTCAAAACAATCTGTCCAATACAATGGGGCATATGTATTAATGCTTAACAAGAGATAAATGCAGGAGTGATAAAGAGAGACAACGGTTCAGCCAATCAGCTCCTTACTGACTTTTTTCAAACACAGCCTGTAACATGGCTGTTAGCAGGTGATTGGCTGGACGTTTATCTCTCTTTGGGCCTTATTCTGGTCGATGCGTAAATTTCCGAATTCTTTCGGATGGCGTTTTTTAGCCGTCTGCGCATGCGTAGGCAACGCTATGTGCATGTGCCACGCAAGGTCTCCGTACTTGTTCTCACTAATACCTTACAGAAATGTGCACCGCATTCACTCGGGAGATATGGGCGTATTATGGGCGTCATTCGGAAGTACACAGGGGCGTAGTTTCAAAGTGGGCTAAACTGGGCGTAAACATGGGCGTACACAAGGGAGTGCACTAATTCTGGTAGGCGTGCATTCGGACTGAACACCGACTGCAAACGAACCAAAAGGCAAGAAATAAGCGGTGTCCATAAGCAAGTATTTCTTTGCGGGCACCACTCGGTCATGCGCTAGGCATTCGGATCGCCCAATTAGTACTCCCGCACCTGAACCAATGTAACCTGAACACAATACAATCCACTCCTCTACTCATTACTCATTAATTGCACTCTTTTCATTGCTTCAATTGGAAACCTTGCAGCTTAAATGGACCATTACTAAACACACAAATCTATGCTGAAAGCACGGCTGCATTTGTTACACACATTTACACTGCAAGCAATGGACAGAACTTGCTATCACTAATATAAATATACATGTCACTTTTACATTTACCAATAACACCACACACGCAAGGTTTGGATGTCGTCCGTAAACACGCCCTCTTCTTAAAGTGTGAGTCCGTCCGAATGCGGAGGACCGGTGGGCGTTTCTTTGTACCATGTCCGCACAGCGTAGCGTGCGGACTGCTCAGAAAGAATTCGGAAAATTACGCACCAACCAGAATAACCTCCTTTATCACCCTTGCATTTATCTCTTGTTAAGACTTAATACATCTGCCCCAGTGTATCATATTCAGTATTTTAATGCACTTCTCATTATCTGCTGTTATTTTCTTGGTTTTGTCAGTTAATATTTTAAAAGGAACACCATTTAAAATGCAGACTTATGAGATTAGAAGTATGATCAATGACTTCAGCCTAACAACAAATTATCTACATTTAAGCTCCACTGCCACACCAATCATAAACATTGTTCTGCTAAAATACTACAAATTGTCTCCCTAAATTATGTTTCCCATTTTGATTTTAACCCAAAGCATATCACCCTATTTTGTTTGTTCAAATGACCCCTTATGTTCGCAGTGTTAGTATCAGCTTAAGGGGCGGTTGCTACAAAAGAGGGAGATAGGCCTCCACAGGCTTAAAGCCATTTACACCATCTGCAGAAATCTTGAGACAGTTCTGATGAAACTCGTACGGTTGGGAGCCACATGATTGCACCACACTGGGCATCATGTGCACATCGGCACCTTTTTGAATTTGTGTTCAAATGTTGACACTTACAGAAAATCAGTCAAAGGAAATACTCAGCACTTACTTTCAAGTTCAAGAGGAAGTCTTTCCAAGGTGAAGAGAAGAAAACTGACAATCACAGCCTCCATCATAAGGGTTAGAAGCATCAGGACTGTATTGGCATAAGTTGCTGGATAAAGGGAAATAAACCTTCAAATTTGGCTCATAAAACTGAAACACATTTTGCTTTTCATAGAGAAACATTCTCAGATCCCACCTGCCACTCCTCCCTATTGAGTCGTTGGGATGTTTATTTTAATGTCATTATGTGCTGTGAAATGGAAACACAAGACCCCTCACCAGACAGACAATATTTTTGCATGGGGCAAGGCTGGAATCATTTAGATCATATTGCCAGCCCTCTTCACCTGCCACTTGGACATTTTTGTAGCATCTGCTGTTGTTATCAGCTGAGAAAGTCGGGGTTGCAATGGACTCCTATAGACAGGAAGTCCGCTATGTGTGCAGAGAGTATTACCACCATTATCACAGCTTCACCTAAAATATATTGTGCCTAATACTAATACATAGCCTCAATTTAAAATTTAATACAGCTACAAATTATTTTTTTATTGCACTTACCAAAGCCAAATAAAAATATGTTGACTATCAAAAAAGCAATTGCACCAACTGTGAATCCTCCATCATTATTTGTAGCGATTCCTAGCAAAGAACCTAGAAAAAAAAAAAAATGATGAATATATATATATATATATATATATATTAGACTTCCTAAATTACAAAGAAAGATGACAGTAATAGTTCTTGCCAATGTTATCTCTGTTATACTCATTATAAATGCTACATAGATTCCAGCAAACTGATTAACACAAAGTTACAGTGAAATGTGAAAACTAAGATTTTTTTTTTAAAGGATTTTTTTAAGGACTTTTGTAAACTGGCTATTATGGCACATAAAGGAACTGATTTTGTGTATATTGGCCCTTATTCAGATCTGATCACAGTACAAATTTGTTCTCCAAATGAGCAAAACCATGTGCATGGCTGGTGGGGCAGATATAACATGTGCAGAGAGAGTTACATTTGGGTGGGGTGTGTTGAAACTGAAATCTAAATTGCAGTGTAAAATAAATGCAGCCATTATTTACCCTGCACATAAAAAATATAACTCACACAAATCGAACTCTCTCTGCACATGTTACAGCTGCCCCACCTGCAGTGCACATGGTTCTGCCCATTTTGAGAATAAATTTGTACAGTGATCAGATCTGAATAATTGCCATAATCTCAGAATATAAATACTATAGTATTAATTAATTATGCTATGGGCTCTTTATATGCAGAAGAGTCTAATCTGATTTCATTGAAATGTCTATTTTTGCCTGTACTTAATGATTTCTTACCTGCTAAACGCAGCCACACCCATGTAGCCCAGATAGCGGCATAACAAAATGGCAGAACTGAGCCAAATCTTCGACCTCCTTGGACATCAATTCTACAGACGTACAGCTGCATGATAGCACCAGGAATAAGCACCCAAGGAATAGACAGATGTGTTTGGATTGTATTGTTCAGTGAACTCTGGATAGCAGCAAGTGCGGCTAGTCCATTGCAGATGTAGAACAGGGGATCTGAGGACTGGGAGCTGAGATTTTTCTTAATGTCCGATTCCTGCTCAGACTTTTGCATATTTCGTCTGCACCACACCAAGGCATCCTGAAACCTGGCACTTGATATCACTATGTTCCCAATGGGTATTAGTACCTTCTCTGCAATTGAATTAACAAGACTGGAGAATGTTGTATACAGGGAAACTACAGTAAATATGCTGCAAGTTACTCCTAAGAATATGTAAGCAGCTGCGCTTGGTATCTGCTGGATTGTGGAGATAGTCATGAGGGCAAATGCTGTATTGTGAATCACTTCCAGAATATCTTTATTTAATGATACAAAGCAGAACACAATTGCCGCAGCCAGGAAGAACCAGTCACCAACCATCATCTGTCTGCTATTAGAGACGTTGCCCGGTGTGAGAACAACTGTAACGGTAAACTCTTCCCATGACTTGACCAGCCAGAAGGTACCATGGAAAGCAAATTTGGTAGCATGGTAAACATCATCCCGTAGATAACTGTAGTAGCTAGAACACAACTGAGTAATGACATTGATGCTGATCCATATGGAGCCTATATAGAATGTCTTCATGTATCCAAAGCAGTAGAATGCCATAATAAAAGGAGAAATGGTGTCACACAGGTAACCCAGTGCCATGGGTTCAGCATACTTTGTATTTTTTTTCTTCTCTTCTCCAGCATTTTTTGAGGAGTTGCGATTGCCAGAACCCAACAGCAGGACATTAAAAAGAGCATTACCGAAGCCTGGAAGAACATATTTCTGAGTGATGCCTTTCAGTAGAAGAGCTCCTGCACCATAAAGTCCACATAGCACAATTATTAACTCCAGTACACCAGAGACTACCATGGCCCAGCGTCCAAACAACCCTATTGCCTCAAAGATCAGTGTGAGTGTTAGGGCCCCAAATACAAAAGGCATAATGTAGTTGACAGTTGCTGAGCAAAAAGCCAGGATGAATGCAATGAAAATATAGGCTACCAACCCGGCCACTGCACCCTCAGTAACAGGAATCTGAGGAAGGGTTGGCACAGCTGTGCTATTGTAGGAAACTGATTCTGAACCCAAAATGATACGAGTTGCCCCGTAGCTGCTCCACAAAGCAGAGAAGGCCAGGAATGCGGTGCCACTTAAATGGTCATACTTTCGAAAGGACAGGAATCCAGCTATGAACTGAGTTACACCTCCAATTAGGATCAGGTGAACACCTGCAATGTTTAAACAAGAAAGAAAATGTTAGATTGTATATGAAATGCTTACTGCTTTCTAAAGACTCTCTCTTTAACTTCATAGACTTCATAATCTAGAACCCCTGTTCTAGATTCATTTTGACTGAATATTTGTATTTAAAAGCGCTAACTTCAGCAGTCTTTTTCAGTGCCAATTTAAAGGCATGGAATCACTTAGGGCATGATTATAATGACAGTATAAATATGATAGTGACCTAAATATGGAAGATGCCTATGCCCAATATCAATGTGACCAAGTTAATCTATGCTGAAAACTAGATAAACTGGATACCGAGTAGAGATGCTCAATCTTTTAATGCCAGTTTGAAATTTAAATTTGAAGTCCAGGAGCTGGCGCTCCAAGGTGGGGTGTTTGGCGAGACTGAAGCCACAGTGAGGGAGATTTTTCAAAGCTTTGTGATAAAGCAAAGTGGAAAGAGGTGAAGTACCATCCAAACAGCTCAAACGCAGCCTGTAAAAGAACAGGAGCTCATTGATTAATACTTTATCTCTCTCCACTTTCCACCTTCTGCTAAATCTCCCCCAGTGTATGATATCTGTGTAGCCTGGACCATAGATTCAGAGTTACTAGGAAAATGTATTGTACATAACATTTTATTTCTTTTAATTTCATTTGAATAATTCTAGCTGGAACCTTGCCTGCAAGGATGTTTTCCACTCCTCCAGCAATAATAGAGGTATTAAACAGAGAGAAGTTTTGCATACAAACGAGGAAAGCACTAACTGCATTTGCAAGGAGCCCAAGTACAGCAGGTTCGCTGTAAAATACTGCAGGGAATCCGTCCATGGCAGTATGTTCTATAGACATGACTTGCTAAAACTGTTCTTCTCCAATATATGTATTCATCCAAATATGTATTCACACAAAATGTCCTGGGGAGAACAAGGTTTGAACAATCAGTTTTACCATAGGCCTGCATTAAGTATTAGCATTTAAATAGTAATGTCTTCATGTGTATACATTCAGGAATAAATCCTGTAACAGTAAATATTTTGTATTTGTCAAATGCTTAGTAATTATTTTACAAGCATGGCCCTTTAAATTCATAGTGTTGATATCATTCAAGGGACTGGTAGAGGATACCTCCATCACTAGGGATACAGGAGAACTTCTTTACCAGAGAACAATTGCACCTTTGCTTTACCCAATTTTATCCTCATTGGAGCACAAAAAGTACTGTTTTATAATTATTTTTACAGGTCAAAAGATGCAGTTTTCTATTGGCCATACCAGGAACATTATTGTCCTAGTATTTAGGAATATTAATATGGTACAAGACAATCAACAAATAAAGGGAGGCAGTGAGTTCTCTTTCCCACTGAACGTAAAGTTAAAAAGGCCAAACAAAATAAATTATAGTATAAATACTAACACTTATAGTACCCTAACAGTAGCCCAAGACCAAGTTGTAACCCAAACATAAGTACTGTATACAGTATATGACATAAAGGCTGTAAACTTTTCTGGAACCCTAAATATTCTCTGATCTATCTACAGAATAATCTGTAGCAGTGGGAACCATCTAACTCACAATATACAGTATGTTGCTCTCAATATCACTCACAACCTCCTAGTTTGGGAAAATATTGCAACAGTTGTATGTCTGAGTATTGTGAAACTAAGGCCACATTTGCCTGTGACCAATAAAAGTTTTTAAAGGGTTCTTGATCACAAGGGCACCGCAATCATGTGTAAAAATAAGGTACAAAATATTGCCATTGCTGGTAATTAAATATAACATTAATATAAAATACTTTCATAAAAACTGAATGAATCTAAACTAAAGGCAGACATACCGGGTTACACAAAACATGTAATTGAACATTGGTCATATATACATAACAATACACTAATAGCAAAGTCCTACCTTCAAATGCAACATGCAGAAATGTATTTTAGATCTGCTTTTCAGGGAACAGCTGATGTGCCCTCTTTAACAGCATCCACTGCTTCTGAGTGAATGTTCTGGAGAGACAGGTTTTATAGTCTCTATTACAATACATACCTCATAGGGTGGAGACTTTCTTAGGTCTTTAGAATTTCCAAAGTATTTTTGTTTCCTGCTGCAGATAACCTTAGCTAGCAATATGGGGGAAATTTACTAATATGAATTCGTAGAAAAAAAATCATATTTTCCTAGGAAAATACGAATTTTTTAGGTGTATTCGTATTTTTGGCATTTACTATGCCAAAAATACAAATATTCGTATTCATATTGATGGGACATTCGTATTTGTATTTACAATGCATACACCATTGTTAGAATATGACAGGAATCACCATTCAAAAGAATGGTGGTTCCTGATTTACTAAGCAGCCATATTGAAAATACGGCTGCTAATTGGCGTGAAACGGCCGCGAATATACACGAAAAAGGGGGAAGGGGAAATGTAGGGAATACCCCCGCACAAGTTACACCTTACAAAATGAAAAAATATGAAATGGTATTGATAATAGTGTCTAGTAAATAATCCACAATATGAAATAATTATGTAATAGGTCACTCATGTGGAGGTGCACCCCTGAGAGTAGAAAAGGTACAAATCGCAATAAGAGAAAAAGTACTCTCCTTTGTTTGGGGGCACGCTTATGTAGAAAAAAACTTCTATGTAATGATGATAAATTTAAAACGTAGCTTTTATTATGATTAAACTATTAAAAGGCTATTGTGAGACAAAAACATTGACAAACTACACAAAACATGAAAAAAATTGGGATGAAACCAATTTTGACTCAATAGAGTCTTGCAATAGATAGTTAACTCGAAAATTAATTATAAGATTTAGGTTAGAATAACCCTGGTAGACTGTTATATATCTCAATGAATAAGTCTATTGCATGTTACTAAATTATGCACTGATAGCGAAATGAATAAATAAATTTAAACCGGTCACAACCAATAAATTGTATGGTGTGTATACACATGCGTAATCAGGGAATATAAATGTGTCTAAATCAGACAATTTTCAAGTATGATATTCCACTTAATTTAATTTAAGCAAACAGGAAATGCGGTGGTAGCCACTCGGTCTGTTGTTAGTAATATAAAGGATAATTCAGAGGAGACGATAGACACAAAACTATAGGCCAGTTTAAACACAGGTACTGCTGCTGTTTATGGCCAACTAGTCCTAGTTCTGGGCCAAAGCAGTGAGTCAACCTGTGTAAAATGCCTAAGATTATAGAGGTGATAAGTATAGCATCTGCTGTCTCCTGCCTTGGGATAAGGTGCCCTGTTGATCGTAATCAGTGCAGGGTCTAGCCGAAATCCTTCGGGTAGAGATGAGAGTGCTATTAATGGAATGTGAAAAAGGTGTGCTGAGGTAGAGTGCACAAATGAGACGGCTTATATCCTATGGGTTAGTAGGCTGCTGCTTTCCATGTGTAAAAACATTGGTGGAAAGTGAGCGGTACTCACCACAGGATGGCGTTAGTTAAAGAGTAAAGATATCTGCTGTCACTTGATGTGAGTAGATGGTGACTTATTGACCAAAATGTCAATGCAGGGTCCTGCCAACGTACACATGTAGTGATATGGGGCTCCCCGATAAGAAATTGGGTGGCAGAACAGGTAATAAAGATAACGGAAGGGAAGAAAGAAAATAGGGTTAGTTGGTATTTAATGGAATATAGTAATTACCATCGTAAATTTGCAAAAGGTGATGCAATGAATGGCTGTGATAACGCCCCCTCTGTAAATATTTTCCTTAGTCTGAAAATAGCCAATAATATATATAGAACACCGTATGAGGCCAGTGTGGCTAGAGTTTTAAATCGTCGGCAGGGAAGGTGTAGAGTACTTCTGCCCGGCGGTAATAAAAATGTGGCTTTGACAGGTCAGCGTGGCTATCACCGCTTACCTGTTTGCAGGAGAGCTCCTCCGTGAGCTCTCAGCATGCGTCCCGGTCGGCGCTGTGTATCGGCGTCTGAATCAGCCGGCGCCGTGAGCAGTATGTCAGAGCAGACAGCTGTTTCGCTAGGGAAAGCTTCGTCAGTGCTGACGTGTATGTTGCACGTCAGTGTCTTTATAGCTGCCCGAGCTATAGGCTAATGCCTGCAGGCGTGAGTAGGGCAGTGTGATCAGGTGTATCTAATTAGCATGTCTATCTGCGGTAAAATAAAGTTATATAACTGATGCAAAGTAATACATGCGCGGTAATAGGTGTTATATTAAATTAAATGTCCCTCAATCTTACGTTTTATTATCAATAAGATGCAATAAATTTAAAAGCGGGGAAGAGAGGACCTTGGTTACATAGTAATGGGGTAAGCGCGTAACGTAACTGTCTGTGTAATGGGTGAATTATCATTCTTTTAAAAGGATTGTGTATGCGCTAGTAGTATTTATTATTGGCACTGCAAAAGTGTCAGTAGGACTGTCAGTATTGGCGGACAGAGAAAAATGAAAAGAATGGACTAATTGGTAACGGAATGTGATATAAAATAAAATATAAAATAAGTAACAGTGAAAGGGTCCTGAGATTAAAGTAATAAGCTGTAAAATGCTATTATGAGAGCAACGCTGATGTTGCTTGGTGGGGATAAATGAATTAAAAAAGGGGATGGACGGTGAAAATTGACCCAAAAGGAGGTCGCATTAATCCTTAGGGGATATAAATATATCTTATATTAGGGGGTATATGGGAAGGGTATATAGAAGAGGAAGGGTAGTTCTAACCATTAGTGAAAGCCCGACCGAGGTGATTATATGAAAAGGATTAAATATAATGTGAAAGTGCATGAGGGGGAAAGAAAAAAATGAAAAATTATTTTATAGAAATTGTATGTATATATAGCCAGTGTTATATCCTTTTTATTGTTTTTTATTATTTTTTAAAATTGTGTGGGAGTGTTAATGGGAATGCGATGTTGGTGATAATGGGTAGTGAGGATGTGTATAACGGCAAACATGATAATTGGTGAAAAATGACAGAATAATATACATCAGGAAAATACACTTTATTTTCCTGTCGTATTTGGCTTTAGCCTGCACGGATCAGTCAGATACACTTATTCGTATTAGCGGCCGTTTATACGGCCGTTAATATGAATTACTATGACATTGGAGGGTTACAAAGCAGTCGTATATGACTGCTTTGTAAATTCCCCTCCGGAACACGACTTTGCATATGGCTGAAACAGCCGTATGCAGTCGTAGTAAGAATACAAATACGAAATTTTGTATTTGTATTCTTAGTAAATTTCCCCCTATATGTCAGAGACAATACAATGCATTGTAGTTTGATGTGCACAATCACTTGTGATTTTTCTTTATATACCTTAACCCCTTCCCGACATTTGACGTACATTTACGTCATGGCCGGGAGGTACTTCCCGACACATGGCATAAATGTACGTCATGAGTTTAAACTGTCACTGCGTCTCGAGACGCAGTGACAGAGGGACGATGTCTGCTGTCCCTGACAGCAGACATGTCCCTGCATGCCCAGGGGGGGCTGCGATGTCGCCCCCCCGTCGGCGATCGCTGTGATTGGCTGTTCAGTGTGAACAGCCATTCACAGCGTTTTCCTGTGTTACCAGCGAATCGGACGCTCGGTAACACAGGTGTCAATCACCGCCGGGCGTCAGGGGGCATGAGGGGGTCATCGGTGACGATGACACCTCACCCCACCCTCACCCCACCTGCCCCCAAGGCTGTGATTGGTCCGTGGGACCCACGGACCAATCACAGCCAAGGCGCGACATTTAAACTGACGGTGACTGCGCTGCAGACGCCATTCCGGTCTGGAATAGCGTGCAGAACGGTCACCGTGCCTGCCTGCCGTGAATACCGACCTGATCCTTGCTAATACTTACCTGATCCTTGCAAATACCTTACCTGATCACCTTATCACTGCTTGTAGCGTGCTGGACGCTTCCTGGATCTGACTTCCTGAGACTTCCTGCTGCTGCTGCAGTGTGATAGAGAGATAGAGAGATAGAGAGAGAGATAGAGAGAGATAGAGAGAGATAGAGAGATAGTGACAGAGAGAGCTATATTTTGTGTCTGCTACCCCCCCTTTTTGGGGGTGCAGGGGTTTTCTATATATATATAACTGTCAGTGCTGCTGCTGCAGTGTCATACAGTGATAGATAGTGATAGATAGTGATAGATAGTGAGAGGTAGAGAGATAGAGAGATTTGTGTCTGCTACCCCCCCTTTTTGGGGGTGCAGGGGTTTTATTTTATATATATAACTGTCAGTGCTGCTGCTGCAGTGTCATAGAGTGATAGATAGTGATAGATAGTGAGAGATAGAGAGATAGAGAGAGATAGTGACAGAGAGTGATAGAGAGTGTATATTTTGTGTCTGCTACCCCCCCTTTTTGGGGGTGCAGTTTTTTTTTATACATATAACTGTCAGTGCTGCTGCTGCAGTGTCCTAGAGTGATAGATAGTGAGAGATAGTGAGAGATAGAGAGATAGAGAGAGATAGTGACAGAGAGTGATAGAGAGTGTATATTTTGTGTCTGCTACCCCCCCTTTTGTGCTGATCAGTATATCTGTGCTGATCAGCAACTTTTTGGGGGCGCAGAGGTTTTTTTTTTATATATATACCTGTCAGTTGCTGCCAGTTGCACTGTCAGTTGCACCAAAGGTTGTGCACCTGCTGTCCCTCACTGGTAATCAGTGTCGCATCACTGATCACCTTTTTTTTTTTTGTGAGTGCTGTGGGGTCTTTTTTTAATTTTTTTTTTACACACACTGATTTTGTGGGTGTCCTGTGGCCACTGTGCGCCGATCAGTGACGTACATCACTGATCAGCTTTTTCGGCACAGGGTTGATCAATTTTTTTTTTTTTTTGATCAGATTCCTGTTGCCTTTGAGCGCTGTTCAGTGACAGACGTTACTGACCAACATCTGTGCTCAATTTTTGGCGCAGGACCTTTTTTTTTTTTTAACCCCTTCAATTTTTTATTTTTAACCCCTTCATTTTTTTTTTTTTTATTGGTATAAAGTATTTTTTTTTTTCTGCACCACATACACACTACATACCCCCCGGATTGAAATAAAGTTTGTACCCCCCCTACACTATACACGTGTTGAAACATTTCACTACCAGTAACACAAAAATAAAAATGGCATCCCAAATGTCCTCCCAAATGTCCTCCCAAATGTCCTCCCAGTCATCCAGGAGAATGTATTCAGTGGAGGAGGCATATGCCATGCTTGCCTCTGACTCTGACACAGGCAGTGATGCAAGCGGGGAATTTGAAGGATTCGTCTTAAGCTCCTCTTCCTCCTCTGGTGATGAGGGACCCCCTCAAAGACGCCCCCGTAGATCAGCTGAGATTCCCCCCCCAATAATTGATCTAGTATGGACCCCACCACCAGACAATTTTGAGCCCCAGGTTCCTGAGTTTTTGGCCATGCCAGGAATCCAATTTGATTCCACAGGTCTCAGAGAAATTGACTTTTTCAAATTATTTTTCTCTGATGATTTTATAAATTTAATGGTGGACCAAACTAATTTATATGCCCAGCAGTTTATTGCTCAAAACCCCACGTCATCATTTGCTAGGTGGACCCCTGTAGATGCAGTAGAGATGATGACGTTTTGGGGTCTGGTGTTTCATATGGGCATAGTAAAAAAGCCAGAAATTAGGCAATATTGGAGTACAGATGTTCTGTACAGTACTCCATTTTACCGTATGGCCATGCCCCGGACTCGATTTGAGACAATTCTTAAATTTATACATTACACCGATAATGCACAGTGCCCACCCAGAGATGATCCCACCTTTGACCGGCTATTCAAAGTCAGGCCGGTCATTGATCATTTCAGTGCCAAATTTGAAGAGGTGTACATCCCTGAAAAATTTATTTGTATCGACGAGTCCCTTATACATTTTAAAGGAAGGGTTAAATTCCGCCAGTACCTTCCCAGTAAGAGGGCAAGGTATGGCATAAAAATGTATAAACTGTGTGAAAGCACCTCAGGGTACACCCACAGGTTTAGGGTTTATGAAGGGAAGGATTCAAGAATTCAACCGCCAGAATGCCCCCCCTCCCTCGTAGGTGTTAGTGGGAAAATTGTCTGGGATTTAGTGCACCCCTTCCTGGATAAAGGTTATCACCTCTATGTGGATAACTTTTACACTAGCATCCCCCTGTTTAAGGCCCTTGGTTCAAGAGGTACAGCAGCTTGCGGTACTGTGCGCAAGAACCAAAGAGGCCTCCCAAAAACGCACATTGCCCAAGTAATGAGAAGGGGTGAAAGCAGGGGAATATGCAACGAAAATATGTTGTTGGTCAAATATAAGGACAAGAGGGATGTCCTTATACTGACAACAATTCACGGAGACAGTACCACCTCCGTCCCTGTACGAGGTACCAGTACCCACACCTCCAAACCTAATTGTATCCTGGATTACAATAGGTACATGGGCGGAGTGGATCTTTCAGATCAGGTACTGAAGCCGTACAGTGCCCTGTGGAAAACAAAAATCTGGTACAAGAAGGTGGCCGTGTATATCATCCAGATGGCACTGTATAACGCTTACGTGCTATTCCGTTCTACCGGCCAGAGGGGGACATTTATGCACTTTCAAGAGGAAGTCATAAAGGGCCTAATATTTGGGAACCAGCAGGCAGAGGGCCCCAGTACTTCTAGTACTGGCCCCCGTATTGTACCAGGGCAGCATTTTCCTGATGAAATCCCCTCCACTGGAAAAAAGGGCAGGACACAAAAAAGGTGCAAAGTTTGCTATAAAAAGGGAATAAGAAAGCAAACTATTTTCCAGTGTGACACTTGCCCCGACAAACCCGGCCTATGTATAAAGGAGTGTTTTAAAATATACCACACATCTATGGAATATTAGGTTCATAATTTCACCGTGCTTCGGGGGTCTTGCTAATGCCACATAGCACCCACCATTCATTCCACCAGAATCTGAGCCGCAAAATCCAAAAATCACTCCTTCCCTTCTGAGTCCTGCCATGCACCCAACTGGTATTTTTTGGTCACATGTGAGGCATTGCCGTACTCGGGAGAAATTGGGGCACAGATTTTGGGGTGCTTTGTCTCCTTCATTCCTTGTGAAAATGAAAAATTTTGAGCCAGAACTGCATTTTTGTGTAAAAAAATGTAATTTTTCATGTTCACTGCCCAGTTTTATCAAAATTGGTGAAACCCCTGGGGGTTTGAAATGTACACTATACCCCTAGATGAATTCCCTGAGGGGTGTAGTTTGCAAAATGGGGTCACTTGTGGGGGGGTTCCACTGTATTGGTGCTTTGGGGGTCTTGCTAATGCGACATAGCACCCACCATCATTCCACCAGAATTTGTGCTGCAAAATCCAAATATCACTCCTTCCCTTCTGAGTCCTGCCACTTTTTGGTCACACATGAGGCATTGCCGTACTCGGGAGAAATTGGGGCACAGATTTTGGGGTGCTTTGTCTCCTTCATTCCTTCTGAAAATGAAAAATTTTGAGCCAGAACTGCATTTTTGTGTAAAAAAATGTAATTTTTCATTTTCACTGCCCACTTGTATCAAAATTGGTGAAACCCCTGGGGGTTTGAAATGTACACTATACCCCTAGATGAATTCCCTGAGGGGTGTAGTTTGCAAAATGGGGTGACTTGTGGGGGGGTTCCACTGTATTGGTGCAACATAGCACCCACCATTCATTCCACCAGAATCTGTGCTGCAAAATCCAAAAATCACTCCTTCCCTTCTGAGTCCTGCCATGCACCCAACTGGTATTTTTTGGTCACATGTGAGGCATTGCCGTACTCGGGAGAAATTGGGGCACAGATTTTGGGGTGCTTTTTCTCCTTCATACCTTCTGAAAATGACAAATTTTGAGCCAGAACTGCATTTTTGTGTAAAAAATGTAATTTTTCATGTTCACTGCCCACTTGTATCAAAATTGGTGAAACCCCTGGGGGTTTGAAATGTACACTATACCCCTAGATGAATTCCCTGAGGGGTGTAGTTTGCAAAATGGGGTCACTTGTGGGGGGGTTCCACTGTATTGGTGCTTGGGGGGTCTTGCTAATGCGACATAGCACCCACCAAAATTCCACCAGAATCTGAGCTGCAAAATCCAAAAATCACTCCTTCCCTTTTGAGTCCTGCCATGCACCCAACTGGTATTTTTTGGTCACATGTGAGGCATTGCCGTACTCGGGAGAAATTGGGGCACAGATTTTGGGGTGCTTTTTCTCCTTCATACCTTCTGAAAATGAAAAATTTTGAGCCAGAACTGCATTTTTGTGTAAAAAATGTAATTTTTCATGTTCACTGCCCACTTGTATCAAAATTGGTGAAACCCCTGGGGGTTTGAAATGTACACTATACCCCTAGATGAATTCCCTGAGGGGTGTAGTTTGCAAAATGGGGTGACTTGTGGGGGGGTTCCACTGTATTGGTGCTTGGGGGGTCTTGCTAATGCCACATAGCACCCACCAACATTCCACCAGAATCTGAGCTGCAAAATCCAAAAATCACTCCTTCCCTTCTGAGTCCTGCCATGCACCCAAATGGTATTTTTTGGTCACATGTGAGGCATTGCCGTACTCGGGAGAAATTGGGGCACAGATTTTGGGGTGCTTTGTCTCCTTCATACCTTCTGAAAATGAAAAATTTTGAGCCAGAACTGCATTTTTGTGTAAAAAAATGTAATTTTTCATTTTCACTGCCCACTTGTATCAAAATTGGTGAAACCCCTGGGGGTTTGAAATGTACACTATACCCCTAGATGAATTCCCTGAGGGGTGTACTTTGCAAAATGGGGTGACTTGTGGGGGGGTTCCACTGTATTGGTGCAACATAGCACCCACCATTCATTCCACCAAAATCTGTGCTGCAAAATCCAAAAATCACTCCTTCCGTTCTGAGTCCTGCCATGCACCCAACTGGTATTTTTTGGTCACATGTGAGGCATTTCCGTACTCGGGAGAAATTGGGGCACAGATTTTGGGGTGCTTTTTCTCCTTCATACCTTCTGAAAATGAAAAATTTTGAGCCAGAACTGCATTTTTGTGTAAAAAAATGTAATTTTTCATTTTCACTGCCCACTTGTATCAAAATTGGTGAAACCCCTGGGGGTTTGAAATGTACACTATACCCCTAGATAAATTCCCTGAGGGGTGTAGTTTTCAAAATGGGGTGACTTGTGGGGGGGTTCCACTGTATTGGTGCTTGGGGGGTCTTGCTAATGCGACATAGCACCCACCAAAATTCCACCAGAATCTGAGCTGCAAAATCCAAAAATCACTCCTTCCGTTCTGAGTCCTGCCATGCACCCAACTGGTATTTTTTGGTCACATGTGAGGCATTGCCGTACTCGGGAGAAATTGGGGCACAGATTTTGGGGTGCTTTTTCTCCTTCATACCTTCTGAAAATGAAAAATTTCGAGCCAGAACTGCATTTTTGTGTAAAAAATGTAATTTTTCATTTTCACTGCCCACTTGTATCAAAATTGGTGAAACCCCTGGGGGTTTGAAATGTACACTATACCCCTAGATGAATTCCCTGAGGGGTGTAGTTTTCAAAATGGGGTGACTTGTGGGGGGGTTCCACTGTATTGGTGCTTGGGGGGTCTTGCTAATGCGACATAGCACCCACCAAAATTCCACCAGAATCTGAGCCGCAAAATCCAAAAATCACTCCTTCCCTTCTGAGTCCTGCCATGCACCCAACTGGTATTTTTTGGTCACATGTGAGGCATTGCCGTACTCGGGAGAAATTGGGGCACAGATTTTGGGGTGCTTTTTCTCCTTCATACCTTCTGAAAATGAAAAATGTTGAGCCAGAACTGCATTTTTGTGTAAAAAAATGTAATTTTTCATTTTCACTGCCCACTTGTATCAAAATTGGTGAAACCCCTGGGGGTTTGAAATGTACACTATACCCCTAGATGAATTCCCTGAGGGGTGTAGTTTTCAAAATGGGGTGACTTGTGGGGGGGTTCCACTGTATTGGTGCTTTGGGGGTCTTGCTAATGCGACATAGCACCCACCAAAATTCCACCAGAATCTGAGCTGCAAAATCCAAAAATCACTCCTTCCCTTCTGAGTCCTGCCATGCACCCAACTGGTATTTTTTGGTCACATGTGAGGCATTGCCGTACTCGGGAGAAATTGGGGCACAGATTTTGGGGTGCTTTGTCTCCTTCATACCTTCTGAAAATGACAAATTTGGAGCCAGAACTGTATTTTTGTGTAAAAAAAATAATTTTTCATTTTCACTGCCCAGTTGTACCACAATTGGTGAAACCCCTGGGGGTTTGAAATGTACACTATACCCCTAGATGAATTCCCTGAGGGGTGTAGTTTGCAAAATGGGGTCACTTGTGGGGGGGTTCCTAACTTTTAGCATCTTATGGTGCCTAGAAACCTACATGGTGCCTAAAAAATAATCTCATAAAAAGGAGGCTCCAAAATCAAGTAGGTGCTCCTTCTATTATGAAGCCTGTGGTTTGGTCACCGTGCACACTAGGGCCACATATAGGATATTTATGAAAACAAAAGAATTGGGGGAATCAATTTTCAGTCACATTTCTCTAGTAAAATGTACTGTGTTCCTTAGAAAAATGTATTAAAATTGCAAATCTGCAAAAAAAAAGAAATTTTGAAATTTCACCTACACTTTGTTTTAATTCCTGTGAAACACCTAAAGGGTTAACAAACTTCCAAAATGCTGTTTTGAATACTGTGAGGGGTGCAGTTTTTGAAATGGCATCATTTATGGGGGTGTCTCACATACAAGTCCCTCAAAGTCACATCAGAACTGAACTGGTCCCTAAAAAAATCAGTGTTTGAAATTTTCTTGAAAATTTGAGAATTTGCTATTCATATTGTAAGCCTCCTAGTGTCCCAAAAAATTAAAAGGAAGTTGAAATAATGATGTCAACATAAAGTAGACATATGGTCTATGTTAGTTATTCACTATTTTGAGTGGTAAGATTATTTGTCTCACAAGCAGAAAATTTAACATTTTGCAAATCGCTAAATTTTCCATTTTTTCACGATATTTTGGTATTTTTCACAAAAAAACACAGACTGTATCGACCCAAATTTACCACTAATTTGAAGTACAATGTGTCACGAAAAAACAATCTCAAAATCACTGGGATAAGTAAAAGCAAAAAAAAGTTATCCCCACTTAAGTGAGACATGTCAGATTTGAAAAAAAGGGCTCTGTCAGGAACGCAAAAACTGGCTCTGTCAGGAAGGGGTTAATCTCTCAAGTGGCATTTTGCTTCTCTCTATCAGAAAGCAACTAATATGACAAACTGATTGACACGTACATTTTTCATATTTTGAATTAATTCAAACACTTTCGAATATCTATGTTTGTTTGTTCTACAGGAAATTAGGTACTGTAAGTATGGTTATATGCTAGTTTTGATTTCAACAAGGCTTTTTTATGTAATAATAAACATCTTAGGTTGAGAAACAAGTGAGGGAATGAAAAAAAAAGTTTCATATTAAAAATAAACCCATCATTGACTCAGCTAATTGTTGTCTCTCCCAGAATAGAACTATACAATTAAAAATAACTCCTGATATCAGTGATATCATGAAATAGCATAGTAACATAGTATGAGGAAGTCTCTACTAGAGATATAGGGGGACATTTACCAAAATGGATTCGTAGAAAAAAGGTGTATTCGTAGGCAGAAATACACCTTTTTTTACGAATTTGTATTTTCGGGATTTACAATCCCGAAAATACAACAATTCGTATTCCTAAAGATGGAACATTCGTATTTGTATTTACAAATACGAATGTCTACACCATCGATAGGATACGACAGAAATCACCATTCAAAAGAATGGTGGTTCCTGATGTACTAAGCAGCCGTATTGATAATACGGCTGCTAAGTGGTGTAAAACACCCACACAAATACAACAGGAAAATACACCTTGCTTTCCCTGTCGTATTTGCTTTAAGCCTGCACGGATCAGTCAGATCCGTGCAGGCTTTAGTGTAAAAAAATGGAGAAAAAAAATAAATAAATAAAAAACCGGCGTGGGGTCCCCCCCACAGCTGTAACCAGCACCAGGCTGACAGAGCCGGGCCGGTAATTAAAAATCAGGGATCCCGACAAATAGGGGTTCCCCGATTTTTATCAACCAGCCCCAGGCTCCAGGTCCTGGGCTGGTTCCCAAAATACGGGGGACAAACTGACTAGGGGTCCCCCGTATTTTAAGAACCAGCCCCAGGCCAAACCAGCCAGCAGGGTAATGTCACAGCCGGGGGACACTTATTATATAAGGTCCCGCGGCCAAAACATTAACCCTACCGACCAGTCAGCCTGGCCAGGGGTCCTGGGGGAGTGGGGACCCCCCAATGAAGGGGTCCCCCCCCTCCAGGACTTACCTGACCAGGCTGAAGCTTGGTGCTGTCCTCGATGCCCCTGGGCGGTGGGCATCGAGCTGATAGCGGTGTAAAAAAAAGATTAAACTATTGTCTAATACTGGGGCACTATGAGTCCCAGCAAGCCTCCCCCGCAAGCTGGGACTTGGAGAACCACAAGTCCCAGCCTGCGGGGCATTAAAAGGCCCGCTGGGTCTTGTAGTGCCACAGTATTAAAAATAGTACAATAAAACACACTGACACACACTTAAAATAAAACTTTAATACATACAAAGCCCACACATACTAATACTTCCCTATCTTCTTTCCGTAGGTAGCCCTGGTCCTGTGTCGTCTTCTGGTCCTGTGTCGGCGGTCTCCTGGATCCATGTCGACGTCCTTCTTCAAGTCGACGTCGCTGTCGGCGATGGCGTCCGGAGTCTGACGAAATCCATGGAGGAAGCTGTGGAAGGAAACCATACTCACCTGTCCCGGGGCGACGTAGTCCAGGTAAGGGTCTTGGCAAAAAAACAAACCGAGAACGCGAAACCAGCCGGACAGTAGGAGCCGCACGGTGTTTGTGTACATCGTGCGGCTCCGCCTCTCGAATCCGCTATTGGCCGCCTTGCGGCCTAGCGGCTCCTGATTGGCCGCTAGGCCGCAAGGCGGCCAATAGTGGCATTCGGGAGGCGGAGCCGCACGATGTACACAAACACCGTGCGGCTCCTACTGTCCGTCTGGTTTCGCGTTCTCGGTTTGTTTTTTGCCAAGACCCTTACCTGGACTACGTCGCCCCGGGACAGGTGAGTATGGTTTCCTTCTACAGCTTCCTCCATGGATTTCGTCGGACTCCGGACGCCATCGCCGACAGCGACGTCGACTTGAAGAAGGACGTCGACATGGATCCAGAAGACCGCCGACACAGGACCAGAAGACGACACAGTACCAGGACTACCTACGGAAAGAAGATAGTTAAGTATTAGTATGTGTGGGCTTTGTATGTATTAAAGTTTTATTTTAAGTGTGTGTCAGTGTGTTTTATTGTACTATTTTTAGTACTGTGGCACTACAAGACCCAGCGGGCCCTTTAATGCCCCGCAGGCTGGGACTTGTGGTTCTCCAAGTCCCAGCTTGCGGGGGAGGCTTGCTGGGACTCATAGTGCCCCAGTATTAGACAATAGTTTAATCTTTTTTTTACACCGCTATCAGCTGGATGCCCACCGCCCAGGGGCATCGCGGACAGCACCAGGCTTCAGCCTGTTCATGTAAGTCCTGGAGGGGGGGACCCCTGGCCAGGCTGACTGGTCGGTAGAGTTAATGTTTTGGCCGTGGGACCTTATATAATAAGTGTCCCCCGGCTATGACATTACCCTGCTGGCTTGTTTGGCCTGGGGCTGGTTCTTAAAATACGGGGGACCCCTAGTCATTTTGTCGCCCGTATTTTGGGAACCAGCCCCGGACCTGGAGCCTGGGGCTGGTTGTTAAAAATCGGGGAACCCCTATTTGTCGGGTTCCCTGATTTTTAATTACCGGCCCCGGCTCTGTCAGCCTGGTGCTGTCTACAGCTGTGGGGGGGACCCCACGCCGTTTTTTTTTTTAAATTTATTTAATTTTTCTATTTTTTTTACACACTGCAGCCTGCACGGATCTGACTGATCCGTGCAGACTGCCTGTACGAATTTGTATTAGCGGCCGTATATATGTGCCGCTAATACGAATTGTTACACCATCGGAGGGTTACAAAGCAGTCGTATCTGACTGCTTTGTAATTTCCTCTCCGGAACACGACTTTGCATACGACTAAAACAGTCGTATGCAGCCGTAGGGGAAATACCAATACGAAAAACTAGGTTTTTCATATTGGTAAATTTCCACCATACATTCAGTGTATTTAATAATACACTCTGGATGATGGATGATTCCTAATATATTGGCTGGGTCAGCACACCCTCTTTTTTTGACCAAGATATACTTCGTTCCACACTGAACAAAGAAATAGATTTAGTGCAGTTTTTAGGGGCATTTATAAATTACAAAGCTCCACATGTAGCTAAGTGCAGTGTTGGTAACAAGCATCTAAGTATAAGGTAGATCCCCAAAGGTGAAACTTTTGAATATCTATGTTTGTTTGTTTCAATGTGGTTGGTCTAAAACACTTTACAGCCACCAACTGGTGAATAATAGACATCACAATTAATTTTACTCAAGAACATAATAAAAGTAAAATTGTAATATTCTTCTACCATATCATTAATCTTTACTACAATCTACAAAAGTGTGCCCAAAAAAAAATAGAAATCCCTTTTTTAAATGGTTGTTTGTTCCCTTACATCCACCCATTTATTTCTTAGAGCTAATGCTTGTGTCGACATATTGACCTGTCGACCTAACCCCATGTCGACCTAGAACCATGTCGACCTTTCCCCATGTGGACCAAACGGTGTTGACCTAACGATTGTCGACCAACTTGCTGTAGACCCAATGATCCCAACCCTCCAAATTATATTATGTGAAATCATTTCAGAACTGAAATTATCCAGGGTGTGGATCCTCCTATGGATCTTGGATCAACTTGTATCATTAAGGGAATATTGGCCCCTTTTCTTCTTAGGACAGCATATTTTCCTAATTTAACAAAGATTATTATTATTATTATTATTATTATTATTATTATTGTTATTATTATCATTATCATCATCATCCTTTCTTTATAACACTCAGCTTAGTACTCAATGATACAAACAACATACAATGGCATGAGACAGAAAGTAAAGGTGATCCTGCCCAAGGAGCTTACAAACTATTTACAGTATCAGGTAAAGCATTGATATGTAAAGTAGAGGACTAATTGGTCTTGGTAGATACAAGTACAGTGCTAGTCCTGACTTTTGACAATTGATAACCACAGGCAGCTCAGCAGTTCCTGGCAGTAATTACAGGTGTAATGCTAGTTTCTGGCTCTGGGAAGTTGGTTACTACAGGTATTGTACCAGGTTCTGGTAAATTGGTCATTTCAGGTATAGTACTAGTTTCTGCCTCTGGGAAGTTGGTTACTACAGGTATTGTACCAGGTTCTGGTAAATTGGTCATTTCAGGTATAGTACTAGTTTCTGCCTCTGGGAAGTTGGTTACTACAGGTATTGTACCAGGTTCTGGTAAATTGGTCATTTCAGGTATAGTACTAGTTTCTGGCTCTGGGAAGTTGGTTACTACAGGTATTGTACCAGGTTCTGGTAAATTGGTCATTTCTGGTATAGTACTAGTTTCTGGCTCTGGGAAGTTGGTTACTACAGGTATTGTACCAGGTTCTGGTAAATTGGTCATTTCAGGTATAGTACTAGTTTCTGGCTCTGGGAAGTTGGTTACTACAGGTATTGTACCAGGTTCTGGTAAATTGGTTATTTGAGGTATAGTACTAGTTAAAATATAGACATTGTACTAGTTGCTAGCATAGCCTGATTAAGGGGAAGAAGACAACATATGGGGATACTCGTGATCCCTGTCCCAGTGTGTAAGTAGTATAGTCAGAGTATGTTGCTATTCATGCATGTGACAAGCTAGATCATACAGTAGATTTTATTTTTCTTTGTGTATTTAAGGTTGTTTAAATTGTCTTCATTCCACAAGAAAGCTTTATAAAATAACTGTCTTTCAATAAGGTGAAGTTATAAACAGTACCAAGGCATTATTAAACTATTAGTTGAAATCTAATGTATATAAGCCATACTCCTAGGGTTACCACCTCATCCCTTTAATTCCGGACACATATTAATTACACAGGTTCTGTGGCTTGCTGACTTCAAGACTCCATTTCAGTTAGTTTTAAACTGCCACAGAACCCGTGTAATTAATATGTGTCTGGAATTAAAGGGATGAGGTGGTAACCCTACATATCCCTGACATGACCCATTGCAGGAGGGACAAAATCCTCTCTACCTTGACTTCCCTCTTTATTTATGATTGCAGTCAACTGTGGTGAAATTCCTTTATTACAAATTGCATAGTTCCACACAGGTGTCACCAATCCTATATTAAGAGGGAAGTGCTGGTAGAGAGCATTTTGTCCCACCCGAAATGGGTCATATTGCATGGAGGAATGCACAATCTAGTGGCTGGAAGTGCGGGTTCCCCGCTGAACGATTGCTTTTTTTTTTTTATAAAGTGGCGATTATTCACTAGGCAAAACCATGCACCACCTGCCATTTAGACATCATTACATCCAGCCAAATGTTTTAGTTACTGGTTCTGGGATGTTAGTAATGAGAATTAAGGGGGGTATTTAATCACCGACGACCATCTCCCGATAGGGGAGATGGGCACCGGGCCCTATTTAATCCTGTCTTCCTTGACAGCATTGAACAGGGGAGCTCGGCAGAACGAGCCGACTTCACAAACAGTCATCTGGGAAGTGTTGAGCTTTCGGCTGCAGCTAGCCTCTTCCCGGCCGCAGCTCGTGGCCACATCCCCTTCTCGCCCCACTGCAGGCAGGATATTGAATCCCGCCTAAGATCGGTCGATCAGATCGAGAATGGAACAGGGTCACGTCAGTAAGAGAAATCATATACTGATACTAAATAGTAAGTGCGGTGTGTACAGTTACTAATACAATCATAGATTAAGGGGTACATTTAATAAATCTTCTAAAAATAAGAGGTGATATCACCAATAGCTAAATAGATTACGTCTATCATTTCTCTATTACATCCTAAAAAAGAATAAACAGAATTTGAATGGTTGCTATGGGCAACATGACCTCTTTTCACTTTTAGAATCTTTAGTAAATTTACCCCTTAAGGTGAATACACACTAGAAATGGGGTGGCCAACCAGTCTGAGGCAAAGGGCGGGATGTACTAAAGGGAAAATGCGGTAAAACAGGGGTTTTACCGCATTTTCCTATGTACCAATACCCGTCCGCCCCGTTTCCGCATGGCAGGGTATTGCCACCCTCTGGGTGGCGATACCCTATGGAAGCCTATGGGCCGTCTGCCGTCCGCATGCCCCCCCCCCCTTCTGATCTCCTCCTCCCCCCTGCAGGTGTCACAGCTGGCAGGACATTCGGCTGCAGGGGGAGGAGGAGATGCAGGGGGACACTGTCAGCCGCCGGGATGTGACGGAGACCCCCGCAGACCACATCACAGGTATCGCAGGGGTCTCCGTCACCGCAACCCCATGCTAGCCGCATATGTTAGAACATCTGCGGCAGCATCGCGGCGGCTGGCAGGCGAAAGGCGGCGATGTATATTAATACATCCCGCCCAAAGAGCCTAAAAATATCTGTAGTCAAGCTAAAGAGCCGATATGATGTGCAGCCTCAAAAATGGGGCGTGGCCTAGCTGGTACAAGGCTGTGACCTATTTTTGTGCAAGCACCATTACATACTGTACTGTGCAGCAGCGCTGTTCAGTTCCTATCAGCGTTGGTGGGTGGGTGACTCTGTGGCAGCGCTTCTGTGGCAGGCAGTGAGTGAAAACGTTGCTGCTCTTCCACACATTGATGCCAGAGGTCATCACCTTACAGGTATAATTCCCAGAATTAATGTTTGGTGATGATACACTGCGCTCACCTTGTGTATGTTCCCTTCTCAGGTGCTGCTCACTCTTAAGGGTATCCCAGTCCCTTTTTGGTTTAAATAGTACATAGTGGGTGGAGCGAGCACTGCCTTGTGTTGAATGTGCGTGAAATAATGTGTAAGAAATGAGATAAGAAAAGCGAAGTAAATGTTACAAAGCTAATTTATTAAGGAATGCAAGGTGTGACTAAAGAACGCTCGCCACCGAGCCCGAAGAGTGGCGAGCGGATGCGGAATACTTTTTAACGAATACTTTTTAACGAATCCGCGGCCCCTCGCGGGGCTCGCTTCGCTCGCCACGCTTCGGGCTCGGTGGCTCGCTACGCTCGCCACAGGTTTATATAAAACTCCATGCGTAGTTGGATAGTGGGGTAATGAAAAGGACCCTTTTTCCCACAGAATCCTATGGAAAATCGGGTCCATCGCATCGCATGCAATTTGGTCGGATGCGATAATCGGGCGTCCAGATACTACATAAGTACCAAAATTTCTTTAGAATCTTTGTTCATAGACTACCAACTGTACCTGTCTCTTTTGATCACAATTACGTTTCTTTGTCATTGAATTGCTGGATTGTTTTTCATAGCGGTGATCCACGAACCTCTTAACTGTGGATAAATAAAACCTTTGATCACCGTCCTAACGTGTGGTGACCATTCTGTGGGGTTGTTTGGGGTATTGTTTCCCTGGGGTGCCTTTGTCCCTCCGCCCTCTGAATTGCAGGCGAGTGAAGCAGGCAGGTCGCAGCCAAGCAGTGCCAAAAGGAGAAGAGGAACACCAGGTAACGTGCACACACCTGCACGCAGTCTGACAACATCACACTTGGCGTCCACGAACAGGATTTAAAGATGTCAGACTTGGATCGTGCTGCAAGGAGGAGACGACTTCCTGCAAGAAAACCCAGCAGAAATGGTGGTGAAACCGATTGCCAAGACCACAGCCAGAGCACACCTAATTGAGACATTGAACCGCCAGATGGCAGAAATGACGTGTAACATAGAACATGTATTACACAAAAAGTAGAAGAACTCGTCAGAAACCAAGAAATAAACCGACGCAGAAAATGGCGTCAAAATCGTGACACAAGGAACCGTCCGTGGCGGGAGGTGACCCGAGAATCGAACCGACGACCCACCGACAAGTATGATCTACAAGGCCGACCGATTTGCAGATGGTGCCACCAGAGTGGGCACATTGTGAGGTACTGCCCAAACGCCACCTCCAGAAAAGAGGATCCCGATGGAAAGAAACAGACTCTCAAGAGAAGCCCCAAAAACAATAGTGCAGAACCAAGTCCGAGTGAATGTGCCATCGGACGCTGTGGATTGGCGAATCAGAACAAGAAAGTTAACAGGCCAAGTGATGTGGTTTAACGTAGCACGTGGCTATTGGATTATCTGAAGAACAGATCATGGGAAAACCGTATATGTCCACTATACGTGCATCCAGAAGACCCATCGGAATTAATGCTTCCGGACCCTAGCAAATGGAGAGTGGGTCGAATTTGAAATGGCAAGTGGAAGGAGAGGCGTCAAGGCCATTAACGTGACAGGCCCCGGTGGTGCTGCGGTAAGAGGCAACAGAGACACAGGCCAGAGTGAATGCCGACGCTTCACGCATGACTGTGATGACCCACACAGCCACCGGCCATATGGTCAGCAGAACCAAAGGGAAAGAAGACTACAGGAAGAGGGAATGGTTGGAAACGAGCCAGAGACCAGTCGTGTTGACTCAGAGCGAGGCAGAGCAGCAGTGCATGGAAGGTGTGGTTAGGCCACAACATTCTCCAGAGCAGAAGCGTGCCGCTATACAGGGAATGGAAGATGCAGATGATGGAGAAGCCAACCCTCGACTGACAGATGTTGTAGTGACTGACCGAGGAAAGGGCAGTGAAACCGCGCATCACGTGGCAGCGGAAGAAAGGATGGACCACATGGAACCGAAGGGCTCAGACCCCATTATGCCATTGTCTAAACCCAATGTCCCTACAGAGAACCCAAAAGAAGACGAGAAGGCCGAAGCCCAGTCTAAGGAAGAGAGGCCTGGAAGCGAGTATGAGTACACAACGATTTTGAGTGAAAAATTCCTATTCTTGATGCAACAGGCCATCAACAGGTCCAAGAAAAGGCAGAGAGAGGAAGCACGTGCTCATTGCCGACCGCACGCAGTGATTTAAGATGCAGTCGAAGAACACTGCTGAAGAACAGGAGAAAAGACTTGCCTGAGGCGGGGGAGCAGGGAACCTGGGGGGGGGGGACATGCCTCTGCACAACCCAGGCCCCATAGTTAACAGGTCTTTACCGGGCTTAGGTAACCCGCCCTGAATGTAATTGTAAATGCTTTAATGTATGGATGTAAGGCAGAAATGTAGAAATGTTTTACAGTTTATAGGTGATGTTATCTTTGAATGCTTTGTTTCTAAATGAGAGACTGTACCAGGACTTTTGTTTCTTCAGCCGCCATGCCCGCGGACGGGCATTGTTCCAGCGGGGAGGCATGTGGCATCCCAGAATTGGGGGGTACCCTTGTCTTTATGCCACAGACTTACTGGTGGCCAGCACTAACTATGTTTGCACATAACTGCAGCACATGCTGCTCCCAGGAACTGTTACAACTTGTGCTTCAGGTGTTAGCTCTCTGTACTAGGTTGCTAGGCAACCGCCCTGCAGCTGCACTCACTACAGGGCTTAGGAATCCAGTGCCTACCTGAACTCCCTGAAGTGAAAGGATTATATTCATTGGTGGTTCAGCGGGCGCCAAAGTGAAGGGGGCATCTCTGCCTGTTGCTGGGCAGAGGAGTATGTAACAAGTGACAGAGAGGAGGAGCGCACGGGGCGCAAGTCAGTGTACCCAGAGAGGGTGAGGAGTTAGGAGGAGCTGCCCGGCGGGCAGAGGAGAGAGATCGGGGGTGAGCAGGAGAGAGACTGACCTGCAGGAGAGACACCCTACTTCCACAGACCGGCGCAGCAGTGTGATGGCGCCGTCACAGAGAGGGAGCCGCGGACAGGTCCCGGGTGCGCAGAAGCGCATGACTCAGACGCTGCACCATATACCAGAGCCCCGGTGGTGAGTGACAGGAGCCGCTCGGGAGGAAGGGAGAGAGGACTGGAGCAGCAGCGTGACCATGGCTTGAGAACGCCACACCAAGCGAGAGGGAGAGAAGCACCAGTGACCCCAGAACTAAGGCCAGCATCAGTGATTGGTGACTGGCAGGAGCCAGCAACAGAACCAGAGGCTCAGGTACCCTGTCACTGCCCCACTCCCGCTTGCTACAGGCCTATTAACCCCATTGACACCACTGCACTCAGGCGCCATCTTAGGCCATATTACCAGCCGTTTGTGCCAGGCTGCCGTCACCTCCGCCATATTGACAGTTCTCCCCCGTGACAGTAGCCCTAGGGAGAGGGCTCTCTAGCTAAACCACCAGCTGCCACTACCCCCCTGTCGGCCCCAGTGACTTGGAGCAGAAAACACTGAACCCCTATTTGTTGTATTGGACCACAGTTCAGCCAGTATTGCCTAAGGGGACCTTCCCTTTTGTGATCTATCTTAAGTACCAGCACAGTGTCAGAGAGCGCAGGACACCAGTACCCTGGATTACAAATCTTGCATTAGATTTATTGCAAGTACGGTGCACCTAGGCCAAAAGGTACCTAGGACTAACAATGAAACTGCAGTTCAGGGACTCATGCTTTAGTGCCTGGATACTTAATGTTATTAATATGAGGTATGACCTATTGCATATTTCTGTCATTCATTCAAATGTAATTGCAAGTCTGTTGATTTAAGGTTGGAATTATTTGCAGGGTAGCCTAACTGCATAGTGATACTGTTGATATAGTGTATCATAGGAATTGCGGCCTGTCAGTGTCACGGGCGGCCCCATTGCGCACGATATTCCCCTTAAAAGATCTTTGATTACCTTTACCTCTGCACGTAAATTTATTTGTTGAAACAGTGTATTACCCTACGGCAGGGTATTGTGCGAGGTGTGGCCTATAGTGCCACAGTGACCCCATTGCGCACAATATCACACAGGTGAAACTTTATTTAGAATCTTTGTTCTTAGACTACCAACTGTACCTGTCTCTTTTGATCCCAATAACGTTTCTTTTTCATTGAATTGCTGCATTGTTTTTCATAGCGGTAATCCACGAACCTCTTTGTGGATAAATAAAACCTTTTATAACCGGCCTAACGTGTGGTGACCATTCTGTGGGATTGTTTGGGGTATTGTTTCCCTGGGGTGCCTTTGTCCCTCCGCCCTCTGAATTGCAGGCGAGTGAAGCAGGCAGGTCGCAGCCAAGCAGTGCCGAAAGGAGAAGAGGAACACCAGGTAACGGGCACACACCTGCACGCAGTCTGACAACATCACAGGTGTAGTGAGCTGTTTGATTAGGGATGACAGGGAGACACTGGGAATGGGATGGGGGGTCAATGAGAGTATGGACAATGAGCTGGAGAAGGAGCAGAGCATGGGAAGACAGACCTGTTCCTGTTTGTTGCCTGGTCCAGCACATTTGTCTCACAGCTTCCTATTCCCTGCTGCATTCCCTCTGCACTGCCAGTGCTGTGCTGCTTCTCCTCAGAGGATCAGGCCCTCCAACTGGCAGCTACTTTTTCAGATTATTCAGGACCTGGCACCCAGCACGTGCATGGCAGCTCCGCCCCCTACCCCCCTCCCCCTCTACCCAGCTCCCAGCAGCTCCTTCTACTCTCCACATACCTCCCAACAGCAGCAGCTTTGTCCCCCTCTATACGGCTCCTGGCGATGGCAGCCTCCATCCCTCCTTCACCTGGCTCTCGGAAGCTCTGTATGCTCCCCTCCAGTGGCTTTGTCCCCACTCCTCCAGGCATCTCCTTCCCTGTTCCACTCCACAGCTCCATCCTCCAACCCGCAGCCCACTGCTGTTAATGTGGGTGACAGCGACCCGCAGCCATGGCTAATGGCTGTATAGTAAAGGGGGTTGCTGGCGGCCATGCAGGCTGCGGGGATAGAATGGCCTAAGCTATACCTTCTGTCAGAGCGGCCAGGCCTGGGCAGTGGCCCATAGCACCCCCCTGATGGCGGCCTCGGTCCTTAGTTCTAAAGCCCCCCATACACTAGGGTGACGTTTATGAGCAAAGAAGTCCCCCGCAATCCCCCCATGAGCTGCCTGGGACCCTCCCAGAGAGCAGGCTCTCCTGCGATATATCGTATGCAGTCCTTTCGCATAAGAAAGATAGCATGCGATCCCAGCCAAGCCTGTCGAACAAATCACTTCTGCAGCCTCTGGTGCAATGCGCACAGGTCCGCTCATCACATCGAACCTGCTGTCAATCACATGCGATTTGGATGGTTTTCACTGCTTTTCACTGTAATCACATGAAAAGAGCCTGAATCGTGTATGGCCAGCTTTAGACTGCTGATAATACTGCGTCACATGGAATAGTAACTTTATTTTACCAAACTACTTTAATATTAGTTACTTAATTTGTATTTTAGAAAACAGAATCCTTTTTAGACACTTGTGGAAATATAGTGATAGAAATTAAATAAATTAAAGTAACTTTTTTATTATCATTTTGACAATAGTTTAAATGCTACATAAAATCAATTCTTCATTTTCCAATTTACAAATTAATAAATACAGTATAAACAGTGAACACACGTGGTTTTCAAACATATATAAATATATTTACACAAGGCAACAAATTTTGAGTCCCGCCTGCGGGACTTGTAGTTCGTGTAGATAGGCAGGTGACTAATGCAGCAATTATTTCCATGTTACTATAGCACATCTTGCTCCATGTTCTTAGCACGCTCAAACAACTCCATAATTATAGCAGCTGGCACACAACCTTCCCGCAGTATACTGATTGTCCCTGGAAAAGAAAAAGTATGACGATGAGTGTGGTGATGTTCAAATCTATGTTATCAGACAGACTGAGATTTGGAACAGCTTTTTGTATCCATTCCATAGGGTAGATAATATGCATTTAATTAATTGAGGTTCTATAGCTGGTCTGATCATACACATGGGCCCTTATTCAGATCTGATTGCAGTACAGATTTGTTCTCAAAATGGGCAAAACCATGTGCACTGCAGGTGGGGCAGATATAACATGTGTAGAGAGAGTTATATTTGGGTGGGGTGTGTTGAAACTGAAATGCAGTGTAAAAATAATGCAGCCATTATTTACCCTGCACAGAAACAAAATAACTTGCACAAATCTAACTCTCTCAATATATGTTACATCTGCCCCACCTGCATTGCATATGGTTTGGCCCATTTTGAGAACAAATTTGTACTGCCGTCAGATCTGAATAAGGGCCATGGTGCGATTCATGGTCACTTTTGTTTTGATTTGTTTTGTTTTTTCAGCCACACTCGATCCCGATGTGAGCTCCTGTTCAGTCTATATCAAGTAGAAAATAGACTGTGCAGGCAAGACTATGTAGTACAGATGTAGTACAGATTTGTACTATAAAGTTCAAATCGAATGTGTACAATGTCACGATCCAATCAGGATTGAATTGAAAAGGAATCGCACCGTGTGTATACTCTAACAGTGACAGGTTTTCAGAAAGTGTTTAAGATATTTAAGGGCTGTGGAATAAGTATTTACCTTCATCTATTTTGGTGCAGATCACTACAGTTGAACCCACAAGCTCATTGGAATAACCATCGCACAGAATCGCATCCAATTTGTGGTTCAGACGTCTGTAAAAAATGATATTCATAGTGTTATGAATGAACTGTAATGAGAAATTACTGTACAGTGCATTACACATTATAAAATACATAGCACATTTATAATATACAAAGGTTCTACCAAAGCATATTATTAAAAGGAATACTAAAAAGACCAATGTTTAATTTTTTATGTGTTAGTTTTGCCTTAAAACTGATTGTTGATCATCCATTCTTGCCAGTCTGTTTGCAGGCTATTACATTTGCCAAAACGGCTAGAGCGGGGCATTTCTGTATTGATTGTCATTACAATATTAGAGACCTTTATGCTACAGTCATTTTTAGTTGATTTTGTAAAATTCAATAAAATAAACATGTTTAATAAAATGTTGGATTACAATCACTTTAAAACATGGTATCTTGATAATACAACAAATTGAATGGAAACACCAAGACTGTTTATGGAACAGTACTTAGTACCAAATAAGTCAGCTCTGGAGAGCGCTGTGTGGAGATGGTGATACTGGGCTAGATTCTCTAGGCTTCAAAAGTGATAAAATAGAGAGTGATAAACAGCCAGCCAATCAGCTCGTACCTGACATTTTTCAAACACAGTCTGTGACATGGCAGGTAGGAGCTGATTGGCTGGCTGTTTATCACTCTTCATTTTATTACTTTTGAAGCTTAGAGAATCTGGCCCAGTGTCAGTGACTAAGATGATGACAGGCTGAGAGTAATAAAAAGTGAGTCATTAAAGAGAAGTAAACATTACACTATGTAAGGAATTGTGACAGGAGGTAATTACTAGAAAGATCTGGTCAGAGCCAGATTGTTGCCAAGATGATTAATGATTATTTATTCTTCATAATAATATTTTTTTTGTTATAACAGGCTAGTTCAGGCATGTCCAAACTATGGCCCTCCAGCTGTTGTGAAACTACCCATCCCAGCATGCCTTGCCATAGTTTTAGCATTCCCTAATAGCAAAGTCGTGGCAAGGCATGATGGGACTTGTAGTTTCACAACAGCTGGAGGACTATAGTTACACATGCCTGGGCTAGTTCAGTTTGAGATACTGTACATCACTTACGTTATCACATGGTCATGGTGAGTACTATCGCTTTCTCCACTTGGATTGGCAGAGGTGATTGCTAAAGGTCCTGTCATGTCAGTAAGATGGGCTGTGACTGAGTGATCAGGAACTCTGATCATAATGGAGTCTTTGGTTCCAACATAATCATAGGCAGGCCCCACACCTAGAAAACACAGAAAGTATGGTAAAGACACTATTAAGATTCCACCATTAAATTAATATGAATCACAGACTTGGAGGTACATTTACAGTACTAAAGGGCGATTTTGGGCGATTTTGTTTTCTTATTGTTTACTTATTTAATTCCCCCCCCCCCCCCCCCAGAGCTAAAATATACTTTTACTGACAGATAACATGTTATATTCTTTTTTAAATGTTAGTTAATTGTGTTCTAGCCCTGGAAGCTCAACATCGATTATGATCGATTTTAAATCGGTCAACATCGACCAAAAATCCTCCAACACCAACCAAAATTGACCTCAAGTAAATATATCCCTTTATGTGTAACAATTGTTCCGTTTAAGTTACTGACTACATTAGCAAAGTGCCTACCATCAAACTCATCTCAGCAGTGAAATATCACTGTTAAAATACTGGGAAAGTATATTTTGTCTCTGCTCTCACAAGATGGGACAACTAGCATTTTAAGGATTGTTCAATCATTCATTCATTTGAATAAGGCAGTATTCGAATAAATGCATAGGTAATGTGGCAGAAGAAAGGGCAGGGCAAAACAACAAAAACATATCTGGAAAAGAGATGGGACTATAATAAGAAGCACAGAATTTGGGTACCAGGCTTATAATTGTACTATTTGTAATGACAATTAGGGCAGTGACTCATAACCGTGTTGTTAATTCTTTCATCGGTAAGTAAGTTGCTATATGTGCCTATATTGTCCTGTATGTGGGGCAATGGCTCATTTTTTGTGTGTATTACTTCTGACAGGACAATTAACCTCTGTTTATTATGTTTAAGTGTTTGCTAGGTGCCTCTAACTGCAGCAACGTGTGCAATTGCATGGACATTATATTGGAATTATGTTTGTATGCTTTTGCAGTGTACTACCTACATGACATACCCAATCGTTTCAGCCATTCACCCTTCTTCACAATGCAGCTTATTCCGCCGGGATAGACAGATTCCATGAACCTCCACAAGACAGGACTGAATGGAGGATTTAACACCCGCAGCTGCTCCAAGTTAGATATACAGATGCAGATGGGTTTCTCTGAAGGTCGTTCCTGCAGCACAATGGGAGATGTAATAACATTATAAATGCAGTACATATTTTATTTCTACTAACTCCTTGTACAATTCAAGAAATATTAACAACTGAAACATAATAACCACAAATTATATATTGGCATTTCACATCATGTTCCTTATGACGTACCATTTATTTTCTACGGTAATAGAGCAAACCAAAATTTTAGCATTTGCCTGAGATAAAATGTTCCAAGAGTGAACTTAACACTCCTCACTGGCCCCTGCTAGTACAATGAAGATAATCTGCCCACTGTTCGCTAGCATGTAAAAAATACTTTACAGTTACAACAAATTGTGTCAGAACTTCCATTAAATTGCAAAAATGTAGGCACAATGCCTCGTTTCAGAGGTGTCACGCTCAGGGGCAGATTTAGGGATGAGGGCGCCCCTAGGCACAACAATAATGTTTGCACCCCTCCCCCGCCTAATTGCATTTTTTTTATTGATTACTTATAAGCCCTCATTTGATAATAGCCAATATTATGGATTTAAGATGGAAAATAGTACAGTACAGTGAGTCTTTTGCAGTTATTGGTACATTTTGGGCTGACAGTACTATCAGAGGCATCCAAGTGCCGCCCCCAAACATGTGCCGCCCCTAGGCACGTGCCTCACGTGCCTAATGGGAAATTCAGCTCTGGTCATGCTGTCATGTGGCAAAATTGTGAATGGTCCCTTGTCACAGCTCTGATTATTAGGGGGACATTTTCCAATTCCTGCGTGACCCATATAAATATACTATAGAAAATGTTAGTCTCACCTTTATAGTATAAATCCTCTTGATGGCTTCTGGGTGTTTGCAAGAAACAGCCAGTGCATATACTGTGTCTGTTGGAATTCCGCACACACCTCCACTCTCCAGTATGTTCGCTATCGTTCTCAAACCGCTTGTACGATGAGACTGAGGAAGCAGACATGAGCTGGAGACTTCTTTCTTCTCTGGCTCCACTTTCTATGGTAAAATTGATCACAAATTATATTTATGATGATAGTGTCTGAACAGATAATGCTGAGCAGCCTATTTATGTGTACTGTTTCTTATTACACTGCATGTGACATGAGTACATTAACTGTGTTGTGACTACTGAAAATGTCTGTGGTGTAAGCAGCACTAATATGATATATTGTATAGCAACAGTAGCTAATATGGGTATGGTCCAGATCCTGGAGGCTCACAAGGACTGCTCGAACTTGTAGCTCCCCATAGCTGTAGAGGCATTTTAATAAACATGGATTGCAGTAAACAGTGAAGATTTCAGCTGTCCATACATCAGAACGATTTCAGGCGATGCATTGTGGGTTTCTTTTGCACAACGTGAGGTGTTTAGGTATGATTCGCAATCCTGCCGGTCGTGAGGTTGAACATCAGATCATGTGCGCTGCACACATGATCTGAAGATGCTACTAATGACTAGTATGCTGGGAGTTGCAGATCTTACGATAGATCTGTGAAATTACACACATATGATCTATAGTGGACTGGAAAGCTGGCGGGGAAATTGTGACACGATCAGGATCAGATGCTGGTCGTTCCGAAGTATGACCAGCTTTAGATAATGCAATTTTTAAACCATTTTTATCTATAAATAGTTGTATTATTAAAGGTATATTTTTTTTATTTACCTTGAACACTGAAGGCCCAAGTGGAATTAGCTCTTTGTTGAATATACAGTTTGTCAGCGATGCTAATAGGCCGTAGAGACAAATGATGCTAAAGATGGACAGCACCGTTACTAGAGGAGGGAAATAAATAGGTACGGTCATTCATTTTGCATATTAAAATCAAAGTATTTTAGGCTTCCTTATAAGTTTCACACACAGACAAATACAAGAGACATATCACATGACAAGACACCTGGTACTCGGAAAATTAAGCAAAAGAATCATACAGATGATATATCAGATCATATATCTGCTCTCAGCTGTCCCTCATTTCCAGACAGAAATGTATTTATTTTTCAAAACCATCTGTCCAATACAATGGGGCATATGTATTAATGCTTAACAAGAGATAAATGCAGGAGTGATAAAGAGAGACAACGGTTCAGCCAATCAGCTCCTTACTGACTTTTTTCAAACACAGCCTGTAACATGGCTGTTAGCAGGTGATTGGCTGGACGTTTATCTCTCTTTGGGCCTTATTCTGGTCGATGCGTAAATTTCCGAATTCTTTCGGATGGCGTTTTTTAGCCGTCTGCGCATGCGTAGGCAACGCTATGTGCATGTGCCACGCAAGGTCTCAGTACTTGTTCTCACAAATACCTTACAGAAATGTGCACCGCATTCACTTGGGAGATATGGGCGTATTATGGGCGTCATTCGGAAGTACACAGGGGCGTAGTTTCAAAGTGGGCTAAACTGGGCGTAAACATGGGCGTACACGAGGGAGTGCACTAATTCTGGTAGGCGTGCATTCGGACTGAACACCGACTGCAAACGAACCAAAAGGCAAGAAATATGCGGTGTCCATAAGCAAGTATTTCTTTGCGGGCACCACTCGGTCATGCGCTAGGCATTCGGATCGCCCAATTAGTACTCCCGCACCTAAACCAATGTCACCTGAACACAATACAATCCACTCCTCTACTCATTACTCATTAATTACACTCTTTTCATTGCTTCAATTGGAAACCTTGCAGCTTAAATGGACCATTACTAAACACACAAATCTATGCTGAAAGCACGGCTGCATTTGTTACACACATTTACACTGCAAGCAATGGACAGAACTTGCTATCACTAATATAAATATACATGTCACTTTTACATTTACCAATAACAGCACACATTTGGGGATCAAAAGATAGTAGTATGTTTTGCAGAAATACACCGCATTGGTGCGTACGGCCATGTTCCCGTCCGTTCTGCAGAATATGTGTGTGTCCACCACACACGCAAGGTTTGGATGTCGTCCGTAAACACGCCCTCTTCTTAAAGTGTGAGTCCGTCCGAATGCGGAGGACCGGTGGGCGTTTCTTTGTACCATGTCCGTACAGCGTAGCGTGCGGACCGCTCAGAAAGAATTCGGAAAATTACGCACCAACCAGAATAACCTCCTTTATCACCCTTGCATTTATCTCTTGTTAAGACTTAATACATCTGCCCCAGTGTATCATATTCAGTATTTTAATGCACTTCTCATTATCTGCTGTTATTTTCTTGGTTTTGTCAGTTAATATTTTAAAAGGAACACCATTTAAAATGCAGACTTATGAGATGAGAAGTATGATCAATGACTTCAGCCTAACAACAAAGTATCTACATTTAAGCTCCACTGCCACACCAATCATAAACATTGTTCTGCTAAAATACTACAAATTGTCTCCCTAAATTATGTTTCCCATTTTGATTTTAACCCAAAGCATATCACCCTATTTTGTTTGTTCAAATGACCCCTTATGTTCGCAGTGTTAGTATCAGCTTAAGGGGCGGTTGCTACAAAAGAGGGAGATAGGCCTCCACAGGCTTAAAGCCATTTACACCATCTGCAGAAATTTTGAGACAGTTCTGATGAAACTCGTACGGTTGGGAGCCACATGATTGCACCACACTGGGCATCATGTGCACATCGGCACCTTTTTGAATTTGTGTTCAAATGTTGACACTTACAGAAAATTAGTCAAAGGAAATACTCAGCACTTACTTTCAAGTTCAAGAGGAAGTCTTTCCAAGGTGAAGAGAAGAAAACTGACAATCACAGCCTCCATCATAAGGGTTAGAAGCATCAGGACTGTATTGGCATAAGTTGCTGGATAAAGGGAAATAAACCTTCAAATTTGGCTCATAAAACTGAAACACATTTTGCTTTTCATAGAGAAACATTCTCAGATCCCACCTGCCCCTCCTCCCTATTGAGTCGTTGGGATGTTTATTTTAATGTCATTATATGCTGTGAAATGGAAACACAAGACCCCTCACCAGACAGACAATATTTTTGCATGGGGCAAGGCTGGAATCATTTAGATCATATTGCCAGCCCTCTTCACCTGCCACTTGGACATTTTTGTAGCATCTGCTGTTGTTATCAGCTGAGAAAGTCGGGGTTGCAATGGACTCCTATAGACAGGAAGTCCGCTATGTGTGCAGAGAGTATTACCACCATAATCACAGCTTCACCTAAAATATATTGTGCCTAATACTAATACAAAGCCTCAATTTAAAATTTAATACAGCTACAAATTATTTTTTTATTGCACTTACCAAAGCCAAATAAAAATATGTTGACTATCAAAAAAGCAATTGCACCAACTGTGAATCCTCCATCATTATTTGTAGCGATTCCTAGCAAAGAACCTAGAAAAAAAAAAATTAAATGATGAATATATATATATATATATATATATATATATATATATATTAGACTTCCTAAATTACAAAGAAAGATGATTCCAGCAAACTGATTAACACAAAGTTACAGTGAAATGTGAAAACTAAGATTTTTTTTTTAAAGGATTTTTTTTTTAAGGACTTTTGTAAACTGGCTATTATGGCACATAAAGGAACTGATTTTGTGTATATCGGCCCTTATTCAGATCTGATCACAGTACAAATTTGTTCTCCAAATGAGCAAAACCATGTGCATGGCTGGTGGGGCAGATATAACATGTGCAGAGAGAGTTACATTTGGGTGGGGTGTGTTGAAACTGAAATCTAAATTGCAGTGTAAAATAAATGCAGCCATTATTTACCCTGCACATAAAAAATATAACTCACACAAATCGAACTCTCTCTGCACATGTTACAGCTGCCCCACCTGCAGTGCACATGGTTTTGCCCATTTTGAGAATAAATTTGTACAGCGATCAGATCTGAATAATTGCCATAATCTCAGAATATAAATACTATAGTATTAATTAATTATGCTATGGGCTCTTTATATGCAGAAGAGTCTAATCTGATTTCATTGAAATGTCTATTTTTGCCTGTACTTAATGATTTCTTACCTGCTAAACGCAGCCACACCCATGTAGCCCAGATAGCGGCATAACAAAATGGCAGAACTGAGCCAAATCTTCGACCTCCTTGGACATCAATTCTACAGACGTACAGCTGCATGATAGCACCAGGAATAAGCACCCAAGGAATAGACAGATGTGTTTGGATTGTATTGGTCAGTGAACTCTGGATAGCAGCAAGTGCGGCTAGTCCATTGCAGATGTAGAACAGGGGATCTGAGGACTGGGAGCTGAGATTTTTCTTAATGTCCGATTCCTGCTCAGACTTTTGCATATTTCGTCTGCACCACACCAAGGTATCCTGAAACCTGGCACTTGATATCACTATGTTCCCAATGGGTATTAGTACCTTCTCTGCAATTGAATTAACAAGACTGGAGAATGTTGTATAAAGGGAAACTACAGTAAATATGCTGCAAGTTACTCCAAAGAATATGTAAGCAGCTGTGCTTGGTATCTGCTGGATTGTGGAGATAGTCATGAGGGCAAATGCTGTATTGTGAATCACTTCCAGAATATCTTTATTTAATGATACAAAGCACAACACAATTGCCGCAGCCAGGAAGAACCAGTCACCAACCATCATCTGTCTGCTATTAGAGACGTTGCCCGGTGTGAGAACAACTGTAACGGTAAACTCTTCCCATGACTTGACCAGCCAGAAGGTACCATGGAAAGCAAATTTGGTAGCATGGTAAACATCATCCCGTAGATAACTGTAGTAGCTAGAACACAACTGAGTAATGACATTGATGCTGATCCATATGGAGCCTATATAGAATGTCTTCATGTATCCAAAGCAGTAGAATGCCATAATAAAAGGAGAAATGGTGTCACACAGGTAACCCAGTGCCATGGGTTCAGCATACTTTGTATTTTTTTTCTTCTCTTCTCCAGCATTTTTTGAGGAGTTGCGATTGCCAGAACCCAACAGCAGGACATTAAAAAGAGCATTACCGAAGCCTGGAAGAACATATTTCTGAGTGATGCCTTTCAGTAGAAGAGCTCCTGCACCATAAAGTCCACATAGCACAATTATTAACTCCAGTACACCAGAGACTACCAGGGCCCAGCGTCCAAACAACCCTATTGCCTCAAAGATCAGTGTGAGTGTTAGGGCCCCAAATACAAAAGGCATAATGTAGTTGACAGTTGCTGAGCAAAAAGCCAGGATGAATGCAATGAAAATATAGGCTACCAACCCGGCCACTGCACCCTCAGTAACAGGAATCTGAGGAAGGGTTGGCACAGCTGTGCTATTGTAGGAAACTGATTCTGAACCCAAAATGATACGAGTTGCCCCGTAGCTGCTCCACAGGGCAGAGAAGGCCAGGAATGCGGTGCCACTTAAATGGTCATACTTTCGAAAGGACAGGAATCCAGCTATGAGCTGAGTTACACCTCCAATTAGGATCAGGTGAACACCTGCAATGTTTAAACAAGAAAGAAAATGTTAGATTGTATATGAAATGTTTACTAATTTCTGAAGACTCTCTCATTTAACTTCATAGACTTCAGAATCTAGAACCCCTGTTCTAGATTCATTTTGACTGAATATTTGTATTTAAAAGCGCTAACTTCAGCAGTCTTTTTCAGTGCCAATTTAAAGGCATGGAATCACTTAGGGCATGATTATAATGACAGTATAAATATGATAGTGACCTAAATATGGAAGATGCCTATGCCCAATATCAATGTGACCAAGTCAATCTATGCTGAAAACTAGATAAACTGGATACCGAGTAGAGATGCTCAATCTTTTAATGCCAGTTTGAAATTTGATTTGAAGTCCAGGAGCTGGCGCTCCAAGGTGGGGTGTTTGGCGAGACTGAAGCCACAGTGAGGGAGATTTTTCAAAGCTTTGTGATAAAGCAAAGTGGAAAGAGGTGAAGTACCATCCAAACAGCTCAAACGCAGCCTGTAAAAGAACAGGAGCTCATTGATTAATACTTTATCTCTCTCCACTTTCCACCTTCTGCTAAATCTCCCCCAGTGTATGATATCTGTGTAGCCTGGACCATAGATTCAGAGTTACTAGGAAAATGTATTGTACATAACATTTTATTTCTTTCAATTTCATTTGAATAATTCTAGCTGGAACCTTACCTGCAAGGATGTTTTCCACTCCTCCAGCAATAATAGAGGTATTAAACAGAGAGAAGTTTTGCATACAAACGAGGAAAGCACTAACTGCATTTGCAAGGAGCCCAAGTACAGCAGGTTCGCTGTAAAATACTGCAGGGAATCCGTCCATGGCAGTATGTTCTATAGAAATGACTTGCTAAAACTGTTCTTCTCCAATATATGTATTCATCCAAATATGTATTCACACAAAATGTCCTGGGGAGAACAAGGTTTGAACAATCAGTTTTACCATAGGCCTGCATTAAGTATTAGCATTTAAATAGTAATGTCTTCATGTGTATACATTCAGGAATAAATGCTGTAACAGTAAATATTTTGTATTTGTCAAATGCTTAGTAATTATTTCACAAGCATGGCCCTTTAAATTCATAGTGTTGATATCATTCAAGGGACTGGTAGAGGATACCTCCATCACTAGGGATACAGGAGAACTTCTTTACCAGAGAACAATTGCACCTTTGCTTTACCCAATTTTATCCTCATTGGAGCACAAAAAGTACTGTTTTATAATTATTTTTACAGGTCAAAAGATGCAGTTTTCTATTGGCCATACCAGGAACATTATTGTCCTAGTATTTAGGAATATTAATATGGTACAAGACAATCAACAAATAAAGGGAGGCAGTGAGTTCTCTTTCCCACTGAACGTAAAGTTAAAAAGGCCAAACAAAATAAATTATAGTATAAATACTAACACTTATAGTACCCTAACAGTAGCCCAAGACCAAGTTGTAACCCAAACATAAGTACTGTATACAGTATATGACATAAAGGCTGTAAACTTTTCTGGAACCCTAAATATTCTCTGATCTATCTACAGAATAATCTGTAGCAGTGGGAACCATCTAACTCACAATATACAGTATGTTGCTCTCAATATCACTCACAACCTCCTAGTTTGGGAAAATATTGCAACAGTTGTATGTCTGAGTATTGTGAAACTAAGGCCACATTTACCTGTGACCAATAAAAGTCTTTAAAGGGTTCTTGATCACAAGGGCACCGCAATCATGTGTAAAAATAAGGTACAAAATATTGCCATTGCTGATAATTAAATATAACATTAATATAAAATACTTTCATAAAAACTGAATGAATCTAAACTAAAGGCAGACATACCGGGTTACACAAAACATGTAATTGAACATTGGTCATATATATATAACAATACACTAATAGCAAAGTCCTACCTTCAAATGCAACATGCAGAAATGTATTTTAGATCTGCTTTTCAGGGAACATCTGATGTGCCCTCTTTAACAGCATCCACTGCTTCTGAGTGAATGTTCTGGAGAGACAGGTTTTATAGTCTCTATTACAATACATACCTCATAGGGTGGAGACTTTCTTAGGTCTTTAGAATTTCCAAAGTATTTTTGTTTCCTGCTGCAGATAACCTTAGCTAGCAATATGGGGGAAATTTACTAATATGAATTCGTAGAAAAAAAATCATATTTTCCTAGGAAAATACGAATTTTTTAGGTGTATTCGTATTTTTGGCATTTACTATGCCAAAAATACAAATATTCGTATTCATATTGATGGGACATTCGTATTTGTATTTACAATGCATACACCATTGTTAGAATATGACAGGAATCACCATTCAAAAGAATGGTGGTTCCTGATTTACTAAGCAGCCATATTGAAAATACGGCTGCTAATTGGCGTGAAACGGCCGCGAATATACACGAAAAAGGGGGAAGGGGAAATGTAGGGAATACCCCCGCACAAGTTACACCTTACAAAATGAAAAAATATGAAATGGTATTGATAATAGTGTCTAGTAAATAATCCACAATATGAAATAATTATGTAATAGGTCACTCATGTGGAGGTGCACCCCTGAGAGTAGAAAAGGTACAAATCGCAATAAGAGAAAAAGTACTCTCCTTTGTTTGGGGGCACGCTTATGTAGAAAAAAACTTCTATGTAATGATGATAAATTTAAAACGTAGCTTTTATTATGATTAAACTATTAAAAGGCTATTGTGAGACAAAAACATTGACAAACTACACAAAACATGAAAAAAATTGGGATGAAACCAATTTTGACTCAATAGAGTCTTGCAATAGATAGTTAACTCGAAAATTAATTATAAGATTTAGGTTAGAATAACCCTGGTAGACTGTTATATATCTCAATGAATAAGTCTATTGCATGTTACTAAATTATGCACTGATAGCGAAATGAATAAATAAATTTAAACCGGTCACAACCAATAAATTGTATGGTGTGTATACACATGCGTAATCAGGGAATATAAATGTGTCTAAATCAGACAATTTTCAAGTATGATATTCCACTTAATTTAATTTAAGCAAACAGGAAATGCGGTGGTAGCCACTCGGTCTGTTGTTAGTAATATAAAGGATAATTCAGAGGAGACGATAGACACAAAACTATAGGCCAGTTTAAACACAGGTACTGCTGCTGTTTATGGCCAACTAGTCCTAGTTCTGGGCCAAAGCAGTGAGTCAACCTGTGTAAAATGCCTAAGATTATAGAGGTGATAAGTATAGCATCTGCTGTCTCCTGCCTTGGGATAAGGTGCCCTGTTGATCGTAATCAGTGCAGGGTCTAGCCGAAATCCTTCGGGTAGAGATGAGAGTGCTATTAATGGAATGTGAAAAAGGTGTGCTGAGGTAGAGTGCACAAATGAGACGGCTTATATCCTATGGGTTAGTAGGCTGCTGCTTTCCATGTGTAAAAACATTGGTGGAAAGTGAGCGGTACTCACCACAGGATGGCGTTAGTTAAAGAGTAAAGATATCTGCTGTCACTTGATGTGAGTAGATGGTGACTTATTGACCAAAATGTCAATGCAGGGTCCTGCCAACGTACACATGTAGTGATATGGGGCTCCCCGATAAGAAATTGGGTGGCAGAACAGGTAATAAAGATAACGGAAGGGAAGAAAGAAAATAGGGTTAGTTGGTATTTAATGGAATATAGTAATTACCATCGTAAATTTGCAAAAGGTGATGCAATGAATGGCTGTGATAACGCCCCCTCTGTAAATATTTTCCTTAGTCTGAAAATAGCCAATAATATATGTAGAACACCGTATGAGGCCAGTGTGGCTAGAGTTTTTTTTTTTTCAATAATAAATTTTTATTAGGTCTTCAGAGAAAGGTACAAGGTATAAATGTATTTATAATAACCTGAGCGATACCAAACATGTCAGAAATATAAAGTTTGCATCATAATAAGATCACCTATTGTTCTGGTAGTATACTATCAAGGAGATATATCGCATTTAAATAGTCGCCCTTAGAGACCTAGAATTTTCCAATTTTTAATATAATCAAAAATAAGTACTAACTTTAAGGATGTCAAATATATATAATAGAGAGAAAAGAAGGGGGGGGAGAGAAGAGGAGGGGGTAGGAGGACAGACACAAAAGGGGAGAGTTGCAGCCACATAGTATAGGGTAGTAGTAGCTTAGTACCTAAGAGACGCTAGGAGTGGGTCTTTGCCAGGTGGGGAGGCATATGGTAAGATCTATCAGTGGAGTGAGGCTTATATGTCCTGCGACTCCCTATATTCCCCCCACCTCAGCCACCTGAGGTGGATTGAGGAGGCAACAGATGAATATTGAACGTTTGCCGTTTCGAAGAGGTAGTGGTTATGTACCTTGTTTACAATTTGGTTGGTTGAAGGTATGTCAGTGGATTTCCAGTTCTGTCCTATAGCTGCTTTTGTAGCTATTAGGATGTGTCTTAAAACATATAGGTCTCCCCCACCGAGATGTTCATGATGGTGAAGTAGGGCTACTACTGGGTTTAGCTGGATACTGGATCTAATTACTACGCTAATAAGTTCAAAGATTTCTATCCACAGGGGACGGATCTTTGGACACTCCCAGAAGATGTGGAAGATAGAGCCAACTTCGCCACAATTCCTCCAGCATAAATCTGGGACGTTCGGCCATATGGCATGGAGTCTCTTGGGGGTGAAATATGTTCTATGGCAGAGTTTGTAGAACATTTCGGAATGTAGCGAGCATTTGGACATTTTAAAACCCGAGTATAAGATAGAGTCCCACGTCTCCTCGCTCAGGGAAGTATTGAGGTCAAGTTCCCACTTTACTTGAGCAGGTAGTTTCCCTTGCTTAGCCCTAGAGACCAGGAAGATGTACCACTTAGAGATGCCTCCTTTGTGTGAATGGGGAGATAGTTTAGAGGTGAGTATTTTAGATGTAGGGAGTCCCACTGCGGAGCTTGTGCTAGTGGCGGAGAGCCAGTGTCGGATCTGTAGATATTTATAAAATTCATTTTTATGTAGCCCGTATTTCTCCTGGAGCGAGGAGAATTGCAAGAGAGACCCCCCCTGTACTAAATGGCCCAGGGAGGATATGCCCGCAGAGGACCAAGACTCTAAATTTAGATCAGGGATTAGTTTAGCGATAGAATTGAGGGACAGCTCCGCGCTTGGCAGAATTACTTCCTTTGTCCCAGCGGTCACTTCATTCCATACCTCTAGGGTTGCCCTAACCGCCTGTCCCAGCTCCGGTCCATGTGGGACAGCCCGGACAGGGAGCCAGCAGAGGTCAACCAGTGAACTGATAGGGGAAAGGGACCGCTCCAGTACCACCCATGGCTTTGGGGAGCCTGGCTCAAACCAGTCTCTCGCCTGACTTAGCAGGCAAGCCAGGTTGTATTTGTCAATGTCAGGGTATCCCAGTCCCCCCAAGCACTTCGGTAAGACCGTTGTGCTCCTAGCTAGTCTAGGCCTCGCCCCCTTCCAAATATATTTTGTGAATATCTTGTTAATTTTATGTATTAAAGACTTGGGAAGTCTTCTGGGAATTGCTCGGAGGAGATAGATTAATTTAGGGAGGAGAATCATTTTAGAGGCCGCCAATCTGCCCAACCATGAGATTTCATGGGTGAACCATTCTGTTATCAGTTTCTCAAATGATTTGAGAAGCGGCAGGAAGTTGCATTCAATCAGGTGTACGTCTCTGGTTACGGACACTCCTAAGTATTTAATTGATCGCGTTTGCCAGGCGTATCTATACATATCCTTCATACGGGCCTCCACCTCAATTGGGATATTGAGTGGGAGAGCCTCCGTCTTAGAAGTATTTAGCTTGTAGTATGAAACCGAGGAATACTCCTCCAGTACTTTGTGTAGAGCGGGGAGAGATCTCTCCGGGCTCTCCAGGCAAAGGAGTACGTCATCGGCAAACAAGCATATCTTATGGGTCATATCTCCTATTTTTGGGCCTTTTATTTTGCTATCTGCCCTAATCTTTTCAGCTAGCGGCTCCATAGCTAAGACAAATATGAGTGGGGACAGGGGGCAACCCTGTCTGGTGCCATTAGATATAGGGAAGCTAGACGAGAGGCAACCGTTGACGAACACCTTCGCGGAAGGGTAGGAGTACAAGGCAAAAATGGAATCCAGAAACCTCCCCTTGATTCCAAAACGTAGAAGCACTTCTCTTAGATACCCCCAATGTAGTCTGTCGAACGCCTTTTCGGCGTCCAATGATAACAGGAGAAGCGGGGAATTTCTGTAGTCGCATACTCCCAGGATATCAAGGACTCTGCGGGTATTGTCCGGGGCCTGTCTTCCCGGCACAAACCCAACCTGATCTGCCGCGATTAAAGAGGGGAGTAGAGGTGCCAGTCTGTTCGCTATCAGTTTAGCATACAGTTTCAGGTCTGTATTCAATAGGGCTATAGGGCGGTAATTCTGAACCGAAGTGGGGGATTTCCCAGGCTTCGGGATAGTGACTATGCGTGCTTCAAGCAATTCTCTTGGGAAGTTTGTAGAGGAAGATGCTTCATTAAAGACTCTGGTTAGTGTTGGGCACAACTCTGTTTTAAAACATTTATAAAAGTTGGATGGAAAACCGTCCGGGCCAGGGGCTTTGTCATTTGGCAGACCGTCAACTGCAGCTTCAACCTCAGCTAGCGTCCATGGGGCGCATAGAGACTGGCAGACCTCGGGGTCCAGCGCAGGCAGATTAATACTATCGAGAAATGCATCTATGTCAGCCCTCAAGGGTTGGATCGTGTGTTGGTCTTTATTAAGGTTATAGAGCGTGTTATAATATTCCGCGAAGGTGTTCGCGATCTGAAAGGGATCTGTTACTCTGGAGCCGCTGGAGTTGATCAATAGGTTAACCTTCGCCCTAGCCCTTCTTCCCCTTAGCTTCCTGGCTAAAAGACGGCCCGCTTTGTTCCCGAAGACATAGAAGCGTTGATTAAGTTTAGCTATGTTTTTTTGGATTTCCCGGAATGTAAGGGAGTTAACTCTATCTCTAGTTTGGGTCAGAGCCTTATATATGGATTTATCTGAGGGATTGGCTTTATGAGCCGCCTCTAGTCTGGAGAGTTCTTCCTCCGCTTCCTTAGCATTCCCTGCTTCAGCCCTCTTCAATCTAGCCGCCGCCTGAATTGCGGATCCCCTCACTACCGCCTTTAAAGCGCACCAATGGGTAAAGACTCCTGTGTCTTCTGGTGTATTAGTAGATAGATAGGAGGAAAGAGACTCTTGAATGGCCTGCTTTGACTCCAGATGTGACAGAGCCCATCTTCCCAGTTTCCAAGGGCCAGGGGGGGCTCGGAACGATCCCAAATCCCACACCAGTCGCAGCGGGGCATGATCCGACCATGTAATAGGCAGTATCTCGGCTTTCAGAATGGAAGCCAGAGTCCACTTGTCAAGTAACGCTAGGTCAATTCTCGAGTACGACTGGTGGGGATGTGAGAAGAAGGTATAATCGCGCATTCCAGGGTGTTTTGCCCGCCATGCATCATAGAGGTCGTATTCATTAATCGCCTGTCTAAAACTACGCGAGTGGTCTGGTAAGTTAGGGACCCTCCGCTTAGAGGGATGGGATCTATCTAAGACTGAATCTAACACCATGTTGAAGTCCCCCAGGATTAGTATAGCCCCTTTAGCATGCTTCTGGACTGTTAGTAGAAGTTTCCTACAGTAACTGATTTGCTTAGTATTTGGGGCGTAGCATGAAACTAGGGTGGTCTCGACCCCTTCTAGTCTCCCAACCAAGATCAGGAACCTACCCTCAGGGTCGGCATACTGTTGAGACAGTGTGTAAGCGCAGTCTGCTGATATTAGAATCGCTACTCCTGCCTTCTTGGAGGGGCCATTTGCTGTAAAACATTGCGGGAATCTATTGTTACTGAATCTCGGGGGGGCAGACCTAATGAAATGTGTCTCCTGAATAGCTACAATGTGAGCCTTCATTTTATAGAAGGAGGCTAACGCTAATTTCCTCTTCTGCGGCGAGTTCAAACCTTTTACATTCAATGAAACGATATTAACCATTGTTAATGTTTAGTGAAACTGGCATAAGATCGCTAGAAAATGCTCTCAACTGAATGAAATTGTACATGATGTTATATATTATGGCTACTTGGCACACAAGCAGGGGGAGACAAGATACACTAGGGAGGGACACAGAAAGATAAAGAGATAGAAAAAGAAAAGTGAAAGTAAGAAAGGCGACTCTCAGTAGAGTCGTAGTGGGGGACCTAACTGAGGGTTCCCCAACCATACTACTAGGGGGGTAGTGGACTGGCACCCCCCGCTCATCCAAGAACATAACATACCAATATTAACTGATTAACTGTGCTTTTGCTTAGCATAAGCGTGACCGGTCAACTGGTTGGGAGCATATAGCTCCAACTAATTAAAGCAATAATAAGAATATTTATGGGCGGACCAGGCCTGGTCATGGGTCCTATGGGCAGTTCGCTTCCAAGAAAGAAAAAAAACAGCATAAACAACAACTATAGTCCCAACGTGTGAACCGACAAATGCAGGGCCTGGAGCGCAACAATACAGAGGTCTTACTCTGCCAATGACCAGTCCCGCTGTACCTGACCAGCAGGCGATGTCGCAGGGGACGTCTCCGACAGCCTCCACTTCGATAGGAGTTTCTCACCCTCCTCCACCGTTGAGACAGAGATTGTAGATCCTTCACGTTGGATCAGGAGCCGCGTTGGGAAACCCCAACGGTAGAGAATATTCGCCTTCCTCAAAGCTGTCGTGATAGGCTGGAGAGAGCGCCTTTTAGTGAGTGTTGCACGTGAAAGGTCGCCAAAGAGCTGGTAGGAGCCCAGAGCCGATGCAGACTCTGACGAGGGCCTAGCCGCTTTCAACAATGCCTCCTTAACATGAAAGAAGTGCACCCTCATTAAGACATCTCTCGGAACACCTTCAGGGGCGCTCCTTGCCTTGGGGAGTCTGTGTATCCGGTCGAGTAGGAGATCAGCTGATGGGGATGAAGGCAGCAACTTTCTGAAGATGTCCAGAACAAAATCGTGAAGGCTGCTGTTAGAAACATTCTCTGGGATTCCGCGGATTTTGAGATTGTTTCTGCGCGACCTGTCCTCCAGGTCCGCTAGTTTGTCTCGAAGAGCAGACACTTCCTCTTCTAAGGCCGCATGGGAATCAATTAAATTGTTATGGGAGTCAACCATTTCTCCCATTTTGGTTTCAAGGGTGTTTGTGCGGTCCCCTAGGTCATCTATGGAACGTTGACAGGACTGGAGAGAGGTTCGAATTTCAGTAGTTACATCTTCCTTCATCTGGGTGAGAAGAAGCTTTAGGGTTCCTACTGTTAGCGCAGCATCGTCTGCGATCTGGGCCCGGCTCGGCAGCTCCGTCATATTGGTGGGGGGGGGAGGTAAGGCAGGTAGGGGCTGGGCAGGGGAGGTGGCCGAGGTAGAGGCTGATGGTTCCCCTGGCCTGGAGTTAGAGCTTTTTGGGGATGGTTTGAAAAAGGGGACCTGGGAGACAGACTTGGGGATTTTGCCCCGTTTGGGAGGCATCAGGGACGTCTCACTTAGCAGAGCAGAAGAATCTCTAAATCAAGGAAGGTGAGAGGGCTTGGAGAGTGGCGTATCAGATAGGCGAATCAATGGAGGCTGTCAGATGGGTAGGCACAGTGACATTATGTAGATGAGCGTGGGGTGTAGCGAAAGGCCTCAATCACATGCTCCTTGTTCCATCGTCGATGCGTATCGGGCCTCTGGACCCCAGGAGAATGTTAGTTGTTTGCAGATGAGACCAGGTCTGAGTGTCGAGACCTATGAGGCCTCTAAGGCCCAGAGGGCTAACCCGCTGCTTGGTGTCAATAAGCGGGCCTTTCTCTGGGTGATGTAGGTGAGGTACTGGTGGGTAATTCAAGCAGATGTTATCACCCTTCTCTGTCTCCAAAGTTGATTCTGGAGATGCAATTATTTATTTGGGCCACTAGAGGGGGCTCCAGGATCATTTAACTTCACAGTGGCTGTGACTATGGATCCCCAGTGCTGGATAAGGTCAAGCCTCAATCACACAATCCCAGTTTTGAGTGAGGTCAGTGGGGTGATGAATTACAATGAGGGGTGTAGTGTTGTCCTCAGTCGTTTTAAGGAAGCTGTGTCCCCAAACTCAGGCCCCCGGTCTCCAGTCCACTCCGAATGCCGGGCAGGGCTCAGGGCAGGGGAGAGCTAGGACCCAGCAGTATAAGGGGGACAGGGGGGCTTTGGAAGGGTAAGGGCAGCCTTTACCTTAATTTCACATAGGCTACAGGGAGGGCGCAGCTCGCGGGGACCCCAGCCTCTGATCTCCTGCTTAAAGATGGCCGCCGCCTCTGCAGGGAGCGTGTCCGGCGCGCCGCCCGTCTCTCTGCTGTCCCCTGCTTCTCTCTGCGGCGCTGGGCTGTCCAAGTGGTAGTCGGCCGGGTGCTGCGTCTCCTGTGCTCAGCCCCGGCCGCGTCCCGCCGTCTCCCGCTGTGCTCTCTCTCCCGGCGTCGCGTCCCCGGAGACGCTCCAAATCGAGGTCCCGGCTTCCGGCTGTGGACCAGGCCGCAACCCGCAAGGTCTCACGGAGAGACCCCCGGCTCCGCAGCTCTGCCCCGCTCGCTGCCCGGTGATGGGACTAAGCTTCTGGGATGCTTAAGGTAGGTCAGAAGGAGGCAGATCTGGCTAAAAGGGCTGAGGCTGAGGAGCTCGCAGAAACCGCGTCTTCTCAGCTTGGCTTCCAGACCACGCCCCGTGGCTAGAGTTTTAAATCGTCGGCAGGGAAGGTGGAGAGTACTTCTGCCCGGCGGTAATAAAAATGTGGCTTTGACAGGTCAGCGTGGCTATCACCGCTTACCTGTTTGCAGGAGAGCTCCTCCGTGAGCTCTCAGCATGCGTCCCGGTCGGCGCTGTGTATCGGCGTCTGAATCAGCCGGCGCCGTGAGCAGTATGTCAGAGCAGACAGCTGTTTCGCTAGGGAAAGCTTCATCAGTGCTGACGTGTATGTTGCACGTCAGTGTCTTTATAGCTGCCCGAGCTATAGGCTAATGCCTGCAGGCGTGAGTAGGGCAGTGTGATCAGGTGTATCTAATTAGCATGTCTATCTGCGGTAAAATAAAGTTATATAACTGATGCAAAGTAATACATGCGCGGTAATAGGTGTTATATTAAATTAAATGTCCCTCAATCTTACGTTTTATTATCAATAAGATGCAATAAATTTAAAAGCGGGGAAGAGAGGACCTTGGTTACATAGTAATGGGGTAAGCGCATAACGTAACTGTCTGTGTAATGGGTGAATTATCATTCTTTTAAAAGGATTGTGTATGCGCTAGTAGTATTTATTATTGGCACTGCAAAAGTGTCAGTAGGACTGTCAGTATTGGCGGACAGAGAAAAATGAAAAGAATGGACTAATTGGTAACGGAATGTGATATAAAATAAAATATAAAATAAGTAACAGTGAAAGGGTCCTGAGATTAAAGTAATAAGCTGTAAAATGCTATTATGAGAGCAACGCTGATGTTGCTTGGTGGGGATAAATGAATTAAAAAAGGGGATGGACGGTGAAAATTGACCCAAAAGGAGGTCGCATTAATCCTTAGGGGATATAAATATATCTTATATTAGGGGGTATATGGGAAGGGTAAATAGAAGGGGAAGGGTAATTCTAACCATTAGTGAAAGCCCGACCGAGGTGATTATATGAAAAGGATTAAATATAATGTGAAAGTGCATGAGGGGGAAAGAAAAAAATGAAAAATTATTTTATAGAAATTGTATGTATATATAGGCAGTGTTATATCATTTTTATTGTTTTTCATTATTTTTTAAAATTGTGTGGGAGTGTTAATGGGAATGCGATGTTGGTGATAATGGGTAGTGAGGATGTGTATAACGGCAAACATGATAATTGGTGAAAAATTACAGAAGAATATACATCAGGAAAATACACTTTATTTTCCTGTCGTATTTGGCTTTAGCCTGCACGGATCAGTCAGATACACTTATTCGTATTAGCGGCCGTTTATACGGCCGTTAATATGAATTACTATGACATTGGAGGGTTACAAAGCAGTCGTATATGACTGCTTTGTAAATTCCCCTCCGGAACACGACTTTGCATATGGCTGAAACAGCCGTATGCAGTCGTAGTAAGAATACAAATACGAAATTTTGTATTTGTATTCTTAGTAAATTTCCCCCTATATGTCAGAGACAATACAATGCATTGTAGTTTGATGTGCACAATCACTTGTGATTTTTCTTTATGTACCTTAATCTCTCAAGTGACATTTTGCTTCTCTCTATCAGAAAGCAACTAATATGACAAACTGATTGACACGTGAACACTTTCGAATATCTATGTTTGTTTGTTCTACAGGAAATTAGGTACTGTAAGTATGGTTATATGCTAGTTTTGATTTCAACAAGGCTTTTTTTATGTAATAATAAACATCTTAGGTTGAGAAACAAGTGAGGGAATGAAAAAAAAAGTTTCATATTAAAAATAAACCCATCATTGACTCAGCTAATTGTTGTCTCTCCCAGAATAGAACTATACAATTAAAAATAACTCCTGATATCAGTGATATCATGAAATAGCATAGTAACATAGTATGAGAAAGTCTCTACTAGAGATATAGGGGGACATTTACCAAAATGGATTCGTAGAAAAAAGGTGTATTCGTAGGCAGAAATACACCTTTTTTTACGAATTTGTATTTTCGGGATTTACAATCCCGAAAATACAACGATTCGTATTCCTAAAGATTTAACATTCGTATTTGTATTTACAAATACGAATGTCTACACCATCGATAGGATACGACAGAAATCACCATTCAAAAGAATGGTGGTTCCTGATGTACTAAGCAGCCGTATTGATAATACGGCTGCTAAGTGGTGTAAAACACCCACACAAATACGACAGGAAAATACACCTTGCTTTCCCTGTCGTATTTGCTTTAAGCCTGCACGGATCAGTCAGATCCGTGCAGGCTTTAGTGTAAAAAAATGGAGAAAAAAAATAAATAAATAAAAAAACGGCGTGGGGTCCCCCCCACAGCTGTAACCAGCACCAGGCTGACAGAGCCGGGCCGGTAATTAAAAATCAGGGATCCCGACAAATAGGGGTTCCCCGATTTTTATCAACCAGCCCCAGGCTCCAGGTCCGGGGCTGGTTCCCAAAATACGGTGGACAAACTGACTAGGGGTTCCCCGTATTTTAAGAACCAGCCCCAGGCCAAACCAGCCAGCAGGGTAATGTCACAGCCGGGGGACACTTATTATATAAGGTCCCGCGGCCAAAACATTAACCCTACCGACCAGTCAGCCTGGCCAGGGGTCCTGGGGGAGTGGGGACCCCCCAATGAAGGGGTCCCCCCCCTCCAGGACTTACCTGACCAGGCTGAAGCTTGGTGCTGTCCTCGATGCCCCTGGGCGGTGGGCATCGAGCTGATAGCGGTGTAAAAAAAAGATTAAACTATTGTCTAATACTGGGGCACTATGAGTCCCAGCAAGCCTCCCCCGCAAGCTGGGACTTGGAGAACCACAAGTCCCAGCCTGCGGGGCATTAAAGGGCCCGCTGGGTCTTGTAGTGCCACAGTATTAAAAATAGTACAATAAAACACACTGACACACACTTAAAATAAAACTTTAATACATACAAAGCCCACACATACTAATACTTCCCTATCTTCTTTCCGTAGGTAGCCCTGGTCCTGTGTCGTCTTCTGGTCCTGTGTCGGCGGTCTTCTGGATCCATGTCGACGTCCTTCTTCAAGTCGACGTCGCTGTCGGTGATGGCGTCCGGAGTCCGACGAAATCCATGGAGGAAGCTGTGGAAGGAAACCATACTCACCTGTCCCGGGGCGACGTAGTCCAGGTAAGGGTCTTGGCAAAAAAACAAACCGAGAAGGCGAAACCAGCCGGACAGTAGGAGCCGCACGGTGTTTGTGTACATCGTGCGGCTCCGCCTCTCGAATCCGCTATTGGCCGCCTTGCGGCCTAGCGGCTCCTGATTGGCCGCTAGGCCGCAAGGCGGCCAATAGTGGCATTTGGGAGGCGGAGCCGCACGATGTACACAAACACCGTGCGGCTCCTACTGTCCGGCTGGTTTCGCGTTCTCGGTTTGTTTTTTGCCAAGACCCTTACCTGGACTACGTCGCCCCGGGACAGGTGAGTATGGTTTCCTTCTACAGCTTCCTCCATGGATTTCGTCGGACTCCGGACGCCATCGCCGACAGCGACGTCGACTTGAAGAAGGACGTCGACATGGATCCAGAAGACCGCCGACACAGGACCAGAAGACGACACAGTACCAGGACTACCTACGGAAAGAAGATAGTTAAGTATTAGTATGTGTGGGCTTTGTATGTATTAAAGTTTTATTTTAAGTGTGTGTCAGTGTGTTTTATTGTACTATTTTTAATACTGTGGCACTACAAGACCCAGCGGGCCCTTTAATGCCCCGCAGGCTGGGACTTGTGGTTCTCCAAGTCCCAGCTTGCGGGGGAGGCTTGCTGGGACTCATAGTGCCCCAGTATTAGACAATAGTTTAATCTTTTTTTTACACCGCTATCAGCTCGATGCCCACCGCCCAGGGGCATCGAGGACAGCACCAGGCTTCAGCCTGTTCATGTAAGTCCTGGAGGGGGGGTACCCCTGGCCAGGCTGACTGGTCGGTAGGGTTAATGTTTTGGCCGCGGGACCTTATATAATAAGTGTCCCCCGGCTATGACATTACCCTGCTGGCTTTTTTGGCCTGGGGCTGGTTTTTAAAATACGGGAGACCCCTAGTCATTTTGTCGCCCGTATTTTGGGAACCAGCCCCGGACCTGGAGCCTGGGGCTGGTTGTTAAAAATCGGGGAACCCCTATTTGTCGGGTTCCCTGATTTTTAATTACCGGCCCCGGCTCTGTCAGCCTGGTGCTGTTTACAGCTGTGGGGGGGACCCCACGCCGTTTTTTTTTTTAAATTTATTTAATTTTTCTATTTTTTTTACACACTGCAGCCTGCACGGATCTGACTGATCCGTGCAGACTGCCTGTACGAATTCGTATTAGCGGCCGTATATATGTGCCGCTAATACGAATTGTTACACCATCGGAGGGTTACAAAGCAGTCGTATCTGACTGCTTTGTAATTTCCTCTCCGGAACACGACTTTGCATACGACTAAAACAGTCGTATGCAGCCGTAGGGGAAATACCAATACGAAAAACTAGGTTTTTCATATTGGTAAATTTCCACCATACATTCAGTGTATTTAATAATACACTCTGGATGATGGATGATTCCTAATATATTGGCTGGGTCAGCACACCCTCTTTTTTTGACCAAGATATACTTCGTTCCACACTGAACAAAGAAATAGATTTAGTGCAGTTTTTAGGGGCATTTATAAATTACAAAGCTCCACATGTAGCTAAGTGCAGTGTTGGTAACAAGCATCTAAGTATAAGGTAGATCCCCAAAGGTGAAACTTTTGAATATCTATGTTTGTTTGTTTCAATGTGGTTGGTCAAAAACACTTTACAGCCACCAACTGGTGAATAATAGACATCACAATTTATTTTACTCAAGAACATAATAAAAGTAAAATTGTAATATTCTTCTACCATATCATTAATCTTTACTACAATCTACAAAAGTGTGCCCAAAAAAAAATAGAAATCCCTTTTTTAAATGGTTGTTTGTTCCCTTACATCCACCCATTTATTTCTTAGAGCTAATGCTTGTGTCAACATATTGACCTGTCGACCTAACCCCATGTCGACCTAGAACCATGTCGACCTTTCCCCATGTGGACCTAACGGTGTTGACCTAACGATTGTCGACCAACTTGCTGTAGACCCAATGATCCCAACCCTCCAAATTATATTATGTGAAATCATTTCAGAACTGAAATTATCCAGGGTGTGGATCCTCCTATGGATCTTGGATCAACTTGTATCATTAAGGGAATATTGGCCCCTTTTCTTCTTAGGACAGCATATTTTCCTAATTTAACAAAGATTATTATTATTATTATTATTATTATTATTATTATTATTATTGTTATTATTATCATTATCATCATCATCATCCTTTCTTTATAACACTCAGCTTAGTACTCAATGATACAAACAACATACAATGGCATGAGACAGAAAGTAAAGGTGATCCTGCCCAAGGAGCTTACAAACTATTTACAGTATCAGGTAAAGCATTGATATGTAAAGTAGAGGACTAATTGGTCTTGGTAGATACAAGTACAGTGCTAGTCCTGACTTTTGACAATTGATAACCACAGGCAGCTCAGCAGTTCCTGGCAGTAATTACAGGTGTAATGCTAGTTTCTGGCTCTGGGAAGTTGGTTACTACAGGTATTGTACCAGGTTCTGGTAAATTGGTCATTTCAGGTATAGTACTAGTTTCTGGCTCTGGGAAGTTGGTTACTACAGGTATTGTACCAGGTTCTGGTAAATTGGTCATTTCAGGTATAGTACTAGTTTCTGCCTCTGGGAAGTTGGTTACTACAGGTATTGTACCAGGTTCTGGTAAATTGGTCATTTCAGGTATAGTACTAGTTTCTGGCTCTGGGAAGTTGGTTACTACAGGTATTGTACCAGGTTCTGGTAAATTGGTCATTTCTGGTATAGTACTAGTTTCTGGCTCTGGGAAGTTGGTTACTACAGGTATTGTACCAGGTTCTGGTAAATTGGTCATTTCAGGTATAGTACTAGTTTCTGGCTCTGGGAAGTTGGTTACTACAGGTATTGTACCAGGTTCTGGTAAATTGGTTATTTCAGGTATAGTACTAGTTAAAATATAGACATTGTACTAGTTGCTAGCATAGCCTGATTAAGGGGAACAAGACAACATATGGGGATACTCGTGATCCCTGTCCCAGTGTGTAAGTAGTATAGTCAGAGTATGTTGCTATTCATGCATGTGACAAGCTAGATCATACAGTAGATTTTATTTTTCTTTGTGTATTTAAGGTTGTTTAAATTGTCTTCATTCCACAAGAAAGCTTTATAAAATAACTGTCTTTCAATAAGGTGAAGTTATAAACAGTACCAAGGCATTATTAAACTATTAGTTGAAATCTAATGTATATAAGCCATACTCCTAGGGTTACCACCTCATCCCTTTAATTCCGGACACATATTAATTACACAGGTTCTGTGGCTTGCTGACTTCAAGACTCCATTTCAGTTAGTTTTAAACTGCCACAGAACCCGTGTAATTAATATGTGTCTGGAATTAAAGGGATGAGGTGGTAACCCTACATATCCCTGACATGACCCATTCCAGGAGGGACAAAATCCTCTCTACCTTGACTTCCCTCTTTATTTATGATTGCAGTCAACTGTGGTGAAATTCCTTTATTACAAATTGCATAGTTCCACACAGGTGTCACCAATCCTATATTAAGAGGGAAGTGCAGCGTCTTGATGGGGGCGTGGCCACGGCAGGACGTGAGTGAGGGTGTGCGTCCAAACTCCCCGTGCACGCCGCTACCGATGCCGTTGGAATAATCCCCGCGGCAAATAACCCTCCTCGGCATGATTTGGTCCTAATCTCCCCTTGGCCGAAGTGAACCTATACGTGCTGTGAAATGGGCCTGTGTTACCTGGCTGTGCTCGGGGAAGGCGGTGAATCGCTGCATCCTGGCCGCGTGAGAGGCGGTGTCCGGAGTCAGGTCACAGCTCCAGGGGTCCTTCACCAGTGTGTCTCCGGCAGTGCCTGCCCGGAAGCTGTGTCCTCGGAAAGACGCCGCTGTTTGGTCCCTGCGTGCGGCGGGTGAGAGCGGCCGCCGACAGGGCGCCCTAGCGCTGACATCCACTCGCTGAGTTGGAGCAACGGCCAGCAGTGTTCCTGGTTCATGTCGGCCGGGTTATAAGTGCATCAGACAGGCTTCCAGCTGCTGCTTCCCTGGCCAGGGCACCGTGTGAGAGACGGACCTGGCAGCAGGCTATAAGAATCGTTATCTATCCCAGCTAAGCTGCAAGCCTGCAACAAGCTTCAAGAGGGGCCCTGACCAGTGATATCGTGGTACAGCCTGTGCAATACAGTCAGCCCTGAGACCGGTGGGTGAGTCCAGCTGGGCAAGGCCCGTTCCTGAACTTTTTGTACGCTATCCCAATCCAGGGGTGGAGGGGAGAAGGTAATTACAGGAGGAAGGAGAGAAAGACTTTGTAGTTTCCTCAGAGAAAGAAGGGGGGAACAGAAGGGGGAAGGGAGGAAAAACAACAACAAAAAAAAAGAGAGAAAAAAAAAGGTAAACACCTGCTCGGTCTATACCCACAGAGGGGGTACATTAGTGCCCAGAACAGTAGGCCTGAATATCGGTCTAGGACTGCGGTATCCTGGTATACAGCCAGTCTAAACCAGGGCTGGTGATAAGTGACAAAGCGGGGGTCATTTGGTGAAACATTGACAGGACCCGGGTGAGAGACGGGCCTGGCCATGGAGGATATATTATAACTCTCTGCATCATCTGTAAAGGAAGCCCTGAGAAAAGGCTGAGCGTAATCACAGTCAAGGCCGAGGGGGGCTGGTGTGTGACATATAGGGCCTTTTGAACTGCCTGACCTCTCTGTCTAGTAGAGGCTATACAAGTGCTTGATAGCATGGGAAAAACAGGCCAGAACACGGCCGCGGCCAGATTGGAGAAATTCGCCAGGTCCCAAGCGGGCAGTAGCTCCCAGACAAGTACCCCTTTATCCACCCCGACCAAGGAGAGTAAAAATCCGCCTCCTCCGGAGGTAACGTTGCAACAAGTTCTTGCGACTTGCGAAACGCGCCTCCTTGAACAAATAAATAAAGTACAGTCCGACATTACATTACTGAGGAATGACGCCCAAATAATACGCGAGAGACTAACAGAGGCAGAGACCCGAATTGGGGCTGTGGAAGATATATTGGGCCCTCTACAAGCCCAGGTTAAATCCTTGAATGGTCAAATGACTGATTTCCATCATAAGATGTCCGACATGGAAGGAAGGCTTAGACGGAACAATATTCGTTTCATTGGGTTTGAGGAGCGGATAGAAGGCAATGCCCCGGAAAATTTTTTGGAGGACTGGCTAACACAGATGTTTGGCAACAAGGCCTTCTCAGCCCAATTTGTAATTGAAAGAGCCCATCGGGTTCCTGGTCGTGCTCCCCCTCCGGGTGGCCCATCCCGCACGCTGATAGCTAAATTTTTAAACTTTAGGGATCGGGACAGTGTGTTAAGACTGGCCAGGGACAAGGTGGACTTTGCCTTCAATGGAAGGAGGATCTCTGCCTTTCCGGACTTCTCCCTAGAAGTCCAGAAGGACCGGGCCAAGTTTAGGGAGGTCAAGGTGCGCCTCAGGGAGTTGGAATTAAAATATTCCATGCTCTATCCGTCAAAGCTGAGAATAGTGGCGGATGGGACTACGAAGTTTTTTTTCACTCCCGGAGAGGCAGCGAGCTGGTTGGATGCTACATATCCCGGAAAGAAGCAAGTCATTGCTAACTGAGATGTCTTTGTGATAGTATAATGTCTTTTGAAAGTATTCAATGCCAATGCCTGCTCTCTTTTGTTTGTTTTTTCTCTTCTCCCTTTGGTTTCCTTTTCCCTTTGTCGCTTGGTTATCTTTCTTCTTGTTAATTATGATATTCTGAAATTTTGGTTAGATACCTAATTGGGTATAGTGCCTATTGAACATGCCGCAGGTTATTACTAGGGTGGGGGGAAGTAAACGGTAATTGTTTCCGTTTTCTCCATCCTAGAGAACATCTGCAGGGTGGCGGGGGTGGCACAGGGGAGGGCGGGAGTAGGCCTCTTTGGTGGTCATTAGTTAATTGCCCTCGAAGACACTGTGAAGGGTAGGGGTACACAGGGCGGGGGGGATTGGGTATAGGTATGCCAAGGGAGTTGGTTATACAGGGGGGGGGGGCGGAGGGAGGGGGGGAGTATGTATTTGTATTTATATGTTTTTGTATGTGTATATGTGTGTTCACAGCAACAAGTTGAGAGTTCCCTTCAGCTGGCTCATGAGGGGCCATGATTTTGTGCTAGGCATGACCCACCCCCTGTATTCATCTCATAGAGTGTGGGATAGAGGTAAAGCCTAATATATTCTTATGTTTAGCATAAATGGTTAAGCTGGTTACTTGGAATGTCAGAGGTCTGAATTGCAGGATAAAAAGAGCTTTGGTTATGCAACAATGCAGGAGTATGGACTCTGACATTATATGTCTGCAAGAGACCCATTTGTCCTCTGAGCGTCTGGGCGCGTTAAAACGGCCTTTGATTGGCCACAGCTTCCATGCTCCATTCTCTACTTCTTCCCGTGGGGTGGCAATGTTGGTTAAGAAAACAGTGGTTTTTGAAGTAGGGGTGGTGAAGATTGATCCAGGGGGAAGATACATATTTGTGGAATGTGCTATTGACCATATAAGATTCTGCATCCTTACAGTGTATGTTCCACCCCCATTCTCATACGATGTTGTGAGGATGGCGGTGGAATTTGCTGCTTCATACCCCGACAATATGATAATCTGCCTGGGAGATTTTAATAAGGTCTTGCAGCCTCATGTTGATGGAGAAGGGCGGTGAAAGAAAATATCAATGAGGGGAATAAGTTTGCGGAATTCATTGAGGAAATAGGCTGGAAAGATCCCTGGCGTATGAGAAACCCGGACTTACAGCAGTTCTCCTGCTACTCCTCCCCCCATAAAGTGTTCTCAAGGATAGATCTGATTCTTGTATCTGAAAAGGTTCTTAGTAATATTAAAAATGTACAATACAGAGCGCGAGGGATCTCGGATCACTCCCCTGTCACCATCGAGATAGATTTAGAGACCCAAACAGGGTTTAAATACTGGAAATTGCAAGCATTTTGGTTACTACAAATTGGGGAGCAGGAAGAAATGGAGGGCTGGATAGATACTTTTTTCGAAGAGAATAATGGGTCCTCCCCAAATATTGTGGTGTGGGACGCCTTCAAGGCCTATTTGCGTGGGGTATTTATTAAGAGGATAGCCTATCTGAAGTCAACAAATAGGAAGATGGCAAGTGAACTTGAAGCGCGGATGGTCCAGTATGAAAATATCTTTCTGGCCAATAAAACAGACCCTGATAGGTTAACATGGGAGGCAGCCCAAAAAGAATGGGTAGAGTACCTTCAGGAGGTTACCTGTCGGAGGCTAGCCTCGGGGTCACATAGCTGGTATGCCAACTCCGATCGAACGGGGAAATTTCTGGCTCACATAATGAGACAGGAGAGCCCGTCTAATATCATCCCTATGATCATGCCGGATTCAGGGGTAGTGGTAACCAAAACCCCCGAGATAACCGATCTTTTCTCGAAGCACTTTGAGGAGGTGTATAAATCTAAATTGACCTGCAGTGAGGCGCTAATTGGGGAGTATTTGGCAGGGTTGGAGCTTCCAAAACTGCCCCCTGTATCAAGGGACATGATGGAGGATCCCCTGACAATGGAAGAGGTGACAGCCGCTATCAACTCCTTTCCAGGGGGTAAAGCCCCTGGATTGGATGGGATTCCCGGCGAGGTTTACCAAAAATACATCAACAAATTGGGCCCGCAGCTGTTGAGAGTCTTTCAGAATATGGAGGTAGAGGATTGTATCCCCCAGTCTATGGCAGAGGCGGCAATTATTGTGATCCCCAAGAGTGGCAAAGACCCATCCCGTGTCGATTCTTATAGGCCTATATCGCTAATAACATCTGATGCCAAGATATATGCAAAAATATTAGCAACCAGACTTCAAAGGGTAATAGATCAGGTGGTCCACCCCGACCAAACGGGCTTTATGGTGGGGAAGTCCACCATGATCAACCTACGTAGAGCGTATACCTACTTACAGGGGGCCGAGAGGAGGGGGTCGGATGCAGTGCTCGCGTCTTTTGACGCGAGCAAGGCATTCGACTCGGTCGAATGGCCATTCCTTTGGATGGTTCTTCGGGCCTTTGGGTTCGGGGAGAGGTTTATCAGATGGGTCTCAGTTCTCTATCAAAAACCAAGGGCTAGATTAACAATCAACGGGTTCACGTCCCCCTCTTTTGCTCTCTCCAGAGGTACTCGCCAGGGATGCCCTCTATCCCCCTTGCTGTTTGCAGTGGTGGTGGAGCCCATGGCGTGTGCATTGAGAACAGCCCTGGGGGGTGTGAGAGGGGGAGGGGTCCCTGGCAGAAATCTAGTAGCGCTGTATGCGGATGACTTGCTGGTGGGACTAGAGGAGCCTGGAGAGCTACCTGAGGTCCTGAAGATCATTCAGGAGTTCGGGGGGTCCTCCGGTCTTATAATGAATTGGGACAAGTCCAATTATATACAGTTGGGGAAAGAAGTGAGATGCGACCAAGGGAATGAGGTACAACTTAACAGGGTGGAAAAATTTAGATATCTGGGTATCTGGTTCACCAGGAACTCTTTAGATTTTATAGGTGAGAATCTAAGCCCATTTATTAAAGAATTAAAATCTAGATGTCGGAGTTGGACCAAACTCCAGCTATCACAATTAGGTCGTGTCAATTTGATAAAGATGGCAATCCTGCCCAAGTTCTTATATATAGTGCAACACTCTCCAGTTTTTATTAAGGATGAGTATTTCAGGAAAATAAAGAGCATTGTCTCGTCCTTTATCTGGAGGGATAAACAGCCCAGGGTCAGAATGGACATCTTGAGCCGGGATAGAGAAAGAGGGGGTCTGGCTCTCCCAGACTTTAAAACATACTATATGGCCGCACAGATGGTTCATATATGTACATGGGTTAGGCGGGGGGAAGAAACTTTAGAGCTGCGTGATCTTATGGAGTGTGTGGATCCAGACTACACCCCTCTTCAGAGATTATTTGTGGGGGGGCTTCGGAGGGTTGTACCTCCAATAGTCTGTCAGGCCGTTAAAGTTTGGAGATGGGCTTGTAGACTTACAAAATCAGTTGGCCTGGATCCTGACACTCCTATTTTCTCCCTGCCTGGCATGCGAGCTCTTAAAGAACAACAAGGGGGGACGGTCTGGAATAATTATGGAATTACTACAATAGGCCAATGGTGTAAAGATGGGGCTTTGAAGTCATTTTCTCAGCTCCAAGTAGAGTTTGGTTTACGGAATGAATCCTTTTTCAGATACCTGCAAGTAAGAAGCGCTTTGACCCAATCAGGGAAGATTAATTCTTGGCGGGTAGAGGAGGCTCCGTGTAAAAAATTTCTTAAGCAACTCGCAAAGGGTAAACGCCTGGCCAAATTGTATAACTTTCTGCATTCATTTATCCAGGCCGATGACCTTGCGGCTTTACGGGCAAAATGGGTGGAGGATATCCCTCAGTTGGAGGAAAATAGCTGGTCGGTGGCCCTGGCCGGCCCCCGTCAAGCTACAAATCTAATGCGGACCCAGCAAGTCCAATTTAATATCCTACATAGGACTTATATAACGCCGGTAAAAATGAAAAAATTCGCTGGGGCAGCGGCGGATAATTGCCCAAAGTGTGGAGAGAGGGGGGCCACATTTGACCACTTGTTGTGGAGCTGTAGTGCGGTCAGTGTGTTTTGGGATGAAGTAGTTAACTCCCTAGTCCAGATAGGTCTCCCACGTCTTGCCCTCAATAAATTAAATCGGTACTCTTTACCTAGAAGGGCGCCAGCGATTGAAATCGCTGTGATCGGGGGTAAAAATCGCGGTGATCGCGGGCATCGCGGGCATCGCGGGTAAATCGGGATGACCGCGATGCCCGCGATGACCGCGATCACCGCGATTTTCCCATAGGGAACAATGTTAAAACGGCTGATTGACCGCGATTTTACTGTTAAATGCCTCAATGGACCCGATTTGGGGCCAAATAGGCCAAATTAACCGTTAAATGTCCCCCCAAATGTTTAACGCCACCCCACGATCCACGCCAACCCGAAGCGTGGCGAGCGCAGCGAGCCCGCGAGGGGCGGCGGTACGCGTCCTCCGACCTTTTCATGCCCTACTATCCACTAGGGCGTGGTGTGAGAATATAATAGTGTGGCGAGCGCAGCGAGCCACCGAGCCCGAAGCGTGGCGAGTGCAGCGAGCCCCGCGAGGGGACGCGGATACCTTCACAGGTAGACGCGTCCCCTCGCGGGCTTCACAGGTGTCCGCGTCGCCACGGACACCTGTGAAGCCCGCGAGGGGACGCGCATACCTGTGAAGGTATCCGCGTCCCCTCGCGGGGCTCGCTGCGCTCGCCACGCTTCGGGCTCGGTGGCTCGCTGCGCTCGCCACACTATTATATTCTCACACCACGCCCTAGTGGATAGTAGGGCATGAAAAGGTCGGAGGACGCGTACCGCCGCCCCTCGCGGGCTCGCTGCGCTCGCCACGCTTCGGGTTGGCGTGGACCGTGGGGTGGCGTTAAAAATTTGGGGGGGCATTTAAGGGTTAATGGGCTCTGTGGCCCATTTAACATTGATTCCTATGGCCAAATCGGGTGGATTGAGCCATTTAACAGTAAGATCGGGTCCATCGCGCCTTTTAACATTGATTCCTATGGGAAATCGGGAGCATCGCGTCGCGGGCATCGCGGGTACATTTATGTGCGGACGCGACCGACACGATTTCAAAGTTTAACATTGGTTTCAATGGGAAATCGCGGGCATCGCGTCGGTCGCGTCGCGGCCGCACATAAATGTACCCGCGATGCCCGCGAAGGGCGCCCTTCTAGGTAAAGAGTACCATTAAATCTAGTCCTGGGGATATGGGAAGGGCGAGCGGTGAAATGGGAGCTGAAGCAACTGGCTAAGAGCCTTACAGCCTTAGCAAAGGTAATAGTAGCTCGTCGGTGGATGTCTCCCCTCGGTCCGCTTCATGGAGACTGGATAAATTTGGTAAATCAGACGAGTGAACACGAGAAATTTGTTTACGCCTCCCGGGGGTTGTCAATAAAGTATCGAGCTATATGGGGATACTGGAATAGGTCAGTCAACCACAGAGTTATAAATGGTGAGAGGTTGAATAGGTAAAATTTGGGTTATTAATAAAGTAAAAGAAGTAAGCTTAAAGAGTTCACATATAGTTTAACTGTACACATGTAGGTCACAAGGGCGGTCTAGATAGCACATGTTGAGTAAAATGAGACCTCCTTTAGAGAGGCTATATAATACTTCCCTAGAAAAAAAGGGATCGGATTTCACTTAAGAATTATGAGATGTTAGCCACAAGGTATTAAAATAATTTAATTCAGGTCTTTACTTGATCCGTAATAAAATTTAGACACAAAAGGCAAAAAAAAAAAAAAAAACATTCGGTTGATTCTTATTTTTTTTACTATTATATTTATCTTTTTATTATCATCACTGTGTGTGGGAGGTATCCCTGTGGTTGGAGTAAGCAGTAGAATCTATATGGCCTGGGGTACGGAAAAGAGCCGAGGACCATGGATAGTAGGGTACAAACATGATCAAGGGGGGACTGTACCAACTAAGTGAATGGGGGTAGACAGCGATTGTTGAGAGTGAAAATGTGGGAGAAGTCTGAGGGATGGATAAGTGCAAATGGGGCTGGGCAGATTGGGGAACATAGGCGGAGGGGGCCGTGGAAGAGATAAATAATCAAAAAGGAGCTGTGAATTTTCATGTATGTCTATGTCCTTGTATTTGTTGAGTGTTGTTGTTATTTTGGTTGGTATAAAATACTGAATGGAAATATGCCAACGAATGATATAGATATAATGTACAATGGGATGTTTAATATGTATTTCTTTGTGTACTGTTGTATGTTGGTATTAGTATTTGTGTATATGTTCTTTTTATATTGAAAAAATATATAAAATAAAGACTCAATTAAAAAAAAAAGAGGGAAGTGCAGGTAGAGAGCATTTTGTCCCACCCGAAATGGGTCATATTGCATGGAGGAATGCACAATCTAGTGGCTGGAAGTGCGGGTTCCCCGCTGAACGATTGCTTTTTTTTTTTTTATAAAGTGGCGATTATTCACTAGGCAAAACCATGCACCACCTGCCATTTAGACATCATTACATCCAGCCAAATGTTTTAGTTACTGGTTCTGGGATGTTGGTAATGAGAATTAAGGGGGGTATTCAATCACCGACGACCATCTCCCGATAGGGGAGATGGGCACCGGGCCCTATTTAATCCTGTCTTCCTTGACAGCATTGAACAGGGGAGCTCGGCAGAACGAGCCGACTTCACAAACAGTCATCTGGGAAGTGTTGAGCTTTCGGCTGCAGCTAGCCTCTTCCCGGCCGCAGCTCGTGGCCACATCCCCTTCTCGCCCCGCTGCAGGCAGGATATTGAATCCCGCCTAAGATCGGTCGAGCAGATCGAGAATGGAACAGGGTCACGTCAGTAAGAGAAATCATATACTGATACTAAATAGTAAGTGCGGTGTGTACAGTTACTAATACAATCATAGATTAAGGGGTACATTTAATAAATCTTCTAAAAATAAGAGGTGATATCACCAATAGCTAAATAGATTACGTCTATCATTTCTCTATTACATCCTAAAAAAGAATAAACAGAATTTGAATGGTTGCTATGGGCAACATGACCTCTTTTCACTTTTAGAATCTTTAGTAAATTTACCCCTTAAGGTTAATACACACTAGATCAGGGGTGGCCAACCAGTCTGAGGCAAAGGGCGGGATGTACTAAAGGGAAAATGCGGTAAAACAGGGGTTTTACTGCATTTTCCTATGTACCAATACCCGTCCGCCCCGTTTCCGCATGGCAGGGTATTGCCACCCTCTGGGTGGCGATACCCTATGGAAGCCTATGGGCCGTCTGCCGTCTGCATGCCCCCCCCCCCTCTGATCTCCTCCTCCCCCCTGCAGGTGTCACAGCTGGCAGGACATCCGGCTGCAGGGGGAGGAGGAGACGCAGGGGGACACTGCCAGCCGCCGGGATGTGACGGAGACCCCCGCAGACCACATCACAGGTATCGCAGGGGTCTCCGTCACCGCAACCCCATGCTAGCCACATATGTTAGCACATCTGCGGCAGCATCGCGGCGGCTGGCAGGCAAAAGGCGGCGATGTATATTACTACATCCCGCCCAAAGAGCCTAAAAATATCTGTAGTCAAGCTAAAGAGCCGATATGATGTGCAGCCTCAAAAATGGGGCGTGGCCTAGCTGGTACAAGGCTGTGACCTATTTTTGTGCAAGCACCATTACATACTGTACTGTGCAGCAGCGCTGTTCAGTTCCTATCAGCGTTGGTGGGTGGGTGACTCTGTGGCAGCGCTTCTGTGGCAGGCAGTGAGTGAAAACGTTGCTGCTCTTCCACACATTGATGCCGGAGGTCATCACCTTACAGGTATAATTCCCAGAATTAATGTTTGGTGATGATACACTGCGCTCACCTTGTGTATGTTCCCTTCTCAGGTGCTGCTCACTCTTAAGGGTATCCCAGTCCCTTTTTGGTTTAAATAGTACATAGTGGGTGGAGCGAGCGCTGCCTTGTGTTGAATGTGCGTGAAATAATGTGTAAGAAATGAGATAAGAAAAGCGAAGTAAATGTTACAAAGCTAATTTATTAAGGAATGCAAGGTGTGACTAAAGAACGCTCGCCACCGAGCCCGAAGAGTGGCGAGCGGATGCGGAATACTTTTTAATGAATACTTTTTAACGAATCCGCGTCCCCTCGCGGGGCTCGCTTCGCTCGCCACGCTTCGGGCTCGGTGGCTCGCTACGCTCGCCACAGGTTTATATAAAACTCCATGCGTAGTTGGATAGTGGGGTAATGAAAAGGACCCTTTTTCCCACAGAATCCTATGGAAAATTGGGTCCATCGCATCGCATGCAATTTGGTCGGATGCGATAATCGGGGGTCCAGATACTACATAAGTACCAAAATTTCTTTAGAATCTTTGTTCATAGACTACCAACTGTACCTGTCTCTTTTGATCACAATTACGTTTCTTTGTCATTGAATTGCTGGATTGTTTTTCATAGCGGTGATCCACGAACCTCTTTGTGGATAAATAAAACCTTTGATCACCGTCCTTAATGTGGTGACCATTCTGTGGGGTTGTTTGGGGTATTGTTTCCCTGGGGTGCCTTTGTCCCTCCGCCCTCTGAATTGCAGGCGAGTGAAGCAGGCAGGTCGCAGCCAAGCAGTGCCGAAAGGAGAAGAGGAACACCAGGTAACGTGCACACACCTGCACGCAGTCTGACAACATCACACTTGGCGTCCACGAACAGGATTTAAAGATGTCAGACTTGGATCGTGCTGCAAGGAGGAGACGACTTCCTGCAAGAAAACCCAGCAGAAATGGTGGTGAAACCGATTGCCAAGACCACAGCCAGAGCACACCTAATTGAGACATTGAACCGCCAGATGGCAGAAATGACGTGTAACATAGAACATGTATTACACAAAAAGTAGAAGAACTCGGCAGAAACCAAGAAATAAACCGACGCAGAAAATGGCGTCAAGATCATGACACAAGGAACCGTCCGTGGCGGGAGGTGACCCGAGAATCGAACCGACGACCCACCGACAAGTATGATCTACAAGGCCGACCGATTTGCAGATGGTGCCACCAGAGTGGGCACATTGTGAGGTACTGCCCAAACGCCACCTCCAGACAAGAGGATCCCGATGGAAAGAAACAGACTCTCAAGAGAAGCCCCAAAAACAATAGTGCAGAACCAAGTCCGAGTGAATGTGCCATCCGACGCTGTGGATTGGCGAATCAGAACAAGAAAGTTAACAGGCCAAGTGATGTGGTTTAACGTAGCACGTGGCTATGGGATTATCTGAAGAACAGATCATGGGAGAACCGTATATGTCCACTATACGTGCATCCAGAAGACCCATCGGAATGAATGCTTCCGGACCCTAGCAAATGGAGAGTGGGTCGAATTTGAAATGGCAAGTGGAAGGAGAGGCGTCAAGGCCATTAACGTGACAGGCCCCGGTGGTGCTGCGGTAAGAGGCAACAGAGACACAGGCCAGAGTGAATGCCGACGCTTCACGCATGACTGTGATGACCCACACAGCCACCGGCCATATGGTCAGCAGAACCAAAGGGAAAGAAGACTACAGGAAGAGGGAATGGCTGGAAACGAGCCAGAGACCAGTCGTGTTGACTCAGAGCGAGGCAGAGCAGCAGTGCATGGAAGGTGTGATTAGGCCACAACATTCTCCAGAGCAGAAGCGTGCCGCTATTCAGGGAATGGAAGATGCAGATGACGGAGAAGCCAACCCTCGACTGACAGATGTTGTAGTGACTGACCGAGGAAAGGGCAGTGAAACCGCGCATCACGTGGCAGCGGAAGAAAGGATGGACCACATGGAACCGAAGGGCTCAGACCCCATTATGCCACTGTCTAAACCCAATGTCCCTACAGAGAACCCAAAAGAAGACGAGAAGGCCGAAGCCCAGTCTAAGGAAGAGAGGCCTGGAAGCGAGTATGAGTACACAACGATTTTGAGTGAAAAATTACTATTCTTGATGCAACAGGCCATCAACAGGTCCAAGAAAAGGCAGAGAGAGGAAGCACGTGCTCATTGCCGACCGCACGCAGTGATTTAAGATGCAGTCGAAGAACACTGCTGAAGAACAGGAGAAAAGACTTGCCTGAGGCGGGGGAGCATGGAACCTGGGGGGGGGGGGGGACATGCCTCTGCACAACCCAGGCCCCATAGTTAACAGGTCTTTACCGGGCTTAGGTAACCCGCCCTGAATGTAATTGTAAATGCTTTAATGTATGGATGTAAGGCAGAAATGTAGAAATGTTTTACAGTTTATAGGTAATGTTATCTTGGAATGCTTTGTTTCTAAATGAGAGACTGTACCAGGACTTTTGTTTCTTCAGCCGCCATGCCCGCGGACGGGCATTGTTCCAGCGGGGAGGCATGTGGCATCCCAGAATTGGGGGGTACCCTTGTCTTTATGCCACAGACTTACTGGTGGCCAGCACTAACTATGTTTGCACATAACTGCAGCACATGCTGCTCCCAGGAACTGTTACAACTTGTGCTTCAGGTGTTAGCTCTCTGTACTAGGTTGCTAGGCAACCGCCCTGCAGCTGCACTCACTACAGGGCTTAGGAATCCAGTGCCTACCTGAACTCCCTGAAGTGAAAGGATTATATTCATTGGTGGTTCAGCGGGCGCCAAAGTGAAGGGGGCGTCTCTGCCTGTTGCTGGGCAGAGGAGTATGTAACAAGTGGCAGAGAGGAGGAGCGCACGGGGCGCAAGTCAGTGTACCCAGAGAGGGTGAGGAGTTAGGAGGAGCTGCCCGGCGGGCAGAGGAGAGAGATCGGGGGTGAGCAGGAGAGAGACTGACCTGCAGGAGAGACACCCTACTTCCACAGACCGGCGCAGCAGTGTGATGGCGCCGTCACAGAGAGGGAGCCGCGGACAGGTCCCGGGTGCGCAGAAGCGCATGACTCAGACGCTGCACCATATACCAGAGCCCCGGCGGTGAGTGACAGGAGCCGCTCGGGAGGAAGGGAGAGAGGACTGGAGCAGCAGCGTGACCATGGCTTGAGAACGCCACACCAAGCGAGTTGGAGAGAAGCACCAGTGACCCCAGAACTAAGGCCAGCATCAGTGATTGGTGACTGGCAGGAGCCAGCAACAGAACCAGAGGCTCAGGTACCCTGTCACTGCCCCACTCCCGCTTGCTACAGGCCTATTAACCCCATTGACACCACTGCACTCAGGCGCCATCTTAGGCCATATTACCAGCCGTTTGTGCCAGGCTGCCGTCACCTCCGCCATATTGACAGTTCTCCCCCGTGACAGTAGCCCTAGGGAGAGGGCTCTCTAGCTAAACCGCCAGCTGCCACTACCCCCCTGTCGGCCCCAGTGACTTGGAGCAGAAAACACTGAACCCCTATTTGTTGTATTGGACCACAGTTCAGCCAGTATTGCCTAAGGGGACCTTCCCTTTTGTGATCTATCTTAAGTACCAGCACAGTGTCAGAGAGCGCAGGACACCAGTACCCTGGATTACAAATCTTGCATTAGATTTATTGCAAGTACGGTGCACCTAGGCCAAAAGGTACCTAGGACTAACAATGAAACTGCAGTTCAGGGACTCATGCTTTAGTGCCTGGATACTTAATGTTATTAATATGAGGTATGACCTATTGCATATTTCTGTCATTCATTCAAATGTAATTGCAAGTCTGTTGATTTAAGGTTGGAATTATTTGCAGGGTAGCCTAACTGCATAGTGATACTGTTGATATAGTGTATCATAGGAATTGCAGCCTGTCAGTGTCACGGGCGGCCCCATTGCGCACGACATTCCCCTTATAAGATCTTTGATTACCTTTACCTCTGCACGTAAATTTATTTGTTAAAACAGTGTATTACCCTACGGCAGGGTATTGTGCGAGGTGTGGCCTATAGTGCCACAGTGACCCCATTGCGCACAATATCACACAGGTGAAACTTTATTTAGAATCTTGGTTCTTAGACTACCAACTGTACCTGTCTCTTTTGATCCCAATAACGTTTCTTTTTCATTGAATTGCTGCATTGTTTTTCATAGCGGTAATCCACGAACCTCTTTGTGGATAAATAAAACCTTTGATCACCGTCCTAACGTGTGGTGACCATTCTGTGGGATTGTTTGGGGTATTGTTTCCCTGGGGTGCCTTTGTCCCTCCACCCTCTGAATTGCAGGCGAGTGAAGCAGGCAGGTCGCAGCCAAGCAGTGCCGAAAGGAGAAGAGGAACACCAGGTAACGGGCACACACCTGCACGCAGTCTGACAACATCACAGGTGTAGTGAGCTGTTTGATTAGGGAAGACAGGGAGACACTGGGAATGGGATGGGGGGTCAATGAGAGTATGGACAATGAGCTGGAGAAGGAGCAGAGCATGGGAAGACAGACCTGTTCCTGTTTGTTGCCTGGTCCAGCACATTTGTCTCACAGCTTCCTATTCCCTGCTGCATTCCCTCTGCACTGCCAGTGCTGTGCTGCTTCTCCTCAGAGGATCAGGCCCTCCAACTGGCAGCTACTTTTTCAGATTATTCAGGACCTGGCTCCCAGCACGTGCATGGCAGCTCCGCCCCCTACCCCCTCCCCCTCTACCCAGCTCCCAGCAGCTCCTTCTACTCTCCACATACCTGCCAACAGCAGCAGCTTTGTCCCCCTCTATACGGCTCCTGGCGATGGCAGCCTCCATCCCTCCTTCACCTGGCTCTCGGAAGCTCTGTATGCTCCCCTCCAGTGGCTTTGTCCCCACTCCTCCAGGCATCTCCTTCCCTGTTCCACTCCACAGCTCCATCCTCCAACCCGCAGCCCACTGCTGTTAATGTGGGTGACAGCGACCCGCAGCCATGGCTAATGGCTGTATAGTAAAGGGGGTTGCTGGCGGCCATGCAGGCTGCGGGGATAGAATGGCCTAAGCTATACCTTCTGTCAGAGCGGCCAGGCCTGGGCAGTGGCCCATAGCACCCCCCTGATGGCAGCCTCGGTCCCTAGTTCTAAAGCCCCCCATACACTAGGGTGACGTTTATGAGCAAAGAAGTCCCCCGCAATCCCCCCATGAGCTGCCTGGGACCCTCCCAGAGAGCAGGCTCTCCTGCGATATATCGTATGCAGTCCTTTCGCATAAGAAAGATAGCATGCAATCCCAGCCAAGCCTGTCGAACAAATCACTTCTGCAGCCTCTGGTGCAATGCGCACAGGTCCGCTCATCACATCGAACCTGCTGTCAATCACATGCGATTTGGATGGTTTACACTGCTTTTCACTGTAATCACATGAAAAGAGCCTGAATCGTGTATGGCCAGCTTTAGACTGCTGATAATACTGTGTCACATGGAATAGTAACTTTATTTTACCAAACTACTTTAATATTAGTTACTTAATTTGTATTTTAGAAAACAGAATCCTTTTTAGACACTTGTGGAAATATAGTGATAGAAATTAAATAAATTAAAGTAACTTTTTTATTATCATTTTGACAATAGTTTAAATGCTACATAAAATCAATTCTTCATTTTCCAATTTACAAATTAATAAATACAGTATAAACAGTGAACACACGTGGTTTTCAAACATATATAAATATATTTACACAAGGCAACAAATTTTGAGTCCCGCCTGCGGGACTTGTAGTTCGTGTAGATAGGCAGGTGACTAATGCAGCAATTCTTTCCATGTTACTATAGCACATCTTGCTCCATGTTCTTAGCACGCTCAAACAACTCCATAATTATAGCAGCTGGCACACAACCTTCCCGCAGTATACTGATTGTCCCTGGAAAAGAAAAAGTATGACGATGAGTGTGGTGATGCTCAAATCTATGTTATCAGACAGACTGAGATTTGGAACAGCTTTTTGTATCCATTCCATAGGGTAGATAATATGCATTTAATTAATTGAGGTTCTATAGCTGGTCTGATCATACACATGGGCCCTTATTCAGATCTGATTGCAGTACAGATTTGTTCTCAAAATGGGCAAAACCATGTGCACTGCAGGTGGGTCAGATATAACATGTGTAGAGAGAGTTATATTTGGGTGGGGTGTGTTGAAACTGAAATGCAGTGTAAAAATAATGCAGCCATTATTTACCCTGCACAGAAACAAAATAACTTGCACAAATCTAACTCTCTCAATATATGTTACATCTGCCCCACCTGCATTGCATATGGTTTGGCCCATTTTGAGAACAAATTTGTACTGCCGTCAGATCTGAATAAGGGCCATGGTGCGATTCATGGTCACTTTTGTTTTGATTTGTTTTGTTTTTTCAGCCACACTCGATCCCGATGTGAGCTCCTGTTCAGTCTATATCAAGTAGAAAATAGACTGTGCAGGCAAGACTATGTAGTACAGATGTAGTACAGATTTGTACTATAAAGTTCAAATCGAATGTGTACAATGTCACGATCCAATCAGGATTGAATTGAAAAGGAATCTCACCGTGTGTATACTCTAACAGTGACAGGTTTTCAGAAAGTGTTTAAGATATTTAAGGGCTGTGGAATAAGTATTTACCTTCATCTATTTTGGTGCAGATCACTACAGTTGAACCCACAAGCTCATTGGAATAACCATCGCACAGAATCGCATCCAATTTGTGGTTCAGACGTCTGTAAAAAATGATATTCATAGTGTTATGAATGAACTGTAATGAGAAATGACTGTACAGTGCATTACACATTATAAAATACATAGCACATTTATAATATACAAAGATTCTACCAAAGCATATTATTAAAAGGAATACTAAAAAGACCAATGTTTAATTTTTTATGTGTTAGTTTTGCCTTAAAACTGATTGTTGATCATCCATTCTTGCCAGTCTGTTTGCAGGCTATTACATTTACCCCAAACGGCTAGAGCGGGGCATTTCTGTATTGATTGTCATTACTATATTAGAGACCTTTATGCTACAGTCATTTTTAAAATTCAATAAAATAAACATGTTTAATAAAATGTTGGATTACAATCACTTTAAAACATGGTATCTTGATAATACAACAAATTGAATGGAAACACCAAGACTGTTTATGGAACAGTACTTAGTACCAAATAAGTCAGCTCTGGAGAGTGCTGTGTGGAGATGGTGATACTGGGCTAGATTCTCTAGGCTTCAAAAGTGATAAAATAGAGAGTGATAAACAGCCAGCCAATCAGCTCGTACCTGACATTTTTCAAACAGTCTGTGACATGGCAGGTAGGAGCTGATTGGCTGGCTGTTTATCACTCTTCATTTTATTACTTTTGAAGCTTAGAGAATCTGGCCCAGTGTCAGTGACTAAGATGATGACAGGCTGAGAGTAATAAAAAGTGAGTCATTAAAGAGAAGTAAACATTACACTATGTAAGGAATTGTGACAGGAGGCAATTACTAGAAAGATCTGGTCAGAGCCAGATTGTTGCCAAGATGATTAATGATTATTTATTCTTCATAATAATTTTATTTTTGTTATAACAGGCTAGTTCAGGCATGTCCAAACTATGGCCCTCCAGCTGTTGTGAAACTACCCATCCCAGCATGCCTTGCCATAGTTTTAGCATTCCCTAATAGCAAAGTCGTGGCAAGGCATGATGGGACTTGTAGTTTCACAACAGCTGGAGGACTATAGTTACACATGCCTGGGCTAGTTCAGTTTGAGATACTGTACATCACTTACGTTATCACATGGTCATGGTGAGTACTATCGCTTTCTCCACTTGGATTGGCAGAGGTGATTGCTAAAGGTCCTGTCATGTCAGTAAGATGGGCTGTGACTGAGTGATCAGGAACTCTGATCATAATGGAGTCTTTGGTTCCAACATAATCATAGGCAGGCCCCACACCTATAAAAACATAGAAAGTATGGTAAAGACACTATTAAGATTCCACCATTAAATTAATATGAATCACAGACTTGGAGGTACATTTACAGTACTAAAGGGCGATTTTGGGCGATTTTGTTTTCTTATTGTTTACTTATTTAATTCCCCCCCCCCCCCAGAGCTAAAATATACTTTTACTGACAGATAACATTTTATATTCTTTTTTAAATGTTAGTTAATTGTGTTCTAGCCCTGGAAACTCAACATCGATTATGATCGATTTTAAATCGGTCAACATCGACCAAAAATCCTCCAACACCAACCAAAATTGACCTCAAGTAAATATATCCCTTTATGTGTAACAATTGTTCCGTTTAAGTTACTGACTACATTAGCAAAGTGCCTACCATCAAACTCATCTCAGCAGTGAAATATCACTGTTAAAATACTGGGAAAGTATATTTTGTCTCTGCTCTCACAAGATGGGACAACTAGCATTTTAAGGATTGTTCAATCATTCATTCATTTGAATAAGGCAGTATTAGAATAAATGCATAGGTAATGTGGCAGAAGTAAGGGCAGGGCTAAACAACAAAAACATATCTGGAAAAGAGATGGGACTATAATAAGAAGCACAGAATTTGGGTACCAGGCTTATAATTGTACTATTTGTAATGACAATTATGGCAGTGACTCATAACCGTGTTGTTAATTCTTTCATCGGTAAGTAAGTTGCTATATGTGCCTATATTGTCCTGTATGTGGGGCAATGGCTCATTTTCTGTGTGTATTACTTCTGACAGGACAATTAACCTCTGTTTATTATGTTCAAGTGTTTGCTAGGTGCCTCTAACTGCAGCAACGTGTGCAATTGCATGGACATTATATTGGAATTATGTTTGTATGGTTTTGCAGTGTACTACCTACATGACCTACCCAATCGTTTCAGCCATTCACCCTTCTTCACAATGCAGCTTATTCCGCCGGGATAGACAGATTCCATGAACCTCCACAAGACAGGACTGAATGGAGGATTTAACACCCGCAGCTGCTCCAAGTTAGATATACAGATGCAGATGGGTTTCTCTGAAGGTCGTTCCTGCAGCACAATGGGAGATGTAATAACATTATAAATGCAGTACATATTTTATTTCTACTAACTCCTTGTACAATTCAAGAAATATTAACAACTGAAACATAATAACCACAAATTATATATTGGCATTTCACATCATGTTCCTTATGACGTACCATTTATTTTCTACGGTAATAGAGCAAACCAAAATTTTAGCATTTGCCTGAGATAAAATGTTCCAAGAGTGAACTTAACACTCCTCACTGGCCCCTGCTAGTACAATGAAGATAATCTGCCCACTGTTCGCTAGCATGTAAAAAATACTTTACAGTTACAACAAATTGTGTCAGAACTTCCATAAAATTGCAAAAATGTAGGCACAATGCCTCGTTTCAGAGGTGTCACGCTCAGGGTCAGATTTAGGGATGAGGGCGCCACTAGGCACAACAATAATGTTTGCACCCCTCCCCCGCCTAATTGCATTATTTTTATTGATTACTTATAAGCCCTCATTTGATAATAGCCAATATAATGGATTTAAGAGGGAAAATAGTACAGTACAGTGAGTCTTTTGCAGTTATTGGTACATTTTGGGCTGACAGTACTATCAGAGGCATCCAAGTGCCGCCCCCAAACATGTGCCGCCCCTAGGCACGTGCCTCACGTGCCTAATGGGAAATTCAGCTCTGGTCACGCTGTCATGTGGCAAAATTGTGAATGGTCCCTTGTCACAGCTCTGATTATTAGGGGGACATTTTCCAATTCCTGCGTGACCCATATAAATATACTATAGAAAATGTTAGTCTCACCTTTATAGTATAAATCCTCTTGATGGCTTCTGGGTGTTTGCAAGAAACAGCCAGTGCATATACTGTGTCTGTTGGAATTCCGCACACACCTCCACTCTCCAGTATGTTCGCTATCGTTCTCAAACCGCTTGTACGATGAGACTGAGGAAGCAGACATGAGCTGGAGACTTCTTTCTTCTCTGGCTCCACTTTCTATGGTAAAATTGATCACAAATTATATTTATGATGATAGTGTCTGAACAGATAATGCTGAGCAGCCTATTTATGTGAACTGTTTCTTATTACACTGCATGTGACATGAGTACATTAACTGTGTTGTGACTACTGAAAATGTCTGTGGTGTAAGCAGCACTAATATGATATATTGTATAGCAACAGTAGCTAATATGGGGATGGTCCAGATCCTGGAGGCTCACAAGGACTGCTCGAACTTGTAGCTCCCCATAGCTGTAGAGGCATTTTAATAAGCATGGATTGCAGTAAACAGTGAAGATTTCAGCTGTCCATACATCAGAACGATTTCAGGCGATGCATTGTGGGTTTCTTTTGCACAACGTGAGGTGTTTAGGTATGATTCGCAATCCTGCCGGTCGTAAGGTTGAACATCAGATCATGTGCGCTGCACACATGATCTGAAGATGCTACTAATGACTAGTATGCTGGGAGTTGCAGATCTTACGATAGATCTGTGAAATTACACACATATGATCTATAGTGGACTGGAAAGCTGGCGGGGAAATTGTGACACGATCAGGATCAGATGCTGGTCGTTCTGAAGTATGACCAGCTTTAGATAATGCAATATTTAGACCATTTTTATCTATAAATAGTTGTATTATTAAAGGTATATTTTTTTTATTTACCTTGAACACTGAAGGCCCAAGTGGAATTAGCTCTTTGTTGAATATACAGTTTGTCAGCGATGCTAATAGGCCGTAGAGACAAATGATGCTAAAGATGGACAGCACCGTTACTAGAGGAGGGAAATAAATAGGTACGGTCATTCATTTTGCATATTACAATTAAAGTATTTTAGGCTTCCTTATAAGTTTCACACACAGACAAATACAAGAGACAGATCACATGACAAGACACCTGGTACTCGGAAAATTAAGCAAAAGAATCATACAGATGATATATCAGATCATATATATGCTCTCAGCTGTCCCTCATTTCCAGACAGAAATGTATTTATTTTTCAAAACAATCTGTCCAATACAATGGGGCATATGTATTAATGCTTAACAAGAGATAAATGCAGGAGTGATAAAGAGAGACAACGGTTCAGCCAATCAGCTCCTTACTGACTTTTTTCAAACACAGCCTGTAACATGGCTGTTAGCAGGTGATTGGCTGGACGTTTATCTCTCTTTGGGCCTTATTCTGGTCGATGCGTAAATTTCCGAATTCTTTCGGATGGCGTTTTTTAGCCGTCTGCGCATGCGTAGGCAATGCTATGCGCATGTGCCACGCAAGGTCTCCGTACTTGTTCTCACTAATACCTTACAGAAATGTGCACCGCATTCACTCGGGAGATATGGGCGTATTATGGGCGTCATTCGGAAGTACACAGGGGCGTAGTTTCAAAGTGGGCTAAACTTGGCGTAAACATGGGCTTACACGAGGGAGTGCACTAATTCTGGTAGGCGTGCATTCGGACTGAACACCGACTGAAAACGAACCAAAAGGCAAGAAATATGCGGTGTCCATAAGCAAGTATTTCTTTACGGGCACCACTCGGTCATGTGCTAGGCATTCGGATCGCCCAATTAGTACTCCCGCACCTGAACCAATGTCACCTGAACACAATACAATCCACTCCTCTACTCATTACTCATTAATTACACTCTTTTTATTGCTTCAATTGGAAACCTTGCAGCTTAAATGGACCATTACTAAACACACAAATCTATGCTGAAAGCACGGCTGCATTTGTTACACACATTTACACTGCAAGCAATGGACAGAACTTGCTATCACTAATATAAATATACATGTCACTTTTACATTTACCAATAACAGCACACATTTGGGGATCAAAAGATAGTAGTATGTTTTGCGGAAATACACCGCATTGGTGCGTACGGCCATGTTCCCGTCCGTTCTGCAGAATATGTGTGTGTCCACCACACACGCAAGGTTTGGATGTCGTCCGTAAACACGCCCTCTTCTTAAAGTGTGAGTCCGTCCGAATGCGGAGGACCGGTGGGCGTTTCTTTGTACCATGTCCGCACAGCGTAGCGTGCGGACCGCTCAGAAAGAATTTGGAAAATTACGCACCAACCATAATAACCTCCTTTATCACCCTTGCATTTATCTCTTGTTAAGAGTTAATACATCTGCCCCAGTGTATCATATTCAGTATTTTAATGCACTTCTCATTATCTGCTGTTATTTTCTTGGTTTTGTCAGTTAATATTTTAAAAGGAACACCATTTAAAATGCAGACTTATGAGATTAGAAGTATGATCAATGACTTCAGCCTAACAACAAAGTATCTACATTTAAGCTCCACTGCCACACCAATCATAAACATTGTTCTGCTAAAATACTACAAATTGTCTCCCTAAATTATGTTTCCCATTTTGATTTTAACCCAAAGCATATCACCCTATTTTGTTTGTTCAAATGACCCCTTATGTTCGCAGTGTTAGTTTCAGCTGATGGGCGGATGCTACAAAAGAGGGAGATAGGCCTCCACAGGCTTAAAGCCATTTACACCATCTGCAGAAATCTTGAGACAGTTCTGATGAAACTTGTATGGTTGGGAGCCACATGATTGCACCACACTGGGCATCATGTGCACATCTGCACCTTTTTGAATTTGTGTTCAAATGTTGACACTTACAGTAAATCAGTCAAAGGAAATACTCAGCACTTACTTTCAAGTTCAAGAGGAAGTCTTTCCAAGGTGAAGAGAAGAAAACTGACAATCACAGCCTCCATCATAAGGGTTAGAAGCATCAGGACTGTATTGGCATAAGTTGCTGGATAAAGGGAAATAAACCTTCAAATTTGGCTCATAAAACTGAAACACATTTTGCTTTTCATAGAGAAACATTCTCGGATCCCACCTGCCCCTCCTCCCTATTGAGTCGTTGGGATGTTTATTTTAATGTCATTATATGCTGTGAAATGGAAACACAAGACCCCTCACCAGACAGACAGTATTTTTGCATGGGGCAAGGCTGGAATCATTTAGATCATATTGCCAGCCCTCTTCACCTGCCACTTGGACATTTTTGTAGCATCTGCTGTTGTTATCAGCTGAGAAAGTCGGGGTGGCAATGGGCTCCTATAGACAGGAAGTCCGCTATGTGTGCAGAGAATATTACCACCATTATCACAGCTTCACCTAAAATATATTGTGCCTAATACTAATACATAGCCTCAATTTAAAATTTAATACAGCTACAAATTATTTTTTTATTGCACTTACCAAAGCCAAATAAAAATATGTTGACTATCAAAAAAGCAATTGCACCAACTGTGAATCCTCCATCATTATTTGTAGCGATTCCTAGCAAAGAACCTAGAAAAAAAATAAAAAATTAAATGATGAATATATATATATATATTAGACTTCCTAAATTACAAAGAAAGATGACAGTAATAGTTCTTGCCAATGTTATCTCTGTTATACTCATTATAAATGCTACATAGATTCCAGCAAACTGATTTACACAAAGTTACAGTGAAATGTGAAAACTAAGATTTTTTTTTTAAAGGATTTTTTTTTAAGGACTTTTGTAAACTGGCTATTATGGCACATAAAGGAAATGATTTTGTGTATACCGGCCCTTATTCCGATCTGATCGCTGTACAAATTTGTTCTCCAAATGAGAAAAACCATGTGCATGGCTGGTGGGGCAGATGTAACATGTGCAGAGAGAGTTACATTTGGGTGGGGTGTGTTGAAACTGAAATCTAAATTGCAGTGTAAAATAAATGCAGCCATTATTTACCCTGCACATAAAAAATATAACTCACACAAATCTAACTCTCTCTGCACATGTTACAGCTGCACCTGCAGTGCACATGGTTTTGCCCATTTTGAGAAGAAATTTGTACAGTGATCAGATCTGAATAATTGCCATAATCTCAGAATATAAATACTATAGTATTAATTAATTATGCTATGGGCTCTTTATATGCAGAAGAGTCTAATCTGATTTCATTGAAATGTCTATTTTTGCCTGTACTTAATGATTTCTTACCTGCTAAACGCAGCCACACCCATGTAGCCCAGATAGCGGCATAACAAAATGGCAAAACTGAGCCAAATCTTCGACCTCCTTGGACATCAATTCTACAGACGTACAGCTGCATGATAGCACCAGGAATAAGCACCCAAGGAATAGACAGATGTGTTTGGATTGTATTGTTCAGTGAACTCTGGATAGCAGCAAGTGCGGCTAGTCCATTGCAGATGTAGAACAGGGGATCTGAGGACTGGGAGCTGAGATTTTTATTAATGTCCGATTCCTGCTCAGACTTTTGCATATTTCGTCTGCACCACACCAAGGCATCCTGAAACCTGGCACTTGATATCACTATGTTCCCAATGGGTATTAGTACCTTCTCTGCAATTGAATTAACAAGACTGGAGAATGTTGTATAAAGGGAAACTACAGTAAATATGCTGCAAGTTACTCCAAAGAATATGTAAGCAGCTGCGCTTGGTATCTGCTGGATTGTGGAGATAGTCATGAGGGCAAATGCTGTATTGTGAATCACTTCCAGAATATCTTTATTTAATGATACAAAGCAGAACACAATTGCCGCAGCCAGGAAGAACCAGTCACCAACCATCATCTGTCTGCTATTAGAGACGTTGCCCGGTGTGAGAACAACTGTAACGGTAAACTCTTCCCATGACTTGACCAGCCAGAAGGTACCATGGAAAGCAAATTTGGTAGCATGGTAAACATCATCCCGTAGATAACTGTAGTAGCTAGAACACAACTGAGTAATGACATTGATGCTGATCCATATGGAGCCTATATAGAATGTCTTCATGTATCCAAAGCAGTAGAATGCCATAATAAAAGGAGAAATGGTGTCACACAGGTAACCCAGTGCCATGGGTTCAGCATACTTTGTATTTTTTTTCTTCTCTTCTCCAGCATTTTTTGAGGAGTTGCGATTGCCAGAACCCAACAGCAGGACATTAAAAAGAGCATTACCGAAGCCTGGAAGAACATATTTCTGAGTGATGCCTTTCAGTAGAAGAGCTCCTGCACCATAAAGTCCACATAGCACAATTATTAACTCCAGTACACCAGAGACTACCAGGGCCCAGCGTCCAAACAACCCTATTGCCTCAAAGATCAGTGTGAGTGTTAGGGCCCCAAATACAAAAGGCATAATGTAGTTGACAGTTGCTGAGCAAAAAGCCAGGATGAATGCAATGAAAATATAGGCTACCAACCCGGCCACTGCACCCTCAGTAACAGGAATCTGAGGAAGGGTTGGCACAGCTGTGCTATTGTAGGAAACTGATTCTGAACCCAAAATGATACGAGTTGCCCCATAGCTGCTCCACAGAGCACAGAAGGCCAGGAATGCGGTGCCACTTAAATGGTCATACTTTCGAAAGGACAGGAATCCAGCTATGAACTGAGTTACACCTCCAATTAGGATCAGGTGAACACCTGCAATGTTTAAACAAGAAAGAAAATGTTAGATTGTATATGAAATGCTTACTGCTTTCTGAAGACTCTCTCATTTAACTTTATAGACTTCATAATTTAGAACCCCTGTTCTAGATTCATTTTGACTGAATATTTGTATTTAAAAGCGCTAACTTCAGCAGTCTTTTTCAGTGCCAATTTAAAGGCATGGAATCACTTAGGGCATGATTATAATGACAGTATAAATATGATAGTGACCTAAATATGGAAGATGCCTATGCCCAATATCAATGTGACCAAGTCAATCTATGCTGAAAACTAGATAAACTGGATACCGAGTAGAGATGCTCAATCTTTTAATGCCAGTTTGAAATTTGATTTGAAGTCCAGGAGCTGGCGCTCCAAGGTGGGGTGTTTGGCGAGACTGAAGCCACAGTGAGGGAGATTTTTCAAAGCTTTGTGATAAAGCAAAGTGGAAAGAGGTGAAGTACCATCCAAACAGCTCAAACGCAGCCTGTAAAAGAACAGGAGCTCATTGATTAATACTTTATCTCTCTCCACTTTCCACCTTCTGCTAAATCTCCCCCAGTGTATGATATCTGTGTAGCCTGGACCATAGATTCAGAGTTACTAGGAAAATGTATTGTACATAACATTTTATTTCTTTCAATTTCATTTGAATAATTCTAGCTGGAACCTTACCTGCAAGGATGTTTTCCACTCCTCCAGCAATAATAGAGGTATTAAACAGAGAGAAGTTTTGCATACAAACGAGGAAAGCACTAACTGCATTTGCAAGGAGCCCAAGTACAGCAGGTTCGCTGTAAAATACTGCAGGGAATCCGTCCATGGCAGTATGTTCTATAGAAATGACTTGCTAAAACTGTTCTTCTCCAATATATGTATTCATCCAAATATGTATTCACACAAAATGTCCTGGGGAGAATAAGGTTTGAACAATCAGTTTTACCATAGGCCTGCATTAAATATTAGCATTTAAATAGTAATGTCTTCATGTGTATACATTCAGGAATAAATGCTGTAACAGTAAATATTTTGTATTTGTCAAATGCTTAGTAATTATTTCACAAGCATGGCCCTTTAATTTCATAGTGTTGATATCATTCAAGGGACTGGTAGAGGATACCTCCATCACTAGGGATACAGGAGAACTTCTTTACCAGAGAACAATTGCACCTTTGCTTTACCCAATTTTATCCTCATCGGAGCAGAAAAATTACTGTTTTATAATTATTTTTACAGGTCAAAAGATGCAGTTTTCTATTGGCCATACCAGGAACATTATTGTCCTAGTATTTAGGAATATTAATATGGTACAAGACAATCAACAAATAAAGGGAGGCAGTGAGTTCTCTTTCCCACTGAATGTAAAGTTAAAAAGGCCAAACAAAATAAATTATAGTATAAATACTAACACTTATATTACCCTAACAGTAGCCCAAGACCAAGTTGTAACCCAAACATAAGTACTGTATACAGTATATGACATCAAGGCTGTAAACTTTTCTGGAACCCTAAATATTCTCTGATCTATCTACAGAATAATCTTTAGCAGTGGGAACCATCTAACTCACAATATACAGTATGTTGCTCTCAATATCACTCACAACCTCCTAGTTTGGGAAAATATTGTAACAGTTGCATCTGTCATTGTCTGAGTATTGTGAGGAAACTAAGGCCACATTTGCCTGTGACCAATAAAAGTCTTTAAAGGGTTCTTGATCACAAGTGCACCACAATCATGTGTAAAAATAAGGTACAAAATATTGCCATTGCTGGTAATTAAATATAACATTAATATAAAATACTTTCATAAAAACTGAATGAATCTAAACTAAAGGCAAACATACCGGGTTACACAAAACATGTTATTGAACATTGGTCATATATACATAACAATACACTAATAGCAAAGTCCTACCTTCAAATGCAACATGCAGAAATGTATTTTAGATCTGCTTTTCAGGGAACAGCTGATGTGACCTCTTTAACAGCATCCACTGCTTCTGAGTGAATGTTCTGGAGAGACAGGTTTTATAGTCTCTATTACAATACATACCTCATAGGGTGGAGACTTTCTTAGGTCTTTAGAATTTCCAAAGTATTTTTGTTTCCTGCTGCACATAACCTTAGCTAGCAATATATCTCTAGTAGAGACTTCCTCATACTATGTTACTATGCTATTCCATGATATCACTGATATCAGGAGTTATTTTTAAGGTACTCTTTACTTAGAAGGGCGCCCACGATTTTGATCGTGGGCATCGTTAGTAAAAAATCTCGGGCATCTCGGGGATTGAATGCACTAAAAAATCGGGTGCGATCAACCGACGAGATGCCCGAGATTTCCCATAGGGAACAATGTTAAATGTCTCAATTGACCCAATTTTCCTGTTCAATGCCTCAATTGACCCGATTTTTCCATAGGAAACAATGTTAAATGGGCCACAGAGGCCAAATAGGCACCCTGAAGTGTATAATGGCCACCCGAATTGTTAACGCCACCCCACGATCAACGTCAACCCGATGCGTGGCGAGCGCAGCGAGCCCGCGAGGGGCGGCGGTACGCGTCCTACGACCTTTTCATACCCCCACTATCCACGTCGGCGTGGAGTTGAGAATAGAAAGTGTGGCGAGCGCAGCGAGCCACCGAGCCCGGAGCGTGGCGAGCGCAGCGAGCCCCGCGAGGGTACGCGGACAGCTGTGAAGCCCGCGAGGGGACGCGGATACCTGTGAAGGTATCCGCGTCCCCTCGCGGGGCTCGCTGCGCTCGCCACGCTTCGGGCGCGGTGGCTCGCTGCGCTCGCCACACTTTCTATTCTCAACTCCATGCCGACGTGGATAGTGGGGGTATGAAAAGGTCGTAGGACGCGTACCGCCGCCCCTCGCGGGCTCGCTGCGCTCGCCACGCTTCGGGTTGACGTTGATCGTGGGGTGGCGTTAACAATTCGGGTGGCCATTATTCACTTCAGGGTGCCTATTTGGCCTCTGTGGCCCATTTAACATTGTTTCCTATGGAAAAATTGGGTCAATTGAGGCATAGAACAGGAAAATCGGGTCAATTGAGACATTTAACATTGTTCCCTATGGGAAATCTCGGGCATCTCGTCGGTTGATCGCACCCGATTTTTTAGTGCATTCAATCCCCGAGATGCCCGAGATGGGCGCCCTTCTAAGTAAAGAGTACCATTTTTAATTGTATAGTTCTATTCTGGGAGAGACAACAATTAGCTGAGTCAATGATGGGTTTATTTTTAATATGAAACTTTTTTTTTCATTCCCTCACTTGTTTCTCAACCTAAGATGTTTATTATTACATAAAAAAGCCTTGTTGAAATCAAAACTAGCATATAACCATACTTACAGTACCTCATTTCCTGTAGAACAAACAAACATAGATATTCGAAAGTGTTTGAATTAATTCAAAATAAGAAAAATGTACGTGTCAATCAGTTTGTCATATTAGTTGCTTTCTGATAGAGAGAAGCAAAATGCCACTTGAGAGATTAAGGTACATAAAGAAAAATCACAAGTGATTGTGCACATCAAACTACAATGCATTGTATTGTCTCTGACATATAGGGGGGAATTTACTAAGAATACAAATACAAAATTTCGTATTTGTATTCTTACTACGACTGCATACGGCTGTTTCAGCCATATGCAAAGTCGTGTTCCGGAGGGAAATTTACAAAGCAGTCATATACGACTGCTTTGTAACCCTCCAATGTCATAGTAATTCATATTAACGGCCGTATAAACGGCCGCTAATACGAATAAGTGTATCTGACTGATCCGTGCAGGCTAAAGCCAAATACGACAGGAAAATAAAGTGTATTTTCCTGATGTATATTCGCGGCCGTATTTTCAATATGGCTGCTTAGTAAATCAGGAACCACTATTCTTTTGAATGGTGATTCCTGTCATATTCTAACAATGGTGTATGCATTGTAAATACAAATACGAATGTCCCATCAATATGAATACGAATATTTTTATTTTTGGCATAGTAAATGCCAAAAATACGAATACACCTAAAAAATTTGTATTTTCCTAGGAAAATATGATTTTTTTCTACGAATTCATATTAGTAAATTTCCCCCATAGTGTCAAATGATTCTATTCATATAGCTTGTGTGCATTCAAGTACATTCAGAAGTAGTGGTGTTATTCTGAAAACATATAGTGGGACATTTACCAAAATGTATTCGTAGAAAAAAGGTGTATTCATAGGCAGAAATACACCTTTTTTTTACGAATTTGTATTTTCGGGATTTACAATCCCGAAAATACAACAATTCGTATTCCTAAAGATGGAACATTCGTATTTGTATTTACAAATACGAATGTCTACACCATCGATAGGATACGACAGAAATCACCATTCAAAAGAATGGTGGTTCCTGATGTACAAAGCAGCCGTATTGATAATACGGCTGCTAAGTGGTGTAAAACACCCATGCAAATACGACAGGAAAATACACCTTGCTTTCCCTGTCGTATTAGCTTTAAGCCTGCACGGATCAGTCCGATCCGTGCATGCTTTAGTGTAAAAAAATGTTTAAAAAAAAATAATAAAAAAAAAAAATGGCGTGGGGTCCCCCCCCACAGCTGTAACCAGCACCTGGCTGACAGAGCCGGGGCCGGTAATTAAAAATCAGGGAACCCGACAAATAGGGGTTCCCCGATTTTTAACAACCAGCCCCAGGCTCCAGGTCCGGGGCTGGTTCCCAAAATACGGGGGACAAAATGACTAGGGGTCCCCCGTATTTTAAGAACCAGCCCCAGGCCAAACCAGCCAGCAGGGAAAAGTCACAGCCGGGGGACACTTATTATATAAGGTCACACGGCCAAAACATTAACCCTACCGACCAGTCAGCCTGGCCAGGGGTCCTGGGGGAGTGGGGACCCCCCCAATGCCACAGTATTAAAAATAGTACAATAAAACACACTGACACACACTTAAAATAAAACTTTAATACATACAAAGCCCACACATACTAATACTTACCTATCTTCTTTCCGTAGGTAGCCCTGGTCCTGTGTCGTCTTCTGGTCCTGTGTCGGCGGTCTTCTGGATCCATGTCGACGTCCTTCTTCAAGTCGACCTCGCTGTCGGCGATGGCGTCCGGAGTCCGACGAAATCCATGGAGGAAGCTGTGGAAGGAAACCATACTCACCTGTCCCGGGGCGACGTAGTCCAGGTAAGGGTCTTGGCAAAAAAACAAACCGAGAACGCGAAACCAGTCGGACAGTAGGAGCCGCACGGTGTTTGTGTACATCGTGCGGCTCCGCCTCCCGAATCCGCTATTGGCCACCTTGCGGCCTAGCGGCTCCTGATTGGCCGCTAGGCCGCAAGGCGGCCAATAGTGGCATTTGGGAGGCGGAGCCGCACGATGTACACAAACACCGTGCGGCTCCTACTGTCCGGCTGGTTTCGCGTTCTCGGTTTGTTTTTTTGCCAAGACTCTTACCTGGACTACGTCGCCCCAGGACAGGTGAGTATGGTTTCCTTCCACAGCTTCCTCCATGGATTTCGTTGGACTCCAGACGCCATCGCCGACAGCGACGTCGACTTGAAGAAGGACGTCGATATGGATCCAGAAGACCGCCGACACAGGACCAGAAGACGACACAGGACCAGGACTACCTACGGAAAGAAGATAGTTAAGTATTAGTATGTGTGGGCTTTGTATGTATTAAAGTTTTATTTTAAGTGTGTGTCAGTGTGTTTTATTGTACTATTTTTAATACTGTGGCACTACAAGACCCAGCGGGCCCTTTAATGCCCTGCAGGCTGGGACTTGTGGTTCTCCAAGTCCCAGCTTGCGGGGGAGGCTTGCTGGGACTCATAGTGCCCCAGTATTAGACAATAGTTTAATCTTTTTTTTACACCGCTATCAGCTCGATGCCCACCGCCCAGGGGCATCGAGGACAGCACCAGGCTTCAGCCTGTTCAGGTAAGTCCTGGAGGGGGGGACCCCTTCATTGGGGGGGTCCCCACTCCCCCAGGACCCCTGGCCAGGCTGACTGGTTGGTAGGGTTAATGTTTTGGCCGCGGGACCTTATATAATAAGTGTCCCCCAGCTATGACATTACCCTGCTGGCTGGTTTGGCCTGGGGCTGGTTCTTAAAATACGGGGGACCCCTAGTCATTTTGTCCCCCGTATTTTGGGAACCAGCCCCGGATCTGGAGCCTGGGGCTGGTTGTTAAAAATCGGGGAACCCCTATTTGTCGGGTTCCCTGATTTTTAATTACCGGCCTTGGCTCTGTCAGCCTGGTGCTGGTTACAGCTGTGGGGGGGACCCCACGCCAATTTTTAAAAAAAATGTATTTAATTTTTCTATTTTTTTTTTACACACTGCAGCCTGTACGGATCTGACTGATCCGTGCAGACTGCCTGTACGAATTCGTATTAGCGGCCGTATATATGTGCCGCTAATACGAATTGTTACACCATCGGAGGTTTACAAAGCAGTCGTATCTGACTGCTTTGTAATTTCCTCTCCGGAACACGACTTTGCATACGACTAAAACAGTCGTATGCAGCCGTAGGGGAAATACCAATACGAAAACCTAGGTTTTTCATATTGGTAAATTTCCACCATACATTCAGTGTATTTAATAATACACTCTGGATGATGGATGATTCCTAATATATTGGCTGGGTCAGCACACCCTCTTTTTTTGACCAAGATATACTTCGTTCCACACTGAACAAAGAAATAGATTTAGTGCAGTTTTTAGGGGCATTTATAAATTACATAGATCCACATGTAGCTAAGTGCAGTGTTGGTAACAAGCATCTAAGTATAAGGTAGATCCCCAAAGGTGAAACTTTTGAATATCTATGTTTGTTTGTTTCAATGTGGTTGGTCTAAAACACTTTGCAGCCACCAACTGGTGAATAATAGACATCACAATTTATTTTACTCAAGAAAATAATAAAAATAAAATTGTAATATTCTTCTACCATATCATTAATCTTTACTACAATCTACAAAAGTGTGCCCAAAAAAAATAGAAATCCCTTTTTTAAATGGTTGTTTGTTCCCTTACATCCACCCATTTATTTCTTAGAGCTAATGCTTGTGTCGACATATTGACCTGTCGACCTAACCCCATGTCGACCTTTCCCCATGTCGACCTAACGGTGTTGACCTAACGATTGTCGACCAACTTGCTGTAGACCCAACGATCCCAACCCTCCAAATTATATTATGTGAAATCATTTCAGAACTGAAATTATCCAGGGTGTGGATCCTACTATGGATCTTGGATCAACTTGTATCATTAAGGGAATATTGGCCCCTTTTCTTCTTAGGACAGCATATTTTCCTAATTTAACAAAGATTATTATTATTATTATTATTATTATTATTATTATCATTATCATCATCATCCTTTCTTTATAACACTCAGCTTAGTACTCAATGATACAAACAACATACAATGGCATGAGACGGAAAGTAAAGGTGATCCTGCCCAAGGAGCTTACAAACTATTTACAGTATCAGGTAAAGCATTGATATGTAAAGTAGAGGACTAATTGGTCTTGGTAGATACAAGTACAGTGCTAGTCCTGACTTTTGACAATTAATAACCACAGGCAGCTCAGCAGTTCCTGGCAGTAATTACAGGTGTAATGCTAGTTTCTGGATCTGGGAAGTTGGTTACTACAGGTATTGTACCAGGTTCTGGTAAATTGGTCATTTCAGGTATAGTACTAGTTTCTGGCTCTGGGAAGTTGGTTACTACAGGTATTGTACCAGGTTCTGGTAAATTGGTCATTTCAGGTATAGTACTAGTTTCTGGCTCTGGGAAGTTGGTTACTACAGGTATTGTACCAGGTTCTGGTAAATTGGTCATTTTAGGTATAGTACTAGTTTCTGCCTCTGGGAAGTTTATAATCACTGGCATTGTACTAGACTCTTGCTTTGTGAAGTTGGAAAATATAGACATTGTACTAGTTGCTAGCATAGCCTGATTAAGGGGAAGAAGACAACATATGGGGATACTCGTGATCCCTGTCCCAGTGTGTAAGTAGTATAGTCAGAGTATGTTGCTATTCATGCATGTGACAAGCTAGATGATACAGTAGATTTTATTTTTCTTTGTGTATTTAAGGTTGTTTAAATTGTCTTCATTCCACAAGAAAGCTTTATAAAAAAACTGTCTTTCAATAAGGTGAAGTTATAAACAGTACCAAGGCATTATTAAACTATTAGTTGAAATCTAATGTATATAAGCCATACTCCTAGGGTTACCACCTCATCCCTTTAATTCCGGACACATATTAATTACACAGGTTCTGTGGCTTGCTGACTTCAAGACTCCATTTCAGTTAGTTTTAAACTGCCACAGAACCTGTGTAATTAATATGTGTCTGGAATTAAAGGGATGAGGTGGTAACCCTACATATCCCTGACATGACCCATTCCAGGAGGGACAAAATCCTCTCTACCTTGACTTCCCTCTTTATTTATGATTGCAGTCAACTGTGGTGAAATTCCTTTATTACAAATTGCATAGTTCCACACAGGTGTCACCAATACTATATTAAGAGGGAAGTGCAGGTAGAGAGCATTTTGTCCCACCCGAAATGGGTCATATTGCATGGAGGAATGCACAATCTAGTGGCTGGAAGTGCGGGTTCCCCGCTAAACGATTGCTTTTTTTTTTTTTATAAAGTGGCGATTATTCACTAGGCAAAACCATGCACCACCTGCCATTTAGACATCATTACATCCAGCCAAATGTTTTAGTTACTGGTTCTGGGATGTTGGTAATGAGAATAAAGGGGGGTATTCAATCACCGACGACCATCTCCCGATAGGGGAGATGGGCGCCGGGCCCTATTTAATCCTGTCTTCCTTGACAGCATTGAACAGGGGAGCTCGGCAGAACGAGCCGATTTCACAAACAGTCATCTGGGAAGTGTTGAGCTTTCGGCTGCAGCTAGCCTCTTCCCGGCCGCAGCTCGTGGCCACATCCCCTTCTCGCCCCGCTGCAGGCAGGATATTGAATCCCGCCTAAGATCGGTCGAGCAGATCGAGAATGGAACAGGGTCACGTCAGTAAGATAAACCATATGATGATACTAAATAGTAAGTGCGGTGTGTACAGTTACTAATACAATCATAGATTAAGGGGTACATTTAATAAATCTTCTAAAAATAAGAGGTGATATTACCAATAGCTAAATAGATTACGTCTATCATTTCTCTATTACATCCTAAAAAAGAATAAACAGAATTTGAATGGTTGCTATGGGCAACATGACCTCTTTTCACTTTTAGAATCTTTAGTAAATGTACCCCTTAAGGTGAATACACACTAGATCAGGGGTGGCCAACCAGTCCGAGGCAAAGGGCGGGATGTACTAAAGGGAAAATGCGGTAAAACAGGGGTTTTACCGCATTTTCCTATGTACCAATACCCGTCCGCCCCGTTTCCGCATGGCAGGGTATTGCCACCCTCTGGAAGCCTATGGGCCGTCTGCCGTCCGCATGTCCCCCCCCCCCTTCTGATCTCCTCCTCCCCCCTGCAGGTGTTACAGCTGGCAGGACATCCGGCTGCAGGGGGAGGAGGAGACGCAGGGGGACACTGCCAGCCGCCGGGATGTGACGGAGACCCCCGCAGACCACATCACAGGTATCGCGGGGGGTCTCCGTCACCGCAACCCCATGCTAGCCGCAACCCCATGCTAGCCGCATATGTTAGTACAGATGCGGCAGCATCGCGGCGGCTGGCATTGATACATCCCACCCAAAGAGCCAAAAAATATCTGTAGTTAAGCTAAAGGGCCGATATGATGCGCAGCCTCAAAAATGGGGCGTGGCCTAGCTGGTACAAGGCTGTGACCTATTTTTGTGCAAGCACCATTACATACTGTACTGTGCAGCAGCGCTGTTCAGTTCCTATCAGCGTTGGTGGGTGGGTGACTCTGTGGCAGCGCTTCTGTGGCAGGCAGTGAGTGAAAACGTTGCTGCTCTTCCACACATTGATGCCGGAGGTCATCACCTTACAGGTATAATTCCCAGAATTAATGTTTGGTGATGATACACTGCGCTCACCTTGTGTATGTTCCCTTCTCAGGTGCTGCTCACTCTTAAGGGTATCCCAGTCCCTTTTTGGTTTAAATAGTACATAGTGGGTGGAGCGAGCGCTGCCTTGTGTTGAATGTGCGTGAAATAATGTGTAAGAAATGAGATAAGAAAAGCGAAGTAAATGTTACAAAGCTAATTTATTAAGGAATGCAAGGTGTGACTAAAGAACGCTTGCCACCGAGCCCGAAGCGTGGCGAGCGGATGCGGAATACTTTTAAACGAATACTTTTTAACGAATCCGCGTTCCCTCGCGGGGCTCGCTTCGCTCGCCACGCTTCGGGCTCGGTGGCTCGCTACGCTCGCCACAGGTTTATATCCAACTCCGTGCGTAGTTGGATAGTGGGGTAATGAAAAGGACCCTTTTTCCCACAGAATCCTATGGAAAATCGGGTCCATCGCATCGCATGCAATTTGGTCGGATGCGATGCGATAATCGGGCGTCCAGATACTACATAAGTACCAAACTTTCTTTAGAATCTTTGTTCATAGACTACCAACTGTACCTGTCTCTTTTGATCACAATTACGTTTCTTTGTCATTGAATTGCTGCATTGTTTTTCATAGCGGTGATCCACGAACCTCTTTGTGGATAAATAAAACCTTTGATCACCGTCCTAACGTGTGGTGACCATTCTGTGGGGTTGTTTGGGGTATTGTTTCCCTGGGGTGCCTTTGTCCCTCCGCCCTCTGAATTGCAGGCGAGTGAAGCAGGCAGGTCGCAGCCAAGCAGTGCCGAAAGGAGAAGAGGAACACCATTTAACGGGCACACACCTGCACGCAGTCTGACAACATCACACTTGGCATCCACAAACAGGATTTAAAGATGTCAGACTTGGATCGTGCTGCAAGGAGGAGACGACTTCCTGCAAGAAAACCCAGCAGAAATGGTGGTGAAATCGATTGCCAAGACCACAGCCAGAGCACACCTAATTGAGACTTAGAACCGCCAGATGGCAGAAATGATGTGTAACATAGAACATGTATTACACAAAAAGTAGAAGAATTCGTTAAAAAGTATTCGTTTAAAAGTATTCCGCATCCGCTCGCCACGCTTCGGGCTCGGTGGCGAGCGTTCTTTAGTCACACCTTGCATTCCTTAATAAATTAGCTTTGTAACATTTACTTCGCTTTTCTTATCTCATTTCTTACACATTATTTCACACACATTCAACACAAGGCAGAAATAAACCGACGCAGAAAATGGCGTCAAGATCGTGACACAAGGAACCGTCCGTGGCGGGAGGTGACCCGAGAATCGAACCGACGACCCACCGACAAGTATGATCTACAAGGCCGACCGATTTGCAGATGGTGCCACCAGAGTGGGCACATTGTGAGGTACTGCCCAAACGCCACCTCCAGACAAGACGATCCCGATGGAAAGAAACAGACACTCAAGAGAAGCCCCAAAAACAATAGTGCAGAACCAAGTCCGAGTGAATGTGCCATCCGATGCTGTGGATTGGCGAATCAGAACAAGAAAGTTAACAGGCCAAGTGATGTGGTTTAACGTAGCACGTGGTTATGGGATTATCTGAAGAACAGATCATGGGAGAACCGTATATGTCCACTATACGGGCATCCAGAAGACCCATCGGAATGAATGCTTCCGGACCCTAGCAAATGGAGAGTGGGTCGAATTTGAAATGGCAAGTGGAAGGAGAGGCGTCAAGGCCATTAACGTGACAGGCCCCGGTGGTGCTGCGGTAAGAGGCAACAGAGACACAGGCCAGAGTGAATGCCGATGCTTTACGCATGACTGTGATGACCCACACAGCCACTGGCCATATGGTCAGCAGAACCAAAGGGAAAGAAGACTACAGGAAGAGTGAATGGCTGGAAACGAGCCAGAGACCAGTCGTGTTGACTCAGAGCGAGGCAGAGCAGCAGTGCATGGAAGGTGTGGTTAGGCCACAACATTCTCCAGAGCAGAATCGTGCCGCTATACAGGGAATGGAAGATGCAGATGACGGAGAAGCCAACCCTCGACTGACAGATGTTGTAGTGACTGACCGAGGAAAGGGCAGTGAAACCGTGCATCACGTGGTAGCGGAAGAAAGGATGGACCGCATGGAACCGAAGGGCTCAGACCCCATTATGCCACTGTCTAAACCCAATGTCCCTACAGAGAACCCAAAAGAAGACGAGAAGGCCGAAGCCCAGTCTAAGGAAGAGAGGCCTGGAAGCGAGTATGAGTACACAACGATTTTGAGTGAAAAATTCCTATTCTTGATGCAACAGGCCATCAACAGGTCCAAGAAAAGGCAGAGAGAGGAAGCACGTGCTCATTGCCGACCGCACGCAGTGATTTAAGATGCAGTCGAAGAACACTGCTGAAGAACAGGAGAAAAGACTTGCCTGAGGCGGGGGAGCAGGGAACCTGGGGGGGGGGGGGGGGGACATGCCTCTGCACAACCCAGGCCCCATAGTTAACAGGTCTTTACCGGGCTTAGGTAACCCGCCCTGAATGTAATTGTAAATGCTTTAATGTATGGATGTAAGGCAGAAATGTAGAAATGTTTTACAGTTTATAGGTAATGTTATCTTGGAATGCTTTGTTTCTAAATGAGAGACTGTACCAGGACTTTTGTTTCTTCAGCCGCCATGCCCGCGGACGGGCATTGTTCCAGCGGGGAAGCATGTGGCATCCCAAAATTGGGGGGTACCTTTGTCTTTATGCCACAGACTTACTGGTGGCCAGCACTAACTATGTTTGCACATAACTGCAGCACATGCTGCTCCCAGGAACTGTTACAACTTGTGCTTCAGGTGTTAGCTCTCTGTACTAGGTTGCTAGGCAACCGCCCTGCAGCTGCACTCACTACAGGGCTTAGGAATCCAGAGCCTACCTGAACTCCCTGAAGTGAAAGGATTATATTCATTGGTGGCTCAGCGGGCGCCAAAGTGAAGGGGGCGTCTCTGCCTGTTGCTGGGCAGAGGAGTATGTAACAAGTGGCAGAGAGGAGGAGCGCACGGGGCGCAAGTCAGTGTACCCAGAGAGGGTGAGGAGTTAGGAGGAGCTGCCCGGCGGGCAGAGGAGAGAGATCGGGGGTGAGCAGGAGAGAGACTGACCAGCTGGAGAGACACCCTACTTCCACAGACCGGCGCAGCAGTGTTATGGCGCCGTCACAGAGAGGGAGCCGCGGACAGGTCCCGGGTGCGCAGAAGCGCATGACTCAGATGCTGCACCATATACCAGAGCCCCGGCGGTGAGTGACAGGAGCCGCTAGGGAGCAAGGGAGAGAGGACTGGAGCAGCAGCGTGACCATGGCTTGAGAACGCCACATCAAGCGAGAGGGAGAGAAGCACCAGTGACCCCAGAACTAAGGCCAGCATCAGTGATCGGTGACTGGCAGGAGCCAGCAACAGAACCAGAGGCTCAGGTACCCTGTCACTGCCCCACTCCAGCTTGCTACAGGCCTATTAACCCCATTGACACCACTGCACTCAGGCGCCATCTTAGGCCATATTACCAGCCGTTTGTGCCAGGCTGCCGTCACCTCCGCCATATTGACAGTTCTCCCCCGTGACAGTAGCCCTAGGGAGAGGGCTCTCTAGCTAAACCGCCAGCTGCCACTACCCCCCTGTCGGCCCCAGTGACTTGGAGCAGAAAACACTGAACCCCTATTTGTTGTATTGGACCACAGTTCAGCCAGTATTGCCTAAGGGGACCTTCCCTTTTGTGATCTATCTTAAGTACCAGCACAGTGTCAGAGAGCGCAGGACACCAGTACCCTGGATTACAAATCTTGCATTAGATTTATTGCAACTACGGTGCACCTAGGCCAAAAGGTACCTAGGACTAACAATGAAACTGCAGTTCAGGGACTCATGCTTTAGTGCCTGGATACTTAATGTTATTAATATGAGGTATGACCTATTGCATATTTCTGTCATTCATTCAAATGTAATTGCAAGTCTGTTGATTTAAGGTTGGAATTATTTGCAGGGTAGCCTAACTGCATAGTGATACTGTTGATATAGTGTATCATAGGAATTGCGGCCTGTCAGTGTCACGGGCGGCCCCATTGCGCACGATATTCCCCTTATAAGATCTTTGATTACCTTTACATCTGCACGTAAATGTATTTGTTGAAACAGTGTATTACCCTACGTCAGGGTATTGTGCGAGGTGCGGCCTATGGTGTCACAGTGACCCCATTGCGCACAATATCACACAGGTGAAACTTTATTTAGAATCTTTGTTCTTAGACTACCAACTGTGCCTGTCTCTTTTGATCCCAATAACGTTTCTTTTTCATTGAATTGCTGCATTGTTTTTCATAGCGGTAATCCACTAACCTCTTTGTGGATAAATAAAACCTTTGATCACCGTCCTAACGTGTGGTGACCATTCTGTGGGGTTGTTTGGGGTATTGTTTCCCTGGGGTGCCTTTGTCCCTTCGCCCTCTGAATTGCAGGCGAGTGAAGCAGGCAGGTCGCAGCCAAGCAGTGCCGAAAGGAGAAGAGGAACACCAGGTAACGGGCACAAACCTGCACGCAGTCTGACAACATCACAGGTGTAGTGAGCTGTTTGATTAGGGAAGACAGGGAGACACTGGGAATGGGATGGGGGGTCAATGAGAGTATGGACAATGAGCTGGAGAAGGAGCAGAGCATGGGAAGACAGACCTGTTCCTGTTTGTTGCCTGGTCCAGCACATTTGTTCTCACAGCAGCCTATTCCCTGCTGCATTCCCTCTGCACTGCCAGTGCTGTGCTGCTTCTCCTCAGAGGATCAGGCCCTCCAACTGGCAGCTTCTTTTTCAGATTATTCAGGACCTGGCTCCCAGCACGTGCATGGCAGCTCCGCCCCCTACCCCCCTCCCCCTCTACCCAGCTCACAGCAGCTCCTTCTACTCTCCACATACCTGCCAACAGCAGCAGCTTTGTCCCCCTCTATACGGCTCCTGGCGATGGCAGCATCCATCCCTCCTTCACCTGGCTCTCGGAAGCTCTGTATGCTCCCCTCCAGTGGCTTTGTCCCCACTCATCCAGGCATCTCCTTCCCTGTTCCACTCCACAGCTCCATCCTCCAACCTGCAGCCCACTGCTGTTAATGTGGGTGACAGTGACCCGCAGCCATGGCTGATGGCTGTATAGTAAAGGGGGTTGCTGGCGGCCGTGCAGGCTGCGGGGATAGAATGGCCTAGGCTATACCTTCTGTCAGAGCGGCCAGGTCTGGGACAGTGGCCCCATAGCACCCCCCTGATGGCGGCCCTGGTCCCTAGTTCTAAAGCCCCCCATACACTAGGGTGACGTTAATGAGCAAAGAAGTCCCCCGCAATCCCCCCTTGAGCTGCCTGGGACCCTCCTGGAGAGCAGGCTCTGCTGCGATATATCGTATGCAGTCCTTTCGCATAAGAAAGATAGCATGCGATCCCAGCCAAGCCTGTCGAACAAATCACTTCTGCAGCCTCTGGTGCAATGCGCACAGGTCCGCTCATCACATCGGACCTGCTGTCAATCACATGCGATTTGGATGGTTTTCACTGCTTTTCACTGTAATCACATGAAAAGAGCCTGAATCGTGTATGGCCAGCTTTAGACTGCTGATAATACTGTGTCACATGGAATAGTAACTTTATTTTACCAAACTACTTTAATATTAGTTACTTAACTTGTATTTTAGAAAACAGAATACTTTTTAGACACTTGTGGAAATATAGTGATAGAAAATAAATAAATTAAAGTAACTTTTTTATTATCATTTTGACAATAGTTTAAATGCTACATAAAATCAATTCTTCATTTTCCAATTTACAAATTAATAAATACAGTATAAACAGTGAACACACGTTGTTTTCAAACATATATAAATATATTTACACAAGGCAACAAATTTTGAGTCCCGCCTGCGGGACTTGTAGTTCGTGTAGATAGGCAGGTGACTAATGCAGCAATTCTTTCCATGTTACTATAGCACATCTTGCTCCATGTTCTTAGCACGCTCAAACAACTCCATAATTATAGCAGCTGGCACACAACCTTCCCGCAGTATACTGATTGTCCCTGGAAAAGAAAAAGTATGACGATGAGTGTGGTGATGTTCAAATCTATGTTATCAGACAGACTGAGATTTGGAACAGCTTTTTGTATCCATTCCATAGGGTAGATAATATGCATTTAATTAATTGAGGTTCTATAGCTGGTCTGATCATACACATGGGCCCTTATTCAGATCTGATTGCAGTACAAATTTGTTCTCAAAATGGGCAAAACCATGTGCACTGCAGGTGGGGCAGATGTAACATGTGCAGAGAGAGTTATATTTGGGTGGGGTGTGTTGAAACTGAAATGCAGTGTAAAAATAATGCAGCCATTATTTACCCTGCACAGAAACAAAATAACTTGCACAAATCTAACTCTCTCAATATATGTTACATCTGCCCACCTGCATTGCATATGGTTTGGCCCATTTTGAGAACAAATTTGTACTGCCATCAGATCTGAATAAGGGCCTTGGTGCGATTCATGGTTACTTTTGTTTTGATTTGTTTTGTTTTTTCAGCCACACTCGATCCCGATGTGAGCTCCTGTTCAGTCTATATCAAGTAGGAAATAGACTGTGCAGGCAAGACTATGTAGTACAGATGTAGTACAGATTTGTACTATAAAGTTCAAATCGAATGTGTACAATGTCACGATCCAATCAGGATTGAATTGAAAAGGAATCGCACCGTGTGTATACTCTAACAGTGACAGGTTTTCAGAAAGTGTTTAAGATATTTAAGGGCTGTGGAATAAGTATTTACCTTCATCTATTTTGGTGCAGATCACTACAGTTGAACCCACAAGCTCATTGGAATAACCATCGCACAGAATCGCATCCAATTTGTGGTTCAGACGTCTGTAAAAAATGATATTCATAGTGTTATGAATGAACTGTAATGAGAAATGACTGTACAGTGCATTACACATTATAAAATACATAGCACATTTATAATATACAAAGGTTCTACCAAAGCATATTATTAAAAGGAATACTAAAAAGACCGATGTTTACTTTTTTATTTGTTAGTTTTGCCTTAAAACTGATTGCTGATCATCCATTCTTGCCAGTCTGTTTGCAGGCTATTACATTTACCCCAAACGGCTAGAGCGGGGCATTTCTGTATTGATTGTCATTAAAATATTAGAGACCTTTATGCTACAGTCATTTTTAGTTGATTTTGTAAAATTCAATAAAATAAACATGTTTAATAAAATGTTGGATTACAATCACTTTAAAACATGGTATCTTGATAATACAACAAATTGAATGGAAACACCAAGACTGTTTATGGAGCAGTACTTAGTACCAAATAAGTCAGCTCTGGAGAGCGCTGTGTGGAGATGGTGATACTGGGCTAGATTCTCTAGGCTTCAAAAGTGATAAAATAGAGAGTGATAAACAGCCAGCCAATCAGCTCGTACCTGACATTTTTCAAACACAGTCTGTGACATGGCAGGTAGGAGCTGATTGGCTGGCTGTTTATCACTCTTCATTTTATTACTTTTGAAGCTTAGAGAATCTGGCCCAGTGTCAGTGACTAAGATGATGACAGGCTGAGAGTAATACAAAGTGAGTCATTAAAGAGAAGTAAACATTACACTATGTAAGAAATTGTGACAGGAGGCAATTACTAGAAAGATCTGGTCAGAGCCAGATTGTTGCCAAGATGATTAATGATTATTTATTCTTCATAATAATTTTATTTTGGTTATAACAGGCTAGTTCAGGCATGTCCAAACTATGGCCCTCCAGCTGTTGTGAAACTACCCATCCCAGCATGCCTTGCCAAAGTTTTAGCATTCCCTAATAGCAAAGTCGTGGCAAGGCATGATGGGACTTGTAGTTTCACAACCGCTGGAGGACTATAGTTACACATGCCTGGGCTAGTTCAGTTTGAGATACTGTACATCACTTACGTTATCACATGGTCATGGTGAGTACTATCGCTTTCTCCACTTGGATTGGCAGAGGTGATTGCTAAAGGTCCTGTCATGTCAGTAAGATGGGCTGTGACTGAGTGATCAGGAACTCTGATCATAATGGAGTCTTTGGTTCCAACATAATCATAGGCAGGCCCCACACCTAGAAAACACAGAAAGTATGGTAAAGACACTATTACGATTCCACCATTAAATTAATATGAATCACAGACTTGGAGGTACATTTACAGCACTAAAGGGCGATTTTGGGCGATTTTGTTTTCTTATTGTTTACTTATTTAATTCCCCCCCCCCCCCCCCCAGAGCTAAAATATACTTTTACTGACAGATAACATTTTATATTCTTTTTTAAATGTTAGTTAATTGTGTTCTAGCCCTGGAAGCTCAACATCGATTATGATCGATTTTAAATCGGTCAACATCGACCAAAAATCCTCCAACACCAACCAAAATTGACCTCAAGTAAATATATCCCTTTAAGTGTAACAATTGTTCCGTTTAAGTTACTGACTACATTAGCAAAGTGCCTACCATCAAACTCATCTCAGCAGTGAAATATCACTGTTAAAATACTGGGAAAGTATATTTTGTCTCTGCTCTCACAAGATGGGACAACTAGCATTTTAAGGATGGTTCAATCATTCATTCATTTGAATAAGGCAGTATTAGAATAAATGCATAGGTAATGTGGCAGAAGTAAGGGCAGGGCAAAACAACAAAAACATATCTGGAAAAGAGATGGGACTATAATAAGAAGCACAGAATTTGGGTACCAGGCTTATAATTGTACTATTTGTAATGACAATGAAGTGACTCATAACCGTGTTGTTAATTCTTTCATCGGTAAGTAAGTTGCTATATGTGCCTATATTGTCCTGTATGTGGGGCAATGGCTCATTTTTTGTGTGTATTACCTCTGACAGGACAATTAACCTCTGTTTATTATGTTCAAGTGTTTGCTAGGTGCCTCTAACTGCAGCAACGTGTGCAATTGCATGGACATTATATTGGAATTATGTTTGTATGCTTTTGCAGTGTACTACCTACATGACATACACAATCGTTTCAGCCATTCACCCTTCTTCACAATGCAGCTTATTCCGCCGGGATAGACAGATTCCATGAACCTCCACAAGACAGGACTGAATGGAGGATTTAACACCCGCAGCTGCTCCAAGTTAGATATACAGATGCAGATGGGTTTCTCTGAAGGTCGTTCCTGCAGCACAAGGGGAGATGTAATAACATTATAAATGCAGTACATATTTTATTTATACTAACTCCTTGTACAATTCAAGAAATATTAACAACTGAAACATAATAATCACAAATTATATATTGGCATTTCACATCATGTTCCTTATGATGTACCATTTATTTTCTACGGTAATAGAGCAAACCAAAATTTTAGCATTTGCCTGAGATAAAATGTTCCAAGAGTGAACTTAACACTCCTCACTGGCCCCTGCTAGTACAATGAAGATAATCTGCCTACTGTTCGCTAGCATGTAAAAAATACTTTACAGTTACAACAAATTGTGTCAGAACTTCCATAAAATTGCAAAAATGTAGGCACAATGCCTCGTTTCAGAGGTGTCACGCTCAGGGGCAGATTTAGGGATGAGGGCGCCCCTAGGCACAACAATAATGTTTGCACCCATCCCCCGCCTAATTGCATTATTTTTATTGATTACTTATAAGCCCTTATTTGATAATAGCCAATATAATGGATTTAAGAGGGAAAATAGTACAGTACAGTGAGTCTTTTGCAGTTATTGGTACATTTTGGGCTGACAGTACTATCAGAGGCATCCAAGTGCCGCCCCCAAACATGTGCCGCCCCTAGGCACGTGCCTCATGTGCCTAATGGAAAATTCAGCTCTGGTCACGCTGTCATGTGGCAAAATTGTGAATGGTCCCTTGTCACAGCTCTGATTATTAGGGGGACATTTTCCAATTCCTGCGTGACCCATATAAATATACTATAGAAAATGTTAAGGCCCCCATACACTATGCAATTTTTGGCCGATTTCATCCGATTTCGGCACTTTGGGCCGATAAATCGGATGAAATCGGCCCAAAATCGCATGTTTGTGACATCTGATCCAATCTGATGCGCGTTCCTGTGCTCATCAGATTGGATCAGGTGGTCGGACCTGCAGAACATAAGATATATCGGAATCTGAGCCATCATGGGCACATCGTGGGTGCTTTTTAGCACCCACGATGTTTCAGATCCGATATATCTATATGTTGAACTCCGGGTACCTCCTGTGCGCGGCCATCCTCCAACCCCCAGTCAGAAGCAGCAGCAGCCGGAGCAGTCACAGGAGCGACGGACACTGACAGGAGAGGATTGCAGAGGGCAGAGGGCGGCAGTGACGCTCTTCTCTGCTTCAATCTGGATGACAGATTCTCTCCCCTGCTGCTGAATGTAGAGCCCGGACCCCCCCTCCCCTGCTGCTGAATGTCGGTACGGGCTGTGTAGAGCCCGGACCCCCCCTCCCCTGCTGCTTAATGTCAGTACGGGCTGTGTAGAGCCCGGACCCCCCCTCCCCTGCTGCTGAATGTCAGTACGTTCTGTAGAGCCTGTACCCCGACCTCCCCCTCTCCCCAGCTGCTGAATTCAGACAGTGACCGTAAAAATCATGTAACGGGGTAATGGCTTCTTAGCAGCAATGTACAAACACCATTTATTGTCTAAATTGCATCACTGGTAAGATAACTGGATGTGTGTGTCCTTCCTTGTCTGTCCACCTCCACACTTTTTATAAAATGTGCTGACATCAAGCTATTATATCAGCAGACTGGACTAACATTTGAACTGATTAACCCCTTCACTGATGGGTTAGATGAGTCCCAGTGCTCCCCTCCCCTCTGGTGACCACCCCAGCCCCTCCGCTCCAGCGGTTTTCAGCGGAGCTCCCCTGCCGCTGCGGCCGCTGCCAATCATAGCAGCACACTGAACACCCGAGCGATCCCAAGTCCCCCGGGCTATGCCGAACATCCCCGAGCCTGCCGCCATCTCTCCCGAAGTAATGGCGGCGGCAGGTGAGGGAGGGCACAACAGTGGAGATGGGGAGGGAGCGGCCTAGTGGGGGTTGCTGCTGAGGTGATGCGCTAGTGGTGCACACCTGCGGGCACCACTGGCGCACAACTGTAGATTTGTGGCATGCCTGGAAATTTTCCGGGACTGCACGCTGCGGCACTGCCACTGAAGGGGCTAAAATGCAGAATCTTTTCATTGAATCTTGAAGAAATAAAATATATTAAAAACCCAATGCGAGAAAATAAAACATTGTGTCACCCTGAAGTGTAATGTGGCACAGCAAAACTTTTGCAAAACTTTGAGGTCCATTTACTTAGGTGCTCCTGCATGCTGCGATAATTGCATGTGTTTTAGACTACATGGCATTTTATCACATACTATTTGCGATGTAATGTGATCCGAAGCACATGTGCAGCACATACATTTGAACTGTGCTATATGGCCTGGCACTCTCCTCTTCTGAGCAGCTGCCCCGGTGCCCTCAGTGGTGATGAGTACGAGGAAAAGTACAACGGCACTCAGAGGTTTTTTTTTTTAAATTTATATTCAGTAATACAAGCTGCTGACGTTTCGGAACTCTCGCTCCTTTTTTAAAGCATGTAGGTGAGACATGCTTTACTCCAGTAATGGGATCAAAATGTTAATAACAAACAAAACCGTTCCCTCCAGATGACAGTAGCACTGTGGCTATGTATAGTTTGAGGAAGGGGGGGGGGGTGGCGGCACAGTACAAAAAGGTGAGTTCAGTGAGTTGTTCGTGTCTCCCGCTGCGGCGCGAATGACGACCCCCCCCAGCTATATATACATATACCACCATTCTCCTTTTCTCAGAACAGTAATACCTGCAAGGTATAGCACTGTTCAGGCCACTCCCTAGGGCCATCCCATCAGATAAATCTCATGGCACATCCAATTTGCGTCAGATAAATCACGTGATTAATTACATGTGATAAATCACATGTGATTTATCTGACACAAATTGGATGTAAACAATGTCACATCAAGAGTCAAATTGTATGTAGGCCTCCTGGGAAGCTGCCGGGGAAATTCAAGGGAAATCAGATGCAATTTTACAGGTCAGATAAATCTCATAGTGTATGGGGGCCTTAAGTCTCACCTTTATAGTATAAATCCTCTTGATGGCTTCCGGGTGTTTGCAAGAAACAGCCAGAGCATATACTGTGTCTGTTGGAATTCCGCACACACCTCCACTCTCCAGTATGTTCGCTATCGTTCTCAAACCGCTTGTACGATGAGACTGAGGAAGCAGACATGAGCTGGAGACTTCTTCCTTCTCTGGCTCCACTTTCTATGGTAAAATTGATCACAAATTATATTTATGATGATAGTGTCTGAACAGATAATGCTGAGCAGCCTATTTATGTGTACTGTTTCTTATTACACTGCATGTGACATGAGTACATTAACTGTGTTGTGACTACTGAAAATGTCTGTGGTGTAAGCAGCACTAATATGATATATTGTATAGCAACAGTAGCTAATATGGGGATGGCCCAGATCCTGGAGGCTCACAAGGACTGCTCGAACTTGTAGCTCCCCATAGCTGTAGAGGCATTTTAATAAGCATGGATTGCAGTAAACAGTGAAGATTTCAGCTGTCCATACATCAGAACGATTTCAGGCGATGCATTGTGGGTTTCTTTTTCACAACGTGAGGTGTTTAGGTATGATTCGCAATCCTGCCGGTCGTGAGGTTGAACATCAGATCATGTGCGCTGCACACATGATCTGAAGATGCTACTAATGACTAGTATGCTGGGAGTTGCAGATCTTACGATAGATCTGTGAAATTACACACATATGATCTATAGTGGACTGGAAAGCTGGCGGGGAAATTGTGACACGATCAGGATCAGATGCTGGTCGTTCCGAAGTATGACCAGCTTTAGATAATGCAATTTTTAGACCATTTTTATCTATAAATAGTTGTATTATTAAAGGTATATTTTTTTATTTACCTTGAACACTGAAGGCCCAAGTGGAATTAGCTCTTTGTTGAATATACAGTTTGTCAGCGATGCTAATAGGCCGTAGAGACAAATGATGCTAAAGATGGACAGCACCGTTACTAGAGGAGGGAAATAAATAGGTAAGGTCATTCATTTTGCATATTAAAATCAAAGTCTTTTAGGCTTATAAGTTTCACACACAGACAAATACAAGAGACAGATCACATGACAAGACACCTGGTACTTGGAAAATTAAGCAAAAGGATCATACAGATGATATATCAGATCATATATCTGCTCTCAGCTGTCCCTCATTTCCAGACAGAAATTTATTTATTTTTCAAAACAAACTGTCCAATACAATGGGGCATATGTATGTAACGGTCCAGCCAATCAGCTCCTTACTGACTTTTTTCAAACACAGCCTGTAACATGGCTGTTAGCAGGTGATTGGCTGGACGTTTATCTCTCTTTGGGCCTTATTCTGGTCGATGCGTAAATTTCCGAATTCTTTCGGATGGCGTTTTTTAGCCGTCTGCGCATGCGTAGGCAACGCTATGCGCATGTGCCACGCAAGGTCTCCGTACTTGTTCTCACTAATACCTTACAGAAATGTGCACCGCATTCACTCGGGAGATATGGGCGTATTATGGGCGTCATTCGGAAGTACACAGGGGCGTAGTTTCAAAGTGGGCTAAACTGGGCGTAAACATGGCCGTACACGAGGGAGTGCACTAATTCTGGTAGGCGTGCATTCGGACTGAACACCGACTGCAAACGAACCAAAAGGCAAGAAATATGCGGTGTCCATAAGCAAGTATTTCTTTGCGGGCACCATGTGCCTAGCACCGGTCATGTGCTAGGCATTCGGATCGCCCAATTAGTACTCCCGCACCTGAACCAATGTCACCTGAACACAATACAATCCACTCCTCTACTCATTACTCATTAATTACACTCTTTTCATTGCTTCAATTGGAAACCTTGCAGCTTAAATGGACCATTACTAAACACACAAATCTATGCTGAAAGCATGGCTGCATTTGTTACACACATTTACACTGCAAGCAATGGACAGAACTTGCTATCACTAATATAAATATACATGTCACTTTTACATTTACCAATAACAGCACACATTTGGGGATCAAAAGATAGTAGTATGTTTTGCAGAAATACACCGCATTGGTGCGTACGGCCATGTTCCCGTCCGTTCTGCAGAATATGTGTGTGTCCACCACACACGCAAGGTTTGGATGTCGTCCGTAAACACGCCCTCTTCTTAAAGTGTGAGTCCGTCCGAATGCGGAGGACCGGTGGGCGTTTCTTTGTACCATGTCCGCACAGCGTAGCGTGCGGACCGCTCAGAAAGAATTCGAAAAATTACGCACCAACCAGAATAACCTCCTTTATCACCCTTGCATTTATCTCTTGTAAAGACTTAATACATCTGCCCCAGTGTATCATATTCAGTATTTTAATGCACTTCTCATTATCTGCTGTTATTTTCTTGGTTTTGTCAGTTAATATTTTAAAAGGAACACCATTTAAAATGCAGACTTATGAGATTAGAAGTATGATCAATGACTTTAGCCTAACAACAAAGTATCTACATTTAAGCTCCACTGCCACACCAATCATAAACATTGTTCTGCTAAAATACTACAAATTGTCTCCCTAAATTATGTTTCCCATTTTGATTTTAACCCAAATCATATCACCCTATTTTGTTTGTTCAAATGACCCCTTATGTTCGCAGTGTTAGTATCAGCTTAAGGGGCGGTTGCTACAAAAGAAGGAAATAGGCCTCCACAGGCTTAAAGCCATTTACACCATCTGCAGAAATCTTGAGACAGTTCTGATGAAACTCGTACGGTTGGGAGCCACATGATTGCACCACACTGGGCATCATGTGCACATCGGCACCTTTTTGAATTTGTGTTCAAATGTTGACACTTACAGTAAATCAGTCAAAGGAAATACTCAGCACTTACTTTCAAGTTCAAGAGGAAGTCTTTCCAATGTGAAGAGAAGAAAACTGACAATCACAGCCTCCATTATAAGGGTTAGAAGCATCAGGACTGTATTGGCATAAGTTGCTGGATAAAGGGAAATAAACCTTCAAATTTGGCTCATAAAACTGAAACACATTTTGCTTTTCATAGAGAAACATTCTCAGATCCCACCTGCCCCTCCTCCCTATTAAGTCGTTGGGATGTTTATTTTAATGTCATTATATGCTGTGAAATGGAAACACAAGACCCCTCACCAGACAGACAGTATTTTTGCATGGGGCAAGGCTGGAATCATTTAGATCATATTGCCAGCCCTCTTCACCTGCCACTTGGACATTTTTGTAGCATCTGCTGTTGTTATCAGCTGAGAAAGTCGGGGTTTCAATGGACTCCTATAGACAGGAAGTCCGCTATGTGTGCAGAGAATATTACCACCATTATCACAGCTTCACCTAAAATATATTGTGCCTAATACTAATACATAGCCTCAATTTAACATTTAATACAGCTACAAATTATTTTTTTATTGCACTTACCAAAGCCAAATAAAAATATGTTGACTATCAAAAAAGCAATTGCACCAACTGTGAATCCTCCATCATTATTTGTAGCGATTCCTAGCAAAGAACCTAGAAAAAAAAAAATTAAATGATGAATATATATATATATATATATTAGACTTCCTAAATTACAAAGAAAGATGACAGTAATAGTTCTTGCCAATGTTATCTCTGTTATACTCATTATAAATGCTACATAGATTCTAGCAAACTGATTTACACAAAGTTACAGTGAAATGTGAAAACTAAGATTTTTTGTTTTTAAAGGATTTTTTTAAGGACTTTTGTAAACTGGCTATTATGGCACATAAAGGAAATGATTTTGTGTATACCGGCCCTTATTCCGATCTGATCGCTGTACAAATTTGTTCTCCAAATGAGAAAAACCATGTGCATGGCTGGTGGGGCAGATGTAACATGTGCAGAGAGAGTTACATTTGGGTGGGGTGTGTTGAAACTGAAATCTAAATTGCAGTGTAAAATAAATGCAGCCATTATTTACCCTGCACATAAAAAATATAACTCACACAAATCTAACTCTCTCTGCAGTTGTTACAGCTGCCCCACCTGCAGTGCACATGGTTTTACCCATTTTGAGAAGAAATTTGTACAGTGATCAGATCTGAATAATTGCCATAATCTCAGAATATAAATACTATAGTATTAATTAATTATGCTATGGGCTCTTTATATGCAGAAGAGTCTAATCTGATTTCATTGAAATGTCTATTTTTGCCTGTACTTAATGATTTCTTACCTGCTAAACGCAGCCACACCCATGTAGCCCAGATAGCGGCATAACAAAATGGCAGAACTGAGCCAAATCTTCGACCTCCTTGGACATCAATTCTACAGACGTACAGCTGCATGATAGCACCAGGAATAAGCACCCAAGGAATAGACAGATGTGTTTGGATTGTATTGTTCAGTGAACTCTGGATAGCAGCAAGTGCGGCTAGTCCATTGCAGATGTAGAACAGGGGATCTGAGGACTGGGAGCTGAGATTTTTATTAATGTCCGATTCCTGCTCAGACTTTTGCATATTTCGTCTGCACCACACCAAGGCATCCTGAAACCTGGCACTTGATATCACTATGTTCCCAATGGGTATTAGTACCTTCTCTGCAATTGAATTAACAAGACTGGAGAATGTTGTATAAAGGGAAACTACAGTAAATATGCTGCAAGTTACTCCAAAGAATATGTAAGCAGCTGCGCTTGGTATCTGCTGGATTGTGGAGATAGTCATGAGGGCAAATGCTGTATTGTGAATCACTTCCAGAATATCTTTATTTAATGATACAAAGCAGAACACAATTGCCGCAGCCAGGAAGAACCAGTCACCAACCATCATCTGTCTGCTATTAGAGACGTTGCCCGGTGTGAGAACAACTGTAACGGTAAACTCTTCCCATGACTTGACCAGCCAGAAGGTACCATGGAAAGCAAATTTGGTAGCATGGTAAACATCATCCCGTAGATAACTGTAGTAGCTAGAACACAACTGAGTAATGACATTGATGCTGATCCATATGGAGCCTATATAGAATGTCTTCATGTATCCAAAGCAGTAGAATGCCATAATAAAAGGAGAAATGGTGTCACACAGGTAACCCAGTGCCATGGGTTCAGCATACTTTGTATTTTTTTTCTTCTCTTCTCCAGCATTTTTTGAGGAGTTGCGATTGCCAGAACCCAACAGCAGGACATTAAAAAGAGCATTACCGAAGCCTGGAAGAACATATTTCTGAGTGATGCCTTTCAGTAGAAGAGCTCCTGCACCATAAAGTCCACATAGCACAATTATTAACTCCAGTACACCAGAGACTACCAGGGCCCAGCGTCCAAACAACCCTATTGCCTCAAAGATCAGTGTGAGTGTTAGGGCCCCAAATACAAAAGGCATAATGTAGTTGACAGTTGCTGAGCAAAAAGCCAGGATGAATGCAATGAAAATATAGGCTACCAACCCGGCCACTGCACCCTCAGTAACAGGAATCTGAGGAAGGGTTGGTACAGCTGTGCTATTGTAGGAAACTGATTCTGAACCCAAAATGATACGAGTTGCCCCATAGCTGCTCCACAGAGCAGAGAAGGCCAGGAATGCGGTGCCACTTAAATGGTCATACTTTCGAAAGGACAGGAATCCAGCTATGAACTGAGTTACACCTCCAATTAGGATCAGGTGAACACCTGCAATGTTTAAACAAGAAAGAAAATGTTAGATTGTATATGAAATGCTTACTGCTTTCTAAAGACTCTCTCTTTAACTTCATAGACTTCATAATCTAGAACCCCTGTTCTAGATTCATTTTGACTGAATATTTGTATTTAAAAGCGGTCTTTTTCAGTGCCAATTTAAAGGCATGGAATCACTTAGGGCATGATTATAATGACAGTATAAATATGATAGTGACCTAAATATGGAAGATGCTTATGCCCAATATCAATGTGACCAAGTCAATCTATGCTGAAAGCTAGATAAACTGGATACCGAGTAGAGATGCTCAATCTTTTAATGCCAGTTTGAAATTTGATTTGAAGTCCAGGAGCTGGCGCTCCAAGGTGGGGTGTTTGGCGAGACTGAAGCCACAGTGAGGGAGATTTTTCAATGCTTTGTGATAAAGCAAAGTGGAAAGAGGTGAAGTACCATCCAAACAGCTCAAACGCAGCCTGTAAAAGAACAGGAGCTCATTGATTAATACTTTATCTCTCTCCACTTTCCACCTTCTGCTAAATCTCCCCCAGTGTATGATATCTGTGTAGCCTGGACCATAGATTCAGAGTTACTAGGAAAATGTATTGTACATAACATTTTATTTCTTTCAATTTCATTTGAATAATTCTAGCTGGAACCTTACCTGCAAGGATGTTTTCCACTCCTCCAGCAATAATAGAGGTATTAAACAGAGAGAAGTTTTGCATACAAACGAGGAAAGCACTAACAGCATTTGCAAGGAGCCCAAGTACAGCAGGTTCGCTGTAAAATACTGCAGGGAATCCGTCCATGGCAGTATGTTCTATAGAAATGACTTGCTAAAACTGTTCTTCTCCAATATATGTATTCATCCAAATATGTATTCACAAAAAAAATCCTGGGGAGAAGAAGGTTTGAACAATCAGTTTTACCATAGGCCTGCATTAAGTATTAGCATTTAAATAGTAATGTCTTCATGTGTATACATTCAGGAATAAATGCTGTAACAGTAAATATTTTGTATTTGTCAAATGCTTAGTAATTATTTTACAAGCATGGCCCTTTAAATTCATAGTGTTGATATCATTCAAGGGACTGGTAGATGATACCTCCATCACTAGGGAGACAGGAGAACTTCTTAACCAGAGAACAATTGCACCTTTGCTTTACCCAATTTTATCCTCATTGGAGCACAAAAAGTACTGTTTTATAATTATTTTTACAGGTCAAAAGATGCAGTTTTCTATTGGCCATACCAGGAACATTATTGTCCTAGTATTTAGGAATATTAATATGGTACAAGACAATCAACAAATAAAGGGAGGCAGTGAGTTCTCTTTCCCACTGAATGTAAAGTTAAAAAGGCCAAACAAAATAAATTATAGTATAAATACTAACACTTATAGTACCCTAACAGTAGCCCAAGACCAAGTTGTAACCCAAACATAAGTACTGTATACAGTATATGACATAAAGGCTGTAAACTTTTCTGGAACCCTAAATATTCTCTGATCTATCTACAGAATAATCTGTAGCAGTGGCAACAATCTAACTCACAATATACAGTATGTTGCTCTCAATATCACTCACAACCTCCTAGTTTGGGAAAATATTGCAACAGTTGTATGTCTGAGTATTGTGAAACTAAGGCCACATTTGCCTGTGACCAATAAAAGTCTTTAAAGGGTTCTTGATCACAAGGGCACCGCAATCATGTGTAAAAATAAGGTACAAAATATTGCCATTGCTGGTAATTAAATATAACATTAATATAAAATACTTTCATAAAAACTGAATGAATCTAAACTAAAGGCAGACATACCTACCGGGTTACACAAAACATGTAATTGAACATTGGTCATATATACATAACAATACACTAATAGCAAAGTCCTACCTTCAAATGCAACATGCAGAAATGTATTTTTGATCTGCTTTTCAGGGAACAGCTGATGTGACCTCTTTAACAGCATCCACTGCTTCTGAATGAATGTTCTGGAGAGACAGGTTTTATAGTCTCTATTACAATACATACCTAATAGGGTGGAGACTTTCTTAGGTCTTTAGAATTTCCAAAGTATTTTTGTTTCCTGCTGCAGATAACCTTAGCTAGCAATATGGGGGAAATTTACTAATATGAATTCGTAGAAAAAAATCATATTTTCCTAGGAAAATACGAATTTTTTAGGTGTATTCGTATTTTTGGCATTTACTATGCCAAAAATAAAAATATTCGTATTCATATTGATGGGACATTCGTATTTGTATTTACAATGCATACACCATTGTTAGAATATGACAGGAATCACCATTCAAAAGAATGGTGGTTCCTGATTTACTAAGCAGCCATATTGAAAATACGGCTGCTAATTGGCGTGAAACGGCCGCGAATATACATCAGGAAAATACACTTTATTTTCCTGTCGTATTTGGCTTTAGCCTGCACGGATCAGTCAGATACACTTATTCGTATTAGCGGCCGTTTATACGGCCGTTAATATGAATTACTATGACATTGGAGGGTTACAAAGCAGTCGTATATGACTGCTTTGTAAATTCCCCTCCGGAACACGACTTTGCATATGGCTGAAACAGCCGTATGCAGTCGTAGTAAGAATACAAATACGAAAATTTGTATTTGTATTCTTAGTAAATTTCCCCCTATATGTCAGAGACAATACAATGCATTGTAGTTTGATGTGCACAATCACTTGTGATTTTTCTTTATGTACCATAATCTCTCAAGTGGCATTTTGCTTCTCTCTATCAGAAAGCAACTAATATGACAAACTGATTGACACGTACATTTTTCTTATTTTGAATTAATTCAAACACTTTCGAATATCTATGTTTGTTTGTTCTACAGGAAATTAGGTACTGTAAGTATGGTTATATGCTAGTTTTGATTTCAACAAGGCTTTTTTATGTAATAATAAACATCTTAGGTTGAGAAACAAGTGAGGGAATGAAAAAAAAAGTTTCATATTAAAAATAAACCCATCATTGACTCAGCTAATTGTTGTCTCTCCCAGAATAGAACTATACAATTAAAAATAACTCCTGATATCAGTGATATCATGAAATAGCATAGTAACATAGTATGAGAAAGTCTCTACTAGAGATATAGGGGGACATTTACCAAAATGGATTCGTAGAAAAAAGGTGTATTCGTAGGCAGAAATACACCTTTTTTTACGAATTTGTATTTTCGGGATTTACAATCATGAAAATACAACAATTCGTATTCCTAAAGATGGAACATTCGTATTTGTATTTACAAATACGAATGTCTACACCATCGATAGGATACGACAGAAATCACAATTCAAAAGAATGGTGGTTCCTGATGTACTAAGCAGCCGTATTGATAATACGGCTGCTAAGTGGTGTAGAACACCCACACAAATACGACAGGAAAATACACCTTGCTTTCCCTGTCGTATTTGCTTTAAGCCTGCACGGATCAGTCAGATCCGTGCAGGCTTTAGTGTAAAAAAATGGAGAAAAAAAATAAATAAAAAAAAACCGGAGTGGGGTCCCCCCCACAGCTGTAACCAGCACCAGGCTGATAGAGCCGGGGCCGGTAATTAAAAATCAGGGATCCCGACACATAGGGGTTCCCCGATTTTTAACAACCAGCCCCAGGCTCCAGGTCCGGGGCTGGTTCCCAAAATACGGGGGACAAAATGACTAGGGGTACCCCGTATTTTAAGAACCAGCCCCAGGCCAAACCAGCCAGCAGGGTAATGTCACAGCCGGGGGACACTTATTATATAAGGTCCCGCAGCCAAAACATTAACCCTACCGACCAGTCAGCCTGGCCAGGGGTCCTGGGGGAGTGGGGACCCCCCAATGAAGTGGTCCCCCCCTCCAGGACTTACCTGACCAGGCTGAAGCCTGGTGCTGTCCTCGATGCCCCTGGGCGGTGGGCATCGAGCTGATAGCGGTGTAAAAAAAAGATTAAACTATTGTCTAATACTGGGGCACTATGAGTCCCAGCAAGCCTCCCCCGCAAGCTGGGACTTGGAGAACCACAAGTCAAAGCCTGCGGGGCATTAAAGGGCCCGCTGGGTCTTGTAGTGCCACAGTATTAAAAATAGTACAATAAAACACACTGACACACACTTAAAATAAAACTTTAATACATACAAAGCCCACACATACTAATACTTCCCTATCTTCTTTCCGTAGGTAGCCCTGGTCCTGTGTCGTCTTCTGGTCCTGTGTCGGCGGTCTTCTGGATCCATGTCGACGTCCTTCTTCAAGTCGACATCGCTGTCGGCGATGGCGTCCGGAGTCCGACGAAATCCATGGAGGAAGCTGTGGAAGGAAACCATACTCACCTGTCCCGGGGCGACGTAGTCCAGGTAAGGGTCTTGGCAAAAAAACAAACCGAGAACGCGAAACCAGCCGGACAGTAGGAGCCGCACGGTGTTTGTGTACATCGTGCGGCTCCGCCTCACGAATCCGCTATTGGCCGCCTTGCGGCCTAGCGGCTCCTGATTGGCCGCTAGGCCGCAAGGCGGCCAATAGTGGCATTCGGGAGGCGGAGCCGCACGATGTACACAAACACTGTGCGGCTCCTACTGTCCGGCTGGTTTCGACAGGTTTCGAAGGACGTTGACATGGATCCAGAAGACCGCCGACACAGGACCAGAAGACGACACAGGACCAGGGCTACCTACGGAAAGAAGATAGTTAAGTATTAGTATGTGTGGGCTTTGTATGTATTAAAGTTTTATTTTAAGTGTGTGTCAGTGTGTTTTATTGTACTATTTTTAATACTGTGGCACTACAAGACCCAGCGGGCCCTTTAATGCCCCGCAGGCTGGGACTTGTGGTTCTCCAAGTCCCAGCTGGCGGGGGAGGCTTGCTGGGACTCATAGTGCCCCAGTATTAGACAATAGTTTAATCTTTTTTTTACACCGCTATCAGCTCGATGCCCACCGCCCAGGGGCATCGAGGACAGCACCAGGCTTCAGCCTGTTTATGTAAGTCCTGGAGGGGGGGGACCCCTTCATTGGGGGGGACCCCACTCCCCCAGGACCCCTGGCCAGGCTGACTGGTCGGTAGGGTTAATGTTTTGGCCGCGGGACCTTATATAATAAGTGTCCCCCGGCTGTGACATTACCCTGCTGGCTGGTTTGGCCTGGGGCTGGTTCTTAAAATACGGGGGACCCCTAGTCATTTTGTCCCCCGTATTTTGGGAACCAGCCCCGGACCTGGAGCCTGGGGCTGGTTGTTAAAAATCGGGGAACCCCTATTTGTCGGGTTCCCTGATTTTTAATTACCGGCACCGGCTCTGTCAGCCTGGTGCTGGTTACAGCTGTGGGGGTGGCCCCACGCCGTTTTTTTATTTTTTTTTATTTTTCGGTACTTGTGAATTTTGGCGGCGCCCATCGCATCGCATACCATAACGCATGCGATGGTATGCGATGCGACGCGATATCGTACGATAGTGCACGATGGCATACAATTTTGAAATTGTATGCCATTGTACATGGCATACAATGCCATACGATGCGATGCGATTAAACATTGTATAAGCACCCTAATGGGTGCTTATACAATGTTAAGCACCCTAATGGGTGCTTACAATGTTAAATGCACCCCCACGCCCCCCCCACTATAAACGTGAACCCTAAGCGTGGCGAGCGCAGCGAGCCCGCGAGGGGCGGCGGTACGCGTCCTACGACCTTTTCATACCCCCACTATCCACGTCGGCGTGGAGTTGAGAATAGAATAGTGTGGCGAGCGCACAGGTAAACGCGTCCCTTCGCAGGCTTCACGTTTATAGTGGGGGGGTGGTGTAGGGGTGCATTTAACATTGTAAGCACCCATTAGGGTGCTCAAAAGCACCCTTTAGGGTGCTTATACGATTTTTGATCGTATAGGGGGTCAAAATCGCGTCGCATCGCATCGCATGCCATCGGGTACATGCCATGCGATGCGATGCGTTCCGTTCATCGTACGACGGACATCGTGGGCGCCGTCAAAATACACAAGTACCAATTTTTCTATTTTTTTTATACACTGCAGCCTGCATGGATCTGACTGATCCGTGCAGACTGCCTGTACGAATTCGTATTAGCGGCCGTATATATGTGCCGCTAATACGAATTGTTACACCATCGGAGGGTTACAAAGCAGTCGTATCTGACTGCTTTGTAATTTCCAATTTTTTGACCAAGATATACTTCGTTCCACACTGAACAAAGAAATAGATTTAGTGCAGTTTTTAGGGGCATTTATAAATTACATAGCTCCACATGTAGCTAAGTGCAGTGTTGGTAACAAGCATCTAAGTATAAGGTAGATCCCCAAAGGTGAAACTTTTGAATATCTATGTTTGTTTGTTTGTTTCAATGTGGTTGGTCTAAAACACTTTACAGCCACCAACTGGTGAATAATAGACATCACAATTTATTTTACTCAAGAACATAATAAAAGTAAAATTTTAATATTCTTCTACCATATCATTAATCTTTACTACAATCTACAAAAGTGTGCCCCAAAAAAATAGAAATCCCTTTTTTAAATGGTTGTTTGTTCCCTTACATCACCCAATTTATTTCTTAGAGCTAATGCTTGTGTCGACATATTGACCTGTCGACCTAACCCCATGTCGACCTAGAACCATGTCGACCTTTCCCCATGTGGACCTAACGGTGTTGACCTAACGATTGTCGACCAACTTGCTGTAGACCCAATGATCCCAACCCTCCAAATTATATTATGTGAAATCATTTCAGAACTGAAATTATCCAGGGTGTGGATCCTACTATGGATCTTGGATCAACTTGTATCATTAAGGGAATATTGGCCCCTTTTCTTCTTAGGACAGCATATTTTCCTAATTTAACAAAGATTATTATTATTATTATAATTATTATTATTATTATTATTATTATTATTATTATTATCATTATCATCATCATCCTTTCTTTATAACACTCAGCTTAGTACTCAAATGATACAAACAACATACAATGGCATGAGACAGAAAGTAAAAGTGATCCTGCCCAAGGAGCTTACAAACTATTTACAGTATCATGTAAAGCATTGATATGTAAAGTAGAGGACTAATTGGTCTTGGTAGATACAAGTACAGTGCTAGTCCTGACTTTTGACAATTGATAACCACAGGCAGCTCAGCAGTTCCTGGCAGTAATTACAGGTGTAATGCTAGTTTCTGGCTCTAGGAAGTTGGTTACTACAGGTATTTACCAGGTTCTGGTAAATTGGTCATTTCAGGTATAGTACTAGTTTCTGGCTCTGGGAAGTTGGTTACTACAGGTATTGTACCAGGTTCTGGTAAATTGGTCATTTCAGGTATAGTACTAGTTTCTGCCTCTGGGAAGTTGGTTACTACAGGTATTGTACCAGGTTCTGGTAAATTGGGCATTTCAGGTATAGTACTAGTTTCTGGCTCTGGGAAGTTGGTTACTACAGGTATTGTACCAGGTTCTGGTAAATTGGTCATTTCAGGTATAGTACTAGTTTCTGGCTCTGGGAAGTTGGTTACTATAGGTATTGTACCAGGTTCTTGTAAATTGGTCATTTCAGCAGCGGTGCAAGTGTGGCGGTACGGGGTGGTACGGCGTACCGGTGAAACATATAGTGCCGGTACCCCGTACCGCCATAACAAATACCCCCGAATTACTTTCTGCGCATGCGCGCATATGTAAGTGGCCGGTCCATCAGATCATCCCCTGCACCCTCTTCCATGCTGCAGCGTGCGCCGTGCGGGGTTCCGGAGCCGGGCTTCTGTGAGTAATCGGATGCTGTAGTGTAGAAGATTTTGAACAGAAGTAGCGCTGGAAGTGGGGCGGGGCATAGCCTCACTTCCCACACGCGCCGTTCCCCACTTAGTTCAACTGCGCCAACAGCACTGGAACCCGGTGCGATATCCACCCCCCACCCCCCCTAACCCCTGATGTAGCAGTGACAGCCGGCTCTGCCGCTGACAGCCAACGGGAGCCGCTCCTGTAGCTGCACACACAGAGGAGCGCTTAGAGACCCCGGCCACCCTGACATCTTCATAGCTTCAGCAAGATGTGTCCGGATACAGCGCTGGGGACCTGCAGTGAGCACATTGTGTGTGTGTGTGTGTGTGTGTGTGTGTGTGTGACACAGTAGGTGCATTCAGTGTGTAACTTGTATGTGTGACTGACAGTGTGTGTGACAGACAGTTGGTGCGTGCCATGTGTGACAGTGAGTGTGACATTGTGTAATGCACACTGCATTACACAATGTCACACCCACTGTCACACATGGCACGCACCAACTGTGCCTAGGATGATCCTATTTCCAATAGTTTGCAGTGCCAGGAGGACAGATACACACTGTATCTGTCCTCCTGGCACTGCAAACTATTTCAAAAGAAGTGGGTGAAAAAAGCACTGAGGATAAGACGAGTGGTTAGAGAGGAATACTTAAGTAGGGGGTGAAGGGGTGGAGGTATTTAGTGAGAAGTGGAGGAGTTGAGAGGGAAGAAGGGGCTGAAAGGGTGGTAGGGAGCGAGTTGCATATGGGTAATTAAAGGAGAGAGACACATGTGACCAGACACAAAGGAGAGCATGTAAAAGGGATACCTAGGATGATCCTATTTCCACTTCCCCCACTTCTAAATTCCCATTTTGTACACTGCTCGGAAGCATATCTGCAATAATGAGGGGGGGCCCCATTCTAAATTTTGCTATGGGGCCCAGAAAGGTCTAGTTACGCCCCTGCCAAGCACTAAGCACTTGCCCCCTGGTGCCTTCCCACCGCTGCGCCGTCACCTCCCACTTAGCCGGGGCTGCCTGGATCGAGGCGCCGGTTTCTCTGTACATCACGGGCGGCCTCACGCGCTCCTGCCCAAGAAGAAGCAGCAGGCACTTGCAGGTGAGGGCAGGGTTTAGAATCTACCGTGAGGGCAGCTTCCAGTGAAGTGTGGGCGGATGGGAGGGAGCGCTGACGGGAGGGAGTGAATTTCCTGGGTTTGTTTTTATTATGTGTTATGCACAAATAGCCCTCCTGAGGAACTTACATATACAGTATAACCCCCTATACAGATTACACACCCGGTGAACTTGGACACACATACAGAGCCCTCATATTACACATACAGAGCCCTCATATACATTACAATCCTTGCACACCTACATATTACATATGCAGCAAACCTGCACACATACAGAGCCCTCTAATACATATAACACAAACAGAGTGACCCTACACATATTGCAAAATGTCGCTGCCGCCACCTCCATATCCACAGCACGGAGCCGTCAATATGCCGGTTACCACATACATTACCCCCACTGGGCACAGCAGCCCTCCCGGCAACATGCAGGTATGACACAAGAGAAACACACACAGAGCACTCTGCCCTAAAAGTTATTCCCCTCCGTGTCACTCATGACTGGTGGTCCCTCCGGGCTCCGGTGGTCACAGCATCCTCGCTCATTTGTCTGCCCCACTCTCCACTGCTAAACAGCTCTCAAAATATTAGTTAATTGGCAGGAGAACAGGCATTTTAAAAACCATTAACAGGAGCTGCGGCCCCATTTTTTTGTGTCCCTGATGCTCTGGGCCCCTATGACCCTTGGGGTCAGGTACAGGTGTCAACTTTGACCGGCCCCGTCACGGGGCACACAGTGAAGGGTGGAATGCTGAGAGACACAGGCAGGTATTCAAGGCTGTGGGCGAGCGGCGACAGCAAGCAGGGCTTCCTGCTCGCTGTCACCACTTACCCTGTCAGTATTCAACGCACCCCCCCTCATACGCCAATTCCCCCTCGCTCTGTTTTTTTGAGCGAGGGGGAATTGGCGTATGCGGCTCCAGAAGCCGCGGGTCTCGCTGTTTTGGGGAATTCTCGCCGTCCTGTGACAGCGAGGATTTCCCCTGGATGTTGAATAGGACGAGCGGCTGGCGAGGGGGTTAATCAGCGAGGATCACTGGTTTTCTGCAATCCTCGCTGTTTAACCCCCTCGCCGGCCGCATTGAATACCTGCCACAGAGTGACGGGTGGTAGGTTGAGAGGTACAGAATGAAGGGTGGGAGGCTGAGAGGCACAGAATGAAGGGAGGGAGGCTGAGGGGCACAGAATGAAGGGAGGGAGGCTACGAGGCACAGAGTGAAGGCATGAGGATGAGAGGCACAGAGTGAAGGGTTGGGGCTCATAGGCAGATTGAAGGGAGGGCAGGCTGAGAGGCACAGAATGAAGGGGTGAGATTGAGAGGCATAGATTGATGGGGGACAGGCTTAGAGACACAGAGTGAAGTTTGGGAGACTGAGAGGGACAGAGTTAAGGGTGAGAGGCAGCGAGTGAAGAGGGAAGGCTGAGAGACACAATTGAGGGGTATGGTGAGAGATGCAGATGGAGATGGTGGTGTGGCTGAGAGTTAACTCAGGAAGAAGATGATGGTGTGGCTGACAAACATGGGGGGGGAGAGGATGATGATGTGGCTGAGAGACCGCAGGTGTGGGATGATTGTCTGGCTGAGAGACACAGAGAGAAGTAGGTGACACGAGTCTGGTTGAACCACTGTTGTATGATGACATTCGTTATATTCCTACGCAAACAGGCCGGACCATGTGATATCCTACACGAATAATGAATACCAACTGAAGACGCTGCCTGACCAGGGGTGAAACATTTCTTCAAAAGTTCCCCTGTTGTGAGAAACCACCATATAGGTAAGGTGCATATGGAATAAAAAGGAATGCCAATAGGCAGTGCTAGACATCACCAGTAGGTTATGCTAGACACGCCCATCTGACGTCTGGGATGAACTTACGCCACTGGAGGGGGCTGCTGGCGGCTGTGAGTTACAGTATACATGCAAGTTACCTTTCTGACCCCCCCTCGTTCTCTGTCTCACACACCTCTATATGCCTGACTCCCCGTCCCTCTCTACCTTAACCCCCTCTCTCTCTGCCTGAACCATCTTTCCCAAACCTCTCTGCCTCACCCCCCTCTCTATATGCCTCACCCCCTCTCTATATCTCTCTCTCTGCCTGACACCCCTCTCTCTACCGTACCCCCTCTCTCTTTTTGCCTGAACCCACTCTCTCTTCCTGACACCCCTCTCTTACCCTTCTCCTGCTTTATAGTTAATATGGAAGTTGTGCAGTTTTCTTGCACCAGTTCGCTCTCCTTTGCAGCCTTGCTAAACATACCCTAAAAAGAGTGGGGGCATATGTGGGGGCATATCTGGCATATCTGGCACTGGGGGCATACTTAGCACTGTAGGGGGCATATATGTGTGGCACTGTGGGGGCATATGATAGCTGGCACTGTGGGGGCATATATGTGTGGCACTGTGGGGGCATATTAGTAATGGGCATTAGTTCTGCGGCAGCGGCGCAATGAGCATTATGGCATGGGTATTATGTATTGGGTGTGTGACGCATAACAGGCATTACTGTGTAAATTTCGGCGTATCCCTGTTTGTAGTTTATCTGGCTCCTACATTTTGTGTGCAGGATGCAATGCACAAGCCCAAACAGAAATGGCATTGTGTTCTAAAGTTTTGTCATATAGCCACTCCCCCTCGTGTCATATGTCCACGCCCTAACCACACCCTAACCACGCCCATTTTGAGCCGCGCGCCTTCGGCGCGCAACACAGTACCACTAAGACATTTTTTATACTCGCACCACTGCATTTCAGGTATAGTACTAGTTTCTGCCTCTGGGAAGTTTCTAATCACTGGCATTGTACTAGACTCTTGCTTTGTGAAGTTTGAAAATATAGAAATTGTACTAGTTGCTAGCATAGCCTGATTAAGGGGAAGAAGACAACATATGGGGATACTCGTGATCCCTGTCCCAGTGTGTAAGTAGTATAGTCAGAGTATGTTGCTATTCATGCATGTGACAAGCTAGATCATACAGTAGATTTTTTTTTTCTTTGTGTATTTAAGGTTGTTTAAATTGTCTTCATTCCACAAGAAAGCTTTATAAAATAACTGTCTTTCAATAAGGTGAAGTTATAAACAGTACCAAGGCATTATTAAACTATTAGTTGAAATCTAATGTATATAAGCCATACTCCTAGGGTTACCACTTCATCCCTTTAATTCCGGACACATATTAATTACACAGGTTCTGTGGCTTGCTGACTTCAAGACTCCATTTCAGTTAGTTTTAAACTGCCACAGAACCCGTGTAATTAATATGTGTCTGGAATTAAAGGGATGAGGTGGTAACCCTACATATCCCTGACATGACCCATTCCAGGAGGGACAAAATCCTCTCTACCTTGACTTCCCTCTTTATTTATGATTGCAGTCAACTGTGGTGAAATTCCTTTATTACAAATTGCATAGTTCGGGGGCGTGGCCACGGCGGCAATGGAGTAGGACGCAGATCTGTATGCTCTCTGACAAATAATCCTGCTGTAATATCCTAAACATATTACAGCCAGCTTTTAATGTGTTAATCGGCTCCCTGAGCCATCGCTGATGCTATTGAGCCAACTTTTAATATATTATAGAACAGCTGAGACCGGGTGAGGTGATCCGGCTCTGTTAGTGAAAATATACCTCAGGCCGCGGTCGCCATTTTGGCCGTTACGGCAGTTCACCTGCAAGGAGCTTCAGGTGGTCAGGAGTGGCTCCAGCTGGGTCCCCTGCCACCGAGTGTAAAAGAAGAGGGCAGCATAGTCCAAAGCTGCAAGTCTCCAACTTAGAGTGGGTGAGGGCTGCATAAGCCAGAATCCATATAAGAGCCCTGACTTAGGTTCATAGAAAGTTCAGCAAGATAGAAAAAAGCTTAGTCTGGTTTCTGCCTGGATACAAGCTGGTGATGCAGGCATGGACCTATCAGGGGTTTAGGGGGAGTAGCCAGGCAAAGGTTATATAGGCCAGATGATCATGTGACCTCATCCTTCTTTTTGCCATTTTGAAGTGCTGGTGCTCCTGCGCGGATCTGAGGTAAGGTACTTTCTCTGCTGTTATAGCCAATTCATTTAGTCATGCCCCGTCCAAGACGTTCTGCACCCCCCCCACGCCGCCTTGTGGACGCGGCCCGGCCGTTATCTGCGGCGGGGTACCGCCGACCGCGGGTGAGGGTGGTTGGGGTGCAGGAGGCCTCTTCACAGACAGGCTCACCTGTGGTGAGCCTGGCGTCGGATTTGCTTTTGCCCCCTGTGTTGCAGGGATGCCCGGTGAGCGTGGCCAGCGCTGCACCGGGTACCGGGTATGCGGCTCCCACCGTGAGGGAGCCGCTTGTCAGTGTGCTCGCCGAGGTCCGGACGTCTCCGGGTCCCTCGGCGGGTGGCAGCGCCCCTCTGTTACCTCAGGTCGCGTCCGTTATGGACGCGACGCTGGAGGCCTCCGAACCGGCGCCTGAGGTTCCCGCGGACACTCAGGCGGCGGACGGGTATGGGGCGATGACGCGGGCCTCAGCGCCGGCTGGCGCGAGGCCCGCTCCTGATAGTCAAGTGGAGGGCGGGCTGGTGGGGACGCCGCGGGCTTTGGCGCCGGATGGCGCGGGGCCGGCGGCGGCGTCGCGTATCGCCGACGGGGCTCCGGGTGGACAGGAGGCCCCAGGCATGCCGCGGGCCTTGGCGCCGGCTGGTGCGGGGCTCGCGGCGTCTATGCAGGTAGCAGGCGCGGCGCAGGGAGGACAGCAGGCCTCGGCGCCGGCTGACGCGATGTTAGCGTCATCAAGGCCGGAGCCGGGGAGCCTGGCTGCTCCCGTCTCATTAAGCCAGGTCGCGTCGTCGGAGGGCGCGCGGCCTGGGCTCTCAAATGTAATATATGATGGAGAGGTGTCTTCCCTTGCGGGAGGAGACCTCAGTGGTATCGCTGCTGGTGGGGGAAGAACTGGTGGGGTTGAAACAGGCAGTGGTGGGAGAGGAAGCGGGCAGGAGAACCCCAGGGTTTTCATGGGGATGGGAAGGGATATTGGTGCAAGGGGGGCATTAGAGTCTGCAGCAGCAGCTGCTGCAGGCACAGGTAATGTTGATCTGAGGGCAGGGGGTTATGCTGGGCTGGGGGGGATGAGCCTGCCACATACAACTTTAGGGGTAAATCCCATGGGCAGTGCTGGGAGGGGGGTAGGGGTTCATTCACTATGGAACCCAGTGGGTTTTTCAACGGGGATGCCCATCGGGTCTGGGACTATGGGTCAGATGGTTTATTCCAGTAGTACAGTGGCAACATCATTACAGTTGCAGGGCCCTCACCCAGGGGTGCAGCCCATAGCTTCTTGGGGGGGAGGAATGTCCACGCCATCTTGGCAGGGGGCTCATTTAGGAGTATCTGCCCAGGTTGCCCCTGCCGGGGGCTTCCACGGGCAGTGGCCCCTCACGGGTTCCCCGTATTTTCAGGCTCCTTTGGGGGGAGGGGGTTATGGGTCGTGGCCCCAAATCCCACCTTGGAGACACCAGGCGGTCCCAGGTGCCGGGCCACATTTTTCCTCGGGCTTTCAGGGTGTTCCCACCAGCCAGCCACTCCTGTGGTCCACGGGTGCTCAGGCTTACAGCCCTCATAGTTCCGTCGGGTATGGGTGGGATCAGGGTTTCGCCCCTCCAGGTCCCTGGACATCCCCAAGATGCCAGGGTGGGCAATTACCCCAGGTCGGGGGTGGGGTTACAGGGACGCAGAGTGTATTTTCTCCAGCAGGGGTCCCACCGATGCCAAGGGGTCCCCCACCCAGTGCCACCGTGTCAGTCCCACCTCCCCCTCCATTGGCTTCGCCGGTGGGGACAGGAGGTAGGGGCGGTTTGTTGTCATCTCTCCCCCCCCCCAGCTGTGTGTTCACAGGATACAAGCATTCTAGCATCATCGGGGGCGACCAGAAGGAGAAGTCGGGACGTCAGAGAGGAGTCAAGGACGACAACGGAGTCAACATCAGCAGTTTCCAGGTCGGCCGTTGCGGCTGATGAAGTTCCGGGGACATCGGGTGCCGGTGAGTGTACGGTTCCTGATTCGTCATGTGATTCCTCTGTTAGCGATAGTACTAGCGGGGGGTCGGATTCCCCGCGGCGCCCGCGTAAGCTGGCCAGGCTTATTGCGCGTCACGTAGCGAAGGCAACGAGTAAGGATAAGGTCGCGAGTTCTGCGCCACCTCCTGCGGACCCCCCTTTGTTTACCGAAATGGTGCATTGCACGAATACAGCAGTGACTAGGGGTCTCCGTAAGAGGATGAGGGAGAAGATCAGGAAAGGGAAATACGTTGACATGTTCACCCTTACGGAGGACATGAGACAGGCCTTTGATAAGGCAAAGAAGGCTGATGGCATAGGGGAGAATGCTTTTCGGAATTTCCATCAGTGGTTGAGGGGTTTCTTGGTTTTTGCGGCCTGTTACGCCGAAACCAGGCCTGCTGAATATCCCAATGTGGTTAAGTACTTGTTTTTGGTACATGAAATGTACCTAAAAACAAAAGGCTACTCGTGGAGGGATTACGACGAAAAGTTTCGCCGTAAGCAGGATGGGAATGCAGTTTTGCCCATGGGTTTCAAGGACGTGGAGGTCTGGTTAGAGGTCACACAGCAGACCAAACCACCAGGGGAGGGGGCGGCTAAGAAAGCAGTAGTGGTGGCATCCCCAGCCTCTAAGATAGTGGGAAAGGGCAAGTGCTTCGCGTTCAATGACGGCAAGTGCGCCAGAGGGGCGAATTGTCGTTTTCGTCACTCATGCAGAGTCTGTGGTGGCAACCATGCAGCAAAGGACTGCTCCGCAGCCCCAGCTGGGAAGTCAGCTGACACCGGGGATGCCGGGGGAAGTCATAAGTAAGGCGTATTCGCCGGTTGTGGTTTCCGAGCTTGTTAAGTGGCTCAGGGGGTACCCTGATGTCGAGGGGTCTCGTTTTTTAAGGGAGGGTTTCAGTTCAGGGTTTCGGTTGCCCGTTATGGGTTCAGTTCATGTAGTGGCGGCTAGAAATTTGAAATCTGCAAGGGATTTCCCACATGTTGTTAGGGAGAAAGTTGATGCTGAGATTAGGCTGGGGCGCATGTGTGGCCCTTTTAGTTCCCCTCCTTTACAGGATTTATGTATTTCCCCAGTGGGGGTGGTTCCCAAAAGCACCCCTGGGAAGTTTAGATTAATTCAGCATCTTTCGCACCCGCATGGGGCCTCGGTTAATGATGCCATACCTGAGGAGCTCTGCAAGGTCAGGTACCAGCTGTTTGAGGAGGCGCTTGGTTTGGTTCAAGGGTGTGGGCGGAATGCATTAATGGCAAAGGTGGATATTGAGTCAGCTTTCAGGTTACTCCCGATTCACCCAGAATCTTTGCGGTTTCTGGGTTTTAAATTGAAAGGGGAGTTTTTTGTTGATAGGTGTTTGCCTATGGGCTGCTCAATATCTTGCGCGTATTTTGAAAAGTTTAGCTGTTTTTTACATTGTTGCATTCAGAGAGCTTCAGGTTGTCAGGGTATTGCGCACTACCTTGACGATTTCCTCTTTGTGGGCCCAGAGGGTAGCCCAGTCTGTGAGAGTTTATTGAAAGTTACGGAGCAGGTTTTAGGGGCGTTGGGGGTCCCCATTGCAGAGGGTAAGACGGAGGGACCCACGCACTGTCTGTGTTACCTTGGGATCGAGATTGATACAAGGGAAGGTTGTTGTCGTTTGCCAGCTAGCAAGGTGCATAAATGGTTGGGCCTCATTCAGGATTGTCTGGAAAAAAGGAAGGTGAGGCTGAAGCAAATTCAGTCTTTGCTGGGGTGTTTTAACTTTGCATGCAGGATTATCCCAATGGGCCGAGCTTTCAGCAGGAAGTTGGAGCGGGCGACGGCAGGGGTCGACAGGCAGCACCATTCAGTGTACCTGTCTAAGGAGATCAAGGACGATCTGCGGACTTGGTCTTCCTTTTTGGAGTCATTTAACAGGGTGGTGTTGTGGCCGTCCCCTCCTTGCTTTAATAGTGCGTTACAGCTTTTCACCGATGCATCGGGCAGTGTAGGTTTTGGTGCTTTCTTTGGGGTGGAATGGTGTGCCGAGGGGTGGCCGGAATGATGGGTGGATAGGGGTTTCACCAGGAATTTATTGCTGTTGGAATTATTCCCAATAGTGGTGGCCTTGGAGTTGTGGGCCCGGGAGTTGGCGGACAAGCAGGTTGTTTTCCGATGTGACAACATGGGTGTTGTCCACACCATTAACAATCAAAGGACTTCATGCCCTCTGGCCTTGCGGTTACTTAGGCATTTGGTCTTGCAGTGTCTGCGCTTTAATGTGGTTTTCTCGGCTTGTCACGTCCCGGGCATAGATAACAAGATAGCGGATGCCCTGTCCCGTTTTCAGTGGGTCAAGTTTAGAGAGTTGGTGCCGGACGCATCGGACGTAGGCTTACCTTGCCCACCTTATATCTGGCAGATTATCGAGCCGGTATAGTGGGATTGGCCAGAAATGCACTGGCGCCTTCCACGCAGAAGGCTTATGATGCGGCTTGGAGGGATTGGCAGGCTTTTCTGAGCAGGTATGGTCAGGAAGGTGAGTCCTTGGAGGATAGGTTATGTGTTTTTGCCTGGGAACACTTCAAGGCAGGGAGGGCAAAAGGGGCCATGTCCGCTGCCCTTGCGGGCATTGCTTTCCATTCGCGGATACGGGGTCAGGAAGACCCCACTCGGTCTTTTGTCCTAAGAAAGGCTATGAAAGGGTGGGCTAAGGCTTTTCCGGCGGGGAAGGATTCAAGGAGGCCCATTGACTTAGCTTTATTAAAGGATCTAGTTAGGGTCTTAGCGGAAGTTGGCGAGTCCGAATACGAGATACTGCTTTTTCGCACTGCGTTTGTTTTGGCATTTTTTGGGGCTTTTAGGGTCAGCGAGCTGGTTGCCAAGAGTAAGACGGATGGTAAGTCTGGGTTGCTTATCAGCGAGGTGCAACTTCGCAGCGATAGCGTGTGCTGCAAGATAGCTAGATCCAAGACGGATCAGGCTGGGAGAGGTAAGTGGGTTATTTTGCAAGCGCACAGCGACGCGGAGATTTGCCCAGTTCAGTTGGTTCAGTCTTACTTGGGGATCCGACCAATAGGGGTTGGGGGGCAGTTTTTATTGCACGTTGATAAGTCCGCGCTTTCTAAATTTCAGTTTGCAGCTGTATTAAAGCGCTGTTTGAGTGTGTTGGGGCTCCCGCCTCAAGAGTATGGTACCCATTCCTTTCGGATTGGGTCAGCTACACAGGCTGCGGCAGCTGGGTTGTCCCCAGGGGCGATCCAGGCGCTAGGCCGGTGGAAGTCTGATTCGTATAAGAGTTATGTTAGATTAGATAAATTGTAGTTGCGCCTGTTGCGCCAACCCTAAAACGAAGTTTACTCCCGGTTTTTGAACGACAGCGTTCAGAAATCGTGGGTGTGAAGGTTGCTTTTACTTTTTCCTCCGAGGGGGCCTTAATTCAATTGGCAAACCAAGGTCCACGGGAGGTTTTTTTAAGTTTTCTCCTTCACATGGGTTGAGTATTTAAGTTTTGTAATATTGATAAGTTACTGACGGTAAGGATTCTTCTTTTTTCAGTTTCAATGGAATCCTCGGGGCAAATATGGCTCATTGGCCATTCCTTTATTTATTGGGCAGGGAGGCACCCAATGGGAAGGAGGTCGCATGATTATTTAGGAGACAGGACGGTCAGGTGGATAGGTGTGAGGGGCATGCGCTGGGGCGAGTTCTTAAACGAGCTTTTCAGGCATGAGAGGAGTTGGGGGCGTCCCCAGTGGCTGGTCATCCACTTGGGCGGAAATGACATGGGTGTGGTCAAGGGAATCGACTTGATTTTAAGTATTAAGTCCGATTTGGTGGCCGTGAGGTCGCATTGGCCCGAGGTAAGGATAGTCTGGTCTGAGATTATCCCTCGGTTTCATTGGCGGGGTGCTGTTCGGACCTCAGCCATTGAAAAGGCAAGGAAGAAGGTGAACTCTGCCATAGGAGTCTTTGTTAGAGCTATGGGGGGTAGTGTGGTAAGGCATCCCTCATTGGTGCTGGATAATGTTAGGTACTATAGAGAGGATGGGGTGCATCTTTCCCTTGCGGGAAACTGCATGTTTCTGGAGGACATCTACCGGTTGTGGGCTTGAATAGTGGTTTAGGTTTTTTGAGGTTTTTCTAAGTTTTTCTTGGGGATGGCGGCTGCGGTTAGTTAACCTTGTGGTGGCGGGAAGTCGCTACCAGCCAGCGGTCAAAGGAGGGCACAAGCGGTCATCGTGGGGCACCATCCCCTTCGTAGGACGGCGGGTGGTCCTTCCCGTGCGGGTGGACAGGGGGCGTTCCCCTGCGGGACCGTCCGCTAAGGGCTCAGCCAGGTTAGGGGGTGGTGAGACCCTCACGATGCAGGTTGTGCCATTAGGAGGCGGTGGTGAACCCCTCCTGCAGTTTTTTACGTTTATCAAGTTGACTGGGCTGGCGTGTTGGTAGCGGCTTAGTCTTTGCCATCCTCCAACCTTTAGTTTAAAAGTTAGGGACTAAAAATCCAAATTCAAACCCAAATTCTTCTAGTTTAGTTACAAGGTCTTCAATAAACATTCCTCTGACCTTTTTAAATTTAACTCTCGGTGTCAGTGTGGTTATTTCTTGTCAGCGTGAGTTATTTGGTGTTGTCTCAATTATTTTAGTTAAGGGTTTTCGTTTAGATAATGTAAAGGTATTTTAAGGTATGGGCTACTTAGAGTGGGTGAGGGCTGCATAAGCCAGAATCCATATAAGAGCCCTGACTTAGGTTCATAGAAAGTTCAGCAAGATAGAAAAAAGCTTAGTCTGGTTTCTGCCTGGATACAAGCTGGTGATGCAGGCATGGACCTATCAGGGGTTTAGGGGGAGTAGCCAGGCAAAGGTTATATAGGCCAGATGATCATGTGACCTCATCCTTCTTTTTGCCATTTTGAAGCCCTCCCTCCCTCCCCATGAACGGGCTCACTAGAGGGATGGTTTATCCCTGTGAGTAATTTTGGTGCTTTGCAGGAGCGGTTCTGCAAAGAGTTCTATTTTGTGGCTTTCCAGCCAGCATGGCGGGAAGTCGCTACCAGCCAGCGGTCAAAGGAGGGCACAAGCGGTCATCGTGGGGCACCATCCCCTTCGTAGGACGGCGGGTGGTCCTTCCCGTGCGGGTGGACAGGGGGCGTTCCCCTGCGGGACCGTCCGCTAAGGGCTCAGCCAGGTTAGGGGGTGGTGAGACCCTCACGATGCAGGTTGTGCCATTAGGAGGCGGTGGTGAACCCCTCCTGCAGTTTTTTACGTTTATCAAGTTGACTGGGCTGGCGTGTTGGTAGCGGCTTAGTCTTTGCCATCCTCCAACCTTTAGTTTAAAAGTTAGGGACTAAAAATCCAAATTCAAACCCAAATTCTTCTAGTTTAGTTACAAGGTCTTCAATAAACATTCCTCTGACCTTTTTAAATTTAACTCTCGGTGTCAGTGTGGTTATTTCTTGTCAGCGTGAGTTATTTGGTGTCGTCTCAATTATTTTAGTTAAGGGTTTTCGTTTAGATAATGTAAAGGTATTTTAAGGTATGGGCTACTTACAGTATACACTTACCAGCGCTCTGGTCCCCTGCCATAGCCTGAGGACGGACCTGGAGTAAGTTGTTATTGCTGGCGCCATTTTGGAAAACGAGTGAGTTATACAAGTGCCGTGGGAGGAGACTAGCTGATGATGTACAGTCAGCTGATGTGTAACCCTGCATGATACTGTATTGTACTGTGTACTGGGTACATTAGCCAGCAATAAACTTCATTTAAGTGCATTGTTAAACTCACTCTTCACTCCTACAGTAAGGAAAAACAAAATAAACACATATCTCTGCATCCGTATTAATTTACATTAAAATATAGAGCTTTACCCAGTATAGGAGCGCCATCTGCTGGTCTCTCATCATATTGCAGGAAAAATTATCTACTATTTGATAGTAGTACATTATAATGGGTAAATCACAACAAGCTAATAATACAGCCAAATTAGATCGGCAAACTCGAGCTACAGACAATTCTTCGCAAGCTAAACAAAATGAGGATTCTCAAAATAATTCAGCTCTGTTAGACAATATCGGTTCACAGGCAACTGCCAATGCAGCCCCTCATGATGTCACCTTACACAGTATCTTGGAGGCGGTTACTTCTTGCCAGAAACGTCTCTCCGATAAAATAGAGCAGGTACAGGGGGATCTATGCCTGCTCCGGCATGATTTGCAAAGTGTTCGTGAGCGGATCAATGAGGCGGAGACCCGTATTTCTACGCTTGAGGATTTCAAAGGTCCTGTGCAGGAAAAAGTCTCTAGCTTATGTCAGCAAATGTCTGTCATGCAGATTAAGATCTCGGATGTGGAAGGGAGATTAAGACGCAATAATGTCAGGTTCGTAGGATTACCTGAGAAAGTGGAAGGTTCCTCACCAGAATCTTTTTTGGAATCCTGGCTCTTGAGTGTATATGGCAAGGAATGTTTCTCCTCTCATTTTGCGGTAGAACGTGCACACCGTATTCCATCTAGGCCCTTGCCTCCAGGTGCTCCTCCCCGCACGTTCATTGCTAGATTCCTTCATTATAAGGACCGTGATGAGGTGCTGAGACAGGCTCGTACAAAAGGTCCATTAGTGAGGGACGGAATAAAGATTAATGTGTTCCCAGACTTCGCGATGGAGGTCCAAAAGGATAGAGCCAAGTTTCTTCCTGTAAAGCGCAGGCTTCGTGAACTAAATATATCTTATGCAATGCTCTTCCCTGCCAAATTGAGAGTGGTGAAGGATGGGGAATCTCACTTTTTCATTACCCCAAAGGAAGCGGCAGCATGGCTTGATCGTATTGCCCCTGGTCACCGACAATTGGCACCTGATTGACTTTAATATTAAATGTTATATTATTAAAACAGGGTCCTGATTGTACAACATATCTAATCTAATTGAAAGAGTTAATCTAATAGATATTATATGTATAACTGGGCTGGTTAAATAACAGTTATAAAATTTAGTGATAAATAATTCGGTTACGCTGTAGTAGCATATCAGGAGAGCCCCAATGCATTGGTGGTTCTTAAAGTTTATTGTCCCTGTAGTTTATTAATTTCTTTGGGGTAATGTTAGGGGTTGGTTTATTGGGGATCCAAGTATGCCTGAGTTGGGTAGGGTATACTGGGTGGGGGGATGGTATGGAAATTGTAATTTTAGTATTTAATTCACCATTGGGTCACCCTTTTTATTTTTTTTTATTTTTTTTTATTATTTTCTCTTTTTTTATTTATTTAATTTTTTTTTTTTTGCCTTTACCTTCCTCCTGTTTCAGGAAATTCAAAGCACAACACATGTCTCTTTCCCATTGTGATATACTATTATTCTGTAATATTATAATTATTACGATAATATTTTATACCTTATTATATACCTATATTTTATAAATGGTACAGTTGTTAACCTGGAATGTTAGGGGTATTAATGATAAGGTTAAAAGATCGCTTGTGTTAAAAATTATAAAACAATATGGTCTTGAAATTGTATGTCTCACTGAAACACACCTATATGGGAGTAAGATACTATCCTTAAAGCGTCCATGGGTGGGATGGGCCTATCACGCATCACATACTTCCTCCTCTCGTGGGCTTTATTTGTAATGCCGTCAAGATTGATCCATATGGTAGATTTGTTTTTTTAGACTGTAAAATTCATTCTACTCCATTATATATATTAGCTGTTTATATTCCCCTGCCATTCTCATATGAAATTTTAAAAATGGCGGCAGAATTTATTGCCGTGTCTCCAAAAACTCCTGTGATATGTTTGGGGGACTTTAATAATTTAATGGATCCTATATTAGATAAATGGAGGGAGACATCTGGGACGGCCAAAAAAATGGGAAGTGACAAATTTGCTAAATTCGTTAGTAGTCTGGGTTGGAGTGATGCTTGGAGAATGAGGCACCCTGGGGAACAGCAGTATTCGTGTTTTTCGTCTAGTTATAGATCCTTTTCTAGAATTGATTTGGCATTGGTTTCTCATTGCCTTTTACCTTTGATAACTAAAATTGAGTACAAAACAAGGGGAATTTCTGATCATTCACCCCTTATGATAAATATAGATGTTAATAGCCCTAGAGGGAAAACCTACTGGAAATTACATCCATCTTGGCTGTTACAGATGGGAGCAGGCTGTGAGCTTGAAGCACTGTGGTCTGATTACTTTACGGATAATATTGGATCAGCCTCTACGGCTGTTGTGTGGGACGCCTTTAAGGCCTTCATGAGAGGGACCTTAATTAAAAGAGTTGCAGAGCTTAAATTATTCTATAGGGAGAGGGAGGCGAAATTGGAATCTGCATGTCGTTCTTTGGAGTCAGAGTATCTAGGGGATGGATTGGAGGAAACTTGTATTAAGTGGTTAGCATCACAGGAAGATTGGACGGCTCTTCTCACTGACAGAGTAAACCGACGGCTTCTGTTTCAGTCTCACTCACATTACACGTATGCAGACAGAACAGGAAGTTATTTAGCGCATCTGGTTCATTTAGACCGACCATGCATGACGGTTACTGAACTTGTAACGAGTAATGGCATAACTGTGTCTACTGTTCCTGACATTGCAGATACCTTTCTTTCTTTTTATAAATCTATTTATACCTCTAAGTTTTCATGCACTGAGAATGATCTAAGGACCTATGTACAAGATGCTGCCCTTCCTTGCTTGTCTCAAGATGATCAATCCCTTTTAGATGCCCCATTTACATTAGAAGAAATAGAATGTGCAATTAATTCCTTCCCTGATGGTAAAGCTCCTGGCTCTGATGGCATTCCAGTGGAGGTATATAAGAAACATGCTAAAGTGTTCGTCCCAAAGTTTCTAGACCTTTTTAATAGACTGAGAGAAGGTGGATTTTCAGACTCCATGTCTGAGGCGGTCATAAATGTAATACCCAAGCCAGGAAAAGACACTAAATTTCCTGAATCATATCGCCCAATCTCTCTGATTAGCACTGATGCAAAGATTCTGGCAAAAATATTATCTATACGACTAAATAGGGTTATAACTAGGGTGGTGCATCCAGACCAAACTGGTTTCATGCCGGGGCAATCGACATCGGTTAATGTTAGACGTCTATACTCGCATCTACAGGCCTCCCATGGGGATGAGTCCACCTCTGTCATTGTGTCACTGGATGCGGCAAAAGCCTTTGATTCAGTAGAGTGGCCGTTCCTATGGGAGGTTATGAGATGTATGGGAATGGGACCCATTTTTTTAAATGGGTTCAGCTACTTTATTATAAACCTACTGCCCGTATATCAGTAAACGGATACATTTCTACCCCATTTTCACTTTCGCGTGGTACTCGGCAGGGTTGCCCATTGTCTCCTGCTCTTTTTGCTTTGGCAATAGAGCCACTGGCATGCCTTCTCCGGGCACATCCAGAAATTTCTGGCCTTCAACTGAATAGTCGGGTTGATACAGTTGCATTGTATGCAGATGACTTGATGCTTTTCCTTAAAGATTATACGGTTTCCATGCCGATGGTACTTCAAGTGATAGAAACATTTGGGAAATACTCTGGTCTTACTATTAATTGGGCCAAGTCTTCCATCCTTCCTCTTAAGGGTCAGCCCCCTATCATACCCCATATTCCACTTCCATTACAGTGGGTTACCTCGTTTAAATATTTGGGTGTGTGGGTGTCTAGTAATATGCAGGAATTCGTCTCACTGAATGTAATGCCCCTCTTCGCATATTTAAAAGATAAGATTAGGATGTGGTCTAAACTTCCTCTGACATTAACTGGAAGAGCTAATTTAATAAAAATGATAGTGCAACCGAAATTTCTATATATATTTCAACAGGCCCCAATATATCTCTCAAATTCTATTTTTAAGAAACTTAACAGTATGGTCTCTTCCTTGATTTGGAGGAATAAGAGGCCTCGCATAAAATTAGATGTACTAACCAGACCTAAGGCATCAGGTGGTCTAGCACTTCCAAATTTTAGACTATATTATTATGCGGCTCAGTTATCTCATTTGAGACTATGGCTTCAGGAATGTCCCTCAGATTCCCTACCGAGCTTACTGGTTTATGAAATGAAACATGGGCTTTCACCCGTCCAGGCATTGTTTGGTGACATCTTTTCACATAAGAAGATACCACTTGTTATTCAGGCTCAAAAAATATGGAGAGAGATACATGTTTTAATGAAGTTTCAGGATGTTAACCCAGACACTCCTTTATGGAATTTTCAAAATTATACAAAGCTTTCCTCCCTTGACCCTAAAGTAGTGCGGGGTGAAAGGGAAGTAATATCTGTGGGTCAGCTATATCAGGATGGAGTCTTAAAATCTTTTAATCAGCTTAAAGATGAGTCTAATTTTACATCTATGTACTTCTTCAGATATTTGCAACTTCGTCACGCATTGTCTTTGCAGTTTCCTCAGGGCCCTCCTCATATTCGACCCTCTCCTCTAAAAGCATTCCTGTTAAAATTGGGCTATAAACATGCACTCTCATGTTTATATAATTTTCTTCAATCATATCATCATACTAATAATTTACCAAATCTGCAGCAGAAATGGGAATTAGAGGTGGGTAGGCTGTCTGAGGTTGAATGGAATGAGGCACTTGTATGTCCTCGTAATTCCACTGCTTCAATTAGATTTCAACAAATTCAATTGTTTATTTTACACAGAACCTACCTGACTCCGGTTAGATTAGTACAATTTGGTAGAAGAACTTCTGATATATGTCCCAAATGTAAATGTAACATAGGAACATTTTGGCATCTATTATGGGATTGTCCGGTGGTTAAACCATTTTGGACTAAAGTGCTTCAAGCTATATCTGTAACAGGAATTCCCTTAAATAACTTAACACCAAGATTTTGCTGCCTTGGGGTATCTGATAATGATGTCCTGGATAAACATTCTAGACATTATAATTAATTTGTGTACATTGGCTAAGGTTTGCATAGCTAGACTCTGGATGGATTCATCAGGGCCAGATTTTAAGGCCTGGATTTCCTTGGTCAATGTAACAGTGCTACATGAGAAATATTTATATATTAATCGTAAGGCTGAATTTAAATATTATCGTATTTGGTCCCGATGGATTTCATCAAAATATTCATCACTTAAGATATAATTTAATTAATAGTAGATCAATTTTTAATTCATGTTAATTTGGAAAAGACATATGTTCGATTGAAAAGAAATTGATACTGTAAATTATTTATTAATATTGTATTGATGTGTTTTTTTTTTCTTTATATAATTTAATGAATTATTTATTTATTTATTTTTATTTATTTATTTATTTATTTATTATTTTTTCTACTTCATCTTCTCAAAATTTCAGCCGATAAATTTGGCTGTTTGTTATGTTAATCTGTGTATCAGAAAATTTAATAAAAATCACTCAATTTAAAAAAAAAAAAAACAAATTGCATAGTTCCACAAAGGTGTCACCAATCCTATATTAAGAGGGAAGTGCAGGTAGAGAGCATTTTGTCCCACCCGAAATGGGTCATATTGCATGGAGGAATGCACAATCTAGTGGCTGGAAGTGCGGGTTCCCCGCTGAACGATTGCTTTTTTTTTTTATAAAGTGGTGATTATTCACTAGGCAAAACCATGCACCACCTGCCATTTAGACATCATTACATCCAGCCAAATGTTTTAGTTACTGGTTCTGGGATGTTGGTAATGAGAATAAAGGGGGGTATTCAATCACCGACGACCATCTCCCGATAGGGGAGATGGGCGCCGGGCCCTATTTTATCCTGTCTTCCTTGACAGCATTGAACAGGGGAGCTCGGCAGAACGAGCCAACTTCACAAACAGTCATCTGGGAAGTGTTGAGCTTTCGGCTGCAGCTAGCCTCTTCCCGGCCGCAGCTCGTGGCCACATCCCCTTCTCGCCCCGCTGCAGGCAGGATATTGAATCCCGCCTAAGATCGGTCGAGCAGATCGAGAATGGAACAGGGTCACGTCAGTAAGATAAACCATATGATGATACTAAATAGTAAGTGCGGTGTGTACAGTTACTAATACAATCATAGATTAAGGGGTACATTTAATAAATCTTCTAAAAATAAGAGGTGATATTACCAATAGCTAAATAGATTACGTCTATCATTTCTCTATTACATCCTAAAAAAGAATAAACAGAATTTGAATGGTTGCTATGGGCAACATGACCTCTTTTCACTTTTAGAATCTTTAGTAAATGTACCCCTTAAGGTGAATACACACTAGATCAGGGGTGGCCAACCAGTCCGAGGCAAAGGGCGGGATGTACTAAAGGGAAAATGCGGTAAAACAGGGGTTTTACCACATTTTCCTATGTACCAATACCCGTCCGCCCCGTTTCCGCATGGCAGGGTATTGCCACCCTCTGGAAGCCTATGGGCCGTCTGCCGTCCGCATGTCCCCCCCCCCCTTCTGATCTCCTCCTCCCCCCTGCAGGTGTCACAGCTGGCAGGACATCCGGCTGCAGGGGGAGGAGGAGACGCAGGGGGACACTGCCAGCCGCCGGGATGTGACGGAGACCCCCGCAGACCACATCACAGGTATCGCGGGGGGTCTCCGTCACCGCAACCCCATGCTAGCCGCATATGTTAGTACATATGCGGCAGCATCGCTGCGGCTGGCATTAATACATCCCGCCCAAAGAGCCTAAAAATATCTGTAGTCAAGCTAAAGAGCCGATATGATGCGCAGCCTCAAAAATGGGGCGTGGCCTAGCTGGTACAAGGCTGTGACCTATTTTTCTGCAAGCACCATTATATACTGTACTGTGCAGCAGCGCTGTTCAGTTCCTATCAGCGTTGGTGGGTGGGTGACTCTGTGGCAGCGCTTCTGTGGCAGGCAGTGAGTGAAAACGTTGCTGCTCTTCCACACATTGATGCCGGAGGTCATCACCTTACAGGTATAATTCCCAGAATTAATGTTTGGTGATGATACACTGCGCTCACCTTGTGTATGTTCCCTTCTCAGGTGCTGCTCACTCTTAAGGGTATCCCAGTCCCTTTTTGGTTTAAATAGTACATAGTGGGTGGAGCGAGCGCTGCCTTGTGTTGAATGTGCGTGAAATAATGTGTAAGAAATGAGACAAGAAAAGCGAAGTAAATGTTACAAAGCTAATTTATTAAGGAATGCAAGGTGTGACTAAAGAACGCTCGCCACCGAGCCCGAAGCGTGGCGAGCGGATGCGGAATACTTTTAAACGAATACTTTTTAACGAATCCGCATCCCCTCGCGGGGCTCGCTTCGCTCGCCACGCTTCGGGCTCGGTGGCTCGCTACGCTCGCCACAGGTTTATATCCAACTCCATGCGTAGTTGGATAGTGGGGTAATGAAAAGGACCCTTTTTCCCACAGAATCCTATGGAAAATCGGGTCCATCGCATCGCATGCGATTTGGTCGGATGCGATGCGATAATCGGGCGTCCAGATACTACATAAGTACCAAACTTTCTTTAGAATCTTTGTTCATAGACTACCAACTGTACCTGTCTCTTTTGATCACAATTACGTTTCTTTGTTATTGAATTGCTGCATTGTTTTTCATAGCGGTGATCCACGAACCTCTTTGTGGATAAATAAAACCTTTGATCACCGTCCTAACGTGTGGTGACCATTCTGTGGGGTTGTTTGGGGTATTGTTTCCCTGGGGTGCCTTTGTCCCTCCGCCCTCTGAATTGCAGGCGAGTGAAGCAGGCAGGTCGCAGCCAAGCAGTGCCGAAAGGAGAAGAGGAACACCAGGTAACGGGCACACACCTGCACGCAGTCTGACAACATCACACTTGGCGTCCACGAACAGGATTTAAAGATGTCAGACTTGGATCGTGCTGCAAGGAGGAGACGACTTCCTGCAAGAAAACCCAGCAGAAATGGTGGTGAAACCGATTGCCAAGACCACAGCCAGAGCACACCTAATTGAGACATTGAACCGCCAGATGGCAGAAATGACGTGTAACATAGAACATGTATTACACAAAAAGTAGAAGAACTCGTCAGAAACCAAGAAATAAACCGATGCAGAAAATGTCGTCAAGATCGTGACACAAGGAACCGTCCGTGGCGGGAGGTGACCCGAGAATCGAACCGACGACCCACCGACAAGTATGATCTACAAGGCCGACCGATTTGCAGATGGTGCCACCAGAGTGGGCACATTGTGAGGTACTGCCCAAACGCCACCTCCAGACAAGAGGATCCCGATGGAAAGAAACAGACTCTCAAGAGAAGCCCCAAAAACAATAGTGCAGAACCAAGTCCGAGTGAATGTGCCATCCGACGCTGTGGATTGGCGAATCAGAACAAGAAAGTTAACAGGCCAAGTGATGTGGTTTAACGTAGCACGTGGCTATGGGATTATCTGAAGAACAGATCATGGGAGAACCGTATATGTCCACTATACGTGCATCCAGAAGACACATCGGAATGAATGCTTCCGGACCCTAGCAAATGGAGAGTGGGTCGAATTTGAAATGGCAAGTGGAAGGAGAGGCGTCAAGGCCATTAACGTGACAGGCCCCGGTGGTGCTGCGGTAAGAGGCAACAGAGACACAGGCCAGAGTGAATGCCGACGCTTCACGCATGACTGTGATGACCCACACAGCCACCGGCCATATGGTCAGCAGAACCAAAGGGAAAGAAGACTACAGGAAGAGGGAATGGCTGGAAACGAGCCAGAGACCAGTCGTGTTGACTCAGAGCGAGGCAGAGCAGCAGTGCATGGAAGGTGTGGTTAGGCCACAACATTCTCCAGAGCAGAAGCGTGCCGCTATACAGGGAATGGAAGATGCAGATGACGGAGAAGCCAACCCTCGACTGACAGATGTTGTAGTGACTGACCGAGGAAAGGGCAGTGAAACCGCGCATCACGTGGCAGCGGAAGAAAGGATGGACCACATGGAACAGAAGGGCTCAGACCCCATTATGCCACTGTCTAAACCCAATGTCCCTACAGAGAACCCAAAAGAAGACGAGAAGGCCGAAGCCCAGTCTAAGGAAGAGAGGCCTGGAAGCGAGTATGAGTACACAACGATTTTGAGTGAAAAATTCCTATTCTTGATGCAACAGGCCATCAACAGGTCCAAGAAAAGGCAGAGAGAGGAAGCACGTGCTCATTGCCAACGCACGCAGTGATTTAAGATGCAGTCGAAGAACACTGCTGAAGTACAGGAGAAAAGACTTGCCTGAGGTGGGGGAGCAGGGAACCTGGGGGGGGGGGGGGGGGACATGCCTCTGCACAACCCAGGCCCCATAGTTAACAGGTCTTTACCGGGTTTAGGTAACCCGCCCTTAATGTAATTGTAAATGCTTTAATGTATGGATGTAAGGCAGAAATGTAGAAATGTTTTACAGTTTATAGGTAATGTTATCTTGGAATGCTTTGTTTCTAAATGAGAGACTGTACCAGGACTTTTGTTTCTTCAGCCGCCATGCCCGCGGACGGGCATTGTTCCAGCGGGGAGGCATGTGGCATCCCAGAATTGGGGGGTACCCTTGTCTTTATGCCACAGACTTACTGGTGGCCAGCACTAACTATGTTTGCACATAACTGCAGCACATGCTGCTCCCAGGAACTGTTACAACTTGTGCTTCAGGTGTTAGCTCTCTGTACTAGGTTGCTAGGCAACCGCCCTGCAGCTGCACTCACTACAGGGCTTAGGAATCCAGTGCCTACCTGAACTCCCTGAAGTGAAAGGATTATATTCATTGGTGGCTCAGCGGGCGCCAAAGTGAAGGGGGCGTCTCTGCCTGTTGCTGGGCAGAGGAGTATGTAACAAGTGGCAGAGAGGAGGAGCGCACGGGGCGCAAGTCAGTGTACCCAGAGAGGGTGAGGAGTTAGGAGGAGCTGCCCGGCGGGCAGAGGAGAGAGATCGGGGGTGAGCAGGAGAGAGACTGACCTGCAGGAGAGACACCCTACTTCCACAGACCGGCGCAGCAGTGTGATGGCGCCGTCACAGAGAGGGAGCTGCGGACAGGTCCCGGGTGCGAAGAAGCGCATGACTCAGACGCTGCACCATATACCAGAGCCCCGGCGGTGAGTGACAGGAGCCGCTCGGGAGGAAGGGAGAGAGGACTGGAGTAGCAGCGTGACCATGGCTTGAGAACGCCACACCAAGCGAGAGGGAGAGAAGCACCAGTGACCCCAGAACTAAGGCCAGCATCAGTGATTGGTGACTTGCAGTAGCCAGCAACAGAACCAGAGGCTCAGGTACCCTGTCACTGCCCCACTCCCGCTTGCTACAGGCCTATTAACCCCATTGACACCACTGCACTCAGGCGCCATCTTAGGCCATATTACCAGCCGTTTGTGCCAGGCTGCCGTCACCTCCGCCATATTGACAGTTCTCCCCCGTGACAGTAGCCCTAGGGAGAGGGCTCTCTAGCTAAACCGCCAGCTGCCACTACCCCCCTGTCGGCCCCAGTGACTTGGAGCAGAAAACACTGAACCCCTATTTGTTGTATTGGACCACAGTTCAGCCAGTATTGCCTAAGGGGACCTTCCCTTTTGTGATCTATCTTAAGTACCAGCACAGTGTCAAAGAGCGCAGGACACCAGTACCCTGGATTACAAATCTTGCATTAGATTTATTGCAAGTACGGTGCACCTAGGCCAAAAGGTACCTAGGACTAACAATGAAACTGCAGTTCAGGGACTCATGCTTTAGTGCCTGGATACTTAATGTTATTAATATGAGGTATGACCTATTGCATATTTCTGTCATTCATTCAAATGTAATTGCAAGTCTGTTGATTTAAGGTTGGAATTATTTGCAGGGTAGCCTAACTGCATAGTGATACTGTTGATATAGTGTATCATAGGAATTGCGGCCTGTCAGTGTCACGGGCGGCCCCATTGCGCACGATATTCCCCTTATAAGATCTTTGATTACCTTTACCTCTGCATGTAAATTTATTTGTTGAAACAGTGTATTACCCTACGGCAGGGTATTGTGCGAGGTGCGGCCTATAGTGCCACAGTGACCCCATTGCGCACAATATCACACAGGTGAAACTTTATTTAGAATCTTTGTTCTTAGACTACCAACTGTACCTGTCTCTTTTGATCCCAATAACGTTTCTTTTTCATTGAATTGCTGCATTGTTTTTCATAGCGGTAATCCACGATCCTCTTTGTGGATAAATAAAACCTTTGATCACCGTCCTAACGTGTGGTGACCATTCTGTGGGGTTGTTTGGGGTATTGTTTCCCTGGGGTGCCTTTGTCCCTCCGCCCTCTGAATTGCAGGCGAGTGAAGCAGGCAGGTCGCAGCCAAGCAGTGCCGAAAGGAGAAGAGGAACACCAGGTAACGGGCACACACCTGCACGCAGTCTGACAACATCACAGGTGTAGTGAGCTGTTTGATTAGGGAAGACAGGGAGACACTGGGAATGGGATGGGGGGGTCAATGAGAGTATGGACAATGAGCTGGAGAAGGAGCAGAGCATGGGAAGACAGACCTGTTCCTGTTTGTTGCCTGGTCCAGCACATTTGTCTCACAGCTTACTATTCCCTGCTGCATTCCCTCTGCACTGCCAGTGCTGTGCTGCTTCTCCTCAGAGGATCAGGCCCTCCAACTGGCAGCTACTTTTTCAGATTATTCAGGACCTGGCTCCCAGCACGTGCATGGCAGCTCCGCCCCTCCCCCCCTCCCCCTCTACCCAGCTCCCAGCAGCTCCTTCTACTCTCCACATACCTGCCAACAGCAGCAGCTTTGTCCCCCTCTATACGGCTCCTGGCGATGGCAGCCTCCATCCCTCCTTCACCTGGCTCTCGGAAGCTCTGTATGCTCCCCTCCAGTGGCTTTGTCCCCACTCCTCCAGGCATCTCCTTCCCTGTTCCACTCCACAGCTCCATCCTCCAACCCGCAGCCCACTGCTGTTAATGTGGGTGACAGCGACCCGCAGCCATGGCTAATGGCTGTATAGTAAAGGGGGTTGCTGGCGACCATGCAGGCTGCGGGGATAGAATGGCCTAGGCTATACCTTCTGTCAGAGCGGCCAGGCCTGGGCAGTGGCCCATAGCACCCCCCTGATGGCGGCTTCGGTCCCTAGTTCTAAAGCCCCCCATACACTAGGGTGACGTTTATGAGCAAAGAAGTCCCCCGCAATCCCCCCATGAGCTGCCTGGGACCCTCCTAGAGAGCAGGCTCTCCTGCGATATATCGTATGTTGTCCTTTCGCATAAGAAAGATAGCATGCGATCCCAGCCAAGCCTGTCGAACAAATCACTTCTGCAGCCTCTGGTGCAATGCGCACAGGTCCGCTCATCACATCGAACCTGCTGTCAATCACATGCAATTTGGATGGTTTTCACTGCTTTTCACTGTAATCACATGAAAAGAGCCCGAATCGTGTATGGCCAGCTTTAGACTGCTGATAATACTGTGTCACATGGAATAGTAACTTTATTTTACCAAACTACTTTAATATTAGTTACTTAATTTGTATTTTAGAAAACAGAATCCTTTTTAGACACTTGTGGAAATATAGTGATAGAAATTAAATAAATTAAAGTAACTTTTTTATTATCATTTTGACAATAGTTTAAATGCTACATAAAATCAATTCTTCATTTTCCAATTTACAAATTAATAAATACAGTATAAACAGTGAACACACGTGGTTTTCAAACATATATAAATATATTTACACAAGGCAACAAATTTTGAGTCCCGCCTGCGGGACTTGTAGTTCGTGTAGATAGGCAGGTGACTAATGCAGCAATTCTTTCCATGTTACTATAGCACATCTTGCTCCATGTTCTTAGCACGCTCAAACAACTCCATAATTATAGCAGCTGGCACACAACCTTCCCGCAGTATACTGATTGTCCCTGGAAAAGAAAAAGTATGACGATGAGTGTGGTGATGCTCAAATCTATGTTATCAGACAGACTGAGATTTGGAACAGCTTTTTGTATCCATTCCATAGGGTAGATAATATGCATTTAATTAATTGAGGTTCTATAGCTGGTCTGATCATACACATGGGCCCTTATTCAGATCTGATTGCAGTACAGATTTGTTCTCAAAATGGGCAAAACCATGTGCACTGCAGGTGGGTCAGATATAACATGTGTAGAGAGAGTTATATTTGGGTGGGGTGTGTTGAAACTGAAATGCAGTGTAAAAATAATGCAGCCATTATTTACCCTGCACAGAAACAAAATAACTTGCACAAATCTAACTCTCTCAATATATGTTACATCTGCCCCACCTGCATTGCATATGGTTTGGCCCATTTTGAGAACAAATTTGTACTGCCGTCAGATCTGAATAAGGGCCATGGTGCGATTCATGGTCACTTTTGTTTTGATTTGTTTTGTTTTTTCAGCCACACTCGATCCCGATGTGAGCTCCTGTTCAGTCTATATCAAGTAGAAAATAGACTGTGCAGGCAAGACTATGTAGTACAGATGTAGTACAGATTTGTACTATAAAGTTCAAATCGAATGTGTACAATGTCACGATCCAATCAGGATTGAATTGAAAAGGAATCGCACCGTGTGTATACTCTAACAGTGACAGGTTTTCAGAAAGTGTTTAAGATATTTAAGGGCTGTGGAATAAGTATTTACCTTCATCTATTTTGGTGCAGATCACTACAGTTGAACCCACAAGCTCATTGGAATAACCATCGCACAGAATCGCATCCAATTTGTGGTTCAGACGTCTGTAAAAAATGATATTCATAGTGTTATGAATGAACTGTAATGAGAAATTACTGTACAGTGCATTACACATTATAAAATACATAGCACATTTATAATATACAAAGGTTCTAACAAAGCATATTATTAAAAGGAATACTAAAAAGACCAATGTTTAATTTTTTATGTGTTAGTTTTGCCTTAAAACTGATTGTTGATCATCCATTCTTGCCAGTCTGTTTGCAGGCTATTACATTTACCCCAAACGGCTAGAGCGGGGCATTTCTGTATTGATTGTCATTACTATATTAGAGACCTTTATTACAGTCATTTTTAGTTGATTTTGTAAAATTCAATAAAATAAACATGTTTAATAAAATGTTGGATTACAATCACTTTAAAACATGGTATCTTGATAATACAACAAATTGAATGGAAACACCAAGACTGTTTATGGAACAGTACTTAGTACCAAATAAGTCAGCTCTGGAGAGCGCTGTGTGGAGATGGTGATACTGGGCTAGATTCTCTAGGCTTCAAAAGTGATAAAATAGAGAGTGATAAACAGCCAGCCAATCAGCTCGTACCTGACATTTTTCAAACACAGTCTGTGACATGGCAGGTAGGAGCTAATTGGCTGGCTGTTTATCACTCTTCATTTTATTACTTTTGAAGCTTAGAGAATCTGGCCCAGTGTCAGTGACTAAGATGATGACAGGCTGAGAGTAATAAAAAGTGAGTCATTAAAGAGAAGTAAACATTACACTATGTAAGGAATTGTGACAGGAGGCAATTACTAGAAAGATCTGGTCAGAGCCAGATTGTTGCCAAGATGATTAATGATTATTTATTCTTCATAATAATTTTATTTTTGTTATAACAGGCTAGTTCAGGCATGTCCAAACTATGGCCCTCCAGCTGTTGTGAAACTACCCATCCCAGCATGCCTTGCCATAGTTTGAGCATTCCCTAATAGCAAAGTCGTGGCAAGGCATGATGGGACTTGTAGTTTCACAACAGCTGGAGGACTATAGTTACACATGCCTGGGCTAGTTCAGTTTGAGATATTGTACATCACTTACGTTATCACATGGTCATGGTGAGTACTATCGCTTTCTCCACTTGGATTGGCAGAGGTGATTGCTAAAGGTCCTGTCATGTCAGTAAGATGGGCTGTGACTGAGTGATCAGGAACTCTGATCATAATGGAGTCTTTGGTTCCAACATAATCATAGGCAGGCCCCACACCTAGAAAACACAGAAAGTATGGTAAAGACACTATCAAGATTCCACCATTAAATTAATATGAATCACAGACTTGGAGGTACATTTACAGCACTAAAGGGCGATTTTGGGCGATTTTGTTTTCTTATTGTTTACTTATTTAATTCCCCCCCCCCCCCGAGCTAAAATATACTTTTACTGACAGATAACATGTTATATTCTTTTTTAAATGTTAGTTAATTGTGTTCTAGCCCTGGAAGCTCAACATCGATTATGATCGATTTTAAATCGGTCAACATCGACCAAAAATCCTCCAACACCAACCAAAATTGACCTCAAGTAAATATATCCCTTTATGTGTAACAATTGTTCCGTTTAAGTTACTGACTACATTAGCAAAGTGCCTACCATCAAACTCATCTCAGCAGTGAAATATCACTGTTAAAATACACGGAAAGTATATTTTGTCTCTGCTCTCACAAGATGGGACAACTAGCATTTTAAGGATTGTTCAATCATTCATTCATTTGAATAAGGCAGTATTAGAATAAATGCATAGGTAATGTGGCAGAAGAAAGGGCAGGGCAAAACAACAAAAACATATCTGGAAAAGAGATGGGACTATAATAAGAAGCACAGAATTTGGGTACCAGGCTTATAATTGTACTATTTGTAATGACAATGAAGTGACTCATAACCGTGTTGTTAATTCTTTCATCGGTAAGTAAGTTGCTATATGTGCCTATATTGTCCTGTATGTGGGGCAATGGCTCATTTTTTGTGTGTATTACTTCTGACAGGACAATTAACCTCTGTTTATTATGTTCAAGTGTTTGCTATGTGCCTCTAACTGCAGCAACGTGTGCAATTGCATGGACATTATATTGGAATTATGTTTGTATGCTTTTGCAGTGTACTACCTACATGACCTACCCAATCGTTTCAGCCATTCACCCTTCTTCACAATGCAGCTTATTCCGCCGGGATAGACAGATTCCATGAACCTCCACAAGACAGGACTGAATGGAGGATTTAACACCCGCAGCTGCTCCAAGTTAGATATACAGATGCAGATGGGTTTCTCTGAAGGTCGTTCCTGCAGCACAATGGGAGATGTAATAACATTATAAATGCAGTACATATTTTATTTCTACTAACTCCTTGTACAATTCAAGAAATATTAACAACTGAAACATAATAACCACAAATTATATATTGGCATTTCACATCATGTTCCTTATGACGTACCATTTATTTTCTACGGTAATAGAGCAAACCAAAATTTTAGCATTTGCCTGAGATAAAATGTTCCAAGAGTGAACTTAACACTCCTCACTGGCCCCTGCTAGAACAATGAAGATAATCTGCCCACTGTTCGCTAGCATGTAAAAAACACTTTACAGTTACAACAAATTGTGTCAGAACTTCCATAAAATTGCAAAAATGTAGGCACAATGCCTCGTTTCAGAGGTGTCACGCTCAGGGGCAGATTTAGGGATGAGGGCGCCCCTAGGCACAACAATAATGTTTGCACCCCTCCCCCGCCTAATTGCATTATTTTTATTGATTACTTATAAGCCCTCATTTGATAATAGCCAATATAATGGATTTAAGAGGGAAAATAGTACAGTACAGTGAGTCTTTTGCAGTTATTGGTACATTTTGGGCTGACAGTACTATCAGAGGCATCCAAGTGCCGCCCCCAAACATGTGCCGCCCCTAGGCACGTGCCTCACGTGCCTAATGGGAAATTCGGCTCTGGTCACGCTGTCATGTGGCAAAATTGTGAATGGTCCCTTGTCACAGCTCTGATTATTAGGGGGACATTTTCCAATTCCTGCGTGACCCATATAAATATACTATAGAAAATGTTAGTCTCACCTTTATAGTATAAATCCTCTTGATGGCTTCTGGGTGTTTGCAAGAAACAGCCAGTGCATATACTGTGTCTGTTGGAATTCCGCACACACCTCCACTCTCCAGTATGTTCGCTATCGTTCTCAAACCGCTTGTACGATGAGACTGAGGAAGCAGACATGAGCTGGAGACTTCTTTCTTCTCTGGCTCCACTTTCTATGGTAAAATTGATCACAAATTATATTTATGATGATAGTGTCTGAACAGATAATGCTGAGCAGCCTATTTATGTGTACTGTTTCTTATTACACTGCATGTGACATGAGTACATTAACTGTGTTGTGACTACTGAAAATGTCTGTGGTGTAAGCAGCACTAATATGATATATTGTATAGCAACAGTAGCTAATATGGGGATGGTCCAGATCCTGGAGGCTCACAAGGGCTGCTCGAACTTGTAGCTCCCCATAGCTGTAGAGGCATTTTAATAAGCATGGATTGCAGTAAACAGTGAAGATTTCAGCTGTCCATACATCAGAACGATTTCAGGCGATGCATTGTGGGTTTCTTTTGCACAACGTGATGTGTTTAGGTATGATTCGCAATCCTGCCGGTCGTAAGCTTGAACATCAGATCATGTGCGCTGCACACATGATCTGAAGATGCTACTAATGACTAGTATGCTGGGAGTTGCAGATCTTACGATAGATCTGTGAAATTACACACATATGATCTATAGTGGACTGGAAAGCTGGCGGGGAAATTGTGACGCGATCAGGATCAGATGCTGGTCGTTCCGAAGTATGACCAGCTTTAGATAATGCAATTTTTAGACCATTTTTATCTATAAATAGTTGTATTATTAAAGGTATATTTTTTTTATTTACCTTGAACACTGAAGGCCCAAGTGGAATTAGCTCTTTGTTGAATATACAGTTTGTCAGCGATGCTAATAGGCCGTAGAGACAAATGATGCTAAAGATGGACAGCACCGTTTCTAGAGGAGGGAAATAAATAGGTACGGTCATTCATTTTGCATATTAAAATCAAAGTATTTTAGGCTTCCTTATAAGTTTCACACACAGACAAATACAAGAGACAGATCACATGACAAGACACCTTTTACTCGGGAAATTAAGCAAAAGAATCATACAGATGATATATCAGATCATATATCTGCTCTCAGCTGTCCCTCATTTCCAGACAGAAATGTATTTATTTTTCAAAACAAACTGTCCAATACAATGGGGCATATGTATTAATGCTTAACAAGAGATAAATGCAGGAGTGATAAAGAGAGACAACGGTCCAGCCAATCAGCTCCTTACTGACTTTTTTCAAACACAGCCTGTAACATGGCTGTTAGCAGGTGATTGGCTGGACGTTTATCTCTCTTTATCACCCTTGCCTCTATCTCTTGTTAAGACTTAATACATCTGCCCCAGTGTATCATATTCATTTTAATGCACTTCTCATTATCTGCTGTTATTTTCTTGGTTTTGTCAGTTAATATTTTTAAAGGAACACCATTTAACATGCAGACTTATGAGATTAGAACTATGATCAATGACTTCAGCCTAACAACAAAATATCTACATTTAAGCTCCACTGCCACACCAAACATAAACATTGTTCTGCTAAAATACTACAAATTGTCTCCCTAAATTATGTTTCCCATTTTGATTTTAACCCAAATCATATCACCCTATTTTGTTTGTTCAAATGACCCCTTATGTTCGCAGTGTTAGTTTCAGCTGATGGGCGGATGCTACAAAAGAGGGAAATAGGCCTCCACAGGCTTAAAGCCATTTACACCATCTGCAGAAATCTTGAGACAGTTCTGATGAAACTTGTACGGTTGGGAGCCACATGATTGCACCACACTGGGCATCATGTGCACATCTGCACCTTTTTGAATTTGTGTTCAAATGTTGACACTTACAGTAAATCAGTCAAAGGAAATACTCAGCACTTACTTTCAAGTTCAAGAGGAAGTCTTTCCAAGGTGAAGAGAAGAAAACTGACAATCACAGCCTCCATCATAAGGGTTAGAAGCATCAGGACTGTATTGGCATAAGTTGCTGGGTAAAGGGAAAATAAACCTTCAAATTTGGCTCATAAAACTGAAACACATTTTGCTTTTCATAGAGAAACATTCTCAGATCCCACCTGCCCCTCCTCCCTATTGAGTCGTTGGGATGTTTATTTTAATGTCATTATATGCTGTGAAATGGAAACACAAGACCCCTCACCAGACAGACAGTATTTTTGCATGGGGCAAGGCTGAAATCATTTAGATCATATTGCCAGCCCTCTTCACCTGCCACTTGGACATTTTTGTAGAATCTGCTGTTGTTATCAGCTGAGAAAGTCGGGGTTGCAATGGACTCCTATAGACAGGAAGTCCGCTATGTGTGCAGAGAGTATTACCACCATTATCACAGCTTCACCTAAAATATATTGTGCCTAATACTAATACATAACCCCAATTTACAAATTAATACAGCTACAAATTATTTTTTTATTGCACTTACCAAAGCCAAATAAAAATATGTTGACTATCAAAAAAGCAATTGCACCAACTGTGAATCCTCCATCATTATTTGTAGCGATTCCTAGCAAAGAACCTAGAAAAAAAAAAATTAAATGATATATATATATATATATATATATATATATATATATATATATATATATTAGACTTCCTAAATTACAAAGAAAGATGACAGTAATAGTTCTTGCCAATGTTATCTCTGTTATACTCATTATAAATGCTACATAGATTCCAGCAAACTGATTTACACAAAGTTACAGTGAAATGTGAAAACTAAGATTTTTTTTTTAAAGGATTTTTTTTAAGGACTTTTGTAAACTGGCTATTATGGCACATAAAGGAACTGATTTTGTGTATATCGGCCCTTAATCCGATCTGATCGCTGTACAAATTTGTTCTCCAAATGAGCAAAACCATGTGCATGGCTGGTGGGGCAGATGTAACATGTGCAGAGAGAGTTACATTTGGGTGGGGTGTGTTGAAACTGAAATCTAAATTGCAGTGTAAAATAAATGCAGCCATTATTTACCCTGCACATAAAAATATAACTCACACAAATCTAACTCTCTCTGCACATGTTACAGCTGCCCCACCTGCAGTGCACATGGTTTTGCCCATTTTGAGAAGAAATTTGTACAGCGATCAGATCTGAATAATTGCCATAATCTCAGAATATAAATACTATAGTATTAATTAATTATGCTATGGGCTCTTTATATGCAGAAGAGTCTAATCTGATTTCATTGAAATGTCTATTTTTGCCTGTACTTAAGGATTTCTTACCTGCTAAACGCAGCCACACCCATGTAGCCCAGATAGCGGCATAACAAAATGGCAGAACTGAGCCAAATCTTCGACCTCCTTGGACATCGATTCTACAGACGTACAACTGCATGATAGCACCAGGAATAAGCACCCAAGGAATAGACAGATGTGTTTGGATTGTATTGTTCAGTGAACTCTGGATAGCAGCAAGTGCGGCTAGTCCATTGCAGATGTAGAACAGGGGATCTGAGGACTGGGAGCTGAAATTTTTCTTAATGTCCGATTCCTGCTCAGACTTTTGCATATTTCGTCTGCACCACACCAAGGCATCCTGAAACCTGGCACTTGATATCACTATGTTCCCAATGGGTATAAGTACCTTCTCTGCAATTGAATTAACAAGACTGGCGAATGTTGTATAAAGGGAAACTACAGTAAATATGCTGCAAGTTACTCCAAAGAATATGTAAGCAGCTGCGCTTGGTATCTGCTGGATTGTGGAGATAGTCATGAGGGCAAATGCTGTATTGTGAATCACTTCCAGAATATCTTTATTTAATGATACAAAGCAAAACACAATTGCCGCAGCCAGGAAGAACCAGTCACCAACCATCATCTGTCTGCTATTAGAGACGTTGCCCGGTGTGAGAACAACTGTAACGGTAAACTCTTCCCATGACTTGACCAGCCAGAAGGTACCATGGAAAGCAAATTTGGTAGCATGGTAAACATCATCCCGTAGATAACTGTAGTAGCTAGAACACAACTGAGTAATGACATTGATGCTGATCCATATGGAGCCTATATAGAATGTCTTCATGTATCCAAAGCAGTAGAATGCCATAATAAAAGGAGAAATGGTGTCACACAGGTAACCCAGTGCCATGGGTTCAGCATACTTTGTATTTTTTTTCTTCTCTTCTCCAGCATTTTTTGAGGAGTTGCGATTGCCAGAACCCAACAGCAGGACATTAAAAAGAGCATTACCGAAGCCTGGAAGAACATATTTCTGAGTGATGACTTTCAGTAGAAGAGCTCCTGCACCATAAAGTCCACATAGCACAATTATTAACTCCAGTACACCAGAGACTACCAGGGCCCAGCGTCCAAACAACCCTATTGCCTCAAAGATCAGTGTGAGTGTTAGGGCCCCAAATACAAAAGGCATAATGTAGTTGACAGTTGCTGAGCAAAAAGCCAGGATAAATGCAATGAAAATATAGGCTACCAACCCGGCCACTGCACCCTCAGTAACAGGAATCTGAGGAAGGGTTGGCACAGCTGTGCTATTGTAGGAAACTGATTCTGAACCCAAAATGATACGAGTTGCCCCGTAGCTGCTCCACAGAGCAGAGAAGGCCAGGAATGCGGTGCCACTTAAATGGTCATACTTTCGAAAGGACAGGAATCCAGCTATGAACTGAGTTACACCTCCAATTAGGATCAGGTGAACACCTGCAATGTTTAAACAAGAAAGAAAATGTTAGATTGTATATGAAATGCTTACTGCTTTCTAAAGACTCTCTCTTTAACTTCATAGACTTTGAAATTTGATTTGAAGTCCAGGAGCTGGCGCTCCAAGGTGGGGTGTTTGGCGAGACTGAAGCCACAGTGAGGGAGATTTTTCAAAGCTTTGTGATAAAGCAAAGTGGAAAGAGGTGAAGTACCATCCAAACAGCTCAAACGCAGCCTGTAAAAGAACAGGAGCTCATTGATTAATACTTTATCTCTCTCCACTTTCCACCTTCTGCTAAATCTCCCCCAGTGTATGATATCTGTGTAGCCTGGACCATAGATTCAGAGTTACTAGGAAAATGTATTGTACATAACATTTTATTTCTTTCAATTTCATTTGAATAATTCTAGCTGGAACCTTACCTGCAAGGATGTTTTCCACTCCTCCAGCAATAATAGAGGTATTAAACAGAGAGAAGTTTTGCATACAAACGAGGAAAGCACTAACAGCATTTGCAAGGAGCCCAAGTACAGCAGGTTCGCTGTAAAATACTGCAGGGAATCCGTCCATGGCAGTATGTTCTATAGAAATGACTTGCTAAAACTGTTCTTCTCCAATATATGTATTCATCCAAATATGTATTCACACAAAATGTCCTGGGGAGAATAAGGTTTGAACAATCAGTTTTACCATAGGCCAGCATTAAGTATTAGCATTTAAATAGTAATGTCTTCATGTGTATACATTCAGGAATAAATACTGTAACAGTAAATATTTTGTATTTGTCAAATGCTTAGTAATTATTTCACAAGCATGGCCCTTTAAATTCATAGTGTTGATATCATTCAAGGGACTGGTAGATGATACCTCCATCACTAGGGAGACAGGAGAACTTCTTTACCAGAGAACAATTGCACCTTTGCTTTACCCAATTTTATCCTCATTGGAGCACAAAAAGTAGTTTTATAATTATTTTTACAGGTCAAAAGATGCAGTTTTCTATTGGCCATACCAGGAACATTATTGTCCTAGTATTTAGGAATATTAATATGGTACAAGACAATCAACAAATAAAGGGAGGCAGTGAGTTCTCTTTCCCACTGAATGTAAAGTTAAAAAGGCCAAACAAAATAAAGTATAGTATAAATACTAACACTTATAGTACCCTAACAGTAGCCCAAGACCAAGTTGTAACCCAAACATAAGTACTGTATACAATATATGACATAAAGGCTGTAAACTTTTCTGGAACCCTAAATATTCTCTGATCTATCTACAGAATAATCTGTAGCAGTGGGAACCATCTAACTCACAATATACAGTATGTTGCTCTCAATATCACTCACAACCTCCTAGTTTGGGAAAATATTGCAACAGTTGTATGTCTGAGTATTGTGAAACTAAGGCCACATTTGCCTGTGACCAATAAAAGTCTTTAAAGGGTTCTTGATCACAAGGGCACCGCAATCATGTGTAAAAATGAGGTACAAAATATTGCCATTGCTGGTAATTAAATATAACATTAATATAAAATACTTTCATAAAAACTGAATGAATCTAAACTAAAGGCAGACATACCTACCGGGTTACACAAAACATGTAATTGAACATTGGTCATATATACATAACAATACACTAATAGCAAAGTCCTACCTTCAAATGCAACATGCAGAAATGTATTTTTGATCTGCTTTTCAGGGAACAGCTGATGTGCCCTCTTTAACAGCATCCACTGCTTCTGAGTGAATGTTCTGGAGAGACAGGTTTTATAGTCTCTATTACAATACATACCTCATAGGGTGGAGACTTTCTTAGGTCTTTAGAATTTCCAAAGTATTTGTGTTTCCTGCTGCAGATAACCTTAGCTAGCAATATGGGGGAAATTTACTAATATGAATTCGTAGAAAAAAAATCATATTTTCCTAGGAAAATACAAATTTTTTAGGTGTATTCGTATTTTTGGCATTTACTATGCCAAAAATACAAATATTCGTATTCATATTGATGGGACATTCGTATTTGTATTTACAATGCATACACCATTGTTAGAATATGACAGGAATCACCATTCAAAAGAATGGTGGTTCCTGATTTACTAAGCAGCCATATTGAAAATACGGCTGCTAATTGGCGTGAAACGGCCGCGAATATACATCAGGAAAATACACTTTATTTTCCTGTCGTATTTGGCTTTAGCCTGCACGGATCAGTCAGATACACTTATTCGTATTAGCGGCCGTTTATACGGCCGTTAATATGAATTACTATGACATTGGAGGGTTACAAAGCAGTCGTATATGACTGCTTTGTAAATTTCCCTCCGGAACACGACTTTGCATATGGCTGAAACAGCCGTATGCAGTCGTAGTAAGAATACAAATACGAAAATTTGTATTTGTATTCTTAGTAAATTTCCCCCTATATGTCAGAGACAATACAATGCATTGTAGTTTGATGTGCACAATCACTTGTGATTTTTCTTTATGTACCTTAATCTCTCAAGTGGCATTTTGCTTCTCTCTATCAGAAAGCAACTAATATGACAAACTGATTGACACGTGAACACTTTCGAATATCTATGTTTGTTTGTTCTATAGGAAATTAGGTACTGTAAGTATGGTTATATGCTAGTTTTGATTTCAACAAGGCTTTTTTATGTAATAATAAACATCTTAGGTTGAGAAACAAGTGAGGGAATGAAAAAAAAAGTTTCATATTAAAAATAAACCCATCATTGACTCAGCTAATTGTTGTCTCTCCCAGAATAGAACTATACAATTAAAAATAACTCCTGATATCAGTGATATCATGAAATAGCATAGTAACATAGTATGAGGAAGTCTCTACTAAAGATATAGGGGGACATTTACCAAAATAGATTCGTAGAAAAAAGGTGTATTCGTAGGCAGAAATACACCTTTTTTTACGAATTTGTATTTTCGGGATTTACAGTCCCGAAAATACAACAATTCGTATTCCTAAAGATGGAACATTCGTATTTGTATTTACAAATACAAATGTCTACACCATCGATAGGATACGACAGAAATCACCATTCAAAAGAATGGTGGTTCCTGATGTACTAAGCAGCCGTATTGATAATACGGCTGCTAAGTGGTGTAAAACACCCACACAAATACGACAGGAAAATACACCTTGCTTTCCCTGTCGTATTTGCTTTAAGCCTGCATGGATCAGTCAGATCCGTGCAGGCTTTAGTGTAAAAAAATGGAGAAAAAAAAATTAATTAAAAAAAACCCGGCGTGGTGTCCCCCCCCCACAGCTGTAACCAGCACCAGGCTGACAGAGCCGGGGCCGGTAATAAAAAATCAGGGATCCCGACAAATAGGGGTTCCCCGATTTTTAACAACCAGCCCCAGGCTCCAGGTCCGGGGCTGGTTCCCAAAATACGGGGGACAAAATGACTAGGGGTCCCCCGTATTTTAAGAACCAGCCCCAGGCCAAACCAGCCAGCAGTGTAATGTCACAGCCGGGGGACACTTATTATATAAGGTCCCGCGGCCAAAACATTAACCCTACCGACCAGTCAGCCTGGCCAGGGGTCCTGGGGGAGTGGGGACCCCCCCAATGAAGGGGTCCCCCCCTCCAGGACTTACCTGACCAGGCTGAAGCCTGGTGCTGTCCTCGATGCCCCTGGGCGGTGGGCATCGAGCTGATAGCGGTGTAAAAAAAAAGATTAAACTATTGTCTAATCAGTGGCGTAACTAGTGTAAGGCAGCCCCCGCTGCCGCTTGGGGGAGCGGGCAGCAGCGGGGGAGCCCAGCGCACTGTCTGACAGTCATCATCTTACATGTTGCTGCTGCTGTGTGGGTGCCGCGCGGACGCGGACTCGGAACCCCTCCCCCCATCGCAGCCTGTACCCATTCAACCAGCCTGTCATTAAGGGCCCAAGCACAGCCATCTACACTGTGGGGCTGCTGCCGACGCCCGCCCAGCAGAGCGCAGAGCATTTGGGAGGGAAGGGGATGAGGTCATGCGGCCGCCGCACCGGAGGGGAAGAAGACTGCACCTGCCAAGGCCAAGATGGATCCTGCTCCTGACGGCACCTAGAGCGAGACCATGCTGACACCAAGACCCTTCTCCTGCCGGAGCCGCGGATGGGACAATGCTTTACAATCCCAGCCGCAGGGGAGCTCCAGGGATAGGCAGCAGAAGACAAAGGAGAAGGCAAAGACAGAGCAGCACCGTGGTGGGGAGCAGCGTTTACTGACATGGGTGAGTGGTGACACCAGCTATGTACACAATGTGTGTGTGTATACAGTAAATGTATGTATTGGGGGCACAGTTCATGTGTTTGGGGGGACAGTGTGTGTGGGAGCAAAATGTGTTTAAAGTATGAATGAGGGCACAGTGTATGTGTATTGGGGCACAGTGCATATGTATGTGGTCATAGTGTGTGTATTGGGGCACAGTGCATATGTATGTGGTCATAGTGTGTATTGGGGCACAGTGCATATGTATGTGGTCATAGTGTGTGTATTGGGACACAGTGCATATGTATGTGGTCATAGTGTGTGTATTGGGGCACAAGGCATGTATGTAGGGTCAGAGTGTGTGTATTGGGGCACAAGGCATGTGTATAGGGTCATAGTGTGTGTGTGTGTTGGGGCACAGGGCATGTGTATAGGGTCATAGTGTGTGTGTGTATTGGGGCACAAGGCATGTATGTAGGGTCAGAGTGTGTGTATTGGGGCACAAGGCATGTGTATAGGGTCATAGTGTGTGTATTGGGGCACAGGGCATGTGTATAGGGTCATAGTGTGTGTGTGTATTGGGGCACAGTGCATGTGTATGTGGTCATAGTGTGTGTATTGGGGCACAGTGCATATGTATGTGGTCATAGTGTGTGTATTGGGGCACAAGGCATGTGTATAGGGTCATAGTGTGTGTATTGGGGCACAAGGCATGTGTATAGGGTCATAGTGTGTGTATTGGGGCACAAGGCATGTGTATAGGGTCATAGTGTGTGTATTGGGGCACAAGGCATGTGTATAGGGTCATAGTGTTTGTGTATTGGGCTACAGGGCATGTGTATAGGGTCATAGTGTGTGTGTATTGGGGCACAGGGCATGTGTATAGGGTCATAGTATGTGTGTGTGTATTGGGGCACAAGGCATGTGTATAGGGTCATAGTGTGTGTGTATTGGGGCACAGGGCATGTGTATAGGGTCATAGTGTGTGTGTATTGGGGCACAGGGCATGTGTATAGGGTCATAGTGTGTGTGTGTATTGGGGCACAGTGCATGTGTATGGGGTCAATGTGTGTATTGGGGCACAGGGCATGTGAATAGGGTAACAGTGTGTGTTAATTGGGCACAGTTCAAGTGTATGGGGTCACTATGTGTATTGGGGCACTGTGTGTTTATGGGGTTCAGGGGGATGTAGTGTGGGGTATAGGGGGGTGTAGTGAGGGGTATAGGGGGATGTAGAGTAGTGATGTAGTTTGCAGGTATAGGGGGGTATAGTGGGATGTAGTACAGCATATGGTAATATATATACATATATCTATAGCAACTTGGAGAAGTGCAGCAGTCCAGTAAATACTTCATATAAAATTTAATAAAATACAACGTTTTTTTCAATACACTTATATCGTCATACTGTTCTATTGAAAGGTTGCACGTTGGCATTAAAATTTATATGAAGTATTTCATGGCTGCAGTTCTGCACATCTCCAAGTTTTTGTTACTGTGGCTGCGTGCGGGCAACAATTGGCATTATTGTGGTTGTGTAGGTAGGGGCCCCACTGCACCTCTTTGCCCAGGGGCTCATAATGCTGTTAAGATGGCCCTGGGAAGACTGTCACGTAGTCCCATGAGGTGAGGTTAGTGGTTTGTGAGGCACTGGCATGGTGGAGCCAGCGCCAACATGCCACCTGCGTGCCCCCAGGCTACTGTTTCTATTTGGCTCATATTGTAATATATATATATATATATATATATATATATATATATACACACACACACACACACACACACACTTCTCCTTTTATGCCGGCACTCTAATTATCAGTCCAACTGCGGCAGTGCTCTCTAAAAACAATTCATAATCATAAACATAATCTTCTATTTAAGGTGCTTTGTTTAGTATGGGGCTGTGTCTGTGTAACCACATTGTGTAACGTTGGGGCTATTATCCTGAGGAAGGGGTGCTATCCCCCGAAAGCACTCGATATATGTTTGCCCAATTATACTCTTTTTCACGCATTTAAAATGGAGTTTGTGTGCCTCTTTCTATTTGACTAAAATATGTGTATATATATATATATATTTCATTTGTTTGACCAAAAATGGGAAGGGGGGGGGGGGGGGGGCGCCAGAATTTTTTTGGCAGGGGGGAGCAACATTTCTAGTTACGCCACTGTGTCTAATACTGGGGCACTATGAGTCCCAGCAAGCCTCCCCCGCAAGCTGGGACTTGGAGAACCACAAGTCCCAGCCTGCGGGGCATTAAAGGGCCCCCTGGGTCTTGTAGTGCCACAGTATTAAAAATAGTACAATAAAACACACTGACACACACTTAAAATAAAACTTTAATACATACAAAGCCCACACATACTAATACTTCCCTATCTTCTTTCCGTAGGTAGCCCTGGTCCTGTGTCGTCTTCTGGTCCTGTGTCGGCGGTCTTCTGGATCCATGTCGACGTCCTTCTTCAAGTCGACGTCGCTGTCGGCGATGGCGTCCGGAGTCCGACGAAATCCATGGAGGAAGCTGTAGAAGGAAACCATACTCACCTGTCCCGGGGCCACGTAGTCCAGGTAAGGGTCTTGGCAAAAAAACAAACCGAGAATGCGAAACCAGCCGGACAGTAGGAGCCGCACGGTGTTTGTGTACATCGTGCGGCTCCACCTCTCGAATCCGCTATTGCCCGCCTTGCGGCCTAGCGGCTCCTGATTGGCCGCTAGGCCGCAAGGCGGCCAATAGTGGCATTCGGGAGGCGGAGCCGCACGATGTACACAAACACCGTGCGGCTCCTACTGTCCGGCTGGTTTCGCGTTCTCGGTTTGTTTTTTTGCCAAGACCCTTACCTGGACTACGTCGCCCCGGGACAGGTGAGTATGGTTTCCTTCTACAGCTTCCTCCATGGATTTCGTCGGACTCCGGACGCCATCGCCGACAGCGACGTCGACTTGAAGAAGGACGTCGACATGGATCCAGAAGACCGCCGACACAGGACCAGAAGACGACACAGGACCAGGACTACCTACGGAAAGAAGATAGTTAAGTATTAGTATGTGTGGGCTTTGTATGTATTAAAGTTTTATTTTAAGTGTGTGTCAGTGTGTTTTATTGTACTATTTTTAATACTGTGGCACTACAAGACCCAGCGGGCCCTTTAATGCCCCGCAGGCTGGGACTTGTGGTTCTCCAAGTCCCAGCTGGCGGGGGAGGCTTGCTGGGACTCATAGTGCCCCAGTATTAGACAATAGTTTAATCTTTTTTTTACACCGCTATCAGCTCGATGCCCACCGCCCAGGGGCATCGAGGACAGCACCAGGCTTCAGCTTGTTCATGTAAGTCCTGGAGGGGGGGACCCCTGGCCAGGCTGACTGGTTGGTAGGGTTAATGTTTTGGCCGCGGGACCTTATATAATAAGTGTCCCCCGGCTATCCTGCTTGCTGGTTTGGCCTGGGGCTGGTTCTTAAAATACGGGGGACCCCTAGTCATTTTGTCCCCCGTATTTTGGGAACCAGCCCCGGACCTGGAGCCTGGGGCTGGTTGTTAAAAATCGGGGAACCCCTATTTGTCGGGTTCCCTGATTTTTAATTACCGGCCCCGGCTCTGTCAGCCTGGTGCTGGTTACAGCTGTGGGGGGGACCCCAGGCCTTTTTTTTTAAATTTATTTAATTTTTCTATATTTTTTACACACTGCAGCCTGCACGGATCTGACTGATCCGTGCAGACTGCCTGTACGAATTCGTATTAGCGGCCGTATATATGTGCCGCTAATACGAATTGTTACACCATCGGAGGGTTACAAAGCAGTCGTATCTGACTGCTTTGTAATTTCCTCTCCAGGACACGACTTTGCATACGACTAAAACAGTCGTATGCAGCCGTAGGGGAAATACCAATACGAAAAACTAGGTTTTTCATATTGGTAAATTTCCACCATACATTCAGTGTATTTAATAATACACTCTGGATGATGGATGATTCCTAATATATTGGCTGGGTCAGCACACCCTCTTTTTTTGACCAAGATATACTTCGTTCCACACTGAACAAAGAAATAGATTTAGTGCAGTTTTTAGGGGCATTTATAAATTACATAGCTCCACATGTAGCTAAGTGCAGTGTTGGTAACAAGCATCTAAGTATAAGGTAGATCCCCAAAGGTGAAACATTTGAATATCTACGTTTGTTTGTTTCAATGTGGTTGGTCTAAAAGACTTTACAGCCACCAACTGGTGAATAATAGACATCACAATTTATTTTACTCAAGAACATAATAAAAATAAAATTGTGATATTCTTCTACCATATCATTAATCTTTACTACAATCTACAAAAGTGTGCCCCAAAAAAAAATAGAAATCCCTTTTTTAAATGGTTGTTTGTTCCCTTACATCCACCCATTTATTTCTTAGAGCTAATGCTTGTGTCGACATATTGACCTGTCGACCTAACCCCATGTCGACCTAGAACCATGTTGACCTTTCCCCATGTGGACCTAACGGTGTTGACCTAACAATTGTCGACCAACTTGCTGTAGACCCAATGATCCCAACCCTCCAAATTATATTATGTGAAATCATTTCAGAACTGAAATGATCCAGGGTGTGGATCCTACTATGGATCTTGGATCAACTTGTATCATTAAGGTAATATTGGCCCCTTTTCTTCTTAGGACAGCATATTTTCCTAATTTAACAAAGATTATTATTATTATTATTATTATCATTATCATCATCATCCTTTCTTTATAACACTCAGCTTAGTACTCATTGATACAAACAACATACAATGGCATGAGACAGAAAGTAAAGGTGATCCTGCCCAAGGAGCTTACAAACTATTTACAGTATCAGGTAAAGCATTGATATGTAAAGTAGAGGACTAATTGGTCTTGGTAGATACAAGTACAGTGCTAGTCCTGACTTTTGACAATTGATAACCACAGGCAGCTCAGCAGTTCCTGACAGTAATTACAGGTGTAATGCTAGTTTCTGGCTCTGGGAAGTTGGTTACTACAGGTATTGTACCAGGTTCTGGTAAATTGGTAATTTCAGGTATAGTACTAGTTTCTGGCTCTGGGAAGATGGTTACTACAGGTATTGTACCAGGTTCTGGTAAATTGGTCACTTCAGGTGTAGTACTAGTTTCTGGCTCTGGGAAGTTGGTTACTACAGGTATTGTACCAGGTTCTGGTAAATTGGTCATTTTAGGTATAGTACTAGTTTCTGCCCCTGGGAAGTTTATAATCACTGGCATTGTACTAGACTCTTGCTTTGTGAAGTTGGAAAATATAGACTTTGTACTAGTTGCTAGCATAGCCTGATTAAGGGGAAGAAGACAACATATGGGGATACTCGTGATCCCTGTCCCAGTGTGTAAGTAGTATAGTCAGAGTATGTTGCTATTCATGCATGTGACAAGCTAGATGATACAGTAGATTTTATTTTTCTTTGTGTATTTAAGGTTGTTTAAATTGTCTTCATTCCACAAGAAAGCTTTATAAAATAACTGTCTTTCAATAAGGTGAAGTTATAAACAGTACCAAGGCATTATTAAACTATTAGTTGAAATCTAATGTATATAAGCCATACTCCTAGGGTTACCACCTCATCCCTTTAATTCCGGACACATATTAATTACATAGGTTCTGTGGCTTGCTGACTTCAAGACTCCATTTCAGTTAGTTTTAAACTGCCACAGAACCCGTGTAATTAATATGTGTCTGGAATTAAAGGGATGAGGTGGTAACCCTACATATCCCTGACATGACCCATTCCAGGAGGGACAAAATCCTCTCTACCTTGACTTCCCTCTTTATTTATGATTGCAGTCAACTGTGGTGAAATTCCTTTATTACAAATTGAATAGTTCCACACAGGTGTCACCAATCCTATATTAAGAGGGAAGTGCAGGTAGAGAGCATTTTGTCCCACCCGAAATGGGTCATATTGCATGGAGGAATGCACAATCTAGTGGCTGGAAGTTCGGGTTCCCCGCTGAACGATTGCTTTTATTTTTTTATAAAGTGGCGATTATTCACTAGGCAAAACCACGCACCACCTGCCATTTAGACATCATTACATCCAGCCAAATGTTTTAGTTACTGGTTCTGGGATGTTGGTAATGAGAATTAAGGGGGGTATTCAATCACCGACGACCATCTCCCGATAGGGGAGATGGGCACCGGGCCCTATTTAATCCTGTCTTCCTTGACAGCATTGTAAAGGGGAGCTCGGCAGAACGAGCCGACTTCACAAACAGTCATCTGGGAAGTGTTGAGCTTTCGGCTGCAGCTAGCCACCTCCCGGCCGCAGCTCGTGGCCACATCCCCTTCTCGCCCCGCTGCAGGCAGGATATTGAATCCCGCCTAAACAGGGACAGGGTCACGTCAGTAAGAGAAATCATATACTGATACTAAATAGTAAGTGCGGTGTGTACAGTTACTAATACAATCATAGATTAAGGGGTACATTTAATAAATCTTCCAAAAAAAAAAGGTGATATCACCAATAGCTAAATAGATTACGTCTATCATTTCTCTATTACATCCTAAAAAAGAATAAACAGAATTTGAATGGTTGCTATGGGCAACATGACCTCTTTTCACTTTTAGAATCTTTAGTAAATTTACCCCTTAAGGTGAATATACACTAGATCAGGGGTGGCCAACCAGTCTGAGGCAAAGGGCGGGATGTACTAAAGGGAAAATGCAGTAAAACAGGGGTTTTACCGCATTTTCCTATGTACCAATACCCGTCCGCCCCGTTTCCGCATGGCAGGGTATTGCCACCCTCTGGGTGGCGATACCCTATGGAAGCCTATGGGCCGTCTGCCGTCTACATGCCCCTCCCCCCTTCTGATCTCCTCCTCCCCCCTGCAGGTGTCAAAGCTGGCAGGACATCCGGCTGCAGGGGGAGGAGGAGACGCAGGGGGACACTGCCAGCCGCCGGGATGTGACGGAGACCCCCGCAGACCACATCACAGGTATCGCGGGGGTCTCCGTCACCGCAACCCCATGCTAGCCGCATATGTTAGCACATATGCGGCAGCATCGCGGCGGCTGGCAGGCAAAAGGCGGCGATGTATATTAATACATCCCGCCCAAAGAGCCTAAAAATATCTGTAGTCAAGCTAAAGAGCCGATATGATGCGCAGCCTCAAAAATGGGGCGTGGCCTAGCTGGTACAAGGCTGTGACCTATTTTTGTGCAAGCACCATTACATACTGTACTGTGCAGCAGCGCTGTTCAGTTCCTATCAACGTTAGTGGGTGGGTGACTCTGTGGCAGCGCTTCTGTGGCAGGAAGTGAGTGAAAACGTTGCTGCTCTTCCACACATTGATGCCGGAGGTCATCACCTTACAGGTATAATTCCCAGAATTAATGTTTGGTGATGATACACTGCGCTCACCTTGTGTATGTTCCCTTCTCAGGTGCTGCTCACTCTTAAGGGTATCCCAGTCCCTTTTTGGTTTAAATAGTACATAGTGGGTGGAGCGAGCGCTGCCTTGTGTTGAATGTGCGTGAAATAATGTGTAAGAAATGAGATAAGAAAAGCGAAGTAAATGTTACAAAGCTAATTTATTAAGGAATGCAAGGTGTGACTAAAGAACGCTCGCCACCGAGCCCGAAGCGTGGCGAGCGGATGCGGAATACTTTTTAACGAATACTTTTTAACGAATCCGCGTCCCCTCGCGGGGCGCGCTTCGCTCGCCACGCTTCGGGCCCGGTGGCTCGCTATGCTCGCCACAGGTTTATATCCAACTCCATGCGTAGTTGGATAGTGGGATAATGAAAAGGACCCTTTTTCCCACAGAATCCTATGGAAAATCGGGTCCATCGCATGGGATTTGGTCGGATGCGATGCGATAATCGGGCGTCCAGATACTACATAAGTACCAAAATTTCTTTAGAATCTTTGTTCATAGACTACCAACTGTACCTGTCTCTTTTGATCACAATTATGTTTCTTTGTCATTGAATTGCTGCATTATTTTTCATAGCGGTGATCCACGAACCTCTTTGTGGATAAATAAAACCTTTGATCACCATCCTAACGTGTGGTGACCATTCTGTGGGGTTGTTTGGGGTATTGTTTCCCTGGGGTGCCTTTTACCTCCGCCCTCTGAATTGCAGGCGAGTGAAGCAGGCAGGTCGCAGCCAAGCAGTGCCGAAAGGAGAAGAGGAACACCAGGTAACGGGCACACACCTGCACGCAGTCTGACAACATCACACTTGGCGTCCACGAACAGGATTTAAAGATGTCAGACTTGGATCGTGCTGCAAGGAGGAGATGACTTCCTGCAAGAAAACCCAGCAGAAATGGTGGTGAAACCGATTGCCAAGACCACAGCCAGAGCACACCTAATTGAGACATTGAACCGCCAGATTGCAGAAATGACGTGTAACATAGAACATGTATTACACAAAAAGTAGAAGAACTCGGCAGAAACCAAGAAATAAACCGACGCAGAAAATGGCGTCAAGATCGTGACACAAGGAACCCTCCGTGGCGGGAGGTGACCCGAGAATCGAACCGACGACCCACCGACAAGTATGATCTACAAGGCCGACCGATTTGCAGATGGTGCCACCAGAGTGGGCACATTGTGAGGTACTGCCCAAATGCCACCTCCAGACAAGAGGATCCCGATGGAAAGAAACAGACTCTCAAGAGAAGCCCCAAAAACAATAGTGCAGAACCAAGTCCGAGTGAATGTGCCATCCGACGCTGTGGATTGGCGAATCAGAACAAGAAAGTTAACAGGCCAAGTGATGTGGTTTAACGTAGCACGTGGCTATGGGATTATCTGAAGAACAGATCATGGGAGAACCGTATATGTCCACTATATGGGCATCCAGAAGACCCATCAGAATGAATGCTTCTGGACCCTAGCAAATGGAGAGTGGGTCGAATTTGAAATGGCAAGTGGAAGGAGAGGCGTCAAGGCCATTAACGTGACAGGCCCCGGTGGTGCTGTGGTAAGAGGCAGCAGAGACACAGGCCAGAGTGAATGCCGACGCTTCACGCATGACTGTGATGACCCACACAGCCACCGGCCATATGGTCAGCAGAACCAAAGGGAAAGAAGACTACAGGAAGAGGGAATGGCTGGAAACGAGCCAGAGACCAGTCGTGTTGACTCAGAGCGAGGCAGAGCAGCAGTGCATGGAAGGTGTGGTTAGGCCACAACATTCTCCAGAGCAAAAGCGTGCCGCTATACAGGGAATGGAAGATGCAGATGACGGAGAAGCCAACCCTCGACTGACAGATGTTGTAATGACTGACCGAGGAAAGGGCAGTGAAACCGCGCATCACGTGGCAGCGGAAGAAAGGATGGACCGCATGGAACCGAAGGGCTCAGACCCTATTATGCCACTGTCTAAACCCAATGTCCCTACAGAGAACCCAAAAGAAGATGAGAAGGCCGAAGCCCAGTCTAAGGAAGAGAGGCCTGGAAGCGAGTATGAGTACACAACGATTTTGAGTGAAAAATTCCTATTCTTGATGGAACAGGCCATCAACAGGTCCAAGAAAAGGCAGAGAGAGGAAGCACGTGCTCATTGCCGACCGCACGCAGTGATTTAAGATGCAGTCGAAGAACACTGCTGAAGAACAGGAGAAAAGACTTGCCTGAGGCGGGGGAGCAGGGAACCTGGGGGGGGGATATGCCTCTGCACAACCCAGGCCCCATAGTTAACAGGTCTTTACCGGGCTTAGGTAACCCGCCCTGAATGTAATTGTAAATGCTTTAATGTATGGATGTAAGGCAGAAATGTAGAAATGTTTTACAGTTTATAAGTAATGTTATCTGGGAATGCTTTGTTTCTAAATGAGAGACTGTATCAGGTCTTTTGTTTCTTCAGCCGCCATGCCCGCGGACAGGCATTGTTCCAGCGAGAAAGCATGTGGCATCCCAGAATTGGGGGGTACCCTTGTCTTTATGCAACAGACTTACTGGTGGCCAGCACTAACTATGTTTGCACATAACTGCAGCACATGCTGCTCCCAGGAACTGTTACAACTTGTGCTTCAGGTGTTAGCTCTCTGTACTAGGTTGCTAGGCAACCGCCCTGCAGCTGCACTCACTACAGGGCTTAGGAATCCAGAGCCTACCTGAACTCCCTGAAGTGAAAGGATTATATTCATTGGTGGCTCAGCGGGTGCCAAAGTGAAGGGGGCGTCTCTGCCTGTTGCTGGGCAGAGGAGTATGTAACAAGTGGCAGAGAGGAGGAGCGCACGGGGCGCGAGTCAGTGTACCCAGAGAGGGTGAGGAGTTAGGAGGAGCTGCCCGGCGGGCAGAGGAGAGAGATCGGGGGTGAGCAGGAGAGAGACTGACCTGCAGGAGAGACACCCTTCTTCCACAGACCAGCGCAGCAGTGTGATGGCGCCGTCACAGAGAGGGAGCCAAGGACAGGTCCCGGGTGCGCAGAAGCGCATGACTCAGACGCTGCACCATATACCAGAGCCCCGGCGGTGAGTGACAGGAGCCGCTCGGGAGGAAGGGAGAGAGGACTGGAGCAGCAGCGTGACCATGGCATGAGAACGCCACACCAAGCGAGAGGGAGAGAAGCACCAGTGACCCCAGAACTAAGGCCAGCATCAGTGATCGGTGACTGGCAGGAGCCAGCAACAGAACCAGAGGCTCAGGTACCCTGTCACTGCCCCACTCCAGCTTGCTACAGGCCTATTAACCCCATTGACACCACTGCACTCAGGCGCCATCTTAGGCCATATTACCAGCCGTTTGTGCCAGGCTGCCGTCACCTCCGCCATATTGACAGTTCTCCCCCGTGACAGTAGCCCTAGGGAGAGGGCTCTCTAGCTAAACCGCCAGCTGCCACTACCCCCCTGTCGGCCCCAGTGACTTGGAGCAGCAAACACTGAACCCCTATTTGTTGTATTGGACCACAGTTCAGCCAGTATTACCTAAGGGGACCTTCCCTTTTGTGATCTATCTTAAGTACCAGCACAGTGTCAGAGAGCGCAGGACACCAGTACCCTGGATTACAAATCTTGCATTAGATTTATTGCAAGTACGGTGCACCTAGGCCAAAAGGTACCTAGGACTAACAATGAAACTGCAGTTCAGGGACTCATGCTTTAGTGCCTGGATACTTAATGTTATTAATATGAGGTATGACCTATTGCATATTTCTGTCATTCATTCAAATGTAATTGCAAGTCTGTTGATTTAAGGTTGGAATTATTTACAGGGTAGCCTAACTGCATAGTGTATCATAGGAATTGCGGCCTGTCAGTGTCACGGGCGGCCCCATTGCGCACGATATTCCCCTTATAAGATCTTTGATTACCTTTACATCTGCACGTAAATGTATTTGTTGAAACAGTGTATTACCCTACGGCAGGGTATTGTGCGAGGTGCGGCCTATGGTGCTACAGTGACCCCATTGCGCACAATATCACACAGGTGAAACTTTATTTAGAATCTTTGTTCTTAGACTACCAACTGTACCTGTCTCTTTTGATCCTGATAACGTTTCTTTTTCATTGAATTGCTGCATTGTTTTTCATAGCGGTAATCCACTAACCTCTTTGTGGATAAATAAAACCTTTGATCACCGTCCTAACGTGTGGTGACCATTCTGTGGGGTTGTTTGGGGTATTGTTTCCCTGGGGTGCCTTTGTCCCTCCGCCCTCTGAATTGCAGGCGAGTGAAGCAGGCAGGTCGCAGCCAAGCAGTGCCGAAAGGAGAAGAGGAACACCAGGTAACGGGCACAAACCTGCACGCAGTCTGACAACATCACAGGTGTAGTGAGCTGTTTGATTAGGGAAGACAGGGAGACACTTGGAATGGGATGGGGGGTCAATGAGAGTATGGACAATGAGCTGGAGAAGGAGCAGAGCATGGGAAGACTGACCTGTTCCTGTTTGTTGCCTGGTCCAGCACATTTGTTCTCACAGCAGCCTATTCCCTGCTGCATTCCCTCTGCACTGCCAGTGCTGTGCTGCTTCTCCTCAGAGGATCAGGCCCTCCAACTGGCAGCTACTTTTTCAGATTATTCAGGACCTGGCTCCCAGCACGTGCATGGCAGCTCCACCCCCCCCCCCCCCCCCCCTCCCCCTCTACCCAGCTCCCAGCAGCTCCTTCTACTCTCCACATACCTGCCAACAGCAGCAGCTTTGTCCCCCTCTATACGGCTCCTGGCGATGGCAGCCTCCATCCCTCCTTCACCTGGCTCTCGGAAGCTCTGTATGCTCCCCTCCAGTGGCTTTGTCCCCACTCCTCCAGGCATCTCCTTCCCTGTTTCACTCCACAGCTCCATCCTCCAACCTGCAGCCCACTGCTGTTAATGTGGGTGACAGTGACCCGCAGCCATGGCTGATGGCTGTATAGTAAAGGGGGTTGCTGGCGGCCGTGCAGGCTGCGGGGATAGAATGGCCTAGGCTATACCTTCTGTCAGAGCGGCCAGGCCTGGGACAGTGGCCCCATAGCACCCCCCTGAAGGCGGCCCTGGTCCCTAGTTCTAAAGCCCCCCATACACTAGGGTGACGTTAATGAGCAAAGAAGTCCCCCGCAATCCCCCCTTGAGCTGCCTGGGACCCTCCCGGAGAGCAGGCTCTGCTGCGATATATCGTATGCAGTCCTTTCGCATAAGAAAGATAGCATGCGATCCCAGCCAAGCCTGTCGAACAAATCACTTCTGCAGCCTCTGGTGCAATGCGCACAGGTCCGCTCATCACATCGGACCTGCTGTCAATCACATGCGATTTGGATGGTTTTCACTGCTTTTCACTGTAATCACATGAAAAGAGCCTGAATCGTGTATGGCCAGCTTTAGACTGCTGATAATACTGCGTCACATGGAATAGTAACTTTATTTTACCAAACTACTTTAATATTAGTTACTTAACTTGTATTTTAGAAAACAAAAAGAGAACAGAATACTTTTTAGACACTTGTGGAAATATAGTGATAGAAAATAAATAAATTAAAGTAACTTTTTTATTATCATTTTGACAATAGTTTAAATGCTACATAAAATCAATTCTTTATTTTCCAATTTACAAATTAACAAATACAGTATAAACAGTGAACACACCGTGGTTTTCGAACATATATAAATATATTTACACAAGGCAACAAATTTTGAGTCCCGCCTGCGGGACTTGTAGTTCGTGTAGATAGGCAGGTGGCTAATGCAGCAATTCTTTCCATGTTACTATAGCACATCTTGCTCCATGTTCTTCGCACGCTCAAACAACTCCATAATTATAGCAGCTGGCACACAACCTTCCCGCAGTATACTGATTGTCCCTGGAAAAGAAAAAGTATGACGATGATGGTGGTGATGTTCAAATCTATGTTATCAGAGAGACTGAGATTTGGAACAGCTTTTTGTATCCATTCTATAGGGTAGATAATATGCATTTAATTAATTGAGGCTCTATAGCTGGTCTGATCATACACATGGGCCCTTATTCAGATCTGATTGCAGTACAGATTTGTTCTCAAAATGGGCAAAACCATGTGCACTGCAGGTGGGGCAGATATAACATGTGTAGAGAGAGTTATATTTGGGTGGAGTGTGTTGAAACTTAAATGCAGTGTAAAAATAATGCAGCCATTATTTACCCTGCACAGAAACAAAATAACTTGCACAAATCTAACTCTCTCAATATATGTTACATCTGCCCCACCTGCATTGCATATGGTTTGGCCCATTTTGAGAACAAATTTGTACTGCCATCAGATCTGAATAAGGGCCATGGTGCGATTCATGGTCACTATTGTTTTGATTTGTTTTGTTTTGTTTTTTCAGCCACATTCGATCCCGATGTGAGCTCCTGTTCAGTCTATATCAAGTAGGAAATAGACTGTGCAGGCAAGACTATGTAGTACAGATGTAGTACAGATTTGTACTATAAAGTTCAAATCGAATGTGTACAATGTCACGATCCAATCAGGATTGAATTGAAAAGGAATCGCACCGTGTGTATACTCTAACAGTGACAGGTTTTCAGAAAGTGTTTAAGATATTTAAGGGCTGTGGAATAAGTATTTACCTTCATCTATTTTGGTGCAGATCACTACAGTTGAACCCACAAGCTCATTGGAATAACCATCGCACAGTATCGCATCCAATTTGTGGTTCAGACGTCTGTAAAAAATGATATTCATAGTGTTGTGAACAGGGGCGGATTGGCCATTAAAGTCACCGGGAGGTTTCCCGGGAGGCCGGCCGCCCCTGAGGCCGAAAGCTGTACTGCAGGTGACGTCATGCTCCTCTTCCTGGCTGCTTCACGCATATGCACAGCGTGAGCAGGAGGAGGCCAGCCAGAACGAGCAGCAGCTCATCAGGTAGTGGAGATGCTGCTGGGAAGACAGCGGGGATGCCACAGGGGGATTGGGCAAGTATCATCACCCCCCCCCCGTGACACACAGGACCCCCGTTACTTTCCCCCCTGCTGCTGCTGCACTCGGTGGCTGCCGATGTCTGTCACAGTACAGGCAGCAGCATCAAGCAGAGCAGACAGCAGAGGCTGAGCTGAGAGCTAATTCCCAGCTCCCAAGTTCCAACACCCCTCATCTACATCAGTGTCAAAGTCAGCAAAGACTGGACAGGGGGCGGAGCTACACGGGACGCGAGTGGGCGGGGCTACACGGTCGAGGGGGCGGAGCTACACGGGAGAACACCAGCAGGGCTGATGAAAGGAGAGGGTGAGCTGCCTGGCTGCCACACAGATTGCAAGGTAAAAAAAAAGTTTGTGAGAGAGAGTGTACTGTCATAATGGTGTGGGCATTATGTCCAGAAGAAGCCATTCTCATTGTACCTGTCCCCAGCGTGCCAATCGCCACGGTGCGCTGAGGATTCTAACATGTGTGCGTCTCCAATGCCCGCCCCATTCCCGGCAATGGACATGCGAGTGTCCGAGACGTTGGCGTGTCCATGTATGCTGGTGGGCCACCTGCTTTTTTGGAGCATCTGGCGCGCCAGCAGCAACATTGAGGCTGGCTCCATCTGTAAAAGTAGCGTAGTACTGTGGGCAACTGGTGAGGGCCTTGCGTATAGGCAGCGCTACTACTGTCATCAACTGTTGTGAGCATAACATATAGGCAGCACTACTACTGTCTGCAACTGGTGTGGGCACTACATACAGATGGAGCCGGGCTCCCTCTTGCTGGCGAATCGCCAGAACGTCACCGCTGGCGATCCGCCAGCAGCCCGGCGTCCATCTGACTGAGATACGCGTCTCAGTATGCGGGCGGCTGGGCGACGGGAACCCTGTCCGTCTCCGCTTCACCGAGACGGACAGGGTTAGGGGGGAGCGGGGAGGCGGTGGGGACCCCGGGTGACCGCCGACAAGCCGGCGGAGACCCGGGGGAAGCCGTTGGAAGGGGACGCGCGTGCATCTCGTTCGCGCGTGTCCCCTTTCGCATATACAGATGGCGGCTGGCATCGCCATCCCCTGCAAAGAAGAGACCCTCTCCATCTGTATAGGCAGCACTACTACTGTCAGCAACTGGTGTGGGCACTAAATATAGGCAGCACTACTACTGTCGGCAGCAGGTGTGGGAGTAAGGTATAAGAAGCGCTACTACTGTCTGCATCTGGTGTGGGTGTTACGCATCACTACTTCTATCGGCAACTGGTGTGGGCATAACATATAGGCAGCGCTACTACTGTCAGCAACTGGTGTGGGTATAACATATAGGCAGCGCTACTACTGTCAGCAACTGGTGTGGGCATAACATATAGGCAGCGCTACTACTGTCAGCATTACGTATAGGCAGCACTACTACTGTCAGCAACTGGTGTGGGCATTAGGTATAAGCAGCACTCCTACTGTCAGCAACTGGTGTGGTGCATGTATAATGTACGTTACGTATGTGCGGGCTCGGATTGCCGGGGATCCAAGCGTCGTTCGGAGTTTTATTTTTATTCTTATTTTTATCTTTACTTATTTTTATTTATTTTTATTTGCACCTTTATAATTCTTTCTCTGTATTATCCTTACCCCTCCAACCCTTATCCTCCACCCCCCCCCCCCCCCCGACAAGCGCCAAATAATCCTATTGCTTTCAGCAATAAATACCCCGCACTGTATAGTTTACTCATTGGGCTGCTCCACCACAAAGCTCAACATTGTTTGGGAAACCCCCAAAATCTGCAAGTCCAGTGTACCATATCAGTCCAGCTGTGCTACCCAGTAGTATCAGTCCAGGGGTGCTGCCCAGTGTCCCCATTTTTTTATTTAAATAATTTTTTTTTTTTTTTTACCTGCAAGGGGTGTTAAGTGTCCCATATCAGTCCAGCTGTGCTGCCCAGTGTCCTGTATCAGTCCAGGGGTGCCCACATGTGTGACGTATAATTCCATGGGTGCCCCCATGTGTCCCGTATCAGTACAGGGGTGCCCGCATGTGTGCCGTATAATTCCATGCCTGCCGCTAAGTGTGCCTTATCAGTCCAGGGGTGCTGCCATCTGTGCCGTATAATTCCAAGTGTGCTCTATCAGATCAGGGGTGCTCGCATGTGTGACGCATAATTCCTGGGGTGAGCAAAGTGTGTCATATAATTCATGAGTTGCTGCCAAGTCGGTTGTATAATTCATGGGGTGCTGCTAAGTGTGTCGTATCAGTCCAGGGGTGCCTGCATGTGTGTCGTATAATTCCAGGGGTGAGCCAAGTCTGACATATAATTCATGGGGTGCTGCCAAGTGTGCCGTATTAGTCCAGGGGTGCTGCTGTGTGCCGTATCAGTCCAGGGGTGATGCTAAGTGTGCTGTATCAGTCCAGGGGTGATGCTGTGTGCCGTATTAGTGCAGGGGTGATGCTGTGTGCCGTATCAGTCCAGGGGTGATGCTAAGTGTGCGGTATCAGTCCAGTGTTTGTGCCGCCCACTTGTGTCGCTTATCATAGTCATCCAGCTACTTCGGTGCAACCTTTTGGCCTAAAAACAATATTGTGAGGTGTTCAGAATAGACTGTAAATGAGTGGAAATGAATTCTGCGATTTTAGCAGTTTTTATGCTTTTTTTAAAAAAAAACCCTGAAGGTAATCAGAACCCAAAACATGAAAAGTGTCGGGTGTACACCCCTATATATAAGTAAATGTAATGTGAATAAGGGGCACTAGTTGCTGTGCAGGGCAATAACTAGGTGTGTGCCAGTAGTGCCTTGCTTATTTGCACTGTGGGTACATCATGTGCTCCAGCAGCTGCAGTTATTGATTGGCTGTCGGACCGAGAGCTCTGATTGGCTCAAAAGCTGGTGCCCTATTTGAAAATCAATTCAGTGCCTCTGCTGGGCTCAGGACTGGACAGGACTGTATTACACAGTGAGCAGTACTGAAGGCATACTGCAAAAGGCACTTCTCTGGCCATTGTGTGTATAAGCAGGAGTACTTGGGGCATTACGCATAGCATAATGTCATATGGGCATTAAAGTGTGCAACATATTGTGTAAGGGGAATTTCGGTGTGTGGCATAATGTGTAAGCGCATCACAATGTGTGTCATAATGTGAAATAGGCAGTACTGTGTGGCATTACCATGTGTGTCATAATGTGTAATGGGCATTACGGTGTTATTGGTACTGTTATGTTGCCACGCCCCTTCCCCATGAAGCCTAGGTGGAAAAGCATGCATCTTTCAGCTTCAAGTTTGGCAGCTATACTGATGTAGTAACCCCGCCTACTGCTATGGTGGCCCTACACATTTTGTTTTGGTGCCGCCCACATGAGGCCGCTTCCTGAGATTTTCCAGGGCCACTTTTGGTCCCCAATCCGCCCCTGGTTGTGAATGAACTTTATTGAGAAATGACTGTACAGTGCATTACACATTATAAAATACATAGCACATTTATAATATACAAAGGTTCTACCAAAGCATATTATTAAAAGGAATACTAAAAAGACCGATGTTTAATTTTTTATGGGTTAGTTTTGCCTAAAAACTGATTGCTGATCATCCATTCTTGCCAGTCTGTTTGCAGGCTATTACATTTACCCCAAACGGCTAGAGCGGGGCATTTCTGTATTGATTGTCATTACAATATTAGAGACCTTTATGCTACAGTCATTTTTAGTTGATTTTGTAAAATTCAATAAAATAAACATGTTTAATAAAATGTTGGATTACAATTACTTTAAAACATGGTATCTTGATAATACAACAAAGTGAATGGAAACACCAAGACTGTTTATGGAGCAGTACTTAGTACCAAATAATACCCCTTTTACAAAAGATCTGGGTCTGACCCGCCGCTGACCCGGATTTTTCGGCGGTGTAAATCCCTAACGCCGTGTCCCTTTACACGGGACGTCTACCCTGGTCCTGACCTGGGTAGAACACGGCTAGGACCTGGGTAGAGAGCGGTGTAAATGGGAACGCCGGGTCGGATGGCGGCCAATAGTGGCATTCGGGAGGCGGAGCCGCACGATGTACACAAACACCGTGCGGCTCCTACTGTCCGGCTGGTTTCGCGTTCTCGGTTTGTTTTTTTGCCAAGACCCTTACCTGGACTACGTCGCCCCGGGACAGGTGAGTATGGTTTCCTTCCACAGCTTCCTCCATGGATTTCGTCGGACTACGGACGCCATCGCCGACAGCGTCGTCGACTTGAAGAAGGACGTCGACATGGATCCAGAAGACCGCCGACACAGGACCAGAAGACGACACAGGACCAGGACTACCTACGGAAAGAAGATAGTTAAGTATTAGTATGTGTGGGCTTTGTATGTATTAAAGTTTTATTTTAAGTGTGTGTCAGTGTGTTTTATTGTACTATTTTTAATACTGTGGCACTACAAGACCCAGCGGGCCCTTTAATGCCCCGCAGGCTGGGACTTGCGGTTCTCCAAGTCCCAGCTTGCGGGGGAGGCTTGCTGGGACTCATAGTGCCCCAGTATTAGACAATAGTTTAATCTTTATTTTACACTGCTATCAGCTCGATGCCCACCGCCCAGGGGCATCGAGGACAGCACCAGGCTTCAGCCTGTTCAGGTAAGTCATGGAGGGGGGGACCCCTTCATTGGGGGGGTCCCCACTCCCCCAGGACCCCTGGCCAGGCTGACTGGTCGGTAGGGTTAATGTTTTGGCCGCGGGACCTTATATAATAAGTGTCCCCCGGCTGTGACATTACCTTGCTGGCTGGTTTGGCCTGGGGCTGGTTCTTAAAATACGGGGGACCCCTAGTCATTTTGTCCCCCGTATTTTGGGAACCAGCCCCGGACCTGGAGCCTGGGGCTGGTTGTTAACCCCTTCCCGACATTGGGCATACATTTACGTCATAGTCGGGATGTACTTCCCGACACATGGCATAAATGTACGCCATGACTTTAAAGTGTCACCGCGTCTATAGACGCGGTGACAGAGGGAAGATGGCTGCTGTCCCTGACAGCAGATATCTTCCCTCGTGTCCCAGGGGGGGCAGCGATGCCCCCCCCCATCGGCGATCGCTGTGATTGGCTGTTCAAATGTGAACAGCCAATTGCAGCATTTTCTGTGTTCCGCCCAATATCGGCGCTCGGTAACACAGGGATCGGTGGTGATTGGTACTTGATCGGTACAGCACCAATCACCACCGAGTGTAAAGGGGTCTTTGGTGGTGGTCCCACCTGGTCCCACCTGCCCCCAAGGCTGTGATTGGTCCGAAGGACCAATCACAGCCATTGCACCTCAGTGAAAGTAACGGAGACCGCCCTGCCGCCGCCATTCCGGTCAGGAACAGCGTGCAGAGCGGTCTCCGTGCCCATCTGTCCCCCTATCTGACCTATATGACCTCGATCAGCGTTGGTGGTGTGGTGGCATCCGTGCTGCCTGCTGCCTGCTTCTGCTGCTGCTGCTGCAGCATCATAGTAAAATATAATTTTGTCTCTGTTGACCCCTGTGGCTGATTGCAGTGCAGACGGGCTTAAACCCTCTGCACTGCTTTTTTTCCTGCCCCCCATTTGTGCTGATCAGTATAAATTAACTGATCAGCAACTTTTTTGGGGTGCAGGTTTTTTTTTTTATATATACCCCGTCAGGTTTCGCCAAAAGTTGCGCGCCTGCTGCCCCTCACTGCTAATCGGTGTTGCATCACTGATCAGCATTTTTTTTTTTTTTTTTTTGAGGGTGCTGTGGGGTCTTTTTAAAAAAAAATTTTTACACCCACGGTGATTTTGTGGGTGTCCTGTGGCCGCTGAGCGCTGATCAGTGACGTACATCACTGATCAGCATTTTTGGCACAGGGTTGATCTAATTTTTTTTTTGGATCAAATTCCTGTTGCCTTTGACTGATCAGCATTTTTTTTTTATTTTTATTTTTTTGAGGGTGCTGTGGGGTCTTTTTTTTATTTTTTTTACACCCACGGTGATTTTGTGGGTGTCCTGTGGCCGCTGAGCGCTGATCAGTGACGTACATCACTGATCAGCATTTTTGGCACCGGGTTGATCTAATTTTTTTTTTGGGATCAAATTCCTGTTGCCTTTGACTGATCAGCAGTTTTTTTTATTTTATTTTTTTGGAGGGTGCTGTGGGGTCTTTTTTAAAAAAAAATTTTACACCCACGATGATTTTGTGGGTGTCCTGTGGCCGCTGAGCGCTGATCAGTGACGGACGTTACTGACCAACATCTGTGCTCAATTTTTGGCGCAGGAGCTTTTTTTTTTTTCTTTTAACCCCTTCAAGGTTATACCAAAAGCTGCCTTGAAGCTGCTGCCCCTTAAGTGCACTTACACTTGTTAAAGCACTACATACACACTACATACCCCCCGTGTTGAAATAAAGTTTGTACCCCCCCTACACTATACACGTGTTGAAACACTACACTTACACAAACACAAAAATAATAAAAATGTCCCAATCATCCCAAAGACTGTTTTCAGCGGAGGAGGCATATGCCCTTATTGCCTCTGACACTGACACAGCCAGTGATGAAAGCGATGAATTTATCGCATTGGTCTTAACCTCCTCTTCCTCCTCTAGTGATGAGGGACCCCCTCAAAGACGCCCCCGTAGAGCAGCTGAGACCCCCCCCCCACAATGATTGATCTCATATGGACCCCACCACCAGACAATTTTGAGCCCCAGGTTCCTGAGTTTTTGGCCAACCCAGGAATCCAATTTGATACTACAGGCCTCAAAGAAATTGACTTTTTCAAAGTCTTTTTCTCTGATGATTTTATAAATTTAACCCCTTCATGACAGAGCCAGTTTTTGCCTTCCTGACAGAGCCCTTTTTTTCAAATCTGGCATGTATCACTTAAGTGGGGATAACTTTTTTTTTGCTTTTACTTATCCCAGTGATTTTGAGATTGTTTTCTCGTGACACATTGTACTTCAAGTTAGTGGTAAATTTTCGTCAATACAGTCTGTGTTTTTTTGTGAAAAATACCAAAATGTCGTAAAAAAATGGAAAATTTTGCGATTTGCAAAATGTTAAATTTTCTGCTTGTGAGACAAATAATCTTACCACTCAAAATAGTGAATAACTAACATAGACCATATGTCTACTTTATGTTGCCATCATTATTTCAACCTCATTTTCATTTTTTTGGACACTAGGAGGCTTCAAATATGAATAGCAAATTCTCAAATTTTCAAGAAAATTTCAAACTCTGATTTTTTTAGGGACCAGGTCAGTTATGATGTGACTTTGAGTGACTTGTATGTGAGACACCCCCATAAATGATGCCATTTCAAAAACTGCACCCCTCACAGTATTCAAAACAGCATTTTGGAAGTTTGTTAACCCTTTAGGTGTTTCACAGGAATTAAAAGAAAGTGTATGTGAAATTTCCAAATTTCATTTTTTTTGCAGATTTGCAATTTTAATACATTTTTCTAAGGAACACAGTAGATTTTACTAGAGAAATGTAAGTAAAAATTGATTCCCCCAATTCTTTGGTTTTCATAAATATCCTATATGTGGCCCTAGTGTGCACGGTGACCAAACCACAGGCTTCATAATAGAAGGAGCACCTACTTGATTTTGGAGCCTCCTTTTTATGAGATTATTTTTTAGGCACCATGTAGGTTTCTAGGCACCATAAGATGCTAAAAGTTAGGTACCCACCCACAAGTGACCCCATTTTGCAAACTACACCCTTCAGGGAATTCATCTAGGGGTATAGTGTACATTTCAAACCCCCAGGGGTTTCACCAATTGTGGTACAACTGGGCAGTGAAAATGAAAAAAATTAATTTTTCATTTTCACAGCTGAGTTGTATCAAAATTGGTGAAACCCCGGGGGGTTTGAAATGTACACTATACCCCTTGATGAATTCCCTGAAGGGTGTAGCTTGCAAAATGGGGTCACTTGTGGGGGGGTTCCACTGTATGGGTGTTTCGGGGGTCATTCAACCAGAATCTGTGCTGCAAAATCCAAAAATCACTCCTTCCCTTCTGAGTCCTGCCATGCACCCAACTGGTATTTTTTGGTCACACGTGAGGCATTGCCGTACTCGGGAGAAATTGGGGCACAGATTTTGGGGTGCTTTGTCTCCTTCATTCCTTGTGAAAATGAAAAATTTTGAGCCAGATCTGCATTTTTTGTGTAAAAAAAATGTAATTTTTTTACAGAAAAATGCAGTTCTGGCTCAAATTTTTTTATTTTCACAAGGAATGAAGGAGAAAAAGCACCCCAAAATCTGTGCCCCAATTTCTCCCGAGTACGGCAATGCCTCACGTGTGACAAAAAAATACCAGTTGGGTGCATGGCAGGACTCAGAAGGGAAGGAGTGATTTTTGGTGGTGGAATGAATGGTGGGTGCTATGTCGCATTAGCAAGACCCCCGAAGCACCAATACAGTGGAACCCCCCCACAAGTGACCCCATTTTAGTCACCAGCTTTGGGAGGGGGGCTGGCGCTGCGGCTGGCGGGGGGGTGGGAGGGGTGCTGGCGCTGCGGCAGCCGGGTGGGTGGGAGGGAGGGGGGCTGCCGGGTGGGAGGGGGGGGGGGGGCTGGCGATCGGTGGTAATCGGTGCGGTATATACACACACACACACACACATATATATATATATGTGTGTATATATATATATATATATATATATATATATATACATATATATATACACACACATATATATATATATATATATGTGTGTGTATATATATATATATATATATATATATATAAATATATTTTTCAGTGCATATGTTTATTTTTTTACTTTTTATGCAGCTTGATGCTGCTGCTGCTGCTGCGGGGGGGAGGGGGGAGGAGGGCAGCGCTGCGTGCGCTCCAGACGCTCCGGGGGAGCCGGGGGAGCCGCTGCTGCTGCCGGGTGAGTGCCCGGCGGGTTCGAGGGGGGGCTGCACATCGGTGGTGATCGGTGCTGTACTTGACAGCACCGATCACCAGTGAATCCCTGTGTTACCGAGCGGCTTAGCCGCCGGTAACACAGGAAACGCTGTGAATGGCTGTTCAGATTTGAACAGCCAATCACAGCGATCGCCGACCGGGGGGGGGCACCCCTGCCCCCCCTGGGCGGCGAGGGGGGATGTCTGCTGTCAGGGACAGCAGACATCACCTAACTGTCACTGCGTCTCTAGACGCAGTGACAGTTAGAAGTCATGACGTATATATACGTCATGTGTCGGGAAGTACTTCCCGACCATGACGTATATATACGTCAAATGTCGTGAAGGGGTTAATGGTGGACCAAAGTAATTTATATGCCCAGCAGTTTATTGCCCAAAACCCCACGTCATCATTTGCTAGGTGGACCCCTGTAGATGCAGTAGAGATGATGACGTTTTGGGGTCTGGTGTTACATATGGGCATAGTTAAAAAGCCAGAAATTAGACAATATTGGAGTACAGATGTTCTGTACAGCACCCCACTTCATCGTATGGCCATGACCCGGACTCGTTTTGAGACGATCCTTAAATTTTTGCATTACAACGGTAATGCACAGTGCCCACCCAGAGATGATCCCACCTTTGACCGGCTATTCAAAGTCAGGCCGGTCATTGATCATTTCAGCGCCAAATTTGCTGAGATGTACATCCCCGAAAAATTCATTTGTGTAGACGAGTCACTTATACATTTTAAAGGAAGGGTTAAATTCCGCCAGTACCTTCCCAATAAGAGGGCAAGGTATGGCATAAAAATGTATAAGCTGTGCGAAAGTACCTCAGGGTACACCCACAGGTTTAGGGTATATGAAGGGAAGGACACAAGAATTGAACCGCCAGAATGCCCCCTCTCCCTCGTAGGTGTTAGTGGAAAGATTGTCTGGAATTTAGTGCACCCCTTCCTGGATAAGGGTTATCACCTCTATGTGGATAACTTTTACACCAGCATCCCCCTGTTTAAGGCCCTTGGTTCAAGAGGTACAGCAGCTTGCGGTACTGTGCGCAAGAACCAAAGAGGCCTCCCAAAAACGCACGTTGCCCAATTACTGAGAAAGGGTGAAAGCAGGGCACAATCCACCGAAAATATGTTGTTGGTCAAATATAAGGACAAGAGGGATGTCCTTATACTGACAACAATTCACGGAGACAGTACCACCTCCGTCCCTGTATGAGGTACCAGTACCCACACCTCAAAACCTATTTGTATCCTAGATTACAATAAGTACATGGGCGGAGTGGATCTTTCAGATCAGGTACTGAAGCCGTAGAGTGCCCTGCGGAAAACAATAATATGGTATAAGAAGCTGGCCGTGTATATCATCCAGATGGCACTGTATAACGCTTACGTACTATTCCGTTCTACCAGCCAGACGGGGACATTTATGCACTTTCAAGAGGAAGTCATAAAGGGCCTAATATTTGGGAACCAGCAGGCAGAGGGCCCCAGTACTTCTAGTACTGGCCCCAGTACTTCTAGTACTGGCCCCCGTATTGTATCAGAGCAGCATTTTCCTAACGAAATCCCCTCCACTGGAAAAAAGGGCAGGACACAAAAAAGGTGCAAAGTTTGCTATAAAAAGGGAATAAGAAAGCAAACTATTTTCCACTGTGAAACTTGCCCCGACAAACCCGGCCTATGTATGAAGGAGTGTTTTAAAATATACCACACATCTATGGATTATTAGGTTCATCATTTCACCGTGCTTCGGGGGTCTTGCTAATGCGACATAGCACCCACCATTCATTCCACCAGAATCTGTGCTGCAAAATCCAAATATCACTCCTTCCCTTCTGAGTCCTGCCATGCACCCAAATGGTATTTTTTGGTCACATATGAGGCATTGCCGTACTCGGGAGAAATTGCGGCACAGATTTTGGGGTGCTTTGTCTCCTTCATTCCTTGTGAAAATGAAAAATTTTGAGCCAGAACTGCATTTTTGTGTAAAAAAAATTAATTTTTCATTTTCACAGCCCAGTTGTACCAAAATTGGTGAAACCCCTGGGGGTTTGAAATGTACACTAGACCCCTAGATGAATTCCCTGAGGGGTTTAGTTTGCAAAATGGGGTCACTTGTGGGGGGGTTCCACTGTATTGGTGCTTCGGGGGTCTTGCTAATGCGACATAGTACCCACCATTCATTCCACCAGAATCTGTGCTGCAAAATCCAAATATCATTCCTTCCCTTCTGAGTCCTGCCATGCACCCAAATGGTATTTTTTGGTCACATATGAGGCATTGCCGTACTCGGGAGAAATTGCGGCACAGATTTTGGGGTGCATTGTCTCCTTCATTCCTTGTGAAAATGAAAAATTTTGAGCCAGAACTGCATTTTTGTGTAAAAAAAATTTAATTTTTCATTTTCACAGCCCAGTTGTACCAAAATTGGTGAAACCCCTGGGGGTTTGAAATGTACACTATACCCCTAGATGAATTCCCTGAGGGGTGTAGTTTGCAAAATGGGGTCACTTGTGGGGGGGTTCCACTGTATTGGTGCTTCGGGGGTCTTGCTAATGCGACATAGCACCCACCATTCATTCCACCAGAATCTGTGCTGCAAAATCCAAATATCACTCCTTCCCTTCTGAGTCCTGCCATGCACCCAAATGTTTTTTTTTGGTCACATATGAGGCATTGCCGTACTCGGGAGAAATTGCGGCACAGATTTTGGGGTGCTTTGTCGGTACTTGTTTGCTAGCACGGCCACACCGATTCAGATCGGGGTGGTCGTGTCGGAAAAATCGGGTCGATCGCATCGCATGCGATTTGGTCGCATGCGATGCGATCGACGCGACCGACCGATTTTTGACCCGATTTTTTTCATTGAATCCAATGTAAATTGGGTCCCTGGGACCCAATTTTACATTGGATTCAATGAAAAAAATTCCCAACCCCCCCAAATTTAAGCGCGTTAACCCCAGCCCACGATAGACGCCAACCCGAAGCGTGGCGAGCGGCGGCGGTACGCGTCCTCCGACCTTTTCATGCCCTACTATCCACGTCGGCGTGGAGTGAGAATAGAATAGTGTGGCGAGCGCAGCGAGCCACCGAGCCCGAAGCGTGGCGAGCGCAGCGAGCCCCGCGAGGGGACGCGGATACCTTCACAGGTAAACGCGTCCCTTCGCGGGCTTCACAGGTGTCCGCGTCGCCACGGACACCTGTGAAGCCCGCAAGGGGACGCGTATATCTGTGAAGGTATCCGCGTCCCCTCGCGGGGCTCGCTGCGCTCGCCACGCTTCGGGCTCGGTGGCTCGCTGCGCTCGCCACACTATTCTATTCTCACTCCACGCCGACGTGGATAGTAGGGCATGAAAAGGTCGGAGGACGCGTACAGCCGCCCCTCGCGGGCTCGCTGCGCTCGCCACGCTTCGGGTTGGCGTCTATCGTGGGGTGACGACGGGGACATCTATAATGTGAAATGGGTCATATTGGCCCATTTCAAATTTTTTCACATTTTTACAGCATTTCAATGTTAAAAAATATTTTAACATTGAAGCCTATGCAAAAATCGGGTGCATCGCGTCGCATCGCGTCGGGACCAATGTTAATGGTCCCGACCGACGCGATGCCCCCGATATTTTACCTTTCCCGACAAGATTTCAATGTTAAAATATTTTTTAACATTGAAGCCTATGGAAATATCGGGGGCATCGCGTCGGTCGCGTCGGGACCAATGTTAATGGTCCCGACCGACGCGATGCCCCCGATATTGTCTCCTAGCCGGCAAAATGGACCTGATTTCAAAAGAAATCGGGTCCATCGGGGGTAATCGTGTCCCTTAAGTAAGGGACACGATTACTTAAGATTGTGGCCGTGCTAGGAAACAAGTACCGCTTTGTCTCCTTCATTCCTTGTGAAAATGAAAAATTTTGAGCCAGAACTGCATTTTTGTGTAAAAAAAACGTAATTTTTCATTTTCACAGCCCAGTTGTACCAAAATTGGTGAAACCCCTGGGGGTTTGAAATGTACACTATACCCCTAGATGAATTCCCTGAGGGGTGTAGTTTGCAAAATGGGGTCACTTGTGGGGGAGGTTCCTAACTTTTAGCATCTTATGGTGCCTAGAAACCTACATGGTGCCTAAAAAATAATCTCATAAAAAGGAGGCTCCAAAATCAAGTAGGTGCTCCTTCTATTATGAAGCCTGTGGTTTGGTCAACGTACACACTAGGGCCACATATAGGATATTTATGAAAACAAAAGAATTGGGGGAATCCATTTTTAGTCACATTTCTCTAGTAAAATCTACTGTGTTCCTTAGAAAAATGTATTAAAATTGCAAATCTGCAAAAAAAATGAAATTTTGAAATTTCACCTACACTTTGTTTTAATTCCTGTGAAACACCTAAAGGATTAACAAACTTCCAAAATGCTGTTTTGAATACTGTGAGGGGTGCAGTTTTTGAAATGGCATCATTTATGGGGGTGTCTCACATACAAGTCCCTCAAAGTCACATCAGAACTGAACTGGTCCCTAAAAAAATCAATGTTTGAAATTTTCTTGAAAATTTGAGAATTTGCTATTCATATTTTAAGCCTCCTAGTGTCCAAAAAAATTAAAAGGAGGTTGAAATAATGATGGCAACATAAAGTAGACATATGGTCTTTGTTAGTTATTAACTATTTTGAGTGGTATGATTATTTGTCTCACAAGCAGAAAATTTAACATTTTGCAAATTGCAAAATGTTCAACTTTTTTATGACATTTTGGTATTTTTCACAAAGAAACACAGACTGTATCGACCAAAATTTACCACTAACTTAAAGTACAATGTGTCACGAGAAAACATTCTCAAAATCACTGGGATAAGTAAAACCAATAAAAAGTTATCCCCACATAAAGTGATACATGTCAGATTTGAAAAAAAGGGCTCTGTCAGGAAGGCAAAAACAGGCTGCGGCGGTAAGGGGTTAAAAATCGGGGAACCCCTATTTGTCGGGTTCCCTGATTTTTAATTACCGGCCCCGGCTCTGTCAGCCTGGTGCTGGTTACAGCTGTGGGGGGGACCCCACGCCGTTTTTTTTTAAATTTATTTAATTTTTCTATTTTTTTACACACTGCAGCCTTCACGGATCTGACTGATCCGTGCAGACTGCCTGTACGAATTCGTATTAGCGGCCGTATATATGTGCCGCTAATACGAATTGTTACACCATCGGAGGGTTACAAAGCAGTCGTATCTGACTGCTTTGTAATTTCCCCTCCAGAACACGACTTTGCATACGACTAAAACAGTCGTATGCAGCCGTAGGGGAAATACCAATACAAAAAACTAGGTTTTTCATATTGGTAAATTTCCCCCATACATTCAGTGTATTTAATAATACACTCTGGATGATGGATGATTCCTAATATATTGGCTGGGTCAAGATATACTTCGTTCCACACTGAACAAAGAAATATATTTAGTGCAGTTTTTAGGGGCATTTATAAATTACATAGCTCCACATGTAGCTAAGTGCAGTGTTGGTAACAAGCATCTAAGTATAAGGTAGATCCCCAAAGGTGAAACTTTTGAATATCTATGTTTGTTTGTTTCAATGTGGTTGGTCTAAAACACTTTGCAGCCACCAACTGGTGAATAATAGACATCACAATTTATTTTACTCAAGAAAATAATAAAAATAAAATTGTAATATTCTTCTACCATATCATTAATCTTTACTACAATCTACAAAAGTGTGCCCAAAAAAAAATAGAAATCCCTTTTTTAAATGGTTGTTTGTTCCCTTACATCCACCCATTTATTTCTTAGAGCTAATGCTTGTGTCGACATATTGACCTGTCGACCTAACCCCATGTCGACCTAGAACCATGTCGACCTTTCCCCATGTGGACCTAACGGTGTTGACCTAACGATTGTCAACCAACTTGCTGTAGACCCAACGATCCCAACCCTCCAAATTATATTATGTGAAATCATTTCAGAACTGAAATTATCCAGGGTGTGGATCCTACTATGGATCTTGGATCAACTTGTATCATTAAGGGAATATTGGCCCCTTTTCTTCTTAGGACAGCATATTTTCCTAATTTAACAAAGATTATTATTATTATTATTATTATTATTATTATTATCATTATCATCATCATCATCCTTTCTTTATAACACTCAGCTTAGTACTCAATGATACAAACAACATACAATGGCATGAGACAGAAAGTAAAGGTGATCCTGCCCAAGGAGCTTACAAACTATTTACAGTATCAGGTAAAGCATTGATATGTAAAGTAGAGGACTAATTGGTCTTGGTAGATGCAAGTACAGTGCTAGTCCTGACTTTTGACAATTAATAACCACAGGCAGCTCAGCAGTTCCTGGCAGTAATTACAGGTGTAATGCTAGTTTCTGGCTCTGGGAAGTTGGTTACTACAGGTATTGTACCAGGTTCTGGTAAATTGGTCATTTTAGGTATAGTACTAGTTTCTGGCTCTGGGAAGTTGGTTACTACAGGTATTGTACCAGGTTCTGGTAAATTGGTCATTTCAGGTATAGTACTAGTTTCTGGCTCTGGGAAGTTGGTTACTACAGGTATTGTACCAGGTTCTGGTAAATTGGTCATTTCAGGTATAGTACTAGTTTCTGCCTCTGGGAAGTTTATAATCACTGGCATTGTACTAGACTCTTGCTTTGTGAAGTTGGAAAATATAGACATTGTACTAGTTGCTAGCATAGCCTGATTAAGGGGAAGAAGACAACATATGGGGATACTCGTGATCCCTGTCCCAGTGTGTAAGTAGTATAGTCAGAGTATGTTGCTATTCATGCATGTGACAAGCTAGATGATACAGTAGATTTTATTTTTCTTTGTGTATTTAAGGTTGTTTAAATTGTCTTCATTCCACAAGAAAGCTTTATAAAATAACTGTCTTTCAATAAGGTGAAGTTATAAACAGTACCAAGGCATTATTAAACTATTAGTTGAAATCTAATGTATATAAGCCATACTCCTAGGGTTACCACCTCATCCCTTTAATTCCGGACACATATTAATTACACAGGTTCTGTGGCTTGCTGACTTCAAGACTCCATTTCAGTTAGTTTTAAACTGCCACAGAACCCGTGTAATTAATATGTGTCTGGAATTAAAGGGATGAGGTGGTAACCCTACATATCCCTGACATGACCCATTCCAGGAGGGACAAAATCCTCTCTACCTTGACTTCCCTCTTTATTTATGATTGCAGTCAACTGTGGTGAAATTCCTTTATTACAAATTGCATAGTTCCACACAGGTGTCACCAATCCTATATTAAGAGGGAAGTGCAGGTAGAGAGCATTTTGTCCCACCCGAAATGGGTCATATTGCATGGAGGAATGCACAATCTAGTGGCTGGAAGTGCGGGTTCCCCGCTGAACGATTGCTTTTTTTTTTTTATAAAGTGGCGATTATTCACTAGGCAAAACCATGCACCACCTGCCATTTAGACATCATTACATCCAGCCAAATGTTTTAGTTACTGGTTCTGGGATGTTGGTAATGAGAATTAAGGGGGGTATTCAATCACCGACGACCATCTCCCGATAGGGGAGATGGGCACCGGGCCCTATTTAATCCTGTCTTCCTTGACAGCATTGAACAGGGGAGCTCGGCAGAACGAGCCGACTTCACAAACAGTCATCTGGGAAGTGTTGAGCTTTCGGCTGCAGCTAGCCTCCTCCCGGCCGCAGCTCGTGGCCACATCCCCTTCTCGCCCCTCTGCAGGCAGGATATTGAATCCCGCCTTTAGATCGGTCGAGCAGATCGAGAATGGAACAGGGTCACGTCAGTAAGAGAAATCATATACTGATACTAAATAGTAAGTGCGGTGTGTACAGTTGCTAATACAATCATAGATTAAGGGGTACATTTAATAAATCTTCTAAAAATAAGAGGTGATATCACCAATAGCTAAATAGATTACGTCTATCATTTCTCTATTACAACCTAAAAAAGAATAAACAGAATTTGAATGGTTGCTATGGGCAACATGACCTCTTTTCACTTTTAGAATCTTTAGTAAATTTACCCCTTAAGGTGAATACACACTAGATCAGGGGTGGCCAACCAGTCTGAGGCAAAGGGCGGGATGTACTAAAGGGAAAATGCAGTAAAACAGGGGTTTTACCGCATTTTCCTATGTACCAATACCCGTCCGCCCCGTTTCCGCATGGCAGGGTATTGCCACCCTCTGGGTGGCGATACCCTATGGAAGCCTATGGGCCGTCTGCCGTCCGCATGCCCCCCCCCCCTTCTGATCTCCTCCTCCCCCCTGCAGGTGTCACAGCTGGCAGGACATCCGGCTGCAGGGGGAGGAGGAGACGCAGGGGGACACTGCCAGCCGCCGGGATGTGACGGAGACCCCCGCAGACCACATCACCGGTATCGCGGGGGTCTCCGTCACCGCAACCCCATGCTAGCTGCATATGTTAGCACATATGCGGCAGCATCGCGGTGGCTGGCAGGCGAAAGGCGGCGATGTATATTAATACATCCCGCCCAAAGAGCCTAAAAATATCTGTAGTCAAGCTAAAGAGCCGATATGATGCGCAGCCTCAAAATTGGGGCGTGGCCTAGCTGGTACAAGGCTGTAACCTATTTTTGTGCAAGCACCATTACATACTGTACTGTGCAGCAGCGCTGTTCAGTTCCTATCAGCGTTGGTGGGTGGGTGACTCTGTGGCAGCGCTTCTGTGGCAGGCAGTGAGTGAAAACGTTGCTGCTCTTCCACACATTGATGCCGGAGGTCATCACCTTACAGGTATAATTCCCAGAATTAATGTTTGGTGATGATACACTGCGCTCACCTTGTGTATGTTCCCTTCTCAGGTGCTGCTCACTCTTAAGGGTATCCCAGTCCCTTTTTGGTTTAAATAGTACATAGTGGGTGGAGCGAGCGCTGCCTTGTGTTGAATGTGCGTGAAATAATGTGTAAGAAATGAGATAAGAAAAGCGAAGTAAATGTTACAAAGCTTATTTATTAAGGAATGCAAGGTGTGACTAAAGAACGCTCGCCACCGAGCCCGAAGCGTGGTGAGCGGATGCGGAATACTTTTTAACAAATACTTTTTAACGAATCCGCGTCCCCTCACAGTGACGTGCGGTGAGGTCAGTGGCTGGTGAGGCACTGGTTTGTAACCAGTGGTGCAAGCAGAATTTTTTCTTACATGGTACCAAAATGGTTGTGGTCAAGTGTCATGAGGGGGTGTCATCACACGCAACTGGGGGAGTGGCTACATAACAATAGAGGCATGGTCACATTATGCAACACACCGTAATGTCCATTACATATTATACCATGCTACATAATGCCCATTAAATATTGCATATTATGGGCGAGATGCACTATCCTCCAACGCCAGTTTACGCCCCCCATCCCCCCCTCCGCCAGCTACCGCAGCGATACTAATTGCATATGCTGTAACATAAAGTATGCGACTAGTATAGCAAAGGACAGCTCTTGCGATAAGAGCCCTCTGCGAAGCAGACGGTGGAGGGTGAGAGGGTCCCCAGTTGCTCTCCCCTCCTCAGGGGATCTCTGCTTCCTCCTTCCTGCTCCCGGAAGGGGATGTGCAGGGCTAGGGAGGGGGAGCTTACTGGTTTGGGCAGCACAGCACTGTGCTCCAGTGACCCCCCCTCACCTGTGCTGCCCAGGCACAGGTGAGGGGGGGTCAGCAGAGGTCCGTGCAGTGTGGTGGGGGTCACGGTAAGAAGCCCATAGGCTTCTATGGTGCATCGCCAGCTTTTGTTGGCAAAACCTCTGCAGCGAAAACCCGGCATGCAGGTTTTCCTGCATCCCAAAAAGCAGTAAAAACCCAGATAACAGGGTTCTTAGTGCATTTCTTTTAGTGCATCCCACCCTATGCCACAGACTGTAATGACAATGACACAATATGCCACACACCGTAATGCCCATTTGCACATTTTGCCAAACAGTTTTGCCCCACATACCTTTTATGTCCCAAACACAAAAATGCCCCTTGTAAATTATGCCCCACAGTAAGGCTTCTAATTACTTGCTGCCAGTGGCTTCTTGGCAAAGGAGAGAGGGGGCGGTGCCAATTGCATAAGACACCTACTGTATAAGGCCATTGTAATGCAGAGGTGTGCTACCACTAGGCAAAAATGATTCAGAGAAAGTATAGAAGAAAAGCTGTCCTGTGCGATATGCACCTGATTAAAATAAAATATAAATTTTATTATAATAGAATACAACTGTGAAGCATATAAAAGTAAAAAAAAAAGAGACTTATGGTGTGCACACACGGTCAGAAAGACAGACGGTGCGCATATAGAGCACTACACAGGCTTATCACTTTGTTGCAGTCGTTAGTTATAAAATTTCACATCAGGTCAATGAATAGTTTGTATCTTATTAGAATGGTAACAGTATCACCCCTGTGTGGGAACTGTTGAACATAATAGTGTTGTGGAGCCACAATTGATATATTATGGATTCATGTGGTCCTAGTACCATACAGGTATTTTATTTATGACTTGGTTGTGGCACAATATTCTAATCTGAATATCTGATAAATTATTTAGCCTGACAATTTTAATTAGTTACTTATATATCAGATATGTCAGATATTCTAGAAACACAATCTTCTTCTGAAATATTCCCACATTAAGTGGAAAGCTGCGGTCATAGAGGGATAACTGTTTTCATATAATAAGTGCCTGGCAGACACGTGTTTATCAAGCAGGCAGCTGGGACTAGATGTTGTAATACACACACTATATAAGTATACGCACTGTGGAGTAAACGTCTGGTAACAGTTATGTCCTAAACACATGGGGCGATGGTGCCGTGGTGCTGAGTGTCATGCTTCAGCGCGATTGGTCAGCACACATCGTGGTACACCCACCATGCTCTGTGATGAGTGACCGTGCTGAGCCTTGGGTGATAAGGTGCGTACACACGGGGGTGATTATTGCAAATAAATATCGCTGGAAATATGGTCGCTGAGCGACCATATTGCCCGCGATAGGAGTGTGCACCGGCGATATATCGCGGGGTGCGCGCTCCCATTTTTACCCCCGTAGTGATCGCTGGTCACAGGAACATGCTCCTGCGACCAGCTGATTACCACTGCCGGGCTCCCCTGGCAGGTTTCTTTTTCATCAGCGACCATCTCTGGTCGCTGATGAACAGGAGACACAGAGCAAGCGATATATCTCCCCCGTGTGTACACAGCTATAGCGACGCATGGGACCGTGCATCACCACAGTGCATACACACAGAGTAATCCGTGCTCCTATTCTAAGCAATCTAGACAGATCGCTTAGAAAAGGGTCTGAAATTGTCCTGTGTGTATGCCCCATTAATCTTCACAAGGGCTGCAGGGGAGATACGCTGGGTAAATCAATACAGAGTAACTATCACACAATCAAACAGTCAGTACACTGCACTGCTCGCACACCACTAGCCAGCAGGCACTTCGCAGAGCAGTTTTGTCTTGGCACAAGATGCAGCTTTCTGCGTCTTCTTCCACCGGCAGCGCCAACATTCCCAGCACTTCTGGGTATCGGTATACACGCAATAGTGTAATAATAAATTTTGGGCCCATTTATGGAATTTTAGTGTCGCTTAATGTGTAGTGTGGCATAGAGGGATAATGCCCCCTGCAGCGTGGCAGACACATAATGCCCCCTGCAGCATGGCAACCACATAATGTCCCCTGCAGCATGCCAGACACATAATGCTCGTTGCCATGGGGTTACATGCCAGACACATAATGCCCCTTGCAGCGTGGCAGACACATAATGCCCCCTGCAGCGTGGCAGACACATAATGCCCCCTGCAGCGTGCCAGACACATAATGCCCCCTGCAGTGTGCCAGACACATAATGCCCCCTGCAGCATGCCAGACACATAATGCCCCCTGCAGCGTGCCAGACACATAATGCCCCCTGCAGCGTGCCAGACACATAATGCCCCCTGCAGCATGCCAGATACATAATGCTCGTTGCCATGGGGTTACATGCCAGACACATAATGCCCCTTGCAGCGTGGCAGACACATAATGCCCCCTGCAGCGTGGCAGACACATAATGCCCCCTGCAGCATGCCAGACACATAATGCCCCCTGCAGCATGCCAGACACATAATGCCCCCTGCAGCGTGCCAGACACATAATGCCCCCTGCAGCGTGCCAGACACATAATGCCCCCTGCAGCGTGCCAGACACATAATGCCCCCTGCAGCATGCCAGACACATAATGCCCCCTGCAGCATGCCAGACACATAATGCCCCCTGCAGCGTGCCAGACACATAATGCCCCCTGCAGCATGCCAGACATATAATGCTCGTTGCCATGGGGTTACATGCTTGTTGTCATGGGGGTTATGGCTGGCTGAGTAGAATATGATGTCAAGGGGCATGAGTGCTCACTCACCTTGTCCTACTCAGGCCTGCAGCTCCTCCAACATGGCGCTGACACACAGGTGGATTCCAGAATGCGGCCTTTTCATCATGTCCTGCAGGGTGCCATGCAGCGGGCCAGGCAGATGGAGGGCTTCGGGACAATGCTGCTGCTCCTGCCCTCAGACTCCTCTCCTCCTCCACATGCCACGCACTCCGCGCTCCGCAAATGCTGCCTCTGCAGGCAGCAAAAGTGCTTCAGCCGGGACTCCTTGATGATCGGGTCCAGTAAGGAGATGACGCGCATCAGCAGCTGCCGCAGCTTCCCGGCACCCAGGAGCCTGGCGATCATAAGGAAGGCACCAGGTCTAAGGCTGAATGTAACTGCTCCAAGGCCCCCGACTCTCCGCGCCCGCAGGTACTGGTCCGCTCCCCTACTGTCTGGGACTTAGCCGCTGGCTACTAGAGGAAGAGGTTGTTGTAAGAGTGCAGTGCAGGGCGGGCGCTGATGGCGTGGGGGGCGGCCTTTCTGATGGCTTTAGTGACAGGGTCATGCTTGATTGGCTGAAAGCATGCCCCTGTCACTGCGGCACTTGTAGTGGTGCCGCTTTCACTAGTTTTTTAAATGCGCTATTCTCTGCATGTCCCCGCCTCCTACCCGACCCCTCTTCCAGCTTATTGTAAGGGGCAGCAGGAGGCACCGCTTTCGGTGCCTCCGAAATCAATTTAAACAATGAAAATGAATAGATTACTATAAAGAAGATACTTATGACACAGAATATGTGTCATAAGTATCTTCTTTGTATTATTTGAATCATTAATGACAGGGGAGGCACTGCCTCCCCTGCCTCCCCTGACTGCACGTCCCTGCTCGCCACGCTTCGGGCTCGGTGGCTCGCTACGCTCGCCACAGGTTTATATCCAACTCCATGCGTAGTTGGATAGTGGGATAATGAAAAGGACCCTTTTTCCCACAGAATCCTATGGAAAATCGGGTCCATCGCATGGGATTTGGTCGGATGCGATGCGATAATCGGGTGTCCAGATACTACATAAGTACCAAAATTTCTTTAGAATCTTTGTTCATAGACTACCAACTGTACCTGTCTCTTTTGATCACAATTACGTTTCTTTGTCATTGAATTGCTGCATTGTTTTTCATAGCGGTGATCCACGAACCTCTTTGTGGATAAATAAAACCTTTGATCACCGTCCTAACGTGTGATGACCATTCTGTGGGGTTGTTTGGGGTATTGTTTCCCTGGGGTGCCTTTGTCCCTCCGCCCTCTGAATTGCAGGCGAGTGAAGCAGGCAGGTCGCAGCCAAGCAGTGCCGAAAGGAGAAGAGGAACACCAGGTAACGGGCACACACCTGCACGCAGTCTGACAACATCACACTTGGCGTCCACAAACAGGATTTAAAGATGTCAGACTTGGATCGTGCTGCAAGGAGGAGACGACTTCCTGCAAGAAAACCCAGCAGAAATGGTGGTGAAACCGATTGCCAAGACCACAGCCAGAGCACACCTAATTGAGACATTGAACCGCCAGATGGCAGAAATGACGTGTAACATAGAACATGTATTACACAAAAAGTAGAAGAACTCGGCAGAAACCAAGAAATAAACCGACGCAGAAAATGGCGTCAAGATTGTGACACAAGGAACCGTCCGTGGCGGGAGGTGACCCGAGAATCGAACCGCCGACCCACCGACAAGTATGATCTACAAGGCCGACCGATTTGCAGATGGTGCCACCAGAGTGGGCACATTGTGAGGTACTGCCCAAACGCCACCTCCAGACAAGAGGATCCCGATGGAAAGAAACAGACTCTCAAGAGAAGCCCCAAAAACAATAGTGCAGAACCAAGTCCGAGTGAATGTGCCATCCGAGTGCCTGTTGTAGGAGACACCACTGTTTGGGAGACCCGGAAGCCGCAGTAGCAGGGAGTTCCAGACAAGGCTGGCGATATTGGAGAGACAGCACAGCCGGGAACCCGCTCAAGGCAGGGGCATTTAACCCCCATAAAGTGGATTACAAATCACAAGCACTTTCTGCAGCGACAGGAGAAATAAGTATAAAACTCCTTTCTTTCTCTATGCTAACAAGCTTGAATGTGACTGAGCTACTAACCAGTGACAACTAAAACCACTGATTATTAACAAGCTGTTGTATGACTGAGCTACTAACCAGTGCAAAATATAAAACACTGAGTGCACTTTGAAATTTTTTCTGAGGCAAATAGACAGCCAGCTTACACTAACAAACTGCCATTAACCATTGTTGGACAGAGAAAAAATAATTGGCACATATGTTTGCTAAGGATAAGCTAATAGCCATCTAGCCCGTGTTTGCTCTGACCCAAGGCAAATATTATATCGTTGCTGGAACTCACTCAGCGAGAGATTTGATGCTAATGTTTTTTACAAATTATTGCAAGTTTATGCCATTGATGTTGATATGTGTTTAATTTTATGAAATTGATGTTTTGATTTTTGGTCTCACCGGCCGGTGCCCTACTTTTATTGATATTAAAAAATAATAATAAAAAAAGCATCTATATATTTTTAACCAAACTGGTTTTATAAGTGTGTCCATCTGCGCCGTCTACTTTTGTAGATTTCTTTTTTGTGCTTTAAGAAGGGTTGAGTATCCCTTCTAGACGGCAGCACGGACAAACTGTTGGTTTCCTGCACTTAGTTATATATTCTTGTCTTTGTGTAACATAGAACATGTATTACACAAAAAGTAGAAGAACTCGGCAGAAACCAAGAAATAAACCGACGCAGAAAATGGCGTCAAGATCGTGACACAAGGAACCGTCCGTGGCGGGAGGTGACCTGAGAATCGAACCGACGACCCACCGACAAGTATGATCTACAAGGCCGACCGATTTGCAGATGGTGCCACCAGAGTGGGCACATTGTGAGGTACTGCCCAAACGCCACCTCCAGACAAGAGGATCCCGATGGAAAGAAACAGACTCTCAAGAGAAGCCCCAAAACCAATAGTGCAGAACCAAGATTGAGTGAATGTGCCATCCGACGCTGTGGATTGGCGAATCAGAACAAGAAAGTTAACAGGCCAAGTGATGTGGTTTAATGTAGCACGTGGCTATGGGATTATCTGAAGAACAGATAATGGGAGAACCGTATATGTCCACTATACGGGCATCCAGAAGACCCATCGGAATGAATGCTTCCGGACCCTAGCAAATGGAGAGTGGGTCGAATTTGAAATGGCAAGTGGAAGGAGAGGCGTCAAGGCCATTAACGTGACAGGCCCCGGTGGTGCTGCGGTAAGAGGCAGCAAAGACACAGGCCAGAGTGAATGCCGACGCTTCACGCATGACTGTGATGACCCACACAGCCACCGGCCATATGGTCAGCAGAACCAAAGGGAAAGAAGACTACAGGAAGAGGGAATGGCTGGAAACGAGCCAGAGACCAGTCGTGTTGACTCAGAGCGAGGCAGAGCAGCAGTGCATGGAAGGTGTGGTTAGGCCACAACATTCTCCAGAGCAGAAGCGTGCCGCTATACAGGGAATGGAAGATGCAGATGACGGAGAAGCCAACCCCGACTGACAGATGTTGTAGTGACTGACCGAGGAAAGGGCAGTGAAACCGTGCATCACGTGGCAGCGGAAGAAAGGATGGACCGCATGGAACCGAAGGGCTCAGACCCCATTATGCCACTGTCTAAACCCAATGTCCCTACAGAGAACCCAAAAGAAGACGAGAAGGCCGAAGCCCAGTCTAAGGAAGGGAGGCCTGGAAGCGAGTATGAGTACACAACGATTTTGAGTGAAAAATTCCTATTCTTGATGCAACAGGCCATCAACAGGTCCAAGAAAAGGCAGAGAGAGAAAGCACGTGCTCATTGCCGACCGCACGCAGTGATTTAAGATGCAGTCGAAGAACACTGCTGAAGAACAGGAGAAAAGACTTGCCTGAGGCGGGGGAGCAGGGAACCTGGGGGAGGGGACATGCCTCTGCACAACCCAGGCCCCATAGTTAACAGGTCTTTACCGGGCTTAGGTAACCCGCCCTGAATGTAATTGTAAATGCTTTAATGTATGGATGTAAGGCAGAAATGTAGAAATGTTTTACAGTTTATAGGTAATGTTATCTGGGAATGCTTTGTTTCTAAATGAGAGACTGTACCAGGACTTTTGTTTCTTCAGCCGCCATGCCCGCGGACAGGCATTGTTCCAGCGGGAAAGCATGTGGCATCCCAGAATTGGGGGGTACCCTTGTCTTTATGCAACAGACTTACTGGTGGCCAGCACTAACTATGTTTGCACATAACTGCAGCACATGCTGCTCCCAGGAACTGTTACAACTTGTGCTTCAGGTGTTAGCTCTCTGTACTAGGTTGCTAGGCAACCGCCCTGCAGCTGCACTCACTACAGGGCTTAGGAATCCAGAGCCTACCTGAACTCCCTGAAGTGAAAGGATTATATTCATTGGTGGCTCAGCGGGCGCCAAAGTGAAGGGGGCGTCTCTGCCTGTTGCTGGGCAGAGGAGTATGTAACAAGTGGCAGAGAGGAGGAGCGCACGGGGCGCGAGTCAGTGTACCCAGAGAGGGTGAGGAGTTAGGAGGAGCTGCCCGGCGGGCAGAGGAGAGAGATCGGGGGTGAGCAGGAGAGAGACTGACCTGCAGGAGAGACACCCTTCTTCCACAGACCAGCACAGCAGTGTGATGGCGCCGCCACAGAGAGGGAGCCGCGGACAGGTCCCTGGTGTGCAGAAGCGCATGACTCAGATGCTGCACCATATACCAGAGCCCCGGCGGTGAGTGACAGGAGCCGCTCGGGAGGAAGGGAGAGAGGACTGGAGCAGCAGCGTGACCATGGCTTGAGAACGCCACACCAAGCAAGAGGGAGAGAAGCACCAGTGACCCCAGAACTAAGGCCAGCATCAGTGATCGGTGACTGGCAGGAGCCAGCAACAGAACCAGAGGCTCAGGTACCCTGTCACTGCCCCACTCCAGCTTGCTACAGGCCTATTAACCCCATTGACACCACTGCACTCAGGCGCCATCTTAGGCCATATTACCAGCCGTTTGTGCCAGGCTGCCGTCACCTCCGCCATATTGACAGTTCTCCCCCGTGACAGTAGCCCTAGGGAGAGGGCTCTCTAGCTAAACCGCCAGCTGCCACTACCCCCCTGTCGGCCCCAGTGACTTGGAGCAGAAAACACTGAACCCCTATTTGTTGTATTGGACCACAGTTCAGCCAGTATTGCCTAAGGGGACCTTCCCTTTTGTGATCTATCTTAAGTACCAGCACAGTGTCAGAGAGCGCAGGACACCAGTACCCTGGATTACAAATCTTGCATTAGATTTATTGCAAGTACGGTGCACCTAGGCCAAAAGGTACCTAGGACTAACAATGAAACTGCAGTTCAGGGACTCATGCTTTAGTGCCTGGATACTTAATGTTATTAATATGAGGTATGACCTATTGCATATTTCTGTCATTCATTCAAATGTAATTGCAAGTCTGTTGATTTAAGGTTGGAATTATTTGCAGGGTAGCCTAACTGCATAGTGATACTGTTGATATAGTGTATCATAGGAATTGCGGCCTGTCAGTGTCACGGGCGGCCCCATTGCGCACGATATTCCCCTTATAAGATCTTTGATTACCTTTACATCTGCACGTAAATGTATTTGTTGAAACAGTGTATTACCCTACGGCAGGGTATTGTGCGAGGTGCGGCCTATGGTGCCACAGTGACCCCATTGCGCACAATATCACACAGGTGAAACTTTATTTAGAATCTTTGTTCTTAGACTACCAACTGTGCCTGTCTCTTTTGATCCTGATAACGTTTCTTTTTCATTGAATTGCTGCATTGTTTTTCATAGCGGTAATCCACTAACCTCTTTGTGGATAAATAAAACCTTTGATCACCGTCCTAACGTGTGGTGACCATTCTGTGGGGTTGTTTGGGGTATTGTTTCCCTGGGGTGCCTTTGTCCCTCCGCCCTCTGAATTGCAGGCGAGTGAAACAGGCAGGTCGCAGCCAAGCAGTGCCGAAAGGAGAAGAGGAACACCAGGTAACGGGCACAAACCTGCACGCAGTCTGACAACATCACAGGTGTAGTGAGCTGTTTGATTAGGGAAGACAGGGAGACACTGGGAATGGGATGGGGGGTCAATGAGAGTATGGACAATGAGCTGGAGAAGGAGCAGAGCATGGGAAGACAGACCTGTTCCTGTTTGTTGCCTGGTCCAGCACATTTGTTCTCACAGCAGCCTATTCCCTGCTGCATTCCCTCTGCACTGCCAGTGCTGTGCTGCTTCTCCTCAGAGGATCAGGCCCTCCAACTGGCAGCTTCTTTTTCAGATTATTCAGGACCTGGCTCCCAGCACGTGCATGGCAGCTCCGCCCCCTACCCCCCTCCCCCTCTACCCAGCTCCCAGCAGCTCCTTCTACTCTCCACATACCTGCCAACAGCAGCGGCTTTGTCCCCCTCTATACGGCTCCTGGCGATGGCAGCATCCATCCCTCCTTCACCTGGCTCTCGGAAGCTCTGTATGCTCCCCTCCAGTGGCTTTGTCCCCACTCATCCAGGCATCTCCTTCCCTGTTCCACTCCACAGCTCCATCCTCCAACCTGCAGCCCACTGCTGTTAATGTGGGTGACAGTGACCCGCAGCCATGGCTGATGGCTGTATAGTAAAGGGGGTTGCTGGCGGCCGTGCAGGCTGCGGGGATAGAATGGCCTAGGCTATACCTTCTGTCAGAGCGGCCAGACCTGGGACAGTGGCCCCATAGCACCCCCCTGATGGCGGCCCTGGTCCCTAGTTCTAAAGCCCCCCATACACTAGGGTGACGTTAATGAGCAAAGAAGTCCCCCGCAATCCCCCCTTGAGCTGCCTGGGACCCTCCTGGAGAGCAGGCTCTGCTGCGATATATCGTATGCAGTCCTTTCGCATAAGAAAGATAGCATGCGATCCCAGCCAAGCCTGTCGAACAAATCACTTCTGCAGCCTCTGGTGCAATGCGCACAGGTCCGCTCATCACATCGGACCTGCTGTCAATCACATGCGATTTGGATGGTTTTCACTGCTTTTCACTGTAATCACATGAAAAGAGCCTGAATCGTGTATGGCCAGCTTTAGACTGCTTATAATACTGCGTCACATGGAATAGTAACTTTATTTTACCAAACTACTTTAATATTAGTTACTTAATTTGTATTTTAGAAAACAAAAAGAGAACAGAATACTTTTTAGACACTTGTGGAAATATAGTGATAGAAAATAAATAAATTAAAGTAACTTTTTTATTATCATTTTGACAATAGTTTAAATGCTACATAAAATCAATTCTTCATTTTCCAATTTACAAATTAATAAATACAGTATAAACAGTGAACACACGTGGTTTTCAAACATATATAAATATATTTACACAAGGCAACAAATTTTGAGTCCCGCCTGCGGGACTAGTAGTTTGTGTAGATAGGCAGGTGACTAATGCAGCAATTCTTTCCATGTTACTATAGCACATCTTGCTCCATGTTCTTAGCACGCTCAAACAACTCCATAATTATAGCAGCTGGCACACAACCTTCCCGCAGTATACTGATTGTCCCTGGAAAAGAAAAAGTATGACGATGATGGTGGTGATGCTCAAATCTATGTTATCAGACAGACTGAGATTTGGAACAGCTTTTTGTATCCATTCCATAGGGTAGATAATATGCATTTAATTAATTGAGGTTCTATAGCTGGTCTGATCATACACATGGGCCCTTATTCAGATCTGATTGCAGTACAAATTTGTTCTCAAAATGGGCAAAACCATGTGCACTGCAGGTGGGGCAGATGTAACATGTGCAGAGAGAGTTATATTTGGGTGGGGTGTGTTGAAACTGAAATGCAGTGTAAAAATAATGCAGCCATTATTTACCCTGCACAGAAACAAAATAACTTGCACAAATCTAACTCTCTCAATATATGTTACATCTGCCCCACCTGCATTGCATATGGTTTGGCCCATTTTGAGAACAAATTTGTACTGCCATCAGATCTGAATAAGGGTCTTGGTGCGATTCATGGTTACTTTTGTTTTGATTTGTTTTGTTTTTTCAGCCACACTCGATCCCGATGTGAGCTCCTGTTCAGTCTATATCAAGTAGGAAATAGACTGTGCAGGCAAGACTATGTAGTACAGATGTAGTACAGATTTGTACTATAAAGTTCAAATCGAATGTGTACAATGTCACGATCCAATCAGGATTGAATTGAAAAGGAATCGCACCGTGTGTATACTCTAACAGTGACAGGTTTTCAGAAAGTGTTTAAGATATTTAAGGGCTGTGGAATAAGTATTTACCTTCATCTATTTTGGTACAGATCACTACAGTTGAACCCACAAGCTCATTGGAATAACCATCACACAGAATCGCATCCAATTTGTGGTTCAGACGTCTGTAAAAAATGATATTCATAGTGTTATGAATGAACTGTAATGAGAAATGACTGTACAGTGCATTACACATTATAAAATACATAGCACATTTATAATATACAAAGGTTCTACCAAAGCATATTATTAAAAGGAATACTAAAAAGACCGATGTTTACTTTTTTATTTGTTAGTTTTGCCTTAAAACTGATTGCTGATCATCCATTCTTGCCAGTCTGTTTGCAGGCTATTACATTTACCCCAAACGGCTAGAGCGGGGCATTTCTGTATTGATTGTCATTAAAATATTAGAGACCTTTATGCTACAGTCATTTTTAGTTGATTTTGTAAAATTCAATAAAATAAACATGTTTAATAAAATGTTGGATTACAATCACTTTAAAACATGGTATCTTGATAATACAACAAATTGAATGGAAACACCAAGATTGTTTATGGAGCAGTACTTAGTACCAAATAAGTCAGCTCTGGAGAGCGCTGTGTGGAGATGGTGATACTGGGCTAGATTCTCTAGGCTTCAAAAGTGATAAAATAGAGAGTGATAAACAGCCAGCCAATCAGCTCGTACCTGACATTTTTCAAACACAGTCTGTGACATGGCAGGTAGGAGCTGATTGGCTGGCTGTTTATCACTCTTCATTTTATTACTTTTGAAGCTTAGAGAATCTGGCCCAGTGTCAGTGACTAAGATGATGACAGGCTGAGAGTAATACAAAGTGAGTCATTAAAGAGAAGTAAACATTACACTATGTAAGAAATTGTGACAGGAGGCAATTACTAGAAAGATCTGGTCAGAGCCAGATTGTTGCCAAGATGATTAATGATTATTTATTCTTCATAATAATTTTATTTTTGTTATAACAGGCTAGTTCAGGCATGTCCAAACTATGGCCCTCCAGCTGTTGTGAAACTACCCATCCCAGCATGCCTTGCCAAAGTTTTAGCATTCCCTAATAGCAAAGTCGTGGCAAGGCATGATGGGACTTGTAGTTTCACAACCGCTGGAGGACTATAGTTACACATGCCTGGGCTAGTTCAGTTTGAGATACTGTACATCACTTACGTTATCACATGGTCATGGTGAGTACTATCGCTTTCTCCACTTGGATTGGCAGAGGTGATTGCTAAAGGTCCTGTCATGTCAGTAAGATGGGCTGTGACTGAGTGATCAGGAACTCTGATCATAATGGAGTCTTTGGTTCCAACATAATCATAGGCAGGCCCCACACCTAGAAAACACAGAAAGTATGGTAAAGACACTATTAAGATTCCACCATTAAATTAATATGAATCACAGACTTGGAGGTACATTTACAGTACTAAAGGGCGATTTTGGGCGATTTTGTTTTCTTATTGTTTACTTATTTAATCCCCCCCCCCCCTAGAGCTAAAATATACTTTTACTGACAGATAACATTTTATATTCTTTTTTAAATGTTAGTTAATTGTGTTCTAGCCCTGGAAGCTCAACGTCGATTATGATCGATTTTAAATAGGTCAACATCGACCAAAAATCCTCCAACACCAACCAAAATTGACCTCAAGTAAATATATCCCTTTAAGTGTAACAATTGTTCCGTTTAAGTTACTGACTACATTAGCAAAGTGCCTACCATCAAACTCATCTCAGCAGTGAAATATCACTGTTAAAATACTGGGAAAGTATATTTTGTCTCTGCTCTCACAAGATGGGACAACTAGCATTTTAAGGATTGTTCAATCATTCATTCATTTGAATAAGGCAGTATTAGAATAAATGCATAGGTAATGTGGCAGAAGAAAGGGCAGGGCAAAACAACAAAAACATATCTGGAAAAGAGATGGGACTATAATAAGAAGCACAGAATTTGGGTACCAGGCTTATAATTGTACTATTTGTAATGACAATGAAGTGACTCATAACCGTGTTGTTAATTCTTTCATCGGTAAGTAGGTTGCTATATGTGCCTATATTGTCCTGTATGTGGGGCAATGGCTCATTTTTTGTGTGTTATACTTCTGACAGGACAATTAACCTCTGTTTATTATGTTCAAGTGTTTGCTAGGTGCCTCTAACTGCAGCAACGTGTGCAATTGCATGGACATTATATTGGAATTATGTTTGTATGCTTTTGCAGTGTACTACCTACATGACCTACCCAATCGTTTCAGCCATTCACCCTTCTTCACAATGCAGCTTATTCCGCCGGGATAGACAGATTCCATGAACCTCCACAAGACAGGACTGAATGGAGGATTTAACACCCGCAGCTGCTCCAAGTTAGATATACAGATGCAGATGGGTTTCTCTGAAGGTCGTTCCTGCAGCACAAGGGGAGATGTAATAACATTATAAATGCAGTTCATATTTTATTTCTACTAACTCCTTGTACAATTCAAGAAATATTAACAACTGAAACATAATAACCACAAATTATATATTGGCATTTCACATCATGTTCCTTATGACGTACCATTAATTTTCTACGGTAATAGAGCAAACCAAAATTTTAGCATTTGCCTGAGATAAAATGTTCCAAGAGTGAACTTAACACTCCTCACTGGCCCCTGCTAGTACAATGAAGATAATCTGCCCACTGTTCGCTAGCATGTAAAAAATACTTTACAGTTACAACAAATTGTGTCAGAACTTCCATTAAATTGCAAAAATGTAGGCACAATGCCTCATTTCAGAGGTGTCACGCTCAGGGGCAGATTTAGGGATGAGGGCGCCCCTAGGCACAACAATAATGTTTGCACCCCTCCCCCGCCTAATTGCATTATTTTTATTGATTACTTATAAGCCCTCATTTGATAATAGCCAATATAATGGATTTAAGATGGAAAATAGTACAGTACAGTGAGTCTTTTGCAGTTATTGGTACATTTTGGGCTGACAGTACTATCAGAGGCATCCAAGTGCCGCCCCCAAACATGTGCCGCCCCTAGGCACGTGCCTCACGTGCCTAATGGGAAATTCAGCTCTGGTCACGCTGTCATGTGGCAAAATTGTGAATGGTCCCTTGTCACAGCTCTGATTATTAGGGGGACATTTTCCAATTCCTGCGTGACCCATATAAATATACTATAGAAAATGTTAAGGCCCCCATACACTATGCAATTTTTGGCCGATTTCATCCGATTTCGGCACTTTGGGCCGATAAATCGGATGAAATCGGCCCAAAATCGCATGTTTGTGACATCTGATCCAATCTGATGCGCGTTCCTGTGCTCATCAGATTGGATCAGGTGGTCGGACCTGCAGAACATAAGATATATCGGAATCTGAGCCATCATGGGCACATCGTGGGTGCTTTTTAGCACCCACGATGTTTCAGATCCGATATATCTATATGTTGAACTCCGGGTACCTCCTGTGCGCGGCCATCCTCCAACCCCCAGTCAGAAGCAGCAGCAGCCGGAGCAGTCACAGGAGCGACGGACACTGACAGGAGAGGATTGCAGAGGGCAGAGGGCGGCAGTGACGCTCTTCTCTGCTTCAATCTGGATGACAGATTCTCTCCCCTGCTGCTGAATGTAGAGCCCGGACCCCCCCTCCCCTGCTGCTGAATGTCGGTACGGGCTGTGTAGAGCCCGGACCCCCCCTCCCCTGCTGCTTAATGTCAGTACGGGCTGTGTAGAGCCCGGACCCCCCCTCCCCTGCTGCTGAATGTCAGTACGTTCTGTAGAGCCTGTACCCCGACCTCCCCCTCTCCCCAGCTGCTGAATTCAGACAGTGACCGTAAAAATCATGTAACGGGGTTATGGCTTCTTAGCAGCAATGTACAAACACCATTTATTGTCTAAATTGCATCACTGGTAAGATAACTGGATGTGTGTGTCCTTCCTTGTCTGTCCACCTCCACACTTGTTATAAAATGTGCTGACATCAAGCTATTATATCAGCAGACTGGACTAACATTTGAACTGATTAACCCCTTCACTGATGGGTTAGATGAGTCCCAGTGCTCCCCTCCCCTCTGGTGACCACTCCAGCCCCTCCGCTCCAGCGGTTTTCAGCGGAGCTCCCCTGCCGCTGCGGCCGCTGCCAATCATAGCAGCACACTGAACACCCGAGCGATCCCAAGTCCCCCGGGCTATGCCGAACATCCCCGAGCCTGCCGCCATCTCTCCCGAAGTAATGGCGGCGGCAGGTGAGGGAGGGCACAACAGTGGAGATGGGGAGGGAGCGGCCTAGTGGGGGTTGCTGCTGAGGTGATGCGCTAGTGGTGCACACCTGCGGGCACCACTGGCGCACAACTGTAGATTTGTGGCATGCCTGGAAATTTTCCGGGACTGCACGCTGCGGCACTGCCACTGAAGGGGCTAAAATGCAGAATCTTTTCATTGAATCTTAAAGAAATAAAATATATTAAAAACCCAATGCGAGAAAATAAAACATTGTGTGACCCTGAAGTGTAATGTGGCACAGCAAAACTTTTGCAAAACTTTGAGGTCCATTTACTTAGGTGCTCCTGCATGCTGCGATAATTGCATGTGTTTTGGACTACATTGCATTTTATCACATACTATTTGCGATGTAATGTGATCCGAAGCACATGTGCAGCACATACATTTGAACTGTGCTATATGGCCTGGCACTCTCCTCTTCTGAGCAGCTGCCCCGGTGCCCTCAGTGGTGATGAGTACGAGGAAAAGTACAACGGCACTCAGAGGTCTTTTTTTCAAATTTGTATTCAGTGATACAAGCTGCTGACGTTTCGGAACTCTCGCTCCTTTTTTAAAGCATGTAGGTGAGACATGCTTTACTCCAGTAATGGGATCAAAATGTTAATAACAAACAAAACCGTTCCCTCCAGATGACAGTAGCACTGTGGCTATGTATAGTTTGAGGGGGGGGGGGGGGTGGCGGCACAGTACAAAAAGGTGAGTTCAGTGAGTTGTTCGTGTCTCCCGCTGCGGCGCGAATGACGACCCCCCCCCCAGCTATATATACATATACCACCATTCTCCTTTTCTCAGAACAGTAATACCTGCAAGGTATAGCACTGTTCAGGCCACTCCCTAGGGCCATCCCATCAGATAAATCTCATGGCACATCCAATTTGCATCAGATAAATCACGTGATTAATTACATGTGATAAATCACATGTGATTTATCTGACACAAATTGGATGTAAACAATGTCACATCAAGAGTCAAATTGTATGTAGGCCTCCTGGGAAGCTGCCGGGGAAATTCAAGGGAAATCAGATGCAATTTTACAGGTCAGATAAATCTCATAGTGTATGGGGGCCTTAAGTCTCACCCACAGGCGTAGCTACAATAAAGGCAGCCCCCGCAGCTGCTTGGGGGAGCCGCCTGCGGTGGGCGCCCGGCATACTAACTAGTGTGTCACAGCGTGTGACAGGCAGCAGCGCCGGCTGGAATGAAAGCAGCAGCTGCTGCTGCTGGACGGGACTCAGGAGCCGGGGCTACATAGGGCAGCAGCAGAGGAAGTGACTTTACTTTCACTTTCCACGCTGCAGTTCTGAGCCCTGCCTCCTCCCTCCAGTCAGTGCTGAGACCAAGCATGGATTCCTGGAGCAGGAGCTGCTGCCTCTTCTCTGCCCTGGACAATTAAGCTGGCCCCTGCAAACACCTGCTGCTGGACTCCCTAGTGCTGCTGCTGGCAGGCCCTCCACCCAGCGCCAGTGGTATGTACAATATTATTAATATCTTGGGATACATGTATGGATGTCATTTTGGGGACATATGGATGTATGTATGCATGAGGGTGCAGTGTATGTATGTATGTATGTATGTATGTATGTATGTATGTATGTATGAGGGAGGCAGTGTGTGTATGTATGTATGTATGTATGTATGTATGTATGCATAAGGAAGTCAGTGTATGTATGTATGTATGTATGTATGTATGTATGTATGTATGTATGCATGCATGAGGTAGGTAGTGTATGGATGGTTGTATGTATGTATGTATGCATTAGGAAGTCAGTGTATGTATGTATGTATGTATGTATGAGGGAGGCAGTGTATGTATGTATGTATGTATGTATGTATGTATGTATGTATGTATGTATGTATGTATGTATGTATGCATAAGGAAGTCAGTGTATGTATGTATGTATGTATGTATGCATGCATGAGGTAGGTAGTGTATGGATGGTTGTATGTATGTATGTATGTATGTATGTATGAGGGATGCAGTGTATGTATGTATGTATGTATGAATGAGGGATGCAGTGTATGTATGTATGTATGTATGAGGGATGCAGTGTATGTATGTATGTATGTATGAGGGATGCAGTGTATGTATGTATGTATGTATGAGGGATGCAGTGTATGTATGTATGTATGTATGTATGATGGATGCAGTGTATGTATGTACTGTATGTATCTGTATGTATGAGGTAGGCAGTGTATGGATGTACTGTATGTATCAGGGAGGCAGTGTATCTATGTATGTATGTATGTATGTATGTATGTATGAGGTAGTCCGTCTATGCCCGCCCCCCAGTCCTGCATTCCATCCCAGTGCCTACCCCCACTCCCTGCCCAATATCTGTCCCCACTCTACCTGCCCAGTATCTGCCCACCGACTCACTGGATAACCTCTCTCTCCCCCCTATGCCTGCCCAGCATCTGCCCCCCTCCTCTCCCTGCCAACCATCTGTACCCCTTCTCCCTGTCCACCATCCGGCCTCTGTCTGCCCACCATCCATCTCCTCTCTCTGCCCACCATCCGTTCCCCCTCTCCCTGTCAACCATCCGTCCCCCCACTCCCTGCAAACCACCCCCTCTCTCTGCCCACCATTCATCCCCCCTCCCTCTTCCCAGCACCTGTCTTCCTCTCTCTGTCCAATGTCTGTCCCCCTCCATCCCCAGCATCTCTCCCCCTCTCTCTGTCCAGCATCTGTACCACCTCCCTGCCCATCACCTGTCCCCCTCTTCCTGCCCGACATCTGTACCACCCTCTCTCTACCCAGCATCTGCCCCATACGCACTCCTCAGCATCTATCTCCCCTCTCCCTACATCTGTCTCCCTCTCTCTGCCCAGCATATACCCATCTGTCCCCAGCTAGAACTGTATCCCATGCACCCGGAATGATGAAAATGAATTTGTGGCTCCTGGGAACAGTATTTCCTTGGAGTCCACAACCCGTTTTATTAGGCCAAACACACTTTTCTAGGAACCTGCACGAAACTGCCCCTCCCCCATTTATTTATTGTAGTGCCCCCACTGTCATTTTTTCTGGATCCCTGTGTGTGTGTGTGTGTGTGTGTATGTATATGTATGTGTGTGTGTGTGTATGTATATATATATATATATATATATATATATATATATATATATATATATATATATATATATATATATATATAGTTAGTGGGGGGGGGGCGCCACAACTTTTTTGGCTTGGGGGAGCAAAATTTATAGTTACGCCACTGGTCTCACCTTTATAGTATAAATCCTCTTGATGGCTTCTGGGTGTTTGCAAGAAACAGCCAGTGCATATACTGTGTCTGTTGGAATTCCGCACACACCTCCACTCTCCAGTATGTTCGCTATCGTTCTCAAACCGCTTGTACGATGAGACTGAGGAAGCAGACATGAGCTGGAGACTTCTTTCTTCTCTGGCTCCACTTTCTATGGTAAAATTGATCACAAATTATATTTATGATGATAGTGTCTGAACAGATAATGCTGAGCAGCCTATTTATGTGTACTGTTTCTTATTACACTGCATGTGACATGAGTACATTAACTGTGTTGTGACTACTGAAAATGTCTGTGGTGTAAGCAGCACTAATATGATATATTGTATAGCAACAGTAGCTAATATGGGGATGGTCCAGATCCTGGAGGCTCACAAGGGCTGCTCGAACTTGTAGCTCCCCATAGCTGTAGAGGCATTTTAATAAGCATGGATTGCAGTAAACAGTGAAGATTTCAGCTGTCCATACATCAGAACGATTTCAGGCGATGCATTGTGGGTTTCTTTTTCACAACGTGAGGTGTTTAGGTATGATTCGCAATCCTGCCGGTCGTGAGGTTGAACATCAGATCATGTGCGCTGCACACATGATCTGAAGATGCTACTAATGACTAGTATGCTGGGAGTTGCAGATCTTGCGATAGATCTGTGAAATTACACACATATGATCTATAGTGGACTGGAAAGCTGGCGGGGAAATTGTGACACGATCAGGATCAGATGCTGGTCGTTCCGAAGTATGACCAGCTTTAGATAATGCAATTTTTAGACCATTTTTATCTATAAATAGTTGTATTATTAAAGGTATATTTTTTTTATTTACCTTGAACACTGAAGGCCCAAGTGGAATTAGCTCTTTGTTGAATATACAGTTTGTCAGCGATGCTAATAGGCCGTAGAGACAAATGATGCTAAAGATGGACAGCACCGTTACTAGAGGAGGGAAATAAATAGGTAAGGTCATTCATTTTGCATATTAAAATCAAAGTATTTTAGGCTTCCTTATAAGTTTCACACACAGACAAATACAAGAGACAGATCACATGACAAGACACCTGGTACTTGGAAAATTAAGCAAAAGGATCATACAGATGATATATCAGATCATATATCTGCTCTCAGCTGTCCCTCATTTCCAGACAGAAATGTATTTATTTTTCAAAACAAACTGTCCAATACAATGGGGCATATGTATTAATGCTTAACAAGAGATAAATGCAGGAGTGATAAAGAGAGACAACGGTCCAGCCAATCAGCTCCTTACTGACTTTTTTCAAACACAGCCTGTAACATGGCTGTTAGCAGGTGATTGGCTGGACGTTTATCTCTCTTTGGGCCTTATTCTGGTCGATGCGTAAATTTCCGAATTCTTTCGGATGGCGTTTTTTAGCCGTCTGCGCATGCGTAGGCAACGCTATGCGCATGTGCCACGCAAGGTCTCCGTACTTGTTCTCACTAATACCTTACAGAAATGTGCACCGCATTCACTCGGGAGATATGGGCGTATTATGGGCATCATTCGGAAGTACACAGGGGCGTAGATCCAAAGTGGGCTAAACTGGGCGTAAACATTGCCGTACACGAGGGAGTGCACTAATTCTGGTAGGCGTGCATTCGGACTGAACACCGACTGCAAACGAACCAAAAGGCAAGAAATATGCGGTGTCCATAAGCAAGTATTTCTTTGCGGGCACCACTCGGTCATGTGCTAGGCATTCGGATCGCCCAATTAGTACTCCCGCACCTGAACCAATGTCACCTGAACACAATACAATCCACTCCTCTACTCATTACTCATTAATTACACTCTTTTCATTGCTTCAATTGGAAACCTTGCAGCTTAAATGGACCATTACTAAACACACAAATCTATGCTGAAAGCATGGCTGCATTTGTTACACACATTTACACTGCAAGCAATGGACAGAACTTGCTATCACTAATATAAATATACATGTCACTTTTACATTTACCAATAACAGCACACATTTGGGGATCAAAAGATAGTAGTATGTTTTGCAGAAATACACCGCATTGGTGCGTACGGCCATGTTCCCGTCCGTTCTGCAGAATATGTGTGTGTCCACCACACACGCAAGGTTTGGATGTCGTCCGTAAACACGCCCTCTTCTTAAAGTGTGAGTCCGTCCGAATGCGGAGGACCGGTGGGCGTTTCTTTGTACCATGTCCGCACAGTGTAGCGTGCGGACCGCTCAGAAAGAATTCGAAAAATTACGCACCAACCAGAATAACCTCCTTTATCACCCTTGCATTTATCTCTTGTAAAGACTTAATACATCTGCCCCAGTGTATCATATTCAGTATTTTAATGCACTTCTCATTATCTGCTGTTATTTTCTTGGTTTTGTCAGTTAATATTTTAAAAGGAACACCATTTAAAATGCAGACTTATGAGATTAGAAGTATGATCAATGACTTTAGCCTAACAACAAAGTATCTACATTTAAGATCCACTGCCACACCAATCATAAACATTGTTCTGCTAAAATACTACAAATTGTCTCCCTAAATTATGTTTCCCATTTTGATTTTAACCCAAATCATATCACCCTATTTTGTTTGTTCAAATGACCCCTTATGTTCGCAGTGTTAGTATCAGCTTAAGGGGCGGTTGCTACAAAAGAGGGAAATAGGCCTCCACAGGCTTAAAGCCATTTACACCATCTGCAGAAATCTTGAGACAGTTCTGATGAAACTCGTACTGTTGGGAGCAATGTTCCCTCTAATTTTACGAAGGCTGTGTGCGGCAAAAGATTTTGGCTGTGCAACTTTGGAAGGAAATTTTAATTTTTGTGCGTCAATTATATATCACTGGAAAATGACGTCCAGCATTTGTGTTAACTTTACTTCAAAATGATATTAAACATTTAAACATTCAAAACACAGCACACAATGTAGTTAATGGGTGAAACACAAATTAATTGAGTCCACAACTGCAAAAAGGGACCACTGCTGCTTTGTGCGCTCTGTTGTAATGTCTGTGCGCACACTTGTCGAGTTGTATGCGCGCGCACGTGCGCACAGCTTAGAGGGAACACTGGTTGGGAGCCACATGATTGCACCACACTGGGCATCATGTGCACATCGGCACTTTTTTGAATTTGTGTTCAAATGTTGACACTTACAGTAAATCAGTCAAAGGAAATACTCAGCACTTACTTTCAAGTTCAAGAGGAAGTCTTTCCAATGTGAAGAGAAGAAAACTGACAATCACAGCCTCCATTATAAGGGTTAGAAGCATCAGGACTGTATTGGCATAAGTTGCTGGATAAAGGGAAATAAACCTTCAAATTTGGCTCATAAAACTGAAACACATTTTGCTTTTCATAGAGAAACATTCTCAGATCCCACCTGCCCCTCCTCCCTATTAAGTCGTTGGGATGTTTATTTTAATGTCATTATATGCTGTGAAATGGAAACACAAGACCCCTCACCAGACAGACAGTATTTTTGCATGGGGCAAGGCTGGAATCATTTAGATCATATTGCCAGCCCTCTTCACCTGCCACTTGGACATTTTTGTAGCATCTGCTGTTGTTATCAGCTGAGAAAGTCGGGGTTTCAATGGACTCCTATAGACAGGAAGTCCGCTATGTGTGCAGAGAATATTACCACCATTATCACAGCTTCACCTAAAATATATTGTGCCTAATACTAATACATAGCCTCAATTTAACATTTAATACAGCTACAAATTATTTTTTTATTGCACTTACCAAAGCCAAATAAAAATATGTTGACTATCAAAAAAGCAATTGCACCAACTGTGAATCCTCCATCATTATTTGTAGCGATTCCTAGCAAAGAACCTAGAAAAAAAAAAATTAAATGATGAATATATATATATATATATATATATATATATATATATATATATATATATATTAGACTTCCTAAATTACAAAGAAAGATGACAGTAATAGTTCTTGCCAATGTTATCTCTGTTATACTCATTATAAATGCTACATAGATTCTAGCAAACTGATTTACACAAAGTTACAGTGAAATGTGAAAACTAAGATTTTTTTTTTTAAAGGATTTTTTTTTAAGGACTTTTGTAAACTGGCTATTATGGCACATAAAGGAACTGATTTTGTGTATATCGGCCCTTATTCAGATCTGATCACAGTACAAATTTGTTCTCCAAATGAGCAAAACCATGTGCATGGCTGGTGGGGCAGATGTAACATGTGCAGAGAGAGTTACATTTGGGTGGGGTGTGTTGAAACTGAAATCTAAATTGCAGTGTAAAATAAATGCAGCCATTATTTACCCTGCACATAAAAAATATAACTCACACAAATCTAACTCTCTCTGCACATGTTACAGCTGCCCCACCTGCAGTGCACATGGTTTTACCCATTTTGAGAAGAAATTTGTACAGTGATCAGATCTGAATAATTGCCATAATCTCAGAATATAAATACTATAGTATTAATTAATTATGCTATGGGCTCTTTATATGCAGAAGAGTCTAATCTGATTTCATTGAAATGTCTATTTTTGCCTGTACTTAATGATTTCTTACCTGCTAAACGCAGCCACACCCATGTAGCCCAGATAGCGGCATAACAAAATGGCAGAACTGAGCCAAATCTTCGACCTCCTTGGACATCAATTCTACAGACGTACAGCTGCATGATAGCACCAGGAATAAGCACCCAAGGAATAGACAGATGTGTTTGGATTGTATTGTTCAGTGAACTCTGGATAGCAGCAAGTGCGGCTAGTCCATTGCAGATGTAGAACAGGGGATCTGAGGACTGGGAGCTGAGATTTTTCTTAATGTCCGATTCCTGCTCAGACTTTTGCATATTTCGTCTGCACCACACCAAGGCATCCTGAAACCTGGCACTTGATATCACTATGTTCCCAATGGGTATTAGTACCTTCTCTGCAATTGAATTAACAAGACTGGAGAATGTTGTATAAAGGGAAACTACAGTAAATATGCTGCAAGTTACTCCAAAGAATATGTAAGCAGCTGCGCTTGGTATCTGCTGGATTGTGGAGATAGTCATGAGGGCAAATGCTGTATTGTGAATCACTTCCAGAATATCTTTATTTAATGATACAAAGCAGAACACAATTGCCGCAGCCAGGAAGAACCAGTCACCAACCATCATCTGTCTGCTATTAGAGACGTTGCCCGGTGTGAGAACAACTGTAACGGTAAACTCTTCCCATGACTTGACCAGCCAGAAGGTACCATGGAAAGCAAATTTGGTAGCATGGTAAACATCATCCCGTAGATAACTGTAGTAGCTAGAACACAACTGAGTAATGACATTGATGCTGATCCATATGGAGCCTATATAGAATGTCTTCATGTATCCAAAGCAGTAGAATGCCATAATAAAAGGAGAAATGGTGTCACACAGGTAACCCAGTGCCATGGGTTCAGCATACTTTGTATTTTTTTTCTTCTCTTCTCCAGCATTTTTTGAGGAGTTGCGATTGCCAGAACCCAACAGCAGGACATTAAAAAGAGCATTACCGAAGCCTGGAAGAACATATTTCTGAGTGATGCCTTTCAGTAGAAGAGCTCCTGCACCATAAAGTCCACATAGCACAATTATTAACTCCAGTACACCAGAGACTACCAGGGCCCAGCGTCCAAACAACCCTATTGCCTCAAAGATCAGTGTGAGTGTTAGGGCCCCAAATACAAAAGGCATAATGTAGTTGACAGTTGCTGAGCAAAAAGCCAGGATAAATGCAATGAAAATATAGGCTACCAACCCGGCCACTGCACCCTCAGTAACAGGAATCTGAGGAAGGGTTGGCACAGCTGTGCTATTGTAGGAAACTGATTCTGAACCCAAAATGATACGAGTTGCCCCGTAGCTGCTCCACAGAGCAGAGAAGGCCAGGAATGCGGTGCCACTTAAATGGTCATACTTTCGAAAGGACAGGAATCCAGCTATGAACTGAGTTACACCTCCAATTAGGATCAGGTGAACACCTGCAATGTTTAAACAAGAAAGAAAATGTTAGATTGTATATGAAATGCTTACTGCTTTCTAAAGACTCTCTCTTTAACTTCATAGACTTTGAAATTTGATTTGAAGTCCAGGAGCTGGCGCTCCAAGGTGGGGTGTTTGGCGAGACTGAAGCCACAGTGAGGGAGATTTTTCAAAGCTTTGTGATAAAGCAAAGTGGAAAGAGGTGAAGTACCATCCAAACAGCTCAAACGCAGCCTGTAAAAGAACAGGAGCTCATTGATTAATACTTTATCTCTCTCCACTTTCCACCTTCTGCTAAATCTCCCCCAGTGTATGATATCTGTGTAGCCTGGACCATAGATTCAGAGTTACTAGGAAAATGTATTGTACATAACATTTTATTTCTTTCAATTTCATTTGAATAATTCTAGCTGGAACCTTACCTGCAAGGATGTTTTCCACTCCTCCAGCAATAATAGAGGTATTAAACAGAGAGAAGTTTTGCATACAAACGAGGAAAGCACTAACAGCATTTGCAAGGAGCCCAAGTACAGCAGGTTCGCTGTAAAATACTGCAGGGAATCCGTCCATGGCAGTATGTTCTATAGAAATGACTTGCTAAAACTGTTCTTCTCCAATATATGTATTCATCCAAATATGTATTCACACAAAATGTCCTGGGGAGAACAAGGTTTGAACAATCAGTTTTACCATAGGCCAGCATTAAATATTAGCATTTAAATAGTAATGTCTTCATGTGTATACATTCAGGAATAAATGCTGTAACAGTAAATATTTTGTATTTGTCAAATGCTTAGTAATTATTTCACAAGCATGGCCCTTTAATTTCATAGTGTTGATATCATTCAAGGGACTGGTAGATGATACCTCCATCACTAGGGATACAGGAGAACTTCTTTACCAGAGAACAATTGCACCTTTGCTTTACCCAATTTTATCCTCATCGGAGCACAAAAATTACTGTTTTATAATTATTTTTACATGTCAAAAGATGCAGTTTTCTATTGGCCATACCAGGAACATTATTGTCCTAGTATTTAGGAATATTAATATGGTACAAGACAATCAACAAATAAAGGGAGGCAGTGAGTTCTCTTTCCCACTGAATATAAAGTTAAAAAGGCCAAACAAAATAAATTATAGTATAAATACTAACACTTATATTACCCTAACAGTAGCCCAAGACCAAGTTGTAACCCAAACATAAGTACTGTATACAGTATATGACATCAAGGCTGTAAACTTTTCTGGAACCCTAAATATTCTCTGATCTATCTACAGAATAATCTTTAGCAGTGGGAACCATCTAACTCACAATATACAGTATGTTGCTCTCAATATCACTCACAACCTCCTAGTTTGGGAAAATATTGCAACAGTTGCATCTGTCATTGTCTGAGTATTGTGAGGAAACTAAGGCCACATTTGCCTGTGACCAATAAAAGTCTTTAAAGGGTTCTTGATCACAAGTGCACCACAATCATGTGTAAAAATAAGGTACAAAATATTGCCATTGCTGGTAATTAAATATAACATTAATATAAAATACTTTCATAAAAACTGAATGAATCTAAACTAAAGGCAGACATACCTACCGGGTTACACAAAACATGTAATTGAACATTGGTCATATATACATAACAATACACTAATAGCAAAGTCCTACCTTCAAATGCAACATGCAGAAATGTATTTTAGATCTGCTTTTCAGGGAACAGCTGATGTGCCCTCTTTAACAGCATCCACTGCTTCTGAGTGAATGTTCTGGAGAGACAGGTTTTATAGTCTCTATTACAATACATACCTCATAGGGTGGAGACTTTCTTAGGTCTTTAGAATTTCCAAAGTATTTTTGTTTCCTGCTGCAGATAACCTTAGCTAGCAATATGGGGGAAATTTACTAATATGAATTCGTAGAAAAAAATCATATTTTCCTAGGAAAATACGAATTTTTTAGGTGTATTCGTATTTTTGGCATTTACTATGCCAAAAATAAAAATATTCGTATTCATATTGATGGGACATTCGTATTTGTATTTACAATGCATACACCATTGTTAGAATATGACAGGAATCACCATTCAAAAGAATGGTGGTTCCTGATTTACTAAGCAGCCATATTGAAAATACGGCTGCTAATTGGCGTGAAACGGCCGCGAATATACATCAGGAAAATACACTTTATTTTCCTGTCGTATTTGGCTTTAGCCTGCACGGATCAGTCAGATACACTTATTCGTATTAGCGGCCGTTTATACGGCCGTTAATATGAATTACTATGACATTGGAGGGTTACAAAGCAGTCGTATATGACTGCTTTGTAAATTCCCCTCCGGAACACGACTTTGCATATGGCTGAAACAGCCGTATGCAGTCGTAGTAAGAATACAAATACGAAAATTTGTATTTGTATTCTTAGTAAATTTCCCCCTATATGTCAGAGACAATACAATGCATTGTAGTTTGATGTGCACAATCACTTGTGATTTTTCTTTATGTACCATAATCTCTCAAGTGGCATTTTGCTTCTCTCTATCAGAAAGCAACTAATATGACAAACTGATTGACACGTACATTTTTCTTATTTTGAATTAATTCAAACACTTTCGAATATCTATGTTTGTTTGTTCTACAGGAAATTAGGTACTGTAAGTATGGTTATATGCTAGTTTTGATTTCAACAAGGCTTTTTTATGTAATAATAAACATCTTAGGTTGAGAAACAAGTGAGGGAATGAAAAAAAAAGTTTCATATTAAAAATAAACCCATCATTGACTCAGCTAATTGTTGTCTCTCCCAGAATAGAACTATACAATTAAAAATAACTCCTGATATCAGTGATATCATGAAATAGCATATTAACATAGTATGAGGAAGTCTCTACTAGAGATATAGGGGGACATTTACCAAAATGGATTCGTAGAAAAAAGGTGTATTCGTAGGCAGAAATACACCTTTTTTTACGAATTTGTATTTTCGGGATTTACAATCCCGAAAATACAACAATTCGTATTCCTAAAGATGGAACATTCGTATTTGTATTTACAAATACGAATGTCTACACCATCGATAGGATACGACAGAAATCACCATTCAAAAGAATGGTGGTTCCTGATGTACTAAGCAGCCGTATTGATAATACGGCTGCTAAGTGGTGTAGAACACCCACACAAATACGAAAGGAAAATACACCTTGCTTTCCCTGTCGTATTTGCTTTAAGCCTGCACGGATCAGTCAGATCCGTGCAGGCTTTAGTGTAAAAAAATGGAGAAAAAAAATAAATAAAAAAAAAACCGGCGTGGGGTCCCCCCCACAGCTGTAACCAGCACCAGGCTGACAGAGCCGGGGCCGGTAATTAAAAATCAGGGATCCCGACACATAGGGGTTCCCCGATTTTTAACAACCAGCCCCAGGCTCCAGGTCCGGGGCTGGTTCCCAAAATACGGGGGACAAAATGACTAGGGGTACCCCGTATTTTAAGAACCAGCCCCAGGCCAAACCAGCCAGCAGGGTAATGTCACAGCCGGGGGACACTTATTATATAAGGTCCCGCAGCCAAAACATTAACCCTACCGACCAGTCAGCCTGGCCAGGGTTCCTGGGGGAGTGGGGACCCCCCCAATGAAGGGGTCCCCCCCCTCCAGGACTTACCTGACCAGGCTGAAGCCTGGTGCTGTCCTCGATGCCCCTGGGCGGTGGGCATCGAGCTGATAGCGGTGTAAAAAAAAGATTAAACTATTGTCTAATACTGGGGCACTATGAGTCCCAGCAAGCCTCCCCCGCAAGCTGGGACTTGGAGAACCACAAGTCCCAGCCTGCGGGGCATTAAAGGGCCCGCTGGGTCTTGTAGTGCCACAGTATTAAAAATAGTACAATAAAACACACTGACACACACTTAAAATAAAACTTTAATACATACAAAGCCCACACATACTAATACTTCCCTATCTTCTTTCCGTAGGTAGCCCTGGTCCTGTGTCGTCTTCTGGTCCTGTGTCGGCGGTCTTCTGGATCCATGTCGACGTCCTTCTTCAAGTCGACATCGCTGTCGGCGATGGCGTCCGGAGTCCGACGAAATCCATGGAGGAAGCTGTGGAAGGAAACCATACTCACCTGTCCCGGGGCGACGTAGTCCAGGTAAGGGTTGGCAAAAAAACAAACCGAGAACGCGAAACCAGCCGGACAGTAGGAGCCGCACGGTGTTTGTGTACATCGTGCGGCTCCGCCTCACGAATCCGCTATTGGCCGCCTTGCGGCCTAGCGGCTCCTGATTGGCCGCTAGGCCGCAAGGCGGCCAATAGTGGCATTCGGGAGGCGGAGCCGCACGATGTACACAAACACTGTGCGGCTCCTACTGTCCGGCTGGTTTCGACAGGTTTCGAAGGACGTTGACATGGATCCAGAAGACCGCCGACACAGGACCAGAAGACGACACAGGACCAGGGCTACCTACGGAAAGAAGATAGTTAAGTATTAGTATGTGTGGGCTTTGTATGTATTAAAGTTTTATTTTAAGTGTGTGTCAGTGTGTTTTATTGTACTATTTTTAATACTGTGGCACTACAAGACCCAGCGGGCCCTTTAATGCCCCGCAGGCTGGGACTTGTGGTTCTCCAAGTCCCAGCTGGCGGGGGAGGCTTGCTGGGACTCATAGTGCCCCAGTATTAGACAATAGTTTAATCTTTTTTTTACACCGCTATCAGCTCGATGCCCACCGCCCAGGGGCATCGAGGACAGCACCAGGCTTCAGCCTGTTTATGTAAGTCCTGGAGGGGGGGGACCCCTTCATTGGGGGGGACCCCACTCCCCCAGGACCCCTGGCCAGGCTGACTGGTCGGTAGGGTTAATGTTTTGGCCGCGGGACCTTATATAATAAGTGTCCCCCGGCTGTGACATTACCCTGCTGGCTGGTTTGGCCTGGGGCTGGTTCTTAAAATACGGGGGACCCCTAGTCATTTTGTCCCCCGTATTTTGGGAACCAGCCCCGGACCTGGAGCCTGGGGCTGGTTGTTAAAAATCGGGGAACCCCTATTTGTCGGGTTCCCTGATTTTTAATTACCGGCCCCGGCTCTGTCAGCCTGGTGCTGGTTACAGCTGTGGGGGTGGCCCCACGCCGTTTTTTTTTTTTTAAATTTATTTAATTTTTCGGTACTTGTGAATTTTGGCGGCGCCCATCGCATCGCATACCATAACGCATGCGATGGTATGCGATGCGACGCGATATCGTACGATAGTGCACGATGGCATACAATTTTGAAATTGTATGCCATTGTACATGGCATACAATGCCATACGATGCGATGCGATTAAACATTGTATAAGCACCCTAATGGGTGCTTATACAATGTTAAGCACCCTAATGGGTGCTTACAATGTTAAATGCACCCCCACGCCCCCCCCCCACTATAAACGTGAACCCGATGCGTGGCGAGCGCAGCGAGCCCGCGAGGGGCGGCGGTACGCGTCCTACGACCTTTTCATACCCCCACTATCCACGTCGGCGTGGAGTTGAGAATAGAATAGTGTGGCGAGCGCACAGGTAAACGCGTCCCTTCGCAGGCTTCACGTTTATAGTGGGGGGGTGGCGTAGGGGTGCATTTAACATTGTAAGCACCCCATTAGGGTGCTCAAAAGCACCCTTTAGGGTGCTTATACGATTTTTGATCGTATAGGGGGTCAAAATCGCGTCGCATCGCATCGCATGCCATCGGGTACATGCCATGCGATGCGATGCGTTCCGTTCATCGTACGACGGACATCGTGGGCGCCGTCAAAATACACAAGTACCAATTTTTCTATTTTTTTTACACACTGCAGCCTGCACGGATCTGACTGATCCGTGCAGACTGCCTGTACGAATTCGTATTAGCGGCCGTATATATGTGCCGCTAATACGAATTGTTACACCATCGGAGGGTTACAAAGCAGTCGTATCTGACTGCTTTGTAATTTCCCCTCCGGAACACGACTTTGCATACGACTAAAACAGTCGTATGCAGCCGTAGGGGAAATACCAATACGAAAAACTAGGTTTTTCATATTGGTAAATTTCCTCCATACATTCAGTGTATTTAATAATACACTCTGGAAGATGGATGATTCCTAATATATTGGCTGGGTCAGCACACCCTCTTTTTTTGACCAAGATATACTTCGTTCCACACTGAACAAAGAAATAGATTTAGTGCAGTTTTTAGGGGCATTTATAAATTACATAGCTCCACATGTAGCTAAGTGCAGTGTTGGTAACAAGCATCTAAGTATAAGGTAGATCCCCAAAGGTGAAACTTTTGAATATCTATGTTTGTTTGTTTCAATGTGGTTGGTCTAAAACACTTTACAGCCACCAACTGGTGAATAATAGACATCACAATTTATTTTACTCAAGAACATAATAAAAGTAAAATTTTAATATTCTTCTACCATATCATTAATCTTTACTACAATCTACAAAAGTGTGCCCCAAAAAAATAGAAATCCCTTTTTTAAATGGTTGTTTGTTCCCTTACATCACACAATTTATTTCTTAGAGCTAATGCTTGTGTCGACATATTGACCTGTCGACCTAACCCCATGTCGACCTAGAACCATGTCGACCTTTCCCCATGTGGACCTAACGGTGTTGACCTAACGATTGTCGACCAACTTGCTGTAGACCCAATGATCCCAACCCTCCAAATTATATTATGTGAAATCATTTCAGAACTGAAATTATCCAGGGTGTGGATCCTACTATGGATCTTGGATCAACTTGTATCATTAAGGGAATATTGGCCCCTTTTCTTCTTAGGACAGCATATTTTCCTAATTTAACAAAGATTATTATTATTATTATTATTATAATTATCATTATCATCATCATCCTTTCTTTATAACACTCAGCTTAGTACTCAATGATACAAACAACATACAATGGCATGAGACAGAAAGTAAAAGTGATCCTGCCCAAGGAGCTTACAAACTATTTACAGTATCATGTAAAGCATTGATATGTAAAGTAGAGGACTAATTGGTCTTGGTAGATACAAGTACAGTGCTAGTCCTGACTTTTGACAATTGATAACCACAGGCAGCTCAGCAGTTCCTGGCAGTAATTACAGGTGTAATGCTAGTTTCTGGCTCTAGGAAGTTGGTTACTACAGGTATTTACCAGGTTCTGGTAAATTGGTCATTTCAGGTATAGTACTAGTTTCTGGCTCTGGGAAGTTGGTTACTACAGGTATTGTACCAGGTTCTGGTAAATTGGTCATTTCAGGTATAGTACTAGTTTCTGCCTCTGGGAAGTTGGTTACTACAGGTATTGTACCAGGTTCTGGTAAATTGGGCATTTCAGGTATAGTACTAGTTTCTGGCTCTGGGAAGTTGGTTACTACAGGTATTGTACCAGGTTCTGGTAAATTGGTCATTTCAGGTATAGTACTAGTTTCTGGCTCTGGGAAGTTGGTTACTACAGGTATTGTACCAGGTTCTTGTAAATTGGTCATTTCAGGTATAGTACTAGTTTCTGCCTCTGGGAAGTTTCTAATCACTGGCATTGTACTAGACTCTTGCTTTGTGAAGTTGGAAAATATAGAAATTGTACTAGTTGCTAGCATAGCCTGATTAAGGGGAAGAAGACAACATATGGGGATACTCGTGGTCCCAGTGTGTAAGTAGTATAGTCAGAGTATGTTGCTATTCATGCATGTGACAAGCTAGATGATACAGTAGATTTTATTTTTCTTTGTGTATTTAAGGTTGTTTAAATTGTCTTCATTCCACAAGAAAGCTTTATAAAATAACTGTCTTTCAATAAGGTGAAGTTATAAACAGTACCAAGGCATTATTAAACTATTAGTTGAAATCTAATGTATATAAGCCATACTCCTAGGGTTACCACTTCATCCCTTTAATTCCGGACACATATTAATTACACAGGTTCTGTGGCTTGCTGACTTCAAGACTCCATTTCAGTTAGTTTTAAACTGCCACAGAACCCGTGTAATTAATATGTGTCTGGAATTAAAGGGATGAGGTGGTAACCCTACATATCCCTGACATGACCCATTCCAGGAGGGACAAAATCCTCTCTACCTTGACTTCCCTCTTTATTTCTCTTTCAATGGTCCTGGTGACACAGCTCAACACTGGGATGTAGGAGGGTCCGAAGGAGCCAGGCACCTATCCTAAAGCTTTAGAGGGTAGGCTCCTCCCCTACTGCATCCCTGGACTCTCCAGTTCGTGTTAGGTGCCCACTGGAGTGGGTGCTATTCTAAAGGGCTGCAGGAGCAGCCGAAGAATTAGAGTAGTTAGGGAATTTTTATTGTTTTATTAACTTTTACCCTAGCTAGGTAGGCACAGTGTGAGGATTCTCATAGTGAATCCTCACACTGCTAGCGCAGCAGGAGCTGACAGAAGCGCGTCCTGTCAGCTCACTGTGCACAGGGGAGACGCTGTCTGGTCTCCCTGTGCAGCGCTTACAGCCTCTTCTAAGAGGCTGCCTGGGCTCCGGAGTATCCTGAAACCGGCTCCACATTTAGGTGGGGATCATGGGGGACAGGCGCTCCGTGATGGCGGCGGCCATTTTATGCGGAGCTTACACGCTGAGCTCCTATATGAGAGGACAGCAGCGTTGTGACAGGCATGTTCCAAGTGATCCCCAGTCGAGGGGGAGACACTGGAACTAGGAAATCCTACCTAAGGAGCGGCTGGCTGGGGGTGGTTGGCGCCAAGAGGTCACGGACCCCGCAGCAGCAGGGACTTGTGGTCTCTTCCTTCACTCTGACTTTGGCGCCTTTCAGAACGCTTGCAGCGGAGCTGAGCTGGCTTACTGATCCTGGCAGAGTGACTTGGATTTCCTGGGCATCGCTTCCCCGCAGTTGAAACCAACAGACAGCTAAGTGACTGGGTGCATTGCCTCTGTATAAACGCTTGTACATTGTTTGCACTGTGTATACTGATAGATATACATTTATCACTTGCATCATGTCTGAGCATCAGGCTGTGGTTTTGGGGGAGGGAGCCCTTAGTGCACTGAGCGCGTGCAATGTTTGCACACAAAAGTTTGTCCCTGAGCAGATGGCCAAGGGGGGCTTATGTATTACTTGCGCTGATGTGAGACCCATGGGCAGTGAACCCCATAGGGCAGAGCAGATGGAACCTGCGTGGGCCAGGGCCCTAGGCAGGTCAGTAAACGCTTTGGTGCAGCTTCTGGACAGGCAGAGTGATGGGCTGGTAGAATCACAGAGACCTATGCCATCATCTCAGCAGTCGTCTGGCTCCTTACCTCTTACCCAGGCAGATCCTGCGCTGATTCAGGTGATGCAGGATACTGCTAAAGGGATTAACAGGTTCAGCGAAATGCTGGACAGAATGGATGATGTTGCAGGGACCCCTAGAAGGTCCTATGCTATGCCTACTGTGGTAGATGAGGAGGAGGGAGAATATACTGACATCCCCTGGGATCAGGGTGATGATTTGGAAGAGACCTCTGCTGCTGGTATAGAGGATCTCATTGTAGCTGTGAAGCAGGCTTTAAAGCTGTCTGTGGAGGATAAGACTCCTGTGAAAGGTGTTTTTAAGCGACAGCGGAAGGAGGCTGTTACTTTTCCTTCAGATGAGGGGTTACAGGAATTGTTAGAAGGGGCTTGGAAAACTCCTGATAAGAGGCTACAGATGCCTAAGCGATTCCTTAGTCTGTACCCCATGCCAGAGTCTCATGCGGAGCTCTGGGAAAAGGTCCCAGTTGTGGACGCTTCAGTGGCACGTTTGTCCAAGTCTACTGTGTTACCAGTACAGGGCGGTGCAGCTTTCAAAGATTCTGTGGATAAAAAGCTGGAGGGTAACCTCAAGGCTATCTTTGAAGGGGTGGGGTTTACCTTACGGCCCCTTATTGCTTCAGCCTGGGTCTCTAAGGCCATGATAGAGTGGGCTGGTGATTTATGCACCATGCTGCAGGCTGATCCTGGTGCGTTGCTGCTTGCAGAAAAGATTAAGGCTGCTGCAGAATATGCAGTGGAAGCAGAGGAGGAAGCTATTAAAATGGCGACCAGAGTGTCCACAGTCTCCATTAATGCCAGGAGAGTGCTTTGGCTTAAAGCCTGGGAAGCAGACAATGAGTCCAAGAAGGCTCTGGAAACATTAGCCTTCAAAGGAAAGGTACTCTTTGGTACTGAATTAGAGGAGATTATAAAACAGGCCACGGGCGGCAAAAGTACATTTCTGCCGGCCTCCTCAGCAAAGCAGACGTCCAGATTTTCTGCTTTTAGGCCGTCCTTTCGGCCCCCCCCCCCTAGAGGTGGTGCGTCCTTTCGAGGACAGTCCTTCAGGGGAAAGTTTCAGGCCTCTAGGGGCAAAACTCAAAAGTCCAAGTTTGGCTCCTTCCATAAGAAGCCTGCCTCCAAAGGAGAGGACAAACCCTCCGCATGACTGTCAGGGGATAGGCCCGACAGTGATAAAGGTGGGGGGGCGTCTCACACATTTCAGGGACGCATTAGCTTCTCTAGACCAGGATTCCTGGGTCTTAGAGATTATTACCCAGGGTTACAAAATCCCTTTCAGAGGGTTGCCTCCGAAGAGGTTCATACCCACGCCCGTGCCGAAACAGGCGCTCCTTCGCACAGCTCTTATGAGAGCGGCTCATTCCCTTTTGGAAAAAGGGGTGGTTATTCCGGTTCCCAGGGCAGAGTGGAAGAAAGGCTTTTACTCCACGCTGTTCCTGGTGCCCAAACCAGACGGGTCTTTCAGACCAATACTAAACTTGAAATCCTTAAATGTCCATCTATGGGTAGACCATTTCAAAATGGAGTCTTTAAGGTCAGTACTCCTGAGTCTGGACCAGGGAGAATTTTTGGCGTCCATGGATGTCCAGGACGCATATCTGCACGTTCCCATCCACCCTGAACATCAGACCCTGTTGAGGTTTGCTATAGGAAACCTGCATTTACAATTCCGGGCGTTACCCTTTGGGCTAGCGACCGCGCCAAGGGTATTCACAAAGATAATGTCAGTGATGGCCGCGGTGCTGAGGCTCAGAGGAATCACAGTAATACCCTATTTGGACGATCTCCTGTTCAAAGCAGGGTCAGCAGCCATGCTTCAGAGTCACTTGGCAGAGGCCATCAGTTTTTTGCAGGCTCACGGCTGGATTTTAAATTTACAAAAATCTCAGTTGGTACCATCACAGAGGCTTCAATTCTTGGGAGTCATACTGGATACCCATCTCCATCGGGTTTTTCTCCCAGAGGTAAAGGCCAGGGACCTGGTCACTCTAGTGCAGGAGATTCTCAGAGCTCCGAGCTTGTCAGTATGGAGGTGCCTCAAGCTCCTGGGGAAAATGGTGGCGTCATTCGAGACGCTTCAATTTGCCAGGTTCCACTCTCGGGTGTTCCAATGGAACATTTTGTCGGCTTGGTCAGGAAACACACAGACCATGAAGTCGGAGCTGATAGTGCTGTCTTCGGACACTCGAGACTCCTTGAAATGGTGGACAGAAGTAGATTCCCTTCAGTGGGGTCGGTCATTACAGACCTGGGACTGGTTGGTAGTAACTACCGACGCCAGTCTCAGGGGCTGGGGGGCAGTAGTCCTGGATCTCAGGCTGCAGGGCCTGTGGACGGCAGAGGAATCAGCATTACCAATCAACATCTTGGAGCTGAGGGCTGTCTGGAAAGTGATTTCCTTGGCGGGAGACAGGTTACGGAACCTCCCTTTGAGGATTCAGACCGACAATGCCACAGCTGTGGCGTATCTGAATCACCAGGGAGGTACACGCAGCAGATTGGCCATGTGGGAGGTGTCCAGAATCTTCCTATGGCCGGAACAGAATGTTCCTGCGGTATCGGCTATATTCATTCCAGGAGTGGAAAATATAGAAGCAGACTTCCTGAGCAGGGAGGAGCTCAAGGAAGGAGAATGGAGCTTACACCCTCAGGTGTTTCACCAGATCACTGTGATGTGGGGAACTCCGGATGTGGACCTGATGGCATCCAGGTTCAACCATCAGGTGCCCAGGTTTTATGCCAGAACGAGAGATCCGCTAGCAGAGGCAGTGGATGCCATGACTACTCAGTGGCAGGGAGATCTTCTTTATGCATTCCCTCCGGTTCCAATGTTAGCGAGACTTTTGAAAAGGATACAGGACCAGAAGGTTCCGGTGATTCTTGTGGCCCCAGATTGGCCAAGGAGGTCCTGGTACTCGAGGCTTCAGAGGTTGTCTGTGGACTCATGGCGTCTACCTCCGAGACCAGATCTACTAAGACAAGGCCCATTCAGTCACCTGGATTCCGATCGATTGATTTTGACGGCATGGCTATTGAAGCCGCCATTTTGAAAAGGAAAGGGTTTTCTGACGCAGTAGTGCAGACTATGATAAAAGCCAGGAAAGCTGTTTCCTCGGCGAATTATTATAGAGTCTGGAAGACTTACATTAGATGGTGTGAGAGGAGAAAGGTTCACACATCTCACTTCAAGTTAGCAAGAATGTTGGAATTCTTACAAGATGGGTTTTCATCGGGCCTAAGCCTTCAATCATTGAAGGTGCAGATTTCGGCCTTATCCATCTATTTCCAAAAAAGAGTAGCCATTTTGCCGGAGATTCAAACTTTTTTACAAGGGGTATCCAGACTAAAACCCCCTTACAAGCAACCAGTAGCGCCTTGGGATCTGTCACTGGTTTTGGATTGCCTTCAGAAGGCACCTTTTGAACCTTTAAGGTCGGCTGACTTTAAGTTTCTCACGTGGAAACTAGTGTTTTTGTTAGCAGTAGCATCAGCTAAAAGAGTGTCAGAGTTGGGAGCCTTGTCATGCAAATCTCCCTTCTTAGTTTTTCATGATGACAGGGCTGTTCTGAGAACAGTACCTCAGTTTTTACCGAAGGTAGTCTCTGCCTTCCATTTAAATCAGGAGATAGTTCTACCTGTGTTTCAACCCCCAGAGGGTTCTAAGAAAAGGGACAAGTTGAAAACTTTGGATGTTGTGCGTGCTTTACGCATATATGTGGACAGAGTGAAGAGTGTCAGAAAGACTGACACATTATTGGTACTGTATGACGTACACAAAATTGGTTGGCCTGCTTCTAAGCAGACTATTGCTAGGAGGTTGCGATCTGTGATAGCTTTTGCATACACCAAAGTGGGTAGGCCTGTGCCGGCCAGAATTAATGCGCATACCACCAGGTCAGTTGCCACCTCTTGGGCGGTTCGACATGGGGCCACAGCTGAGCAGGTTTGCAGAGCTGCCACTTGGTCATCTGTTCACACATTTGCCAAATTCTATAGATTCCATGAGTTCGCGTCGGAGGACGCATCATTCGGGCGAGCAGTGCTGAGAGCTGCAGACCTGAGCGTACCCTCCCAAAGGACCGGCTCTGGAACGTCCCAGTGTTGAGCTGTGTCACCAGGACCATTGAAAGAGAAAAAGGGATTTTTGTAAGAACTTACCGTTCGAATCCCTTTCTCTGATATGGTCCTGGTGACACAGCGATCCCTCCCTTACGCTCAGTAAGTATGCCAGAAGTTTCATGATGTTCATGTTAAAATGGTTAAAGTTAACAGTTTCTGTTATAAAATGTGCATATAATATGTGCAGGCGTTTGTACTGAGTTAATGTATTCCAGTGGCTTTGAAAGATTGAACTGAAGAGTCCAGGGATGCAGTAGGGGAGGAGCCTACCCTCTAAAGCTTTAGGATAGGTGCCTGGCTCCTTCGGACCCTCCTACATCCCAGTGTTGAGCTGTGTCACCAGGACCATATCAGAGAAAGGGATTCGAACGGTAAGTTCTTACAAAAATCCCTTTTTATGATTGCAGTCAACTGTGGTGAAATTCCTTTATTACAAATTGCATAGTTCGGGGGCGTGGCCACGGCGGCAATGGAGTAGGACGCAGATCTGTATGCTCTCTGACAAATAATCCTGCTGTGATATCCTAAACATATTACAGCCAGCTTTTAATGTGTTAATCGGCTCCCTGAGCCATCGCTGATGCTATTGAGCCAACTTTTAATATATTATAGAACAGCTGAGACCGGGTGAGGTGATCCGGCTCTGTTAGTGAAAATATACCTCAGGCCGCGGTCGCCATTTTGGCCGTTACGGCAGTTCACCTGCAAGGAGCTTCAGGTGGTCAGGAGTGGCTCCAGCTGGGTCCCCTGCCACCGAGTGTAAAAGAAGAGGGCAGCATAGTCCAAAGCTGCAAGTCTCCAGCTTACAGTATACACTTACCAGCGCTCTGGTCCCCTGCCATAGCCTGAGGACGGACCTGGAGTAAGTTGTTATTGCTGGCGCCATCTTGGAAAACGAGTGAGTTATACAAGTGCCGTGGGAGGAGACTAGCTGATGATGTACAGTCAGCTGATGTGTAACCCTGCATGATACTGTATTGTACTGTGTACTGGGTACATTAGCCAGCAATAAACTTCATTAAAGTGCATTGTTAAACTCACTCTTCACTCCTACAGTAAGGAAAAACAAAATAAACACATATCTCTGCATCCGTATTAATTTACATTAAAATATAGAGCTTTACCCAGTATAGGAGCGCCATCTGCTGGTCTCTCATCATATTGCAGGAAAAATTATCTACTATTTGATAGTAGTACATTATAATGGGTAAATCACAACAAGCTAATAATACAGCCAAATTAGATCGGCAAACTCGAGCTACAGACAATTCTTCGCAAGCTAAACAAAATGAGGATTCTCAAAATAATTCAGCTCTGTTAGACAATATCGGTTCACAGGCAACTGCCAATGCAGCCCCTCATGATGTCACCTTACACAGTATCTTGGAGGCGGTTACTTCTTGCCAGAAACGTCTCTCCGATAAAATAGAGCAGGTACAGGGGGATCTATGCCTGCTCCGGCATGATTTGCAAAGTGTTCGTGAGCGGATCAATGAGGCGGAGACCTGTATTTCTACGCTTGAGGATTTCAAAGGTCCTGTGCAGGAAAAAGTCTCTAGCTTATGTCAGCAAATGTCTGTCATGCAGATTAAGATCTCAGATGTGGAAGGGAGATTAAGACGCAATAATGTCAGGTTCGTAGGATTACCTGAGAAAGTGGAAGGTTCCTCACCAGAATCTTTTTTGGAATCCTGGCTCTTGAGTGTATATGGCAAGGAATGTTTCTCCTCTCATTTTGCGGTAGAACGTGCACACCGTATTCCATCTAGGCCCTTGCCTCCAGGTGCTCCTCCCCGCACGTTCATTGCTAGATTCCTTCATTATAAGGACCGTGATGAGGTGCTGAGACAGGCTCGTACAAAAGGTCCATTAGTGAGGGACGGAATAAAGATTAATGTGTTCCCAGACTTCGCGATGGAGGTCCAAAAGGATAGAGCCAAGTTTCTTCCTGTAAAGCGCAGGCTTCGTGAACTAAATATATCTTATGCAATGCTCTTCCCTGCCAAATTGAGAGTGGTGAAGGATGGGGAATCTCACTTTTTCATTACCCCAAAGGAAGCGGCAGCATGGCTTGATCGTATTGCCCCTGGTCACCGACAATTGGCAACTGATTGACTTTAATATTAAATGTTATATTATTAAAACAGGGTCCTGATTGTACAACATATCTAATCTAATTGAAAGAGTTAATCTAATAGATATTATATGTATAACTGGGCTGGTTAAATAACAGTTATAAAATTTAGTGATAAATAATTCGGTTACGCTGTAGTAGCATATCAGGAGAGCCCCAATGCATTGGTGGTTCTTAAAGTTTATTGTCCCTGTAGTTTATTAATTTCTTTGGGGTAATGTTAGGGGTTGGTTTATTGGGGATCCAAGTATGCCTGAGTTGGGTAGGGTATACTGGGTGGGGGGATGGTATGGAAATTGTAATTTTAGTATTTAATTCACCATTGGGTCACCCTTTTTATTTTTTTTTATTTTTTTTTTTATTATTTTCTCTTTTTTTATTTATTTAATTTTTTTTTTTTTTGCCTTTACCTTCCTCCTGTTTCAGGAGATTCAAAGCACAACACATGTCTCTTTCCCATTGTGATATACTATTATTCTGTAATATTATAATTATTACGATAATATTTTATACCTTATTATATACCTATATTTTATAAATGGTACAGTTGTTAACCTGGAATGTTAGGGGTATTAATGATAAGGTTAAAAGATCGCTTGTGTTAAAAATGATAAAACAATATGGTCTTGAAATTGTATGTCTCACTGAAACACACCTATATGGGAGTAAGATACTATCCTTAAAGCGTCCATGGGTGGGATGGGCCTATCACGCATCACATACTTCCTCCTCTCGTGGGCTTTATTTGTAATGCCGTCAAGATTGATCCATATGGTAGATTTGTTTTTTTAGACTGTAAAATTCATTCTACTCCATTATATATATTAGCTGTTTATATTCCCCTGCCATTCTCATATGAAATTTTAAAAATGGCGGCAGAATTTATTGCCGTGTCTCCAAAAACTCCTGTGATATGTTTGGGGGACTTTAATAATTTAATGGATCCTATATTAGATAAATGGAGGGAGACATCTGGGACGGCCAAAAAAATGGGAAGTGACAAATTTGCTAAATTCGTTAGTAGTCTGGGTCGGAGTGATGCTTGGAGAATGAGGCACCCTGGGGAACAGCAGTATTCGTGTTTTTCGTCTAGTTATAGATCCTTTTCTAGAATTGATTTGGCATTGGTTTCTCATTGCCTTTTACCTTTGATAACTAAAATTGAGTACAAAACAAGGGGAATTTCTGATCATTCACCCCTTATGATAAATATAGATGTTAATAGCCCTAGAGGGAAAACCTACTGGAAATTACATCCATCTTGGCTGTTACAGATGGGAGCAGGCTGTGAGCTTGAAGCACTGTGGTCTGATTACTTTACGGATAATATTGGATCAGCCTCTACGGCTGTTGTGTGGGACGCCTTTAAGGCCTTCATGAGAGGGACCTTAATTAAAAGAGTTGCAGAGCTTAAATTATTCTATAGGGAGAGGGAGGCGAAATTGGAATCTGCATGTCGTTCTTTGGAGTCAGAGTATCTAGGGGATGGATTGGAGGAAACTCGTATTAAGTGGTTAGCATCACAGGAAGATTGGACGGCTCTTCTCACTGACAGAGTAAACCGACGGCTTCTGTTTCAGTCTCACTCACATTACACGTATGCAGACAGAACAGGAAGTTATTTAGCGCATCTGGTTCATTTAGACCGACCATGCATGACGGTTACTGAACTTGTAACGAGTAATGGCATAACTGTGTCTACTGTTCCTGACATTGCAGATACCTTTCTTTCTTTTTATAAATCTATTTATACCTCTAAGTTTTCATGCACTGAGAATGATCTAAGGACCTATGTACAAGATGCTGCCCTTCCTTGCTTGTCTCAAGATGATCAATCCCTTTTAGATGCCCCATTTACATTAGAAGAAATAGAATGTGCAATTAATTCCTTCCCTGATGGTAAAGCTCCTGGCTCTGATGGCATTCCAGTGGAGGTATATAAGAAACATGCTAAAGTGTTCGTCCCAAAGTTTCTAGACCTTTTTAATAGACTGAGAGAAGAAGGTGGATTTTCAGACTCCATGTCTGAGGCGGTCATAAATGTAATACCCAAGCCAGGAAAAGACACTAAATTTCCTGAATCATATCGCCCAATCTCTCTGATTAGCACTGATGCAAAGATTCTGGCAAAAATATTATCTATACGACTAAATAGGGTTATAACTAGGGTGGTGCATCCAGACCAAACTGGTTTCATGCCGGGGCAATCGACATCGGTTAATGTTAGACGTCTATACTTGCATCTACAGGCCTCCCATGGGGATGAGTCCACCTCTGTCATTGTGTCACTGGATGCGGCAAAAGCCTTTGATTCAGTAGAGTGGCCGTTCCTATGGGAGGTTATGAGATGTATGGGAATGGGACCCATTTTTTTAAATGGGTTCAGCTACTTTATTATAAACCTACTGCCCGTATATCAGTAAACAGATACATTTCTACCCCATTTTCACTTTCGCGTGGTACTCGGCAGGGTTGCCCATTGTCTCCTGCTCTTTTTGCTTTGGCAATAGAGCCACTGGCATGCCTTCTCCGGGCACATCCAGAAATTTCTGGCCTTCAACTGAATAGTCGGGTTGATACAGTTGCATTGTATGCAGATGACTTGATGCTTTTCCTTAAAGATTATAAAAGGCCAAACAAAATAAATTATAGTATAAATACTAACACTTATATTACCCTAACAGTAGCCCAAGACCAAGTTGTAACCCAAACATAAGTACTGTATACAGTATATGACATCAAGGCTGTAAACTTTTCTGGAACCCTAAATATTCTCTGATCTATCTACAGAATAATCTTTAGCAGTGGGAACCATCTAACTCACAATATACAGTATGTTGCTCTCAATATCACTCACAACCTCCTAGTTTGGGAAAATATTGCAACAGTTGCATCTGTCATTGTCTGAGTATTGTGAGGAAACTAAGGCCACATTTGCCTGTGACCAATAAAAGTCTTTAAAGGGTTCTTGATCACAAGTGCACCACAATCATGTGTAAAAATAAGGTACAAAATATTGCCATTGCTGGTAATTAAATATAACATTAATATAAAATACTTTCATAAAAACTGAATGAATCTAAACTAAAGGCAGACATACCTACCGGGTTACACAAAACATGTAATTGAACATTGGTCATATATACATAACAATACACTAATAGCAAAGTCCTACCTTCAAATGCAACATGCAGAAATGTATTTTAGATCTGCTTTTCAGGGAACAGCTGATGTGCCCTCTTTAACAGCATCCACTGCTTCTGAGTGAATGTTCTGGAGAGACAGGTTTTATAGTCTCTATTACAATACATACCTCATAGGGTGGAGACTTTCTTAGGTCTTTAGAATTTCCAAAGTATTTTTGTTTCCTGCTGCAGATAATATGGGGGAAATTTACTAATATGAATTCGTAGAAAAAAATCATATTTTCCTAGGAAAATACGAATTTTTTAGGTGTATTCGTATTTTTGGCATTTACTATGCCAAAAATAAAAATATTCGTATTCATATTGATGGGACATTCGTATTTGTATTTACAATGCATACACCATTGTTAGAATATGACAGGAATCACCATTCAAAAGAATGGTGGTTCCTGATTTACTAAGCAGCCATATTGAAAATACGGCTGCTAATTGGCGTGAAACGGCCGCGAATATACATCAGGAAAATACACTTTATTTTCCTGTCGTATTTGGCTTTAGCCTGCACGGATCAGTCAGATACACTTATTCGTATTAGCGGCCGTTTATACGGCCGTTAATATGAATTACTATGACATTGGAGGGTTACAAAGCAGTCGTATATGACTGCTTTGTAAATTCCCCTCCGGAACACGACTTTGCATATGGCTGAAACAGCCGTATGCAGTCGTAGTAAGAATACAAATACGAAAATTTGTATTTGTATTCTTAGTAAATTTCCCCCTATATGTCAGAGACAATACAATGCATTGTAGTTTGATGTGCACAATCACTTGTGATTTTTCTTTATGTACCATAATCTCTCAAGTGGCATTTTGCTTCTCTCTATCAGAAAGCAACTAATATGACAAACTGATTGACACGTACATTTTTCTTATTTTGAATTAATTCAAACACTTTCGAATATCTATGTTTGTTTGTTCTACAGGAAATTAGGTACTGTAAGTATGGTTATATGCTAGTTTTGATTTCAACAAGGCTTTTTTATGTAATAATAAACATCTTAGGTTGAGAAACAAGTGAGGGAATGAAAAAAAAAGTTTCATATTAAAAATAAACCCATCATTGACTCAGCTAATTGTTGTCTCTCCCAGAATAGAACTATACAATTAAAAATAACTCCTGATATCAGTGATATCATGAAATAGCATATTAACATAGTATGAGGAAGTCTCTACTAGAGATATAGGGGGACATTTACCAAAATGGATTCGTAGAAAAAAGGTGTATTCGTAGGCAGAAATACACCTTTTTTTACGAATTTGTATTTTCGGGATTTACAATCCCGAAAATACAACAATTCGTATTCCTAAAGATGGAACATTCGTATTTGTATTTACAAATACGAATGTCTACACCATCGATAGGATACGACAGAAATCACCATTCAAAAGAATGGTGGTTCCTGATGTACTAAGCAGCCGTATTGATAATACGGCTGCTAAGTGGTGTAGAACACCCACACAAATACGAAAGGAAAATACACCTTGCTTTCCCTGTCGTATTTGCTTTAAGCCTGCACGGATCAGTCAGATCCGTGCAGGCTTTAGTGTAAAAAAATGGAGAAAAAAAATAAATAAAAAAAAAACCGGCGTGGGGTCCCCCCCACAGCTGTAACCAGCACCAGGCTGACAGAGCCGGGGCCGGTAATTAAAAATCAGGGATCCCGACACATAGGGGTTCCCCGATTTTTAACAACCAGCCCCAGGCTCCAGGTCCGGGGCTGGTTCCCAAAATACGGGGGACAAAATGACTAGGGGTACCCCGTATTTTAAGAACCAGCCCCAGGCCAAACCAGCCAGCAGGGTAATGTCACAGCCGGGGGACACTTATTATATAAGGTCCCGCAGCCAAAACATTAACCCTACCGACCAGTCAGCCTGGCCAGGGTTCCTGGGGGAGTGGGGACCCCCCCAATGAAGGGGTCCCCCCCCTCCAGGACTTACCTGACCAGGCTGAAGCCTGGTGCTGTCCTCGATGCCCCTGGGCGGTGGGCATCGAGCTGATAGCGGTGTAAAAAAAAGATTAAACTATTGTCTAATACTGGGGCACTATGAGTCCCAGCAAGCCTCCCCCGCAAGCTGGGACTTGGAGAACCACAAGTCCCAGCCTGCGGGGCATTAAAGGGCCCGCTGGGTCTTGTAGTGCCACAGTATTAAAAATAGTACAATAAAACACACTGACACACACTTAAAATAAAACTTTAATACATACAAAGCCCACACATACTAATACTTCCCTATCTTCTTTCCGTAGGTAGCCCTGGTCCTGTGTCGTCTTCTGGTCCTGTGTCGGCGGTCTTCTGGATCCATGTCGACGTCCTTCTTCAAGTCGACATCGCTGTCGGCGATGGCGTCCGGAGTCCGACGAAATCCATGGAGGAAGCTGTGGAAGGAAACCATACTCACCTGTCCCGGGGCGACGTAGTCCAGGTAAGGGTTGGCAAAAAAACAAACCGAGAACGCGAAACCAGCCGGACAGTAGGAGCCGCACGGTGTTTGTGTACATCGTGCGGCTCCGCCTCACGAATCCGCTATTGGCCGCCTTGCGGCCTAGCGGCTCCTGATTGGCCGCTAGGCCGCAAGGCGGCCAATAGTGGCATTCGGGAGGCGGAGCCGCACGATGTACACAAACACTGTGCGGCTCCTACTGTCCGGCTGGTTTCGACAGGTTTCGAAGGACGTTGACATGGATCCAGAAGACCGCCGACACAGGACCAGAAGACGACACAGGACCAGGGCTACCTACGGAAAGAAGATAGTTAAGTATTAGTATGTGTGGGCTTTGTATGTATTAAAGTTTTATTTTAAGTGTGTGTCAGTGTGTTTTATTGTACTATTTTTAATACTGTGGCACTACAAGACCCAGCGGGCCCTTTAATGCCCCGCAGGCTGGGACTTGTGGTTCTCCAAGTCCCAGCTGGCGGGGGAGGCTTGCTGGGACTCATAGTGCCCCAGTATTAGACAATAGTTTAATCTTTTTTTTACACCGCTATCAGCTCGATGCCCACCGCCCAGGGGCATCGAGGACAGCACCAGGCTTCAGCCTGTTTATGTAAGTCCTGGAGGGGGGGGACCCCTTCATTGGGGGGGACCCCACTCCCCCAGGACCCCTGGCCAGGCTGACTGGTCGGTAGGGTTAATGTTTTGGCCGCGGGACCTTATATAATAAGTGTCCCCCGGCTGTGACATTACCCTGCTGGCTGGTTTGGCCTGGGGCTGGTTCTTAAAATACGGGGGACCCCTAGTCATTTTGTCCCCCGTATTTTGGGAACCAGCCCCGGACCTGGAGCCTGGGGCTGGTTGTTAAAAATCGGGGAACCCCTATTTGTCGGGTTCCCTGATTTTTAATTACCGGCCCCGGCTCTGTCAGCCTGGTGCTGGTTACAGCTGTGGGGGTGGCCCCACGCCGTTTTTTTTTTTTTAAATTTATTTAATTTTTCGGTACTTGTGAATTTTGGCGGCGCCCATCGCATCGCATACCATAACGCATGCGATGGTATGCGATGCGACGCGATATCGTACGATAGTGCACGATGGCATACAATTTTGAAATTGTATGCCATTGTACATGGCATACAATGCCATACGATGCGATGCGATTAAACATTGTATAAGCACCCTAATGGGTGCTTATACAATGTTAAGCACCCTAATGGGTGCTTACAATGTTAAATGCACCCCCACGCCCCCCCCCCACTATAAACGTGAACCCGATGCGTGGCGAGCGCAGCGAGCCCGCGAGGGGCGGCGGTACGCGTCCTACGACCTTTTCATACCCCCACTATCCACGTCGGCGTGGAGTTGAGAATAGAATAGTGTGGCGAGCGCACAGGTAAACGCATCCCTTCGCAGGCTTCACGTTTATAGTGGGGGGGTGGCGTAGGGGTGCATTTAACATTGTAAGCACACCATTAGGGTGCTCAAAAGCACCCTTTAGGGTGCTTATACGATTTTTGATCGTATAGGGGGTCAAAATCGCGTCGCATCGCATCGCATGCCATCGGGTACATGCCATGCGATGCGATGCGTTCCGTTCATCGTACGACGGACATCGTGGGCGCCGTCAAAATACACAAGTACCAATTTTTCTATTTTTTTTACACACTGCAGCCTGCACGGATCTGACTGATCCGTGCAGACTGCCTGTACGAATTCGTATTAGCGGCCGTATATATGTGCCGCTAATACGAATTGTTACACCATCGGAGGGTTACAAAGCAGTCGTATCTGACTGCTTTGTAATTTCCCCTCCGGAACACGACTTTGCATACGACTAAAACAGTCGTATGCAGCCGTAGGGGAAATACCAATACGAAAAACTAGGTTTTTCATATTGGTAAATTTCCTCCATACATTCAGTGTATTTAATAATACACTCTGGAAGATGGATGATTCCTAATATATTGGCTGGGTCAGCACACCCTCTTTTTTTGACCAAGATATACTTCGTTCCACACTGAACAAAGAAATAGATTTAGTGCAGTTTTTAGGGGCATTTATAAATTACATAGCTCCACATGTAGCTAAGTGCAGTGTTGGTAACAAGCATCTAAGTATAAGGTAGATCCCCAAAGGTGAAACTTTTGAATATCTATGTTTGTTTGTTTCAATGTGGTTGGTCTAAAACACTTTACAGCCACCAACTGGTGAATAATAGACATCACAATTTATTTTACTCAAGAACATAATAAAAGTAAAATTTTAATATTCTTCTACCATATCATTAATCTTTACTACAATCTACAAAAGTGTGCCCCAAAAAAATAGAAATCCCTTTTTTAAATGGTTGTTTGTTCCCTTACATCACACAATTTATTTCTTAGAGCTAATGCTTGTGTCGACATATTGACCTGTCGACCTAACCCCATGTCGACCTAGAACCATGTCGACCTTTCCCCATGTGGACCTAACGGTGTTGACCTAACGATTGTCGACCAACTTGCTGTAGACCCAATGATCCCAACCCTCCAAATTATATTATGTGAAATCATTTCAGAACTGAAATTATCCAGGGTGTGGATCCTACTATGGATCTTGGATCAACTTGTATCATTAAGGGAATATTGGCCCCTTTTCTTCTTAGGACAGCATATTTTCCTAATTTAACAAAGATTATTATTATTATTATTATTATAATTATTATTATTATTATTATTATTATTATTATCATTATCATCATCATCCTTTCTTTATAACACTCAGCTTAGTACTCAATGATACAAACAACATACAATGGCATGAGACAGAAAGTAAAAGTGATCCTGCCCAAGGAGCTTACAAACTATTTACAGTATCATGTAAAGCATTGATATGTAAAGTAGAGGACTAATTGGTCTTGGTAGATACAAGTACAGTGCTAGTCCTGACTTTTGACAATTGATAACCACAGGCAGCTCAGCAGTTCCTGGCAGTAATTACAGGTGTAATGCTAGTTTCTGGCTCTAGGAAGTTGGTTACTACAGGTATTTACCAGGTTCTGGTAAATTGGTCATTTCAGGTATAGTACTAGTTTCTGGCTCTGGGAAGTTGGTTACTACAGGTATTGTACCAGGTTCTGGTAAATTGGTCATTTCAGGTATAGTACTAGTTTCTGCCTCTGGGAAGTTGGTTACTACAGGTATTGTACCAGGTTCTGGTAAATTGGGCATTTCAGGTATAGTACTAGTTTCTGGCTCTGGGAAGTTGGTTACTACAGGTATTGTACCAGGTTCTGGTAAATTGGTCATTTCAGGTATAGTACTAGTTTCTGGCTCTGGGAAGTTGGTTACTACAGGTATTGTACCAGGTTCTTGTAAATTGGTCATTTCAGGTATAGTACTAGTTTCTGCCTCTGGGAAGTTTCTAATCACTGGCATTGTACTAGACTCTTGCTTTGTGAAGTTGGAAAATATAGAAATTGTACTAGTTGCTAGCATAGCCTGATTAAGGGGAAGAAGACAACATATGGGGATACTCGTGATCCCTGTCCCAGTGTGTAAGTAGTATAGTCAGAGTATGTTGCTATTCATGCATGTGACAAGCTAGATGATACAGTAGATTTTATTTTTCTTTGTGTATTTAAGGTTGTTTAAATTGTCTTCATTCCACAAGAAAGCTTTATAAAATAACTGTCTTTCAATAAGGTGAAGTTATAAACAGTACCAAGGCATTATTAAACTATTAGTTGAAATCTAATGTATATAAGCCATACTCCTAGGGTTACCACTTCATCCCTTTAATTCCGGACACATATTAATTACACAGGTTCTGTGGCTTGCTGACTTCAAGACTCCATTTCAGTTAGTTTTAAACTGCCACAGAACCCGTGTAATTAATATGTGTCTGGAATTAAAGGGATGAGGTGGTAACCCTACATATCCCTGACATGACCCATTCCAGGAGGGACAAAATCCTCTCTACCTTGACTTCCCTCTTTATTTCTCTTTCAATGGTCCTGGTGACACAGCTCAACACTGGGATGTAGGAGGGTCCGAAGGAGCCAGGCACCTATCCTAAAGCTTTAGAGGGTAGGCTCCTCCCCTACTGCATCCCTGGACTCTCCAGTTCGTGTTAGGTGCCCACTGGAGTGGGTGCTATTCTAAAGGGCTGCAGGAGCAGCCGAAGAATTAGAGTAGTTAGGGAATTTTTATTGTTTTATTAACTTTTACCCTAGCTAGGTAGGCACAGTGTGAGGATTCTCATAGTGAATCCTCACACTGCTAGCGCAGCAGGAGCTGACAGAAGCGTGTCCTGTCAGCTCACTGTGCACAGGGGAGACGCTGTCTGGTCTCCCTGTGCAGCGCTTACAGCCTCTTCTAAGAGGCTGCCTGGGCTCCGGAGTATCCTGAAACCGGCTCCACATTTAGGTGGGGATCATGGGGGACAGGCGCTCCGTGATGGCGGCGGCCATTTTATGCGGAGCTTACACGCTGAGCTCCTATATGAGAGGACAGCAGCGTTGTGACAGGCATGTTCCAAGTGATCCCCAGTCGAGGGGGAGACACTGGAACTAGGAAATCCTACCTAAGGAGCGGCTGGCTGGGGGTGGTTGGCGCCAAGAGGTCACGGACCCCGCAGCAGCAGGGACTTGTGGTCTCTTCCTTCACTCTGACTTTGGCGCCTTTCAGAACGCTTGCAGCGGAGCTGAGCTGGCTTACTGATCCTGGCAGAGTGACTTGGATTTCCTGGGCATCGCTTCCCCGCAGTTGAAACCAACAGACAGCTAAGTGACTGGGTGCATTGCCTCTGTATAAACGCTTGTACATTGTTTGCACTGTGTATACTGATAGATATACATTTATCACTTGCATCATGTCTGAGCATCAGGCTGTGGTTTTGGGGGAGGGAGCCCTTAGTGCACTGAGCGCGTGCAATGTTTGCACACAAAAGTTTGTCCCTGAGCAGATGGCCAAGGGGGGCTTATGTATTACTTGCGCTGATGTGAGACCCATGGGCAGTGAACCCCATAGGGCAGAGCAGATGGAACCTGCGTGGGCCAGGGCCCTAGGCAGGTCAGTAAACGCTTTGGTGCAGCTTCTGGACAGGCAGAGTGATGGGCTGGTAGAATCACAGAGACCTATGCCATCATCTCAGCAGTCGTCTGGCTCCTTACCTCTTACCCAGGCAGATCCTGCGCTGATTCAGGTGATGCAGGATACTGCTAAAGGGATTAACAGGTTCAGCGAAATGCTGGACAGAATGGATGATGTTGCAGGGACCCCTAGAAGGTCCTATGCTATGCCTACTGTGGTAGATGAGGAGGAGGGAGAATATACTGACATCCCCTGGGATCAGGGTGATGATTTGGAAGAGACCTCTGCTGCTGGTATAGAGGATCTCATTGTAGCTGTGAAGCAGGCTTTAAAGCTGTCTGTGGAGGATAAGACTCCTGTGAAAGGTGTTTTTAAGCGACAGCGGAAGGAGGCTGTTACTTTTCCTTCAGATGAGGGGTTACAGGAATTGTTAGAAGGGGCTTGGAAAACTCCTGATAAGAGGCTACAGATGCCTAAGCGATTCCTTAGTCTGTACCCCATGCCAGAGTCTCATGCGGAGCTCTGGGAAAAGGTCCCAGTTGTGGACGCTTCAGTGGCACGTTTGTCCAAGTCTACTGTGTTACCAGTACAGGGCGGTGCAGCTTTCAAAGATTCTGTGGATAAAAAGCTGGAGGGTAACCTCAAGGCTATCTTTGAAGGGGTGGGGTTTACCTTACGGCCCCTTATTGCTTCAGCCTGGGTCTCTAAGGCCATGATAGAGTGGGCTGGTGATTTATGCACCATGCTGCAGGCTGATCCTGGTGCGTTGCTGCTTGCAGAAAAGATTAAGGCTGCTGCAGAATATGCAGTGGAAGCAGAGGAGGAAGCTATTAAAATGGCGACCAGAGTGTCCACAGTCTCCATTAATGCCAGGAGAGTGCTTTGGCTTAAAGCCTGGGAAGCAGACAATGAGTCCAAGAAGGCTCTGGAAACATTAGCCTTCAAAGGAAAGGTACTCTTTGGTACTGAATTAGAGGAGATTATAAAACAGGCCACGGGCGGCAAAAGTACATTTCTGCCGGCCTCCTCAGCAAAGCAGACGTCCAGATTTTCTGCTTTTAGGCCGTCCTTTCGGCCCCCCCCCCCCCTAGAGGTGGTGCGTCCTTTCGAGGACAGTCCTTCAGGGGAAAGTTTCAGGCCTCTAGGGGCAAAACTCAAAAGTCCAAGTTTGGCTCCTTCCATAAGAAGCCTGCCTCCAAAGGAGAGGACAAACCCTCCGCATGACTGTCAGGGGATAGGCCCGACAGTGATAAAGGTGGGGGGGCGTCTCACACATTTCAGGGACGCATTGGCTTCTCTAGACCAGGATTCCTGGGTCTTAGAGATTATTACCCAGGGTTACAAAATCCCTTTCAGAGGGTTGCCTCCGAAGAGGTTCATACCCACGCCCGTGCCGAAACAGGCGCTCCTTCGCACAGCTCTTATGAGAGCGGCTCATTCCCTTTTGGAAAAAGGGGTGGTTATTCCGGTTCCCAGGGCAGAGTGGAAGAAAGGCTTTTACTCCACGCTGTTCCTGGTGCCCAAACCAGACGGGTCTTTCAGACCAATACTAAACTTGAAATCCTTAAATGTCCATCTATGGGTAGACCATTTCAAAATGGAGTCTTTAAGGTCAGTACTCCTGAGTCTGGACCAGGGAGAATTTTTGGCGTCCATGGATGTCCAGGACGCATATCTGCACGTTCCCATCCACCCGGAACATCAGACCCTGTTGAGGTTTGCTATAGGAAACCTGCATTTACAATTCCGGGCGTTACCCTTTGGGCTAGCGACCGCGCCAAGGGTATTCACAAAGATAATGTCAGTGATGGCCGCGGTGCTGAGGCTCAGAGGAATCACAGTAATACCCTATTTGGACGATCTCCTGTTCAAAGCAGGGTCAGCAGCCATGCTTCAGAGTCACTTGGCAGAGGCCATCAGTTTTTTGCAGGCTCACGGCTGGATTTTAAATTTACAAAAATCTCAGTTGGTACCATCACAGAGGCTTCAATTCTTGGGAGTCATACTGGATACCCATCTCCATCGGGTTTTTCTCCCAGAGGTAAAGGCCAGGGACCTGGTCACTCTAGTGCAGGAGATTCTCAGAGCTCCGAGCTTGTCAGTATGGAGGTGCCTCAAGCTCCTGGGGAAAATGGTGGCGTCATTCGAGACGCTTCAATTTGCCAGGTTCCACTCTCGGGTGTTCCAATGGAACATTTTGTCGGCTTGGTCAGGAAACACACAGACCATGAAGTCGGAGCTGATAGTGCTGTCTTCGGACACTCGAGACTCCTTGAAATGGTGGACAGAAGTAGATTCCCTTCAGTGGGGTCGGTCATTACAGACCTGGGACTGGTTGGTAGTAACTACCGACGCCAGTCTCAGGGGCTGGGGGGCAGTAGTCCTGGATCTCAGGCTGCAGGGCCTGTGGACGGCAGAGGAATCAGCATTACCAATCAACATCTTGGAGCTGAGGGCTGTCTGGAAAGTGATTTCCTTGGCGGGAGACAGGTTACGGAACCTCCCTTTGAGGATTCAGACCGACAATGCCACAGCTGTGGCGTATCTGAATCACCAGGGAGGTACACGCAGCAGATTGGCCATGTGGGAGGTGTCCAGAATCTTCCTATGGCCGGAACAGAATGTTCCTGCGGTATCGGCTATATTCATTCCAGGAGTGGAAAATATAGAAGCAGACTTCCTGAGCAGGGAGGAGCTCAAGGAAGGAGAATGGAGCTTACACCCTCAGGTGTTTCACCAGATCACTGTGATGTGGGGAACTCCGGATGTGGACCTGATGGCATCCAGGTTCAACCATCAGGTGCCCAGGTTTTATGCCAGAACGAGAGATCCGCTAGCAGAGGCAGTGGATGCCATGACTACTCAGTGGCAGGGAGATCTTCTTTATGCATTCCCTCCGGTTCCAATGTTAGCGAGACTTTTGAAAAGGATACAGGACCAGAAGGTTCCGGTGATTCTTGTGGCCCCAGATTGGCCAAGGAGGTCCTGGTACTCGAGGCTTCAGAGGTTGTCTGTGGACTCATGGCGTCTACCTCCGAGACCAGATCTACTAAGACAAGGCCCATTCAGTCACCTGGATTCCGATCGATTGATTTTGACGGCATGGCTATTGAAGCCGCCATTTTGAAAAGGAAAGGGTTTTCTGACGCAGTAGTGCAGACTATGATAAAAGCCAGGAAAGCTGTTTCCTCGGCGAATTATTATAGAGTCTGGAAGACTTACATTAGATGGTGTGAGAGGAGAAAGGTTCACACATCTCACTTCAAGTTAGCAAGAATGTTGGAATTCTTACAAGATGGGTTTTCATCGGGCCTAAGCCTTCAATCATTGAAGGTGCAGATTTCGGCCTTATCCATCTATTTCCAAAAAAGAGTAGCCATTTTGCCGGAGATTCAAACTTTTTTACAAGGGGTATCCAGACTAAAACCCCCTTACAAGCAACCAGTAGCGCCTTGGGATCTGTCACTGGTTTTGGATTGCCTTCAGAAGGCACCTTTTGAACCTTTAAGGTCGGCTGACTTTAAGTTTCTCACGTGGAAACTAGTGTTTTTGTTAGCAGTAGCATCAGCTAAAAGAGTGTCAGAGTTGGGAGCCTTGTCATGCAAATCTCCCTTCTTAGTTTTTCATGATGACAGGGCTGTTCTGAGAACAGTACCTCAGTTTTTACCGAAGGTAGTCTCTGCCTTCCATTTAAATCAGGAGATAGTTCTACCTGTGTTTCAACCCCCAGAGGGTTCTAAGAAAAGGGACAAGTTGAAAACTTTGGATGTTGTGCGTGCTTTACGCATATATGTGGACAGAGTGAAGAGTGTCAGAAAGACTGACACATTATTGGTACTGTATGACGTACACAAAATTGGTTGGCCTGCTTCTAAGCAGACTATTGCTAGGAGGTTGCGATCTGTGATAGCTTTTGCATACACCAAAGTGGGTAGGCCTGTGCCGGCCAGAATTAATGCGCATACCACCAGGTCAGTTGCCACCTCTTGGGCGGTTCGACATGGGGCCACAGCTGAGCAGGTTTGCAGAGCTGCCACTTGGTCATCTGTTCACACATTTGCCAAATTCTATAGATTCCATGAGTTCGCGTCGGAGGACGCATCATTCGGGCGAGCAGTGCTGAGAGCTGCAGACCTGAGCGTACCCTCCCAAAGGACCGGCTCTGGAACGTCCCAGTGTTGAGCTGTGTCACCAGGACCATTGAAAGAGAAAAAGGGATTTTTGTAAGAACTTACCGTTCGAATCCCTTTCTCTGATATGGTCCTGGTGACACAGCGATCCCTCCCTTACGCTCAGTAAGTATGCCAGAAGTTTCATGATGTTCATGTTAAAATGGTTAAAGTTAACAGTTTCTGTTATAAAATGTGCATATAATATGTGCAGGCGTTTGTACTGAGTTAATGTATTCCAGTGGCTTTGAAAGATTGAACTGAAGAGTCCAGGGATGCAGTAGGGGAGGAGCCTACCCTCTAAAGCTTTAGGATAGGTGCCTGGCTCCTTCGGACCCTCCTACATCCCAGTGTTGAGCTGTGTCACCAGGACCATATCAGAGAAAGGGATTCGAACGGTAAGTTCTTACAAAAATCCCTTTTTATGATTGCAGTCAACTGTGGTGAAATTCCTTTATTACAAATTGCATAGTTCGGGGGCGTGGCCACGGCGGCAATGGAGTAGGACGCAGATCTGTATGCTCTCTGACAAATAATCCTGCTGTGATATCCTAAACATATTACAGCCAGCTTTTAATGTGTTAATCGGCTCCCTGAGCCATCGCTGATGCTATTGAGCCAACTTTTAATATATTATAGAACAGCTGAGACCGGGTGAGGTGATCCGGCTCTGTTAGTGAAAATATACCTCAGGCCGCGGTCGCCATTTTGGCCGTTACGGCAGTTCACCTGCAAGGAGCTTCAGGTGGTCAGGAGTGGCTCCAGCTGGGTCCCCTGCCACCGAGTGTAAAAGAAGAGGGCAGCATAGTCCAAAGCTGCAAGTCTCCAGCTTACAGTATACACTTACCAGCGCTCTGGTCCCCTGCCATAGCCTGAGGACGGACCTGGAGTAAGTTGTTATTGCTGGCGCCATCTTGGAAAACGAGTGAGTTATACAAGTGCCGTGGGAGGAGACTAGCTGATGATGTACAGTCAGCTGATGTGTAACCCTGCATGATACTGTATTGTACTGTGTACTGGGTACATTAGCCAGCAATAAACTTCATTAAAGTGCATTGTTAAACTCACTCTTCACTCCTACAGTAAGGAAAAACAAAATAAACACATATCTCTGCATCCGTATTAATTTACATTAAAATATAGAGCTTTACCCAGTATAGGAGCGCCATCTGCTGGTCTCTCATCATATTGCAGGAAAAATTATCTACTATTTGATAGTAGTACATTATAATGGGTAAATCACAACAAGCTAATAATACAGCCAAATTAGATCGGCAAACTCGAGCTACAGACAATTCTTCGCAAGCTAAACAAAATGAGGATTCTCAAAATAATTCAGCTCTGTTAGACAATATCGGTTCACAGGCAACTGCCAATGCAGCCCCTCATGATGTCACCTTACACAGTATCTTGGAGGCGGTTACTTCTTGCCAGAAACGTCTCTCCGATAAAATAGAGCAGGTACAGGGGGATCTATGCCTGCTCCGGCATGATTTGCAAAGTGTTCGTGAGCGGATCAATGAGGCGGAGACCCGTATTTCTACGCTTGAGGATTTCAAAGGTCCTGTGCAGGAAAAAGTCTCTAGCTTATGTCAGCAAATGTCTGTCATGCAGATTAAGATCTCAGATGTGGAAGGGAGATTAAGACGCAATAATGTCAGGTTCGTAGGATTACCTGAGAAAGTGGAAGGTTCCTCACCAGAATCTTTTTTGGAATCCTGGCTCTTGAGTGTATATGGCAAGGAATGTTTCTCCTCTCATTTTGCGGTAGAACGTGCACACCGTATTCCATCTAGGCCCTTGCCTCCAGGTGCTCCTCCCCGCACGTTCATTGCTAGATTCCTTCATTATAAGGACCGTGATGAGGTGCTGAGACAGGCTCGTACAAAAGGTCCATTAGTGAGGGACGGAATAAAGATCAATGTGTTCCCAGACTTCGCGATGGAGGTCCAAAAGGATAGAGCCAAGTTTCTTCCTGTAAAGCGCAGGCTTCGTGAACTAAATATATCTTATGCAATGCTCTTCCCTGCCAAATTGAGAGTGGTGAAGGATGGGGAATCTCACTTTTTCATTACCCCAAAGGAAGCGGCAGCATGGCTTGATCGTATTGCCCCTGGTCACCGACAATTGGCAACTGATTGACTTTAATATTAAATGTTATATTATTAAAACAGGGTCCTGATTGTACAACATATCTAATCTAATTGAAAGAGTTAATCTAATAGATATTATATGTATAACTGGGCTGGTTAAATAACAGTTATAAAATTTAGTGATAAATAATTCGGTTACGCTGTAGTAGCATATCAGGAGAGCCCCAATGCATTGGTGGTTCTTAAAGTTTATTGTCCCTGTAGTTTATTAATTTCTTTGGGGTAATGTTAGGGGTTGGTTTATTGGGGATCCAAGTATGCCTGAGTTGGGTAGGGTATACTGGGTGGGGGGATGGTATGGAAATTGTAATTTTAGTATTTAATTCACCATTGGGTCACCCTTTTTATTTTTTTTATTTTTTTTTTATTATTTTCTCTTTTTTTATTTATTTAATTTTTTTTTTTTTTGCCTTTACCTTCCTCCTGTTTCAGGAGATTCAAAGCACAACACATGTCTCTTTCCCATTGTGATATACTATTATTCTGTAATATTATAATTATTACGATAATATTTTATACCTTATTATATACCTATATTTTATAAATGGTACAGTTGTTAACCTGGAATGTTAGGGGTATTAATGATAAGGTTAAAAGATCGCTTGTGTTAAAAATGATAAAACAATATGGTCTTGAAATTGTATGTCTCACTGAAACACACCTATATGGGAGTAAGATACTATCCTTAAAGCGTCCATGGGTGGGATGGGCCTATCACGCATCACATACTTCCTCCTCTCGTGGGCTTTATTTGTAATGCCGTCAAGATTGATCCATATGGTAGATTTGTTTTTTTAGACTGTAAAATTCATTCTACTCCATTATATATATTAGCTGTTTATATTCCCCTGCCATTCTCATATGAAATTTTAAAAATGGCGGCAGAATTTATTGCCGTGTCTCCAAAAACTCCTGTGATATGTTTGGGGGACTTTAATAATTTAATGGATCCTATATTAGATAAATGGAGGGAGACATCTGGGACGGCCAAAAAAATGGGAAGTGACAAATTTGCTAAATTCGTTAGTAGTCTGGGTCGGAGTGATGCTTGGAGAATGAGGCACCCTGGGGAACAGCAGTATTCGTGTTTTTCGTCTAGTTATAGATCCTTTTCTAGAATTGATTTGGCATTGGTTTCTCATTGCCTTTTACCTTTGATAACTAAAATTGAGTACAAAACAAGGGGAATTTCTGATCATTCACCCCTTATGATAAATATAGATGTTAATAGCCCTAGAGGGAAAACCTACTGGAAATTACATCCATCTTGGCTGTTACAGATGGGAGCAGGCTGTGAGCTTGAAGCACTGTGGTCTGATTACTTTACGGATAATATTGGATCAGCCTCTACGGCTGTTGTGTGGGACGCCTTTAAGGCCTTCATGAGAGGGACCTTAATTAAAAGAGTTGCAGAGCTTAAATTATTCTATAGGGAGAGGGAGGCGAAATTGGAATCTGCATGTCGTTCTTTGGAGTCAGAGTATCTAGGGGATGGATTGGAGAAAACTCGTATTAAGTGGTTAGCATCACAGGAAGATTGGACGGCTCTTCTCACTGACAGAGTAAACCGACGGCTTCTGTTTCAGTCTCACTCACATTACACGTATGCAGACAGAACAGGAAGTTATTTAGCGCATCTGGTTCATTTAGACCGACCATGCATGACGGTTACTGAACTTGTAACGAGTAATGGCATAACTGTGTCTACTGTTCCTGACATTGCAGATACCTTTCTTTCTTTTTATAAATCTATTTATACCTCTAAGTTTTCATGCACTGAGAATGATCTAAGGACCTATGTACAAGATGCTGCCCTTCCTTGCTTGTCTCAAGATGATCAATCCCTTTTAGATGCCCCATTTACATTAGAAGAAATAGAATGTGCAATTAATTCCTTCCCTGATGGTAAAGCTCCTGGCTCTGATGGCATTCCAGTGGAGGTATATAAGAAACATGCTAAAGTGTTCGTCCCAAAGTTTCTAGACCTTTTTAATAGACTGAGAGAAGAAGGTGGATTTTCAGACTCCATGTCTGAGGCGGTCATAAATGTAATACCCAAGCCAGGAAAAGACACTAAATTTCCTGAATCATATCGCCCAATCTCTCTGATTAGCACTGATGCAAAGATTCTGGCAAAAATATTATCTATACGACTAAATAGGGTTATAACTAGGGTGGTGCATCCAGACCAAACTGGTTTCATGCCGGGGCAATCGACATCGGTTAATGTTAGACGTCTATACTTGCATCTACAGGCCTCCCATGGGGATGAGTCCACCTCTGTCATTGTGTCACTGGATGCGGCAAAAGCCTTTGATTCAGTAGAGTGGCCGTTCCTATGGGAGGTTATGAGATGTATGGGAATGGGACCCATTTTTTTTAAATGGGTTCAGCTACTTTATTATAAACCTACTGCCCGTATATCAGTAAACAGATACATTTCTACCCCATTTTCACTTTCGCGTGGTACTCGGCAGGGTTGCCCATTGTCTCCTGCTCTTTTTGCTTTGGCAATAGAGCCACTGGCATGCCTTCTCCGGGCACATCCAGAAATTTCTGGCCTTCAACTGAATAGTCGGGTTGATACAGTTGCATTGTATGCAGATGACTTGATGCTTTTCCTTAAAGATTATACGGTTTCCATGCCGATGGTACTTCAAGTGATAGAAACATTTGGGAAATACTCTGGTCTTACTATTAATTGGGCCAAGTCTTCCATCCTTCCTCTTAAGGGTCAGCCCCCTATCATACCCCATATTCCACTTCCATTACAGTGGGTTACCTCGTTTAAATATTTGGGTGTGTGGGTGTCTAGTAATATGCAGGAATTCGTCTCACTGAATGTAATGCCCCTCTTCGCATATTTAAAAGATAAGATTAGGATGTGGTCTAAACTTCCTCTGACATTAACTGGAAGAGCTAATTTAATAAAAATGATAGTGCAACCGAAATTTCTATATATATTTCAACAGGCCCCAATATATCTCTCAAATTCTATTTTTAAGAAACTTAACAGTATGGTCTCTTCCTTGATTTGGAGGAATAAGAGGCCTCGCATAAAATTAGATGTACTAACCAGACCTAAGGCATCAGGTGGTCTAGCACTTCCAAATTTTAGACTATATTATTATGCGGCTCAGTTATCTCATTTGAGACTATGGCTTCAGGAATGTCCCTCAGATTCCCTACCGAGCTTACTGGTTTATGAAATGAAACATGGGCTTTCACCCGTCCAGGCATTGTTTGGTGACATCTTTTCACATAAGAAGATACCACTTGTTATTCAGGCTCAAAAAATATGGAGAGAGATACATGTTTTAATGAAGTTTCAGGATGTTAACCCAGACACTCCTTTATGGAATTTTCAAAATTATACAAAGCTTTCCTCCCTTGACCCTAAAGTAGTGCGGGGTGAAAGGGAAGTAATATCTGTGGGTCAGCTATATCAGGATGGAGTCTTAAAATCTTTTAATCAGCTTAAAGATGAGTCTAATTTTACATCTATGTACTTCTTCAGATATTTGCAACTTCGTCACGCATTGTCTTTGCAGTTTCCTCAGGGCCCTCCTCATATTCGACCCTCTCCTCTAAAAGCATTCCTGTTAAAATTGGGCTATAAACATGCACTCTCATGTTTATATAATTTTCTTCAATCATATCATCATACTAATAATTTACCAAATCTGCAGCAGAAATGGGAATTAGAGGTGGGTAGGCTGTCTGAGGTTGAATGGAATGAGGCACTTGTATGTCCTCGTAATTTCACTGCTTCAATTAGATTTCAACAAATTCAATTGTTTATTTTACACAGAACCTACCTGACTCCGGTTAGATTAGTACAATTTGGTAGAAGAACTTCTGATATATGTCCCAAATGTAAATGTAACATAGGAACATTTTGGCATCTATTATGGGATTGTCCGGTGGTTAAACTATTTTGGACTAAAGTGCTTCAAGCTATATCTGTAACAGGAATTCCCTTAAATAACTTAACACCAAGATTTTGCTGCCTTGGGGTATCTGATAATGATGTCCTGGATAAACATTCTAGACAATATATAATTAATTTGTGTACATTGGCTAAGGTTTGCATAGCTAGACTCTGGATGGATTCATCAGGTCCAGATTTTAAGGCCTGGATTTCCTTGGTCAATGTAACAGTGCTACATGAGAAATATTTATATATTAATCGTAAGGCTGAATTTAAATATTATCGTATTTGGTCCCGATGGCTTTCATCAAAATATTCATCACTTAAGATATAATTTAATTAATAGTAGATCAATTTTTAATTCATGTTAATTTGGAAAAGACATATGTTCGATTGAAAAGAAATTGATACTGTAAATTATTTATTAATATTGTATTGATGTGTTTTTTTTTCTTTATATAATTTAATGAATTATTTATTTATTTATTTTTATTTATTTATTTATTTATTATTTTTTCTACTTCATCTTCTCAAAATTTCAGCCGATAAATTTGGCTGTTTGTTATGTTAATCTGTGTATCAGAAAATTTAATAAAAATCACTCAATTTAAAAAAAAAAAACAACAAATTGCATAGTTCCACACAGGTGTCACCAATCCTATATTAAGAGGGAAGTGCAGGTAGAGAGCATTTTGTCCCACCCGAAATGGGTCATATTGCATGGAGGAATGCACAATCTAGTGGCTGGAAGTGCGGGTTCCCCGCTGAACGATTGCTTTTTTTTTTTTATAAAGTGGCGATTATTCACTAGGCAAAACCATGCACCACCTGCCATTTAGACATCATTACATCCAGCCAAATGTTTTAGTTACTGGTTCTGGGATGTTGGTAATGAGAATAAAGGGGGGTATTCAATCACCGACGACCATCTCCCGATAGGGGAGATGGGCGCCGGGCCCTATTTTATCCTGTCTTCCTTGACAGCATTGAACAGGGGAGCTCGGCAGAACGAGCCGACTTCACAAACAGTCATCTGGGAAGTGTTGAGCTTTCGGCTGCAGCTAGCCTCTTCCCGGCCGCAGCTCGTGGCCACATCCCCTTCTCGCCCCGCTGCAGGCAGGATATTGAATCCCGCCTAAGATCGGTCGAGCAGATCGAGAATGGAACAGGGTCACGTCAGTAAGATAAACCATATGATGATACTAAATAGTAAGTGCGGTGTGTACAGTTACTAATACAATCATAGATTAAGGGGTACATTTAATAAATCTTCTAAAAATAAGAGGTGAAATTACCAATAGCTAAATAGATTACGTCTATCATTTCTCTATTACATCCTAAAAAAGAATAAACAGAATTTGAATGGTTGCTATGGGCAACATGACCTCTTTTTACTTTTAGAATCTTTAGTAAATGTACCCCTTAAGGTGAATACACACTAGATCAGGGGTGGCCAACCCAGCAAAGGGCGGGATGTACTAAAGGGAAAATGCGGTAAAACAGGGGTTTTACCGCATTTTCCTATGTACCAATACCCGTCCGCCCCGTTTCCGCATGGCAGGGTATTGCCACCCTCTGGAAGCCTATGGGCCATCTGCCGTCCGCATGTCCCCCCCCATTCTGATCTCCTCCTCCCCCCTGCAGGTGTCACAGCTGGCAGGACATCCGGCTGCAGGGGGAGGAGGAGACGCAGGGGGACACTGCCAGCCGCCGGGATGTGACGGAGACCCCCGCAGACCACATCACAGGTATCGCGGGGGTCTCCGTCACCGCAACCCCATGCTAGCCGCATATGTTAGTACATATGCGGCAGCATCGCTGCGGCTGGCATTAATACATCCCGCCCAAAGAGCCTAAAAATATCTGTAGTCAAGCTAAAGAGCCGATATGATGCGCAGCCTCAAAAATGGGGCGTGGCCTAGCTGGTACAAGGCTGTGACCTATTTTTCTGCAAGCACCATTATATACTGTACTGTGCAGCAGCGATGTTCAGTTCCTATCAGCGTTGGTAGGTGGGTGACTCTGTGGCAGCGCTTCTGTGGCAGGCAGTGAGTGAAAACGTTGCTGCTCTTCCACGCATTGATGCCGGAGGTCATCACCTTACAGGTATAATTCCCAGAATTAATGTTTGGTGATGATACACTGCGCTCACCTTGTGTATGTTCCCTTCTCAGGTGCTGCTCACTCTTAAGGGTATCCCAGTCCCTTTTTGGTTTAAATAGTACATAGTGGGTGGAGCGAGCGCTGCCTTGTGTTGAATGTGCGTGAAATAATGTGTAAGAAATGAGACAAGAAAAGCGAAGTAAATGTTACAAAGCTAATTTATTAAGGAATGCAAGGTGTGACTAAAGAACGCTCGCCACCGAGCCCGAAGCGTGGCGAGCGGATGCGGAATACTTTTAAACGAATACTTTTTAACGAATCCGCGTCCCCTCGCGGGGCTCGCTTCGCTCGCCACGCTTCGTGCTCGGTGGCTCGCTACGCTCGCCACAGGTTTATATCAAACTCCATGCGTAGTTGGATAGTGGGGTAATGAAAAGGACCCTTTTTCCCACAGAATCCTATGGAAAATCGGGTCCATCGCATCGCATGCGATTTGGTCGGATGCGATGCGATAATCGGGCGTCCAGATACTACATAAGTACCAAACTTTCTTTAGAATCTTTGTTCATAGACTACCAACTGTACCTGTCTCTTTTGATCACAATTACGTTTCTTTGTTATTGAATTGCTGCATTGTTTTTCATAGCGGTGATCCACGAACCTCTTTGTGGATAAATAAAACCTTTGATCACCGTCCTAACGTGTGGTGACCATTCTGTGGGGTTGTTTGGGGTATTGTTTCCCTGGGGTGCCTTTGTCCCTCCGCCCTCTGAATTGCAGGCGAGTGAAGCAGGCAGGTCGCAGCCAAGCAGTGCCGAAAGGAGAAGAGGAACACCAGGTAACGGGCACACACCTGCACGCAGTCTGACAACATCACACTTGGCGTCCACGAACAGGATTTAAAGATGTCAGACTTGGATCGTGCTGCAAGGAGGAGACGACTTCCTGCAAGAAAACCCAGCAGAAATGGTGGTGAAACCGATTGCCAAGACCACAGCCAGAGCACACCTAATTGAGACATTGAACCGCCAGATGGCAGAAATGACGTGTAACATAGAACATGTATTACACAAAAAGTAGAAGAACTCGTCAGAAACCAAGAAATAAACCGACACAGAAAATGTCGTCAAGATCGTGACACAAGGAACCGTCCGTGGCGGGAGGTGACCCGAGAATCAAACCGACGACCCACCGACAAGTATGATCTACAAGGCCGACCGATTTGCAGATGGTGCCACCAGAGTGGGCACATTGTGAGGTACTGCCCAAACGCCACCTCCAGACAAGAGGATCCCGATGGAAAGAAACAGACTCTCAAGAGAAGCCCCAAAAACAATAGTGCAGAACCAAGTCCGAGTGAATGTGCCATCCGACGCTGTGGATTGGCGAATCAGAACAAGAAAGTTAACAGGCCAAGTGATGTGGTTTAACGTAGCACGTGGCTATGGGATTATCTGAAGAACAGATCATGGGAGAACCGTATATGTCCACTATACGTGCATCCAGAAGACACATCGGAATGAATGCTTCCGGACCCTAGCAAATGGAGAGTGGGTCGAATTTGAAATGGCAAGTGGAAGGAGAGGCGTCAAGGCCATTAACGTGACAGGCACCGGTGGTGCTGCGGTAAGAGGCAACAGAGACACAGGCCAGAGTGAATGCCGACGCTTCACGCATGACTGTGATGACCCACACAGCCACCGGCCATATGGTCAGCAGAACCAAAGGGAAAGAAGACTACAGGAAGAGGGAATGGCTGGAAACGAGCCAGAGACCAGTCGTGTTGACTCAGAGCGAGGCAGAGCAGCAGTGCATGGAAGGTGTGGTTAGGCCACAACATTCTCCAGAGCAGAAGCGTGCCGCTATACAGGGAATGGAAGATGCAGATGACGGAGAAGCCAACCCTCGACTGACAGATGTTGTAGTGACTGACCGAGGAAAGGGCAGTGAAACCGCGCATCACGTGGCAGCGGAAGAAAGGATGGACCACATGGAACCGAAGGGCTCAGACCCCATTATGCCACTGTCTAAACCCAATGTCCCTACAGAGAACCCAAAAGAAGACGAGAAGGCCGAAGCCCAGTCTAAGGAAGAGAGGCCTGAAAGCGAGTATGAGTACACAACGATTTTGAGTGAAAAATTCCTATTCTTGATGCAACAGGCCATCAACAGGTCCAAGAAAAGGCAGAGAGAGGAAGCACGTGCTCATTGCCAACGCACGCAGTGATTTAAGATGCAGTCGAAGAACACTGCTGAAGTACAGGAGAAAAGACTTGCCTGAGGCGGGGGAGCAGGGAACCTGGGGGGGGGGACATGCCTCTGCACAACCCAGGCCCCATAGTTAACAGGTCTTTACCGGGTTTAGGTAACCCGCCCTTAATGTAATTGTAAATGCTTTAATGTATGGATGTAAGGCAGAAATGTAGAAATGTTTTACAGTTTATAGGTAATGTTATCTTGGAATGCTTTGTTTCTAAATGAGAGACTGTACCAGGACTTTTGTTTCTTCAGCCGCCATGCCCGCGGACGGGCATTGTTCCAGCGGGGAGGCATGTGGCATCCCAGAATTGGGGGGTACCCTTGTCTTTATGCCACAGACTTACTGGTGGCCAGCACTAACTATGTTTGCACATAACTGCAGCACATGCTGCTCCCAGGAACTGTTACAACTTGTGCTTCAGGTGTTAGCTCTCTGTACTAGGTTGCTAGGCAACCGCCCTGCAGCTGCACTCACTACAGGGCTTAGGAATCCAGTGCCTACCTGAACTCCCTGAAGTGAAAGGATTATATTCATTGGTGGCTCAGCGGGCGCCAAAGTGAAGGGGGCGTCTCTGCCTGTTGCTGGGCAGAGGAGTATGTAACAAGTGGCAGAGAGGAGGAGCGCACGGGGCGCGAGTCAGTGTACCCAGAGAGGGTGAGGAGTTAGGAGGAGCTGCCCGGCGGGCAGAGGAGAGAGATCGGGGGTGAGCAGGAGAGAGACTGACCTGCAGGAGAGACACCCTACTTCCACAGACCGGCGCAGCAGTGTGATGGCGCCGTCACAGAGAGGGAGCCGCGGACAGGTCCCGGGTGCGCAGAAGCGCATGACTCAGACGCTGCACCATATACCAGAGCCCCGGCGGTGAGTGACAGGAGCCGCTCGGGAGGAAGGGAGAGAGGACTGAAGCAGCAGCGTGACCATGGCTTGAGAACGCCACACCAAGAGAGAGGGAGAGAAGCACCAGTGACCCCAGAACTAAGGCCAGCATCAGTGATTGGTGACTGACAGGAGCCAGCAACAGAACCAGAGGCTCAGGTACCCTGTCACTGCCCCACTCCAGCTTGCTACAGGCCTATTAACCCCATTGACACCACTGCACTCAGGCGCCATCTTAGGCCATATTACCAGCCGTTTGTGCCAGGCTGCCGTCACCTCCGCCATATTGACAGTTCTCCCCCGTGACAGTAGCCCTAGGGAGAGGGCTCTCTAGCTAAACCGCCAGCTGCCACTACCCCCCTGTCGGCCCCAGTGACTTGGAGCAGAAAACACTGAACCCCTATTTGTTGTATTGGACCACAGTTCAGCCAGTATTGCCTAAGGGGACCTTCCCTTTTGTGATCTATCTTAAGTACCAGCACAGTGTCAAAGAGCGCAGGACACCAGTACCCTGGTTTACAAATCTTGCATTAGATTTATTGCAAGTACGGTGCACCTAGGCCAAAAGGTACCTAGGACTAACAATGAAACTGCAGTTCAGGGACTCATGCTTTAGTGCCTGGATACTTAATGTTATTAATATGAGGTATGACCTATTGCATATTTCTGTCATTCATTCAAATGTAATTGCAAGTCTGTTGATTTAAGGTTGGAATTATTTGCAGGGTAGCCTAACTGCATAGTGATACTGTTGATATAGTGTATCATAGGAATTGCGGCCTGTCAGTGTCACGGGCGGCCCCATTGCGCACGATATTCCCCTTATACGATCTTTGATTACCTTTACCTCTGCACGTAAATTTATTTGTTGAAACAGTGTATTACCCTACGGCAGGGTATTGTGCGAGGTGCGGCCTATAGTGCCACAGTGACCCCATTGCGCACAATATCACACAGGTGAAACTTTATTTAGAATCTTTGTTCTTAGACTACCAACTGTACCTGTCTCTTTTGATCCCAATAACGTTTCTTTTTCATTGAATTGCTGCATTGTTTTTCATAGCGGTAATCCACAAACCTCTTTGTGGATAAATAAAACCTTTGATCACCGTCCTAACGTGTGGTGACCATTCTGTGGGGTTGTTTGGGGTATTGTTTCCCTGGGGTGCCTTTGTCCCTCCGCCCTCTGAATTGCAGGCGAGTGAAGCAGGCAGGTCGCAGCCAAGCAGTGCCGAAAGGAGAAGAGGAACACCAGGTAACGGGCACACACCTGCACGCAGTCTGACAACATCACAGGTGTAGTGAGCTGTTTGATTAGGGAAGACAGGGAGACACTGGGAATGGGATGGGGGGTCAATGAGAGTATGGACAATGAGCTGGAGAAGGAGCAGAGCATGGGAAGACAGACCTGTTCCTGTTTGTTGCCTGGTCCAGCACATTTGTCTCACAGCTTCCTATTCCCTGCTGCATTCCCTCTGCACTGCCAGTGCTGTGCTGCTTCTCCTCAGAGGATCAGGCCCTCCAACTGGCAGCTACTTTTTCAGATTATTCAGGACCTGGCTCCCAGTACGTGCATGGCAGCTCCGCCCCCTCCCCCCCTCCCCCTCTACCCAGCTCCCAGCAGCTCCTTCTACTCTCCACATACCTGCCAACAGCAGCAGCTTTGTCCCCCTCTATACGGCTCCTGGCGATGGCAGCCTCCATCCCTCCTTCACCTGGCTCTCGGAAGCTCTGTATGCTCACCTCCAGTGGCTTTGTCCCCACTCCTCCAGGCATCTCCTTCCCTGTTCCACTCCACAGCTCCATCCTCCAACCCACAGCCCACTGCTGTTAATGTGGGTGACAGCGACCCGCAGCCATGGCTAATGGCTGTATAGTAAAGGGGGTTGCTGGCGACCATGCAGGCTGCGGGGATAGAATGGCCTAGGCTATACCTTCTGTCAGAGCGGCCAGGCCTGGGCAGTGGCCCATAGCACCCCCCTGATGGCGGCTTCGGTCCCTAGTTCTAAAGCCCCCCATACACTAGGGTGACGTTTATGAGCAAAGAAGTCCCCCGCAATCCCCCCATGAGCTGCCTGGGACCCTCCTAGAGAGCAGGCTCTCCTGCGATATATCGTATGCAGTCCTTTCGCATAAGAAAGATAGCATGCGATCCCAGCCAAGCCTGTCGAACAAATCACTTCTGCAGCCTCTGGTGCAATGCGCACAGGTCCGCTCATCACATCGAACCTGCTGTCAATCACATGCAATTTGGATGGTTTTCACTGCTTTTCACTGTAATCACATGAAAAGAGCCCGAATCGTGTATGGCCAGCTTTAGACTGCTTATAATACTGCGTCACATGGAATAGTAACTTTATTTTACCAAACTACTTTAATATTAGTTACTTAATTTGTATTTTAGAAAACAGAATCCTTTTTAAACACTTGTGGAAATATAGTGATAGAAATTAAATAAATTAAAGTAACTTTTTTATTATCATTTTGACAATAGTTTAAATGCTACATAAAATCAATTCTTCATTTTCCAATTTACAAATTAATAAATACAGTATAAACAGTGAACACACGTGGTTTTCAAACATATATAAATATATTTACACAAGGCAACAAATTTTGAGTCCCGCCTGCGGGACTTGTAGTTCGTGTAGATAGGCAGGTGGCTAATGCAGCAATTCTTTCCATGTTACTATAGCACATCTTGCTCCATGTTCTTAGCACGCTCAAACAACTCCATAATTATAGCAGCTGGCACACAACCTTCCCGCAGTATACTGATTGTCCCTGGAAAAGAAAAAGTATGACGATGAGTGTGGTGATGTTCAAATCTATGTTATCAGACAGACTGAGATTTGGAACAGCTTTTTGTATCCATTCCATAGGGTAGATAATATGCATTTAATTAATTGAGGTTCTATAGCTGGTCTGATCATACACATGGGCCCTTATTCAGATCTGATTGCAGTACAGATTTGTTCTCAAAATGGGCAAAACCATGTGCACTGCAGGTGGGTCAGATACAACATGTGTAGAGAGAGTTATATTTGGGTGGGGTGTGTTGAAACTGAAATGCAGTGTAAAAATAATGCAGCCATTATTTACCCTGCACAGAAACAAAATAACTTGCACAAATCTAACTCTCTCAATATATGTTACATCTGCCCCACCTGCATTGCATATGGTTTGGCCCATTTTGAGAACAAATTTGTACTGCCGTCAGATCTGAATAAGGGCCATGGTCACTTTTGTTTTGATTTGTTTTGTTTTTTCAGCCACACTCGATCCCGATGTGAGCTCCTGTTCAGTCTATATCAAGTAGAAAATAGACTGTGCAGGCAAGACTATGTAGTACAGATGTAGTACAGATTTGTACTATAAAGTTCAAATCGAATGTGTACAATGTCACGATCCAATCAGGATTGAATTGAAAAGGAATCGCACCGTGTGTATACTCTAACAGTGACAGGTTTTCAGAAAGTGTTTAAGATATTTAAGGGCTGTGGAATAAGTATTTACCTTCATCTATTTTGGTGCAGATCACTACAGTTGAACCCACAAGCTCATTGGAATAACCATCGCACAGAATCGCATCCAATTTGTGGTTCAGACGTCTGTAAAAAATGATATTCATAGTGTTATGAATGAACTGTAATGAGAAATTACTGTACAGTGCATTACACATTATAAAATACATAGCACATTTATAATATACAAAGGTTCTACCAAAGCATATTATTAAATGGAATACTAAAAAGACCAATGTTTAATTTTTTATGTGTTAGTTTTGCCTTAAAACTGATTGTTGATCATCCATTCTTGCCAGTCTGTTTGCAGGCTATTACATTTACCCCAAACGGCTAGAGCGGGGCATTTCTGTATTGATTGTCATTACTATATTAGAGACCTTTATGCTACAGTCATTTTTAGTTGATTTTGTAAAATTCAATAAAATTTATGGAACAGTACTTAGTACCAAATAAGTCAGCTCTGGAGAGCGCTGTGTGGAGATGGTGATACTGGGCTAGATTCTCTAGGCTTCAAAAGTGATAAAATAGAGAGTGATAAACAGCCAGCCAATCAGCTCGTACCTGACATTTTTCAAACACAGTCTGTGACATGGCAGGTAGGAGCTAATTGGCTGGCTGTTTATCACTCTTCATTTTATTACTTTTGAAGCTTAGAGAATCTGGCCCAGTGTCAGTGACTAAGATGATGACAGGCTGAGAGTAATAAAAAGTGAGTCATTAAAGAGAAGTAAACATTACACTATGTAAGGAATTGTGACAGGAGGCAATTACTAGAAAGATCTGGTCAGAGCCAGATTGTTGCCAAGATGATTAATGATTATTTATTCTTCATAATAATTTTATTTTTGTTATAACAGGCTAGTTCAGGCATGTCCAAACTATGGCCCTCCAGCTGTTGTGAAACTACCCATCCCAGCATGCCTTGCCATAGTTTGAGCATTCCCTAATAGCAAAGTCGTGGCAAGGCATGATGGGACTTGTAGTTTCACAACAGCTGGAGGACTATAGTTACACATGCCTGGGCTAGTTCAGTTTGAGATATTGTACATCACTTACGTTATCACATGGTCATGGTGAGTACTATCGCTTTCTCCACTTGGATTGGCAGAGGTGATTGCTAAAGGTCCTGTCATGTCAGTAAGATGGGCTGTGACTGAGTGATCAGGAACTCTGATCATAATGGAGTCTTTGGTTCCAACATAATCATAGGCAGGCCCCACACCTAGAAAACACAGAAAGTATGGTAAAGACACTATCAAGATTCCACCATTAAATTAATATGAATCACAGACTTGGAGGTACATTTACAGCACTAAAGGGCGATTTTGGGCGATTTTGTTTTCTTATTGTTTACTTATTTAATTCCCCCCCCCCCCCGAGCTAAAATATACTTTTACTGACAGATAACATGTTATATTCTTTTTTAAATGTTAGTTAATTGTGTTCTAGCCCTGGAAGCTCAACATCGATTATGATCGATTTTAAATCGGTCAACATCGACCAAAAATCCTCCAACACCAACCAAAATTGACCTCAAGTAAATATATCCCTTTATGTGTAACAATTGTTCCGTTTAAGTTACTGACTACATTAGCAAAGTGCCTACCATCAAACTCATCTCAGCAGTGAAATATCACTGTTAAAATACACGGAAAGTATATTTTGTCTCTGCTCTAACAAGATGGGACAACTAGCATTTTAAGGATTGTTCAATCATTCATTCATTTGAATAAGGCAGTATTCGAATAAATGCATAGGTAATGTGGCAGAAGAAAGGGCAGGGCAAAACAACAAAAACATATCTGGAAAAGAGATGGGACTATAATAAGAAGCACAGAATTTGGGTACCAGGCTTATAATTGTACTATTTGTAATGACAATGAAGTGACTCATAACCGTGTTGTTAATTCTTTCATCGGTAAGTAAGTTGCTATATGTGCCTATATTGTCCTGTATGTGGGGCAATGGCTCATTTTTTGTGTGTATTACTTCTGACAGGACAATTAACCTCTGTTTATTATGTTCAAGTGTTTGCTAGGTGCCTCTAACTGCAGCAACGTGTGCAATTGCATGGACATTATATTGGAATTATGTTTGTATGCTTTTGCAGTGTACTACCTACATGACCTACCCAATCGTTTCAGCCATTCACCCTTCTTCACAATGCAGCTTATTCCGCCGGGATAGACAGATTCCATGAACCTCCACAAGACCGGACTGAATGGAGGATTTAACACCCGCAGCTGCTCCAAGTTAGATATACAGATGCAGATGGGTTTCTCTGAAGGTCGTTCCTGCAGCACAATGGGAGATGTAATAACATTATAAATGCAGTACATATTTTATTTCTACTAACTCCTTGTACAATTCAAGAAATATTAACAACTGAAACATAATAACCACAAATTATATATTGGCATTTCACATCATGTTCCTTATGACGTACCATTTATTTTCTATGTTAATAGAGCAAACCAAAATTTTAGCATTTGCCTGAGATAAAATGTTCCAAGAGTGAACTTAACACTCCTCACTGGCCCCTGCTAGTACAATGAAGATAATCTGCCCACTGTTCGCTAGCATGTAAAAAATACTTTACAGTTACAACAAATTGTGTCAGAACTTCCATAAAATTGCAAAAATGTAGGCACAATGCCTCGTTTCAGAGGTGTCACGCTCAGGGGCAGATTTAGGGATGAGGGCGCCCCTAGGCACAACAATAATGTTTGCACCCCTCCCCCGCCTAATTGCATTATTTTTATTGATTACTTATAAGCCCTCATTTGATAATAGCCAATATAATGGATTTAAGATGGAAAATAGTACAGTACAGTGAGTCTTTTGCAATTATTGGTACATTTTGGGCTGACAGTACTATCAGAGGCATCCAAGTGCCGCCCCCAAACATGTGCCGCCCCTAGGCACGTGCCTCACGTGCCTAATGGGAAATTCAGCTCTGGTCACGCTGTCATGTGGCAAAATTGTGAATGGTCCCTTGTCACAGCTCTGATTATTAGGGGGACATTTTCCAATTCCTGCGTGACCCATATAAATATACTATAGAAAATGTTAGTCTCACCTTTATAGTATAAATCCTCTTGATGGCTTCTGGGTGTTTGCAAGAAACAGCCAGTGCATATACTGTGTCTGTTGGAATTCCGCACACACCTCCACTCTCCAGTATGTTCGCTATCGTTCTCAAACCACTTGTACGATGAGACTGAGGAAGCAGACATGAGCTGGAGACTTCTTTCTTCTCTGGCTCCACTTTCTATGGTAAAATTGATCACAAATTATATTTATGATGATAGTGTCTGAACAGATAATGCTGAGCAGCCTATTTATGTGTACTGTTTCTTATTACACTGCATGTGACATGAGTACATTAACTGTGTTGTGACTACTGAAAATGTCTGTGGTGTAAGCAGCACTAATATGATATATTGTATAGCAACAGTAGCTAATATGGGGATGGTCCAGATCCTGGAGGCTCACAAGGACTGCTCGAACTTGTAGCTCCCCATAGCTGTAGAGGCATTTTAATAAGCATGGATTGCAGTAAACAGTGAAGATTTCAGCTGTCCATACATCAGAACGATTTCAGGCGATGCATTGTGGGTTTCTTTTGCACAACGTGAGGTGTTTAGGTATGATTCGCAATCCTGCCGGTCGTGAGGTTGAACATCAGATCATGTGCGCTGCACACATGATCTGAAGATGCTACTAATGACTAGTATGCTGGGAGTTGCAGATCTTACGATAGATCTGTGAAATTACACACATATGATCTATAGTGGACTGGAAAGCTGGCGGGGAAATTGTGACGCGATCAGGATCAGATGCTGGTCGTTCCGAAGTATGACCAGCTTTAGATAATGCAATTTTTAGACCATTTTTATCTATAAATAGTTGTATTATTAAAGGTATATATTTTTTATTTACCTTGAACACTGAAGGCCCAAGTGGAATTAGCTCTTTGTTGAATATACAGTTTGTCAGCGATGCTAATAGGCCGTAGAGACAAATGATGCTAAAGATGGACAGCACCGTTACTAGAGGAGGGAAATAAATAGGTAAGGTCATTCATTTTGCATATTAAAATCAAAGTATTTTAGGCTTCCTTATAAGTTTCACACACAGACAAATACAAGAGACAGATCACATGACAAGACACCTGGTACTCGGAAAATTAAGCAAAATAATCATACAGATGATATATCAGATCATATATCTGCTCTCAGCTATCCCTCTTTTCCAGACAGAAATGTATTTATTTTTCAAAACAAACTGTCCAATACAATGGGGCATATGTATTAATGCTTAACAAGAGATAAATGCAGGAGTGATAAAGAGAGACAACGGTTCAGCCAATCAGCTCCTTACTGACTTTTTTCAAACACAGCCTGTAACATGGCTGTTAGCAGGTGATTGGCTGGACGTTTATCTCTCTTTGGGCCTTATTCTGGTCGATGCGTAAATTTCCGAATTCTTTCGGATGGCGTTTTTTAGCCGTCTGCGCATGCGTAGGCAACGCTATGTGCATGTGCCACGCAAGGTCTCCGTACTTGTTCTCACTAATACCTTACAGAAATGTGCACCGCATTCACTCGGGAGATATGGGCGTATTATGGGCGTCATTCGGAAGTACACAGGGGCGTAGTTTCAAAGTGGGCTAAACTGGGCGTAAACATGGGCGTACACGAGGGAGTGCACTAATTCTGGTAGGCGTGCATTCGGACTGAACACCGACTGCAAACGAACCAAAAGGCAAGAAATATGCGGTGTCCATAAGCAAGTATTTCTTTGCGGGCACCACTCGGTCATGCGCTAGGCATTCGGATCGCCCAATTAGTACTCCCGCACCTGAACCAATGTCACCTGAACACAATACAATCCACTCCTCTACTCATTACTCATTAATTACACTCTTTTCATTGCTTCAATTGGAAACCTTGCAGCTTAAATGGACCATTACTAAACACACAAATCTATGCTGAAAGCACGGCTGCATTTGTTACACACATTTACACTGCAAGCAATGGACAGAACTTGCTATCACTAATATAAATATACATGTCACTTTTACATTTAGCAATAACAGCACACATTTGGGGATCAAAAGATAGTAGTATGTTTTGCAGAAATACACCGCATTGGTGCGTACGGCCATGTTCCCGTCCGTTCTGCAGAATATGTGTGTGTCCACCACACACGCAAGGTTTGGATGTCGTCCGTAAACACGCCCTCTTCTTAAAGTGTGAGTCCGTCCGAATGCGGAGGACCGGTGGGCGTTTCTTTGTACCATGTCCGCACAGCGTAGCGTGCGGACCGCTCAGAAAGAATTCGGAAAATTACGCACCAACCAGAATAACCTCCTTTATCACCCTTGCATTTATCTCTTGTTAAGACTTAATACATCTGCCCCAGTGTATCATATTCAGTATTTTAATGCACTTCTCATTATCTGCTGTTATTTTCTTGGTTTTGTCAGTTAATATTTTAAAAGGAACACCATTTAAAATGCAGACTTATGAGATTAGAAGTATGATCAATGACTTCAGCCTAACAACAAAGTATCTACATTTAAGCTCCACTGCCACACCAATCATAAACATTGTTCTGCTAAAATACTACAAATTGTCTCCCTAAATTATGTTTCCCATTTTGATTTTAACCCAAAGCATATCACCCTATTTTGTTTGTTCAAATGACCCCTTATGTTCTCAGTGTTAGTATCAGCTTAAGGGGCGGTTGCTACAAAAGAGGGAGATTAAAGCCATTTACACCATCTGCAGAAATCTTGAGACAGTTCTGATGAAACTCGTACGGTTGGGAGCCACATGATTGCACCACACTGGGCATCATGTGCACATCGGCACCTTTTTGAATTTGTGTTCAAATGTTGACACTTACAGAAAATCAGTCAAAGGAAATACTCAGCACTTACTTTCAAGTTCAAGAGGAAGTCTTTCCAAGGTGAAGAGAAGAAAACTGACAATCACAGCCTCCATCATAAGGGTTAGAAGCATCAGGACTGTATTGGCATAAGTTGCTGGATAAAGGGAAATAAACCTTCAAATTTGTCTCATAAAACTGAAACACATTTTGCTTTTCATAGAGAAACATTCTCAGATCCCACCTGCCCCTCCTCCCTATTGAGTCGTTGGGATGTTTATTTTAATGTCATTATATGCTGTGAAATGGAAACACAAGACCCCTCACCAGACAGACAGTATTTTTGCATGGGGCAAGGCTGGAATCATTTAGATCATATTGCCAGCCCTCTTCACCTGCCACTTGGACATTTTTGTAGCATCTGCTGTTGTTATCAGCTGAGAAAGTCGGGGTTGCAATGGACTCCTATAGACAGGAAGTCCGCTATGTGTGCAGAGAGTATTACCACCATTATCACAGCTTCACCTAAAATATATTGTGCCTAATACTAATACATAGCCTCAATTTAAAATTTAATACAGCTACATATTATTTTTTTATTGCACTTACCAAAGCCAAATAAAAATATGTTGACTATCAAAAAAGCAATTGCACCAACTGTGAATCCTCCATCATTATTTGTAGCGATTCCTAGCAAAGAACCTAGAAAAAAAAAATTAAATGATGAATATATATATATATATATTAGACTTCCTAAATTACAAAGAAAGATGACAGTAATAGTTCTTGCCAATGTTATCTCTGTTATACTCATTATAAATGCTACATAGATTCCAGCAAACTGATTTACACAAAGTTACAGTGAAATGTGAAAACTAAGATATTTTTTTTTTTAAAGGATTTTTTTTAAGGATTTTTGTAAACTGGCTATTATGGCACATAAAGGAACTGATTTTGTGTATATCGGCCCTTATTCAGATCTGATCACAGTACAAATTTGTTCTCCAAATGAGCAAAACCATGTGCATGGCTGGTGGGGCAGATATAACATGTGCAGAGAGAGTTACATTTGGGTGGGGTGTGTTGAAACTGAAATCTAAATTGCAGTGTAAAATAAATGCAGCCATTATTTACCCTGCACATAAAAAATATAACTCACACAAATCTAACTCTCTCTGCACATGTTACAGCTGCCCCACCTGCAGTGCACATGGTTTTGCCCATTTTGAGAATAAATTTGTACAGTGATCAGATCTGAATAATTGCCATAATCTCAGAATATAAATACTATAGTATTAATTAATTATGCTATGGGCTCTTTATATGCAGAAGAGTCTAATCTGATTTCATTGAAATGTCTATTTTTGCCTGTATTTAATGATTTCTTACCTGCTAAACGCAGCCACACCCATGTAGCCCAGATAGCGGCATAACAAAATGGCAGAACTGAGCCAAATCTTCGACCTCCTTGGACATCAATTCTACAGATGTACAGCTGCATGATAGCACCAGGAATAAGCACCCAAGGAATAGACAGATGTGTTTGGATTGTATTGTTCAGTGAACTCTGGATAGCAGCAAGTGCGGCTAGTCCATTGCAGATGTAGAACAGGGGATCTGAGGACTGGGAGCTGAGATTTTTCTTAATGTCCGATTCCTGCTCAGACTTTTGCATATTTCGTCTGCACCACACCAAGGCATCCTGAAACCTGGCACTTGATATCACTATGTTCCCAATGGGTATTAGTACCTTCTCTGCAATTGAATTAACAAGACTGGAGAATGTTGTATAAAGGGAAACTACAGTAAATATGCTGCAAGTTACTCCAAAGAATATGTAAGCAGCTGCGCTTGGTATCTGCTGGATTGTGGAGATAGTCATGAGGGCAAATGCTGTATTGTGAATCACTTCCAGAATATCTTTATTTAATGATACAAAGCAGAACACAATTGCCGCAGCCAGGAAGAACCAGTCACCAACCATCATCTGTCTGCTATTAGAGACGTTGCCCGGTGTGAGAACAACTGTAACGGTAAACTCTTCCCATGACTTGACCAGCCAGAAGGTACCATGGAAAGCAAATTTGGTAGCATGGTAAACATCATCCCGTAGATAACTGTAGTAGCTAGAACACAACTGAGTAATGACATTGATGCTGATCCATATGGAGCCTATATAGAATGTCTTCATGTATCCAAAGCAGTAGAATGCCATAATAAAAGGAGAAATGGTGTCACACAGGTAACCCAGTGCCATGGGTTCAGCATACTTTGTATTTTTTTTCTTCTCTTCTCCAGCATTTTTTGAGGAGTTGCGATTGCCAGAACCCAACAGCAGGACATTAAAAAGAGCATTACCGAAGCCTGGAAGAACATATTTCTGAGTGATGCCTTTCAGTAGAAGAGCTCCTGCACCATAAAGTCCACATAGCACAATTATTAACTCCAGTACACCAGAGACTACCAGGGCCCAGCGTCCAAACAACCCTATTGCCTCAAAGATCAGTGTGAGTGTTAGGGCCCCAAATACAAAAGGCATAATGTAGTTGACAGTTGCTGAGCAAAAAGCCAGGATGAATGCAATGAAAATATAGGCTACCAACCCGGCCACTGCACCCTCAGTAACAGGAATCTGAGGAAGGGTTGGCACAGCTGTGCTATTGTAGGAAACTGATTCTGAACCCAAAATGATACGAGTTGCCCCGTAGCTGCTCCACAGAGCAGAGAAGGCCAGGAATGCGGTGCCACTTAAATGGTCATACTTTCGAAAGGACAGGAATCCAGCTATGAACTGAGTTACACCTCCAATTAGGATCAGGTGAACACCTGCAATGTTTAAACAAGAAAGAAAATGTTAGATTGTATATGAAATGCTTACTAATTTCTGAAGACTCTCTCATTTAACTTCATAGACTTCATAATCTAGAACCCCTGTTCTAGATTCATTTTGACTGAATATTTGTATTTAAAAGCGCTAACTTCAGCAGTCTTTTTCAGTGCCAATTTAAAGGCATGGAATCACTTAGGGCATGATTATAATGACAGTATAAATATGATAGTGACCTAAATATGGAAGATGCCTATGCCCAATATCAATGTGACCAAGTTAATCTATGCTGAAAACTAGATAAACTGGATACTGAGTAGAGATGCTCAATCTTTTAATGCCAGTTTGAAATTTGATTTGAAGTCCAGGAGCTGGCGCTCCAAGGTGGGGTGTTTGGCGAGACTGAAGCCACAGTGAGGGAGATTTTTCAAAGCTTTGTGATAAAGCAAAGTGGAAAGAGGTGAAGTACCATCCAAACAGCTCAAACGCAGCCTGTAAAAGAACAGGAGCTCATTGATTAATACTTTATCTCTCTCCACTTTCCACCTTCTGCTAAATCTCCCCCAGTGTATGATATCTGTGTAGCCTGGACCATAGATTCAGAGTTACTAGGAAAATGTATTGTACATAACATTTTATTTCTTTCAATTTCATTTGAATAATTCTAGCTGGAACCTTACCTGCAAGGATGTTTTCCACTCCTCCAGCAATAATAGAGGTATTAAACAGAGAGAAGTTTTGCATACAAACGAGGAAAGCACTAACTGCATTTGCAAGGAGCCCAAGTACAGCAGGTTCGCTGTAAAATACTGCAGGGAATCCGTCCATGGCAGTATGTTCTATAGAAATGACTTGCTAAAACTGTTCTTCTCCAATATATGTATTCATCCAAATATGTATTCACACAAAATGTCCTGGGGAGAATAAGGTTTGAACAATCAGTTTTACCATAGGCCTGCATTAAGTATTAGCATTTAAATAGTAATGTCTTCATGTGTATACATTCAGGAATAAATACTGTAACAGTAAATATTTTGTATTTGTCAAATGCTTAGTAATTATTTCACAAGCATGGCCCTTTAAATTCATAGTGTTGATATCATTCAAGGGACTGGTAGAGGATACCTCCATCACTAGGGATACAGGAGAACTTCTTTACCAGAGAACAATTGCACCTTTGCTTTACCCAATTTTATCCTCATTGGAGCACAAAAATTACTGTTTTATAATTATTTTTACAGGTCAAAAGATGCAGTTTTCTATTGGCCATACCAGGAACATTATTGTCCTAGTATTTAGGAATATTAATATGGTACAAGACAATCAACAAATAAAGGGAGGCAGTGAGTTCTCTTTCCCACTGAACGTAAAGTTAAAAAGGCCAAACAAAATAAATTATAGTATAAATACTAACACTTATATTACCCTAACAGTAGCCCAAGACCAAGTTGTAACCCAAACATAAGTACTGTATACAGTATATGACATAAAGGCTGTAAACTTTTCTGGAACCCTAAATATTCTCTGATCTATCTACAGAATAATCTGTAGCAGTGGGAACCATCTAACTCACAATATACAGTATGTTGCTCTCAATATCACTCACAACCTCCTAGTTTGGGAAAATATTGCAACAGTTGTATGTCTGAGTATTGTGAAACTAAGGCCACATTTGCCTGTGACCAATAAAAGTCTTTAAAGGGTTCTTGATCACAAGGGCACCGCAATCATGTGTAAAAATAAGGTACAAAATATTGCCATTGCTGGTAATTAAATATAACATTAATATAAAATACTTTCATAAAAACTGAATGAATCTAAACTAAAGGCAGACATACCGGGTTACACAAAACATGTAATTGAACATTGGTCATATATACATAACAATACACTAATAGCAAAGTCCTACCTTCAAATGCAACATGCAGAAATGTATTTTAGATCTGCTTTTCAGGGAACAGCTGATGTGCCCTCTTTAACAGCATCCACTGCTTCTGAGTGAATGTTCTGGAGAGACAGGTTTTATAGTCTCTATTACAATACATACCTCATAGGGTGGAGACTTTCTTAGGTCTTTAGAATTTCCAAAGTATTTTTGTTTCCTGCTGCAGATAACCTTAGCTAGCAATATGGGGGAAATTTACTAATATGAATTCGTAGAAAAAAATCATATTTTCCTAGGAAAATACGAATTTTTTAGGTGTATTCGTATTTTTGGCATTTACTATGCCAAAAATACAAATATTCGTATTCATATTGATGGGACATTCGTATTTGTATTTACAATGCATACACCATTGTTAGAATATGACAGGAATCACCATTCAAAAGAATGGTGGTTCCTGATTTACTAAGCAGCCATATTGAAAATACGGCTGCTAATTGGCGTGAAATGGCCGCGAATATACACGAAAAAGGGGGAAGGGGAAATGTAGGGAATACCCCCGCACAAGTTACACCTTACAAAATGAAAAAATATGAAATGGTATTGATAATAGTGTCTAGTAAATAATCCACAATATGAAATAATTATGTAATAGGTCACTCATGTGGAGGTGCACCCCTGAGAGTAGAAAAGGTACAAATCGCAATAAGAGAAAAAAGTACTCTCCTTTGTTTGGGGGCACGCTTATGTAGAAAAAAACTTCTATGTAATGATGATAAATTTAAAACGTAGCTTTTATTATGATTAAACTATTAAAAGGCTATTGTGAGACAAAAACATTGACAAACTACACAAAACATGAAAAAAATTGGGATGAAACCAATTTTGACTCAATAGAGTCTTGCAATAGATAGTTAACTCGAAAATTAATTATAAGATTTAGGTTAGAATAACCCTGGTAGACTGTTATATATCTCAATGAATAAGTCTATTGCATGTTACTACATGATGCACTGATAGCGAAATGAATAAATAAATTTAAACCGGTCACAACCAATAAATTGTATGGTGTGTATACACATGCGTAATCAGGGAATATAAATGTGTCTAAATCAGACAATTTTCAAGTATGATATTCCACTTAATTTAATTTAAGCAAACAGGAAATGCGGTGGTAGCCACTCGGTCTGTTGTTAGCAATATAAAGGATAATTCAGAGGAGACGATAGACACAAAACTATAGGCCAGTTTAAACACAGGTACTGCTGCTGTTTATGGCCAACTAGTCCTAGTTCTGGGCCAAAGCAGTGAGTCAACCTGTGTAAAATGCCCAAGATTATAGAGGTGATAAGTATAGCATCTGCTGTCTCCTGCCTTGGGATAAGGTGCCCTGTTGATCGTAATCAGTGCAGGGTCTAGCCGAAATCCTTCGGGTAGAGATGAGAGTGCTATTAATGGAATGTGAAAAAGGTGTGCTGAGGTAGAGTGCACAAATGAGACGGCTTATATCCTATGGGTTAGTAGGCTGCTGCTTTCCATGTGTAAAAACATTGGTGGAAAGTGAGCGGTACTCACCACAGGATGGCGTTAGTTAAAGAGTAAAGATATCTGCTGTCACTTGATGTGAGTAGATGGTGACTTATTGACCAAAATGTCAATGCAGGGTCCTGCCAACGTACACATGTAGTGATATGGGGCTCCCCGATAAGAAATTGGGTGGCAGAACAGGTAATAAAGATAACGGAAGGGAAGAAAGAAAATAGGGTTAGTTGGTATTTAATGGAATATAGTAATTACCATCGTAAATTTGCAAAAGGTGATGCAATGAATGGCTGTGATAACGCCCCCTCTGTAAATATTTTCCTTAGTCTGAAAATAGCCAATAATATATATAGAACACCGTATGAGGCCAGTGTGGCTAGAGTTTTAAATCGTCGGCAGGGAAGGTGGAGAGTACTTCTGCCCGGCGGTAATAAAAATGTGGCTCTGACAGGTCAGCGTGGCTATCACCGCTTACCTGTTTGCAGGAGAGATCCTCCGTGAGCTCTCAGCATGCGTCCCGGTCGGCGCTGTGTATCGGCGTCTGAATCAGCCGGCGCCGTGAGCAGTATGTCAGAGCAGACAGCTGTTTCGCTAGGGAAAGCTTCGTCAGTGCTGACGTGTATGTTGCACGTCAGTGTCTTTATAGCTGCCCGAGCTATAGGCTAATGCCTGCAGGCGTGAGTAGGGCAGTGTGATCAGGTGTATCTAATTAGCATGTCTATCTGCAGTAAAATAAAGTTATATAACTGATGCAAAGTAATACATGCGCGGTAATAGGTGTTATATTAAATTAAATGTCCCTCAATCTTACGTTTTATTATCAATAAGATGCAATAAATTTAAAAGCGGGGAAGAGAGGACCTTGGTTACATAGTAATGGGGTAAGCGCATAACGTAACTGTCTGTGTAATGGGTGAATTATCATTCTTTTAAAAGGATTGTGTATGCGCTAGTAGTATTTATTATTGGCACTGCAAAAGTGTCAGTAGGACTGTCAGTATTGGCGGACAGAGAAAAATGAAAAGAATGGACTAATTGGTAACGGAATGTGATATAAAATAAAATATAAAATAAGTAACAGTGAAAGGGTCCTGAGATTAAAGTAATAAGCTGTAAAATGCTATTATGAGAGCAACGCTGATGTTGCTTGTTGGGGATAAATTAATTAAAAAAGGGGATGGACGGTGAAAATTGACCCAAAAGGAGGTCGCATTAATCCTTAGGGGATATAAATATATCTTATATTAGGGGGTATATGGGAAGGGTAAATAGAAGAGGAAGGGTAATTCTAACCATTAGTGAAAGCCCGACTGAGGTGATTATATGAAAAGGATTAAATATAATGTGAAAGTGCATGAGGGGGAAAGAAAAAAATGAAAAATTATTTTATAGAAATTGTATGTATATATAGGCAGTGTTATATCATTTTTATTGTTTTTCATTATTTTTTAAAATTGTGTGGGAGTGTTAATGGGAATGCGATGTTGGTGATAATGGGTAGTGAGGATGTGTATAACGGCAAACATGATAATTGGTGAAAAATGACAGAAGAATATACATCAGGAAAATACACTTTATTTTCCTGTCGTATTTGGCTTTAGCCTGCACGGATCAGTCAGATACACTTATTCGTATTAGCGGCCGTTTATACGGCCGTTAATATGAATTACTATGACATTGGAGGGTTACAAAGCAGTCGTATATGACTGCTTTGTAAATTCCCCTCCGGAACACGACTTTGCATATGGCTGAAACAGCCGTATGCAGTCGTAGTAAGAATACAAATACGAAATTTTGTATTTGTATTCTTAGTAAATTTCCCCCTATATGTCAGAGACAATACAATGCATTGTAGTTTGATGTGCACAATCACTTGTGATTTTTCTTTATGTACCTTAATCTCTCAAGTGGCATTTTGCTTCTCTCTATCAGAAAGCAACTAATATGACAAACTAATTGACACGTACATTTTTCATATTTTGAATTAATTCAAACACTTTCGAATATCTATGTTTGTTTGTTCTACAGGAAATTAGGTACTGTAAGTATGGTTATATGCTAGTTTTGATTTCAACAAGGCTTTTTTATGTAATAATAAACATCTTAGGTTGAGAAACAAGTGAGGGAATGAAAAAAAAAGTTTCATATTAAAAATAAACCCATCATTGACTCAGCTAATTGTTGTCTCTCCCAGAATAGAACTATACAATTAAAAATAACTCCTGATATCAGTGATATCATGAAATAGCATAGTAACATAGTATGAGGAAGTCTCTACTAGAGATATAGGGGGACATTTACCAAAATGGATTCGTAGAAAAAAGGTGTATTCGTAGGCAGAAATACACCTTTTTTTACGAATTTGTATTTTCGGGATTTACAATCCCGAAAATACAACAATTCGTATTCCTAAAGATGGAACATTCGTATTTGTATTTACAAATACGAATGTCTACACCATCGATAGGATACGACAGAAATCACCATTCAAAAGAATGGTGGTTCCTGATGTACTAAGCAGCCGTATTGATAATACGGCTGCTAAGTGGTGTAAAACACCCACACAAATACGACAGGAAAATACACCTTGCTTTCCCTGTCGTATTTGCTTTAAGCCTGCACGGATCAGTTAGATCCGTGCAGGCTTTAGTGTAAAAAAATGGAGAAAAAAAATAAATAAATAAAAAACCGGCGTGGGGTCCCCCCCACAGCTGTAACCAGCACCAGGCTGACAGAGCCGGGCCGGTAATTAAAAATCAGGGATCCCGACAAATAGGGGTTCCCCGATTTTTAATAACCAGCCCCAGGCTCCAGGTCCGGGGCTGGTTCCCAAAATACGGGGGACAAACTGACTAGGGGTCCCCCGTATTTTAAGAACCAGCCCCAGGCCAAACCAGCCAGCAGGGTAATGTCACAGCCGGGGGACACTTATTATATAAGGTCCCTCGGCCAAAACATTAACCCTACCGACCAGTCAGCCTGGCCAGGGGTCCTGGGGGAGTGGGGACCCCCCAATGAAGGGGTCCCCCTCCTCCAGGACTTACCTGACCAGGCTGAAGCTTGGTGCTGTCCTCGATGCCCCTGGGCGGTGGGCATCGAGCTGATAGCGGTGTAAAAAAAAGATTAAACTATTGTCTAATACTGGGGCACTATGAGTCCCAGCAAGCCTCCCCCGCAAGCTGGGACTTGGAGAACCACAAGTCCCAGCCTGCGGGGCATTAAAGGGCCCGCTGGGTCTTGTAGTGCCACAGTATTAAAAATAGTACAATAAAACACACTGACACACACTTAAAATAAAACTTTAATACATACAAAGCCCACACATACTAATACTTCCCTATCTTCTTTCCGTAGGTAGCCCTGGTCCTGTGTCGTCTTCTGGTCCTGTGTTGGCGGTCTTCTGGATCCATGTCGACGTCCTTCTTCAAGTCGACGTCGCTGTCGGCGATGGCGTCCGGAGTCCGACGAAATCCATGGAGGAAGCTGTGGAAGGAAACCATACTCACCTGTCCCGGGGCGACGTAGTCCAGGTAAGGGTCTTGGCAAAAAAACAAACCGAGAACGCGAAACCAGCCGGACAGTAGGAGCCGCACGGTGTTTGTGTACATCGTGCGGCTCCGCCTCTCGAATCCGCTATTGGCCGCCTTGCGGCCTAGCGGCTCCTGATTGGCCGCTAGGCCGCAAGGCGGCCAATAGTGGCATTCGGGAGGCGGAGCCGCACGATGTACACAAACACCGTGCGGCTCCTACTGTCCGGCTGGTTTCGCGTTCTCGGTTTGTTTTTTTGCCAAGACCCTTACTTGGACTACGTCGCCCCGGGACAGGTGAGTATGGTTTCCTTCTACAGCTTCCTCCATGGATTTCGTCGGACTCCGGACGCCATCGCCGACAGCGACGTCGACTTGAAGAAGGACGTCGACATGGATCCAGAAGACCGCCGACACAGGACCAGAAGACGACACAGTACCAGGACTACCTACGGAAAGAAGATAGTTAAGTATTAGTATGTGTGGGCTTTGTATGTATTAAAGTTTTATTTTAAGTGTGTGTCAGTGTGTTTTATTGTACTATTTTTAGTACTGTGGCACTACAAGACCCAGCGGGCCCTTTAATGCCCTGCAGGCTGGGACTTGTGGTTCTCCAAGTCCCAGCTTGCGGGGGAGGCTTGCTGGGACTCATAGTGCCCCAGTATTAGACAATAGTTTAATCTTTTTTTTACACCGCTATCAGCTGGATGCCCACCGCCCAGGGGCATCGCGGACAGCACCAGGCTTCAGCCTGTTCATGTAAGTCCTGGAGGGGGGGGACCCCTGGCCAGGCTGACTGGTCGGTAGGGTTAATGTTTTGGCCGCGGGACCTTATATAATAAGTGTCCCCCGGCTATGACATTACCCTGCTGGCTTGTTTGGCCTGGGGCTGGTTCTTAAAATACGGGGGACCCCTAGTCATTTTGTCGCCCGTATTTTGGGAACCAGCCCCGGACCTGGAGCCTGGGGCTGGTTGTTAAAAATCGGGGAACCCCTATTTGTCGGGTTCCCTGATTTTTAATTACCGGCCCCGGCTCTGTCAGCCTGGTGCTGTTTACAGCTGTGGGGGGGACCCCACGCCGTTTTTTTTTTTAAATTTATTTAATTTTTCTATTTTTTTTACACACTGCAGCCTGCACGGATCTGACTGATCCGTGCAGGCTGCCTGTACGAATTCGTATTAGCGGCCGTATATATGTGCCGCTAATACGAATTGTTACACCATCGGAGGGTTACAAAGCAGTCGTATCTGAATGCTTTGTAATTTCCTCTCCGGAACACGACTTTGCATACGACTAAAACAGTCGTATGCAGCCGTAGGGGAAATACCAATACGAAAAACTAGGTTATTCATATTGGTAAATTTCCACCATACATTCAGTGTATTTAATAATACACTCTGGATGATGGATGATTCCTAATATATTGGCTGGGTCAGCACACCCTCTTTTTTTGACCAAGATATACTTCGTTCCACACTGAACAAAGAAATAGATTTAGTGCAGTTTTTAGGGGCATTTATAAATTAAAAAGCTCCACATGTAGCTAAGTGCAGTGTTGGTAACAAGCATCTAAGTATAAGGTAGATCCCCAAAGGTGAAACTTTTGAATATCTATGTTTGTTTGTTTCAATGTGGTTGGTCTAAAACACTTTACAGCCACCAACTGGTGAATAATAGACATCACAATTTATTTTACTCAAGAACATAATAAAAGTAAAATTGTAATATTCTTCTACCATATCATTAATCTTTACTACAATCTACAAAAGTGTGCCCAAAAAAAAATAGAAATCCCTTTTTTAAATGGTTGTTTGTTCCCTTACATCCACCCATTTATTTCTTAGAGCTAATGCTTGTGTCGACATATTGACCTGTCGACCTAACCCCATGTCGACCTAGAACCATGTCGACCTTTCCCCATGTGGACCAAACGGTGTTGACCTAACGATTGTCGACCAACTTGCTGTAGACCCAATGATCCCAACTCTCCAAATTATATTATGTGAAATCATTTCAGAACTGAAATTATCCAGGGTGTGGATCCTCCTATGGATCTTGGATCAACTTGTATCATTAAGGGAATATTGGCCCCTTTTCTTCTTAGGACAGCATATTTTCCTAATTTAACAAAGATTATTATTATTATTATTATTATTATTATTATTATTATTATTATTATTATTATTGTTATTATTATCATTATCATCATCATCCTTTCTTTATAACACTCAGCTTAGTACTCAATGATACAAACAACATACAATGGCATGAGACAGAAAGTAAAGGTGATCCTGCCCAAGGAGCTTACAAACTATTTACAGTATCAGGTAAAGCATTGATATGTAAAGTAGAGGACTAATTGGTCTTGGTAGATACAAGTACAGTGCTAGTCCTGACTTTTGACAATTGATAACCACAGGCAGCTCAGCAGTTCCTGGCAGTAATTACAGGTGTAATGCTAGTTTCTGGCTCTGGGAAGTTGGTTACTACAGGTATTGTACCAGGTTCTGGTAAATTGGTCATTTCAGGTATAGTACTAGTTTCTGGCTCTGGGAAGTTGGTTACTACAGGTATTGTACCAGGTTCTGGTAAATTGGTCATTTCAGGTATAGTACTAGTTTCTGCCTCTGGGAAGTTGGTTACTACAGGTATTGTACCAGGTTCTGGTAAATTGGTCATTTCAGGTATAGTACTAGTTTCTGGCTCTGGGAAGTTGGTTACTACAGGTATTGTACCAGGTTCTGGTAAATTGGTCATTTCTGGTATAGTACTAGTTTCTGGCTCTGGGAAGTTGGTTACTACAGGTATTGTACCAGGTTCTGGTAAATTGGTCATTTCAGGTATAGTACTAGTTTCTGGCTCTGGGAAGTTTGTTACTACAGGTATTGTACCAGGTTCTGGTAAATTGGTTATTTCAGGTATAGTACTAGTTAAAATATAGACATTGTACTAGTTGCTAGCATTGCCTGATTAAGGGGAAGAAGACAACATATGGGGATACTCGTGATCCCTGTCCCAGTGTGTAAGTAGTATAGTCAGAGTATGTTGCTATTCATGCATGTGACAAGCTAGATGATACAGTACATTTTATTTTTCTTTGTGTATTTAAGGTTGTTTAAATTGTCTTCATTCCACAAGAAAGCTTTATAAAATAACTGTCTTTCAATAAGGTGAAGTTATAAACAGTACCAAGGCATTATTAAACTATTAGTTGAAATCTAATGTATATAAGCCATACTCCTAGGGTTACCACCTCATCCCTTTAATTCCGGACACATATTAATTACACAGGTTCTGTGGCTTGCTGACTTCAAGACTCCATTTCAGTTAGTTTTAAACTGCCACAGAACCCGTGTAATTAATATGTGTCTGGAATTAAAGGGATGAGGTGGTAACCCTACATATCCCTGACATGACCCATTCCAGGAGGGACAAAATCCTCTCTACCTTGACTTCCCTCTTTATTTATGATTGCAGTCAACTGTGGTGAAATTCCTTTATTACAAATTGCATAGTTCCACACAGGTGTCACCAATCCTATATTAACCCCTTCCCGCCGCAGCCAGTTTTTGCCTTCCTGACAGAGCCCTTTTTTCAAATCTGACAGGTATCACTTAAGTGGGGATAACTTTTTTTTGCTTTTACTTATCCCAGTGATTTTGAGACTGTTTTCTCGTGACACATTGTACTTTAAGATAGTGGTAAATTTTCGTCGATACAGTCTGTGTTTTTTTGTGAAAAATACCAAAATGTCGTAAAAAAATGGAAAATTTTGCAATTTTCAAAATGTTAAATTTTCTGCTTGTGAGACAAATAATCATACCACTCAAAATAGTTAATAACTAACATAGACCATATGTCTACTTTATGTTGCCATCATTATTTCAACCTCCTTTTAATTTTTTTGGACACTAGGAGGCTTAAAATATGAATAGCAAATTCTCAAATTTTCAAGAAAATTTCAAACACTGATTTTTTTAGGGACCAGTTCAGTTCTGATGTGACTTTGAGGGACTTGTATGTGAGACACCCCCATAAATGATGCCATTTCAAAAACTGCACCCCTCACAGTATTCAAAACAGCATTTTGGAAGTTTGTTAACCCTTTAGGTGTTTCACAGGAATTAAAACAAAGTGTAGGTGAAATTTCAAAATTTCATTTTTTTTGCAGATTTGCAATTTTAATACATTTTTCTAAGGTACACAGTAGATTTTACTAGAGAAATGTGACTAAAAATTGATTCCCCCAATTCTTTAGTTTTCATAAATATCCTATATGTGGCCCTAGTGTGCACGTTGACCAAACCACAGGCTTCATAATAGAAGGAGCACCTACTTGATTTTGGAGCCTCCTTTTTATGAGATTATTTTTTAGGCACCATGTAGGTTTCTAGGCACCATAAGATGCTAAAAGTTAGGAACCCCCCCACAAGTGACCCCATTTTGCAAACTACACCCCTCAGGGAATTCATCTAGGGGTATAATGTACATTTCAAACCCCCAGGGGTTTCACCAATTGTGGTACAACTGGGCAGTGAAAATGAAAAATTACATTTTTTACACAAAAATGCAGTTCTGGCTCAAAATTTTTCATTTTCACAAGGAATGAAGGAGACAAAGCACCCCAAAATCTGTGCCCTAATTTCTCCCGAGTACGGCAATGCCTCACATGTGACCAAAAAATACCATTTGGGTGCATGGCAGGACTCAGAAGGGAAGGAGTGATTCTTGTATTTTGCAGCTCAGATTCTGGTGGAATTTTGGTGGGTGCTATGTCGCATTAGCAAGACCCCCAAAGCACCAATATAGTGGAAGCCCCCCACAAGTGAACCCATTTTGCAAACTACACCCCTCAGGGAATTCATCTAGGGGTATAGTGTACATTTCAAACCCCCAGGGGTTTCACCAATTTTGATACAACTGGGCTGTGCAAATGAAAAATTAAATTTTTTACACAAAAATGCAGTTCTGGCTCAAAATTTTTCATTTTCACAAGGAATGAAGGAGACAAAGCACCCCAAAATCTGTGCCCCAATTTCTCCCGAGTATGGCAATGCCTCACATGTGACCAAAAAATACCATTTGGGTGCATGGCAGGACTCAGAAGGGAAGGAGTGATTTTTGTATTTTGCAGCTCAGATTCTGGTGGAATTTTGGTGGGTGCTATGTCGCATTAGCAAGAACCCCGAAGCACCAATACAGTGGAAGCCCCCCACAAGTGACCCCATTTTGCAAACTACACCCCTCAGGGAATTCATCTAGGGGTATAATGTACATTTCAAACCCCCCGGGGTTTCACCAATTGTGGTACAACTGGGCAGTGAAAATGAAAAATTACATTTTTTACACAAAAATGCAGTTCTGGCTCAAAATTTTTCATTTTCACAAGAAATAAAGGAGACAAAGCACCCCAAAATCTGTGCCCCAATTTCTCCCGAGTACGGCAATGCCTCACATGTGACCAAAAAATACCATTTGGGTGCATGGCAGGACTCAGAAGGGAAGGAGTGATTTTTGTATTTTGCAGCTCAGATTCTGGTGGAATTTTGGTGGGTGCTATGTCGCATTAGCAAGACCCCCAAAGCACCAATACAGTGGAAGCCCCCCACAAGTGACCCCATTTTGCAAACTACACCCCTCTGGGAATTCATCTAGGGGTATAATGTACATTTCAAACCCCCAGGGGTTTCGCCAATTGTGGTACAACTGGGCAGTGAAAATGAAAAATTAAATTTTTTACACAAAAATGCAGTTCTGGCTCAAAATTTTTCATTTTCACAAGGAATGAAGGAGACAAAGCACCCCAAAATCTGTGCCCCAATTTCTCCCGAGTATGGCAATGCCTCACATGTGACCAAAAAATACCATTTGGGTGCATGGCAGGACTCAGAAGGGAAGGAGTGATTTTTGGATTTTGCAGCTCAGATTCTGGTGGAATTTTGGTGGGTGCTATGTCGCATTAGCAAGACCCCCAAAGCACCAATACAGTGGAAGCCCCCCACAAGTGACCCCATTTTGCAAACTACACCCCTCAGGGAATTTATCTAGGGGTATAGTGTACATTTCAAACCCCCAGGGGTTTCACCAATTTTGATACAACTGGGCTGTGCAAATGAAAAATTACATTTTTTTACACAAAAATGCAATTCTGGCTCAAAATTTTTCATTTTCACAAGGAATGAAGGAGACAAAGCACCCCAAAATCTGTGCCCCAATTTCTCCCGAGTACGGCAATGCCTCACATGTGACCAAAAAATACCATTTGGGTGCATGGCAGGACTCAGAAGGGAAGGAGTGTTTTTTGTATTTTGCAGCTCAGATTCTGGTGGAATTTTGGTGGGTGCTATGTCGCATTAGCAAGACCCCCAAAGCACCAATACAGTGGAAGCCCCCCACAAGTGACCCCATTTTGCAAACTACACCCCTCTGGGAATTCATCTAGGGGTATAATGTACATTTCAAACCCCCAGGGGTTTCGCCAATTGTGGTACAACTGGGCAGTGAAAATGAAAAATTAAATTTTTTACACAAAAATGCAGTTCTGGCTCAAAATTTTTCATTTTCACAAGGAATGAAGGAGACAAAGCACCCCAAAATCTGTGCCTCAATTTCTCCCGAGTATGGCAATGCTTCATGTGTGACCAAAAAATGTCAGGACTCAGAAGGGAAGGAGTGATATTTGGATTTTGCAGCACAGATTCTGGTGGAATGTTGGTGGGTGCTATGTCGCATTAGCAAGACCCCCAAAGCACCAATACAGTGGAACCCCCCCACAAGTGACCCCATTTTGCAAACTACACCCCTCAGGGAATTCATCTAGGGGTATAGTGTACATTTCAAACCCCCAGGGGTTTCACCAATTTTGATACAACTGGGCTGTGCAAATGAAAAATTACATTTTTTTACACAAAAATGCAGTTCTGGCTCAAAATTTTTCGTTTTCATAAGGAATGAAGGAGAAAAAGCACCCCAAAATCTGTGCCCCAATTTCTCCCGAGTACGGCAATGCTTCATGTGTGACCAAAAAATGGCAGGACTCAGAAGGGAAGGAGTGATATTTGGATTTTGCAGCACAGATTCTGGTGGAATTTTGGTGCTTGCTATGTCGCATTAGCAAGACCCCCAAAGCACCAATACAGCGGAACCCCCCCACAAGTGACCCCATTTTGCAAACTACACCCCTCAGGGAATTCATCTAGGGGTATAGTGTACATTTCAAACCCCCAGGGGTTTCACCAATTTTGATACAACTGGGCTGTGCAAATGAAAAATTACATTTTTTTACACAAAAATGCAGTTCTGGCTCAAAATTTTTCATTTTCATAAGGTATGAAGGAGAAAAAGCACCCCAAAATCTGTGCCCCAATTTCTCCCGAGTACGGCAATGCCTCACATGTGACCAAAAAATACCAGTTGGGTGCATGGCAGGACTCAGAAGGGAAGGAGTGATTTTTGGATTTTGCGGCTCAGATTCTGGTGGAATGAATCGTGGGTGCTATGTGGCATTAGCAAGACCCCCGAAGCACGGTGAAGTGATGAACCTAATAATCCATAGATGTGTGGTATATTTTAAAACACTCCTTTATTCATAGGCCGGGTTTGTCGGGGCAAGTGTCACACTGGAAAATAGTTTGCTTTCTTATTCCCTTTTTATAACAAACTTTGCACCTTTTTTGTGTCCTGCCCTTTTTTCCAGTGGAGGGGATTTCATCAGGAAAATGCTGCCCTGGTACAATACGGGGGCCAGTACTAGAAGTACTGGGGCCCTCTGCCTGCTGGTTCCCAAATATTAGGCTCTTTATGACTTCCTCTTGAAAGTGCATAAATGTCCCCCTCTGTCTGGTAGAACGGAATAGCACGTAAGCGTTATACAGTGCCATCTGGATGATATACACGGCCAGCTTCTTGTACCAGATTTTTGTTTTCCGCAGGGCACTGTACGGCTTCAGTACCTGATCTGAAAGATCCACTCCGCCCATGTACTTATTGTAATCCAGGATACAATTAGGTTTTGAGGTGTGGGTACTGGTACCTCGTACAGGGACGGAAGTGGTACTGTCTCCGTGAATTGTTGTCAGTATAAGGACATCCCTCTTGTCCTTATATTTGACCAACAACATATTTTCGGTGGATTGTGCCCTGCTTTCACCCCTTCTCATTACTTGGGCAATGTGCGTTTTTGGGAGGCCTCTTTGGTTCTTGCGCACAGTACCGCAAGCTGCTGTACCTCTTGAACCAAGGGCCTTAAACAGGGGGATGCTGGTGTAAAAGTTATCCACATAGAGGTGATAACCTTTATCCAGGAAGGGGTGCACTAAATCCCAGACAATTTTTCCACTAACACCTACGAGGGAGGGGGGGCATTCTGGCGGTTCAATTCTTGAATCCTTCCCTTCATATACCCTAAACCTGTGGGTGTACCCTGAGGTGCTTTCACACAGCTTATACATTTTTATGCCATACCTTGCCCTCTTATTGGGAAGGTACTGGCGGAATTTAACCCTTCCTTTAAAATGTATAAGGGACTCGTCTATGCAAATGAATTTATCTGGGATGTACATCTCTGGAAATTTGGCACTGAAATGATCAATGACCGGCCTGACTTTGAATAGCCGGTCAAAGGTGGGATCATCTCTGGGTGGGCACTGTGCATTATCGTTGTAATGCAAAAATTTAAGGATTAACTCAAAACGAGTCCGGGTCTTGGCCATACGGTAAAGTGGGGTGCTGTACAGAACATCTGTACTCCAATATTGCCTAATTTCTGGCTTTTTTACTATGCCCATATGAAACACCAGACCCCAAAACGTCATCATCTCTACTGCATCTACAGGGGTCCACCTAGCAAATGATGACGCATGACTCAGACGCTGCACCATATACCAGAGCCCCGGCGGTGAGTGACAGGAGCCGCTCGGGAGGAAGGGAGAGAGGACTGGAGCAGCAGCGTGACCATGGCTTGAGAACGCCACACCAAGCGAGAGGGAGAGAAGCACCAGTGACCCCAGAACTAAGGCCAGCATCAGTGATTGGTGACTGGCAGGAGCCAGCAACAGAACCAGAGGCTCAGGTACCCTGTCACTGCCCCACTCCCGCTTGCTACAGGCCTATTAACCCCATTGACACCACTGCACTCAGGTGCCATCTTAGGCCATATTACCAGCCGTTTGTGCCAGGCTGCCGTCACCTCCGCCGTATTGACAGTTCTCCCCCGTGACAGTAGCCCTAGGGAGAGGGCTCTCTAGCTAAACCGCCAGCTGCCACTACCCCCCTGTCGGCCCCAGTGACTTGGAGCAGAAAACACTGAACCCCTATTTGTTGTATTGGACCACAGTTCAGCCAGTATTGCCTAAGGGGACCTTCCCTTTTGTGATCTATCTTAAGTACCAGCACAGTGTCAGAGAGCGCAGGACACCAGTACCCTGGATTACAAATCTTGCATTAGATTTATTGCAAGTACGGTGCACCTAGGCCAAAAGGTACCTAGGACTAACAATGAAACTGCAGTTCAGGGACTCATGCTTTAGTGCCTGGATACTTAATGTTATTAATATGAGGTATGACCTATTGCATATTTCTGTCATTCATTCAAATGTAATTGCAAGTCTGTTGATTTAAGGTTGGAATTATTTGCAGGGTAGCCTAACTGCATAGTGATACTGTTGATATAGTGTATCATAGGAATTGCGGCCTGTCAGTGTCACGGGCGGCCCCATTGCGCACGATATTCCCCTTAAAAGATCTTTGATTACCTTTACCTCTGCACGTAAATTTATTTGTTGAAACAGTGTATTACCCTACGGCAGGGTATTGTGCGAGGTGTGGCCTATAGTGCCACAGTGACCCCATTGCGCACAATATCACACAGGTGAAACTTTATTTAGAATCTTTGTTCTTAGACTACCAACTGTACCTGTCTCTTTTGATCCCAATAACGTTTCTTTTTCATTGAATTGCTGCATTGTTTTTCATAGCGGTAATCCACGAACCTCTTTGTGGATAAATAAAACCTTTGATCACCGTCCTAACGTGTGGTGACCATTCTGTGGGATTGTTTGGGGTATTGTTTCCCTGGGGTGCCTTTGTCCCTCCGCCCTCTGAATTGCAGGCGAGTGAAGCAGGCAGGTCGCAGCCAAGCAGTGCCGAAAGGAGAAGAGGAACACCAGGTAACGGGCACACACCTGCACGCAGTCTGACAACATCACAGGTGTAGTGATTAGGGAAGACAGGGAGACACTGGGAATGGGATGGGGGGTCAATGAGAGTATGGACAATGAGCTGGAGAAGGAGCAGAGCATGGGAAGACAGACCTGTTCCTGTTTGTTGCCTGGTCCAGCACATTTGTCTCACAGCTTCCTATTCCCTGCTGCATTCCCTCTGCACTGCCAGTGCTGTGCTGCTTCTCCTCAGAGGATCAGGCCCTCCAACTGGCAGCTACTTTTTCAGATTATTCAGGACCTGGCACCCAGCACGTACATGGCAGCTCCGCCCCCTACCCCCCTCCCCCTCTACCCAGCTCCCAGAAGCTCCTTCTACTCTCCACATACCTGCCAACAGCAGCAGCTTTGTCCCCCTCTATACGGCTCCTGGCGATGGCAGCCTCCATCCCTCCTTCACCTGGCTCTCGGAAGCTCTGTATGCTCCCCTCCAGTGGCTTTGTCCCCACTCCTCCAGGCATCTCCTTCCCTGTTCCACTCCACAGCTCCATCCTCCAACCCGCAGCCCACTGCTGTTAATGTGGGTGACAGCAACCCGCAGCCATGGCTAATGGCTGTATAGTAAAGGGGGTTGCTGGCGGCCATGCAGGCTGCGGGGATAGAATGGCCTAGGCTATACCTTCTGTCAGAGCGGCCAGGCCTGGGCAGTGGCCCATAGCACCCCCCTGATGGCGGCCTCGGTCCTTAGTTCTAAAGCCCCCCATACACTAGGGTGATGTTTATGAGCAAAGAAGTCCCCGGCAATCCCCCCATGAGCTGCCTGGGACCCTCCCAGAGAGCAGGCTCTCCTGCGATATATCGTATGCAGTCCTTTCGCATAAGAAAGATAGCATGCGATCCCAGCCAAGCCTGTCGAACAAATCACTTCTGCCGCCTCTGGTGCAATGCGCACAGGTCTGCTCATCACATCGAACCTGCTGTCAATCACATGCAATTTGGATGGTTTTCACTGCTTTTCACTGTAATCACATGAAAAGAGCCCGAATCGTGTATGGCCAGCTTTAGACTGCTGATAATACTGCGTCACATGGAATAGTAACTTTATTTTACCAAACTACTTTAATATTAGTTACTTAATTTGTATTTTAGAGAACAGAATCCTTTTTAGACACTTGTGGAAATATAGTGATAGAAATTAAATAAATTAAAGTAACTTTTTTATTATCATTTTGACAATAGTTTAAATGCTACATAAAATCAATTCTTCATTTTCCAATTTACAAATTAATAAATACAGTATAAACAGTGAACACACGTGGTTTTCAAACATATATAAATATATTTACACAAGGCAACAAATTTTGAGTCCCGCCTGCGGGACTTGTAGTTCGTGTAGATAGGCAGGTGGCTAATGCAGCAATTCTTTCCATGTTACTATAGCACATCTTGCTCCATGTTCTTAGCACGCTCAAACAACTCCATAATTATAGCAGCTGGCACACAACCTTCCCGCAGTATACTGATTGTCCCTGGAAAAGAAAAAGTATGACGATGAGTGTGGTGATGTTCAAATCTATGTTATCAGACAGACTGAGATTTGGAACAGCTTTTTGTATCCATTCCATAGGGTAGATAATATGCATTTAATTAATTGAGGTTCTATAGCTGGTCTGATCATACACATGGGCCCTTATTCAGATCTGATTGCAGTACAGATTTGTTCTCAAAATGGGCAAAACCATGTGCACTGCAGGTGGGTCAGATATAACATGTGTAGAGATATTTATATTTGGGTGGGGTGTGTTGAAACTGAAATGCAGTGTAAAAATAATGCAGCCATTATTTACCCTGCACAGAAACAAAATAACTTGCACAAATCTAACTCTCTCAATATATGTTACATCTGCCCCACCTGCATTGCATATGGTTTGGCCCATTTTGAGAACAAATTTGTACTGCCGTCAGATCTGAATAAGGGCCATGGTGCGATTCATGGTCACTTTTGTTTTGATTTGTTTTGTTTTTTCAGCCACACTCGATCCCGATGTGAGCTCCTGTTCAGTCTATATCAAGTAGAAAATAGACTGTGCAGGCAAGATTATGTAGTACAGATGTAGTACAGATTTGTACTATAAAGTTCAAATCGAATGTGTACAATGTCACGATCCAATCAGGATTGAATTGAAAAGGAATCGCACCGTGTGTATACTCTAACAGTGACAGGTTTTCAGAAAGTGTTTAAGATATTTAAGGGCTGTGGAATAAGTATTTACCTTCATCTATTTTGGTGCAGATCACTACAGTTGAACCCACAAGCTCATTGGAATAACCATCGCACAGAATCGCATCCAATTTGTGGTTCAGACGTCTGTAAAAAATGATATTCATAGTGTTATGAATGAACTGTAATGAGAAATTACTGTACAGTGCATTACACATTATAAAATACATAGCACATTTATAATATACAAAGGTTCTACCAAAGCATATTATTAAAAGGAATACTAAAAAGACCAATGTTTAATTTTTTATGTGTTAGTTTTGCCTTAAAACTGATTGTTGATCATCCATTCTTGCCAGTCTGTTTGCAGGCTATTACATTTACCCCAAACGGCTAGAGCGGGGCATTTCTGTATTGATTGTCATTACTATATTAGAGACCTTTATGCTACAGTCATTTTTAGTTGATTTTGTAAAATTCAATAAAATAAACATGTTTAATAAAATGTTGGATTACAATCACTTTAAAACATGGTATCTTGATAATACAACAAATTGAATGGAAACACCAAGACTGTTTATGGAACAGTACTTAGTACCAAATAAGTCAGCTCTGGAGAGCGCTGTGTGGAGATGGTGATACTGGGCTAGATTCTCTAGGCTTCAAAAGTGATAAAATAGAGAGTGATAAACAGCCAGCCAATCAGCTCGTACCTGACATTTTTCAAACACAGTCTGTGACATGGCAGGTAGGAGCTGATTGGCTGGCTGTTTATCACTCTTCATTTTATTACTTTTGAAGCTTAGAGAATCTGGCCCAGTGTCAGTGACTAAGATGATGACAGGCTGAGAGTAATAAAAAGTGAGTCATTAAAGAGAAGTAAACATTACACTATGTAAGGAATTGTGACAGGAGGCAATTACTAGAAAGATCTGGTCAGAGCCAGATTGTTGCCAAGATGATTAATGATTATTTATTCTTCATAATAATTTTATTTTTGTTATAACAGGCTAGTTCAGGCATGTCCAAACTATGGCCCTCCAGCTGTTGTGAAACTACCCATCCCAGCATGCCTTGCCATAGTTTTAGCATTCCCTAATAGCAAAGTCGTGGCAAGGCATGATGGGACTTGTAGTTTCACAACCGCTGGAGGACTATAGTTACACATGCCTGGGCTAGTTCAGTTTGAGATACTGTACATCACTTACGTTATCACATGGTCATGGTGAGTACTATCGCTTTCTCCACTTGGATTGGCAGAGGTGATTGCTAAAGGTCCTGTCATGTCAGTAAGATGGGCTGTGACTGAGTGATCAGGAACTCTGATCATAATGGAGTCTTTGGTTCCAACATAATCATAGGCAGGCCCCACACCTAGAAAACACAGAAAGTATGGTAAAGACACTATTAAGATTCCACCATTAAATTAATATGAATCACAGACTTGGAGGTACATTTACAGCACTAAAGGGCGATTTTGGGCGATTTTGTTTTCTTATTGTTTACTTATTTAATCCCCCCCCCCCCCCCCCCAGAGCTAAAATATACTTTTACTGACAGATAACATGTTATATTCTTTTTTAAATGTTAGTTAATTGTGTTCTAGCCCTGGAAGCTCAACGTCGATTATGATCGATTTTAAATCGGTCAACATCGACCAAAAATCCTCCAACACCAACCAAAATTGACCTCAAGTAAATATATCCCTTTATGTGTAACAATTGTTCCGTTTAAGTTACTGACTACATTAGCAAAGTGCCTACCATCAAACTCATCTCAGCAGTGAAATATCACTGTTAAAATACTGGGAAAGTATATTTTGTCTCTGCTCTCACAAGATGGGACAACTAGCATTTTAAGGATTGTTCAATCATTCATTCATTTGAATAAGGCAGTATTCGAATAAATGCATAGGTAATGTGGCAGAAGAAAGGGCAGGGCAAAACAACAAAAACATATCTGGAAAAGAGATGGGACTATAATAAGAAGCACAGAATTTGGGTACCAGGCTTATAATTGTACTATTTGTAATGACAATAACCGTGTTGTTAATTCTTTCATCGGTAAGTAAGTTGCTATATGTGCCTATATTGTCCTGTATGTGGGGCAATGGCTCATTTTTTGTGTGTATTACTTCTGACAGGACAATTAACCTCTGTTTATTATGTTCAAGTGTTTGCTAGGTGCCTCTAACTGCAGCAACGTGTGCAATTGCATGGACATTATATTGGAATTATGTTTGTATGCTTTTGCAGTGTACTACCTACATGACCTACCCAATCGTTTCAGCCATTCACCCTTCTTCACAATGCAGCTTATTCCGCCGGGATAGACAGATTCCATGAACCTCCACAAGACAGGACTGAATGGAGGATTTAACACCCGCAGCTGCTCCAAGTTAGATATACAGATGCAGATGGGTTTCTCTGAAGGTCGTTCCTGCAGCACAATGGGAGATGTAATAACATTATAAATGCAGTACATATTTTATTTCTACTAACTCCTTGTACAATTCAAGAAATATTAACAACTGAAACATAATAACCACAAAGGGATGCGGTCATTTGGTCTACTGCATTATGGTAGAAAGTCATTAGGTCGAATCCATTAGGTCGACATGCTAAAAGGTCGACATGACTCTAGGTCGACATGGGAAAAGGTCGACATGATTCTAGTTCGAAAGGTCATTAGTTCGACAGGTCATTAGTTCGACAAGGTCATTAGTTCGACATTGTCTATGTCGACATTCACAAGGTCGACATGGAGTTTTTCACTGTTTTTTGAGCCAACATGTGCCGACAGGTGGTATTTCATGCCCTACCATCCACTAGGGCGTGGTGGGAGAATAAAATAGTGTGCCGAGCGTAGCGAGGCACCGTGCCCGACGCATTGCGAGCGCAGCGAGCGATGCGAGGGGACGAAAGTGCACTTTAAACTGTGTCCATGTCGACTGTGTTGACATTCAGGTAAAAACCCCATGTCGACCTTGTGAATGTCGACATAGACAATGTCGAACTAATGACCTTGTCGAACTAATGACCTGTCGAACTAATGACCTTTCGACCTAGAATCATGTCGACCTTTTTCCATGTCGACCTAGAATCATGTCGACCTTTTAGCATGTCGACCTAATGGATTCGACCTAATGACTTTCTACCATAATGCAATAGACCAAATGATCCCAACCCACCACAAATTATATATTGGCATTTCACATCATGTTCCTTATGACGTACCATTTATTTTCTACGGTAATAGAGCAAACCAAAATTTTAGCATTTGACTGAGATAAAATGTTCCAAGAGTGAACTTAACACTCCTCACTGGCCCCTGCTAGTACAATGAAGATAATCTGCCCACTGTTCGCTAGCATGTAAAAAATACTTTACAGTTACAACAAATTGTGTCAGAACTTCCATTAAATTGCAAAAATGTAGGCACAATGCCTCGTTTCAGAGGTGTCATGCTCAGGGGCAGATTTAGGGATGAGGGTGCCCCTAGGCACAACAATAATGTTTGCACCCCTCCCCCGCCTAATTGCATTATTTTTATTGATTACTTATAAGCCCTCATTTGATAATAGCCAATATAATGGATTTAAGATGGAAAATAGTACAGTACAGTGAGTCTTTTGCAGCTATTGGTACATTTTGGGCTGACAGTACTATCAGAGGCATCCAAGTGCCGCCCCCAAACATGTGCCGCCCCTAGGCACGTGCCTCACGTGCCTAATGGGAAATTCAGCTCTGGTCACGCTGTCATGTGGCAAAATTGTGAATGGTCCCTTGTCACAGCTCTGATTATTAGGGGGACATTTTCCAATTCCTGCGTGACCCATATAAATATACTATAGAAAATGTTAGTCTCACCTTTATAGTATAAATCCTCTTGATGGCTTCTGGGTGTTTGCAAGAAACAGCCAGTGCATATACTGTGTCTGTTGGAATTCCGCACACACCTCCACTCTCCAGTATGTTCGCTATCGTTCTCAAACCGCTTGTACGATGAGACTGAGGAAGCAGACATGAGCTGGAGACTTCTTTCTTCTCTGGCTCCACTTTCTATGGTAAAATTGATCACAAATTATATTTATGATGATAGTGTCTGAACAGATAATGCTGAGCAGCCTATTTATGTGTACTGTTTCTTATTACACTGCATGTGACATGAGTACATTAACTGTGTTGTGACTACTGAAAATGTCTGTGGTGTAAGCAGCACTAATATGATATATTGTATAGCAACAGTAGCTAATATGGGGATGGTCCAGATCCTGGAGGCTCACAAGGACTGCTCGAACTTGTAGCTCCCCATAGCTGTAGAGGCATTTTAATAAGCATGGATTGCAGTAAACAGTGAAGATTTCAGCTGTCCATACATCAGAACGATTTCAGGCGATGCATTGTGATCTATAGTGGACTGGAAAGCTGGCGGGGAAATTGTGACACGATCAGGATCAGATGCTGGTCGTTCCGAAGTATGACCAGCTTTAGATAATGCAATTTTTAGACCATTTTTATCTATAAATAGTTGTATTATTAAAGGTATATTTTTTTTATTTACCTTGAACACTGAAGGCCCAAGTGGAATTAGCTCTTTGTTGAATATACAGTTTGTCAGCGATGCTAATAGGCCGTAGAGACAAATGATGCTAAAGATGGACAGCACCGTTACTAGAGGAGGGAAATAAATAGGTAAGGTCATTCATTTTGCATATTACAATCAAAGTATTTTAGGCTTCCTTATAAGTTTCACACACAGACAAATACAAGAGACAGATCACATGACAAGACACCTGGTACTCGGAAAATTAAGCAAAAGAATCATACAGATGATATATCAGATCATATATCTGCTCTCAGCTGTCCCTCATTTCCAGACAGAAATGTATTTATTTTTCAAAACAATCTGTCCAATACAATGGGGCATATGTATTAATGCTTAACAAGAGATAAATGCATGAGTGATAAAGAGAGACAACGGTTCAGCCAATCAGCTCCTTACTGACTTTTTTCAAACACAGCCTGTAACATGGCTGTTAGCAGGTGATTGGCTGGACGTTTATCTCTCTTTGGGCCTTATTCTGGTCGATGCGTAAATTTCCAAATTCTTTCGGATGGCGTTTTTTAGCCGTCTGCGCATGCGTAGGCAACGCTATGTGCATGTGCCACGCAAGGTCTCTGTACTTGTTCTCACTAATACCTTACAGAAATGTGCACCGCATTCACTCGGGAGATATGGGCGTATTATGGGCGTCATTCGGAAGTACACAGGGGCGTAGTTTCAAAGTGGGCTAAACTGGGCGTAAACATGGGCGTACACGAGGGAGTGCACTAATTCTGGTAGGCGTGCATTCGGACTGAACACCGACTGCAAACGAACCAAAAGGCAAGAAATATGCGGTGTCCATAAGCAAGTATTTCTTTGCGGGCACCACTCGGTCATGCGCTAGGCATTCGGATCGCCCAATTAGTACTCCCGCACCTGAACCAATGTCACCTGAACACAATACAATCCACTCCTCTACTCATTACTCATTAATTACACTCTTTTCATTGCTTCAATTGGAAACCTTGCAGCTTAAATGGACCATTACTAAACACACAAATCTATGCTGAAAGCACGGCTGCATTTGTTACACACATTTACACTGCAAGCAATGGACAGAACTTGCTATCACTAATATAAATATACATGTCATTTTTACATTTACCAATAACAGCACACATTTGGGGATCAAAAGATAGTAGTATGTTTTGCAGAAATACACCGTATTGGTGCGTACGGCCATGTTCCCGTCCGTTCTGCAGAATATGTGTGTGTCCACCACACACGCAAGGTTTGGATGTCGTCCGTAAACACGCCCTCTTTTTAAAGTGTTAGTCCGTCCGAATGCGGAGGACCGGTGGGCGTTTCTTTGTACCATGTCCGCACAGCGTAGCGTGCGGACCGCTCAGAAAGAATTCGGAAAATTACGCACCAACCAGAATAACCTCCTTTATCACCCTTGCATTTATCTCTTGTTAAGACTTAATACATCTGCCCCAGTGTATCATATTCAGTATTTTAATGCACTTCTCATTATCTGCTGTTATTTTCTTGGTTTTGTCAGTTAATATTTTAAAAGGAACACCATTTAAAATGCAGACTTATGAGATTAGAAGTATGATCAATGACTTCAGCCTAACAACAAAGTATCTACATTTAAGCTCCACTGCCACACCAATCATAAACATTGTTCTGCTAAAATACTACAAATTGTCTCCCTAAATTATGTTTCCCATTTTGATTTTAACCCAAAGCATATCACCCTATTTTGTTTGTTCAAATGACCCCTTATGTTCGCAGTGTCAGTATCAGCTTAAGGGGCGGTTGCTACAAAAGAGGGAGATAGGCCTCCACAGGCTTAAAGCCATTTACACCATCTGCAGAAATCTTGAGACAGTTCTGATGAAACTCGTACGGTTGGGAGCCACATGATTGCACCACACTGGGCATCATGTGCACATCGGCACCTTTTTGAATTTGTGTTCAAATGTTGACACTTACAGAAAATCAGTCAAAGGAAATACTCAGCACTTACTTTCAAGTTCAAGAGGAAGTCTTTCCAAGGTGAAGAGAAGAAAACTGACAATCACAGCCTCCATCATAAGGGTTAGAAGCATCAGGACTGTATTGGCATAAGTTGCTGGATAAAGGGAAAATAAACCTTCAAATTTGGCTCATAAAACTGAAACACATTTTGCTTTTCATAGAGAAACATTCTTGGATCCCACCTGCCCCTCCTCCCTATTGAGTCGTTGGGATGTTTATTTTTAATGTCATTATATGCTGTGAAATGGAAACACAAGACTCACCCTCACCAGACAGACAGTATTTTTGCATGGGGCAAGGCTGGAATCATTTAGATCATATTGCCAGCCCTCTTCACCTGCCACTTGGACATTTTTGTAGCATCTGCTGTTGTTATCAGCTGAGAAAGTCGGGGTTGCAATGGACTCCTATAGACAGGAAGTCCGCTATGTGTGCAGAGAGTATTACCACCATTATCACAGCTTCACCTAAAATATATTGTGCCTAATACTAATACATAGCCTCAATTTAAAATTTAATACAGCTACAAATTATTTTTTTATTGCACTTACCAAAGCCAAATAAAAATATGTTGACTATCAAAAAAGCAATTGCACCAACTGTGAATCCTCCATCATTATTTGTAGCGATTCCTAGCAAAGAACCTAGAAAAAAAAAATTAAATGATGAATATATATATATATATATATATATATATATTAGACTTCCTAAATTACAAAGAAAGATGACAGTAATAGTTCTTGCCAATGTTATCTCTGTTATACTCATTATAAATGCTACATAGATTCCAGCAAACTGATTTACAGAAAGTTACAGTGAAATGTGAAAACTAAGATTTTTTTTTTTTAAAGGATTTTTTTTAAGGATTTTTGTAAACTGGCTATTATGGCACATAAAGGAACTGATTTTGTGTATATCGGCCCTTATTCAGATCTGATCACAGTACAAATTTGTTCTCCAAATGAGCAAAACCATGTGCATGGCTGGTGGGGCAGATATAACATGTGCAGAGAGAGTTACATTTGGGTGGGGTGTGTTGAAACTGAACTCTAAATTGCAGTGTAAAATAAATGCAGCCATTATTTACCCTGCACATAAAAAATATAACTCACACAAATCTAACTCTCTCTGCACATGTTACAGCTGCCCCACCTGCAGTGCACATGGTTTTGCCCATTTTGAGAATAAATTTGTACAGTGATCAGATCTGAATAATTGCCATAATCTCAGAATATAAATACTATAGTATTAATTAATTATGCTATGGGCTCTTTATATGCAGAAGAGTCTAATCTGATTTCATTGAAATGTCTATTTTTGCCTGTACTTAATGATTTCTTACCTGCTAAACGCAGCCACACCCATGTAGCCCAGATAGCGGCATAACAAAATGGCAGAACTGAGCCAAATCTTCGACCTCCTTGGACATCAATTCTACAGACGTACAGCTGCATGATAGCACCAGGAATAAGCACCCAAGGAATAGACAGATGTGTTTGGATTGTATTGTTCAGTGAACTCTGGATAGCAGCAAGTGCGGCTAGTCCATTGCAGATGTAGAACAGGGGATCTGAGGACTGGGAGCTGAGATTTTTCTTAATGTCCGATTCCTGCTCAGACTTTTGCATATTTCGTCTGCACCACACCAAGGCATCCTGAAACCTGGCACTTGATATCACTATGTTCCCAATGGGTATTAGTACCTTCTCTGCAATTGAATTAACAAGACTGGAGAATGTTGTATAAAGGGAAACTACAGTAAATATGCTGCAAGTTACTCCAAAGAATATGTAAGCAGCTGCGCTTGGTATCTGCTGGATTGTGGAGATAGTCATGAGGGCAAATGCTGTATTGTGAATCACTTCCAGAATATCTTTATTTAATGATACAAAGCAGAACACAATTGCCGCAGCCAGGAAGAACCAGTCACCAACCATCATCTGTCTGCTATTAGAGACGTTGCCCGGTGTGAGAACAACTGTAACGGTAAACTCTTCCCATGACTTGACCAGCCAGAAGGTACCATGGAAAGCAAATTTGGTAGCATGGTAAACATCATCCCGTAGATAACTGTAGTAGCTAGAACACAACTGAGTAATGACATTGATGCTGATCCATATGGAGCCTATATAGAATGTCTTCATGTATCCAAAGCAGTAGAATGCCATAATAAAAGGAGAAATGGTGTCACACAGGTAACCCAGTGCCATGGGTTCAGCATACTTTGTATTTTTTTTCTTCTCTTCTCCAGCATTTTTTGAGGAGTTGCGATTGCCAGAACCCAACAGCAGGACATTAAAAAGAGCATTACCGAAGCCTGGAAGAACATATTTCTGAGTGATGCCTTTCAGTAGAAGAGCTCCTGCACCATAAAGTCCACATAGCACAATTATTAACTCCAGTACACCAGAGACTACCAGGGCCCAGCGTCCAAACAACCCTATTGCCTCAAAGATCAGTGTGAGTGTTAGGGCCCCAAATACAAAAGGCATAATGTAGTTGACAGTTGCTGAGCAAAAAGCCAGGATGAATGCAATGAAAATATAGGCTACCAACCCGGCCACTGCACCCTCAGTAACAGGAATCTGAGGAAGGGTTGGCACAGCTGTGCTATTGTAGGAAACTGATTCTGAACCCAAAATGATACGAGTTGCCCCGTAGCTGCTCCACAGAGCAGAGAAGGCCAGGAATGCGGTGCCACTTAAATGGTCATACTTTCGAAAGGACAGGAATCCAGCTATGAACTGAGTTACACCTCCAATTAGGATCAGGTGAACACCTGCAATGTTTAAACAAGAAAGAAAATGTTAGATTGTATATGAAATGCTTACTAATTTCTGAAGACTCTCTCATTTAACTTCATAGACTTCATAATCTAGAACCCCTGTTCTAGATTCATTTTGACTGAATATTTGTATTTAAAAGCGCTAACTTCAGCAGTCTTTTTCAGTGCCAATTTAAAGGCATGGAATCACTTAGGGCATGATTATAATGACAGTATAAATATGATAGTGACCTAAATATGGAAGATGCCTATGCCCAATATCAATGTGACCAAGTTAATCTATGCTGAAAACTAGATAAACTGGATACCGAGTAGAGATGCTCAATCTTTTAATGCCAGTTTGAAATTTGATTTGAAGTCCAGGAGCTGGCGCTCCAAGGTGGGGTGTTTGGCGAGACTGAAGCCACAGTGAGGGAGATTTTTCAAAGCTTTGTGATAAAGCAAAGTGGAAAGAGGTGAAGTACCATCCAAACAGCTCAAACGCAGCCTGTAAAAGAACAGGAGCTCATTGATTAATACTTTATCTCTCTCCACTTTCCACCTTCTGCTAAATCTCCCCCAGTGTATGATATCTGTGTAGCCTGGACCATAGATTCAGAGTTACTAGGAAAATGTATTGTACATAACATTTTATTTCTTTCAATTTCATTTGAATAATTCTAGCTGGAACCTTACCTGCAAGGATGTTTTCCACTCCTCCAGCAATAATAGAGGTATTAAACAGAGAGAAGTTTTGCATACAAACGAGGAAAGCACTAACTGCATTTGCAAGGAGCCCAAGTACAGCAGGTTCGCTGTAAAATACTGCAGGGAATCCGTCCATGGCAGTATGTTCTATAGAAATGACTTGCTAAAACTGTTCTTCTCCAATATATGTATTCATCCAAATATGTATTCACACAAAATGTCCTGGGGAGAATAAGGTTTGAACAATCAGTTTTACCATAGGCCTGCATTAAGTATTAGCATTTAAATAGTAATGTCTTCATGTGTATACATTCAGGAATAAATACTGTAACAGTAAATATTTTGTATTTGTCAAATGCTTAGTAATTATTTCACAAGCATGGCCCTTTAAATTCATAGTGTTGATATCATTCAAGGGACTGGTAGAGGATACCTCCATCACTAGGGATACAGGAGAACTTCTTTACCAGAGAACAATTGCACCTTTGCTTTACCCAATTTTATCCTCATTGGAGCACAAAAAGTACTGTTTTATAATTATTTTTACAGGTCAAAAGATGCAGTTTTCTATTGGCCATACCAGGAACATTATTGTCCTAGTATTTAGGAATATTAATATGGTACAAGACAATCAACAAATAAAGGGAGGCAGTGAGTTCTCTTTCCCACTGAACGTAAAGTTAAAAAGGCCAAACAAAATAAATTATAGTATAAATACTAACACTTATATTACCCTAACAGTAGCCCAAGACCAAGTTGTAACCCAAACATAAGTACTGTCAGTGGCGTAACAATTAGGCCGCAGCCCCCGCGGTGGCGGGGAGGCGCCGGGGGGCTGCGGGCGCTGGTGGATCTCCGCCAGCTCCCCACTGCATGTGGGTGCAGCGGGAGCTGGCAGGGGGGTCTGTGCGGCGCGGAGGTACCTGTTTAAGGGAGAGCCTGGAGGTCCCTGCGCCTGCCGCGCTGAGTATGATGCTGCCGGGGTCCCTGCAGTGAAGTGGAAATAACGCGCTATCTCCGCTGGAGATAGCGCGTTATTTCCACTTCACTGCAGGGACTCCGGCAGCATCATACTAGGCGGCGCAGGGACCTCCAGGCTCTCCTTTAATACAAGTACCTCCGCGCCGCACGGACCCCCCTGCCAGCTCCCGGGGGGGTCTTTTAACGGGGGGGGAGAGCTGCAAAATTGTCCGGGGGGGGGGGGGGGGGGCGGTGAAATTGTCCCGGCGGGGGGGCGCAAAAGTTTTAGTTACGCCACTGAGTACTGTATACAGTATATGACATAAAGGCTGTAAACTTTTCTGGAACCCTAAATATTCTCTGATCTATCTACAGAATAATCTGTAGCAGTGGGAACCATCTAACTCACAATATACAGTATGTTGCTCTCAATATCACTCACAACCTCCTAGTTTGGGAAAATATTGCAACAGTTGTATGTCTGAGTATTGTGAAACTAAGGCCACATTTGCCTGTGACCAATAAAAGTCTTTAAAGGGTTCTTGATCACAAGGGCACCGCAATCATGTGTAAAAATAAGGTACAAAATATTGCCATTGCTGGTAATTAAATATAACATTAATATAAAATACTTTCATAAAAACTGAATGAATCTAAACTAAAGGCAGACATACCGGGTTACACAAAACATGTAATTGAACATTGGTCATATATACATAACAATACACTAATAGCAAAGTCCTACCTTCAAATGCAACATGCAGAAATGTATTTTAGATCTGCTTTTCAGGGAACAGCTGATGTGCCCTCTTTAACAGCATCCACTGCTTCTGAGTGAATGTTCTGGAGAGACAGGTTTTATAGTCTCTATTACAATACATACCTCATAGGGTGGAGACTTTCTTAGGTCTTTAGAATTTCCAAAGTATTTTTGTTTCCTGCTGCAGATAACCTTAGCTAGCAATATGGGGGAAATTTACTAATATGAATTCGTAGAAAAAAATCATATTTTCCTAGGAAAATACGAATTTTTTAGGTGTATTCGTATTTTTGGCATTTACTATGCCAAAAATACAAATATTCGTATTCATATTGATGGGACATTCGTATTTGTATTTACAATGCATACACCATTGTTAGAATATGACAGGAATCGCCATTCAAAAGAATGGTGGTTCCTGATTTACTAAGCAGCCATATTGAAAATACGGCTGCTAATTGGCGTGAAATGGCCGCGAATATACACGAAAAAGGGGGAAGGGGAAATGTAGGGAATACCCCCGCACAAGTTACACCTTACAAAATGAAAAAATATGAAATGGTATTGATAATAGTGTCTAGTAAATAATCCACAATATGAAATAATTATGTAATAGGTCACTCATGTGGAGGTGCACCCCTGAGAGTAGAAAAGGTACAAATCGCAATAAGAGAAAAAAGTACTCTCCTTTGTTTGGGGGCACGCTTATGTAGAAAAAAACTTCTATGTAATGATGATAAATTTAAAACGTAGCTTTTATTATGATTAAACTATTAAAAGGCTATTGTGAGACAAAAACATTGACAAACTACACAAAACATGAAAAAAATTGGGATGAAACCAATTTTGACTCAATAGAGTCTTGCAATAGATAGTTAACTCGAAAATTAATTATAAGATTTAGGTTAGAATAACCCTGGTAGACTGTTATATATCTCAATGAATAAGTCTATTGCATGTTACTAAATGATGCACTGATAGCGAAATGAATAAATAAATTTAAACCGGTCACAACCAATAAATTGTATGGTGTGTATACACATGCGTAATCAGGGAATATAAATGTGTCTAAATCAGACAATTTTCAAGTTTGATATTCCACTTAATTTAATTTAAGCAAACAGGAAATGCGGTGGTAGCCACTCGGTCTGTTGTTAGCAATATAAAGGATAATTCAGAGGAGACGATAGACACAAAACTATAGGCCAGTTTAAACACAGGTACTGCTGCTGTTTATGGCCAACTAGTCCTAGTTCTGGGCCAAAGCAGTGAGTCAACCTGTGTAAAATGCCCAAGATTATAGAGGTGATAAGTATAGCATCTGCTGTCTCCTGCCTTGGGATAAGGTGCCCTGTTGATCGTAATCAGTGCAGGGTCTAGCCGAAATCCTTCGGGTAGAGATGAGAGTGCTATTAATGGAATGTGAAAAAGGTGTGCTGAGGTATAGTGCACAAATGAGACGGCTTATATCCTATGGGTTAGTAGGCTGCTGCTTTCCATGTGTAAAAACATTGGTGGAAAGTGAGCGGTACTCACCACAGGATGGCGTTAATTAAAGAGTAAAGATATCTGCTGTCACTTGATGTGAGTAGATGGTGACTTATTGACCAAAATGTCAATGCAGGGTCCTGCCAACGTACACATGTAGTGATATGGGGCTCCCCGATAAGAAATTGGGTGGCAGAACAGGTAATAAAGATAACGGAAGGGAAGAAAGAAAATAGGGTTAGTTGGTATTTAATGGAATATAGTAATTACCATCGTAAATTTGCAAAAGGTGATGCAATGAATGGCTGTGATAACGCCCCCTCTGTAAATATTTTCCTTAGTCTGAAAATAGCCAATAATATATATAGAACACCGTATGAGGCCAGTGTGGCTAGAGTTTTAAATCGTCGGCAGGGAAGGTGGAGAGTACTTCTGCCCGGCGGTAATAAAAATGTGGCTTTGACAGGTCAGCGTGGCTATCACCGCTTACCTGTTTGCAGGAGAGATCCTCCGTGAGCTCTCAGCATGCGTCCCGGTCGGCGCTGTGTATCGGCGTCTGAATCAGCCGGCGCCGTGAGCAGTATGTCAGAGCAGACAGCTGTTTTGCTAGGGAAAGCTTCGTCAGTGCTGACGTGTATGTTGCACGTCAGTGTCTTTATAGCTGCCCGAGCTATAGGCTAATGCCTGCAGGCGTGAGTAGGGCAGTGTGATCAGGTGTATCTAATTAGCATGTCTATCTGCGGTAAAATAAAGTTATATAACTGATGCAAAGTAATACATGCGCGGTAATAGGTGTTATATTAAATTAAATGTCCCTCAATCTTACGTTTTATTATCAATAAGATGCAATAAATTTAAAAGCGGGGAAGAGAGGACCTTGGTTACATAGTAATGGGGTAAGCGCATAACGTAACTGTCTGTGTAATGGGTGAATTATCATTCTTTTAAAAGGATTGTGTATGCGCTAGTAGTATTTATTATTGGCACTGCAAAAGTGTCAGTAGGACTGTCAGTATTGGCGGACAGAGAAAAATTAAAAGAATGGACTAATTGGTAACGGAATGTGATATAAAATAAAATATAAAATAAGTAACAGTGAAAGGGTCCTGAGATTAAAGTAATAAGCTGTAAAATGCTATTATGAGAGCAACGCTGATGTTGCTTGGTGGGGATAAATTAATTAAAAAAGGGGATGGACGGTGAAAATTGACCCAAAAGGAGGTTGCATTAATCCTTAGGGGATATAAATATATCTTATATTAGGGGGTATATGGGAAGGGTAAATAGAAGAGGAAGGGTAATTCTAACCATTAGTGAAAGCCCGACTGAGGTGATTATATGAAAAGGATTAAATATAATGTGAAAGTGCATGAGGGGGAAAGAAAAAAATGAAAAATTATTTTATAGAAATTGTATGTATATAGAGGCAGTGTTATATAATTTTTATTGTTTTTCATTATTTTTTAAAATTGTGTGGGAGTGTTAATGGGAATGCGATGTTGGTGATAATGGGTAGTGAGGATGTGTATAACGGCAAACATGATAATTGGTGAAAAATGACAGAAGAATATACATCAGGAAAATACACTTTATTTTCCTGTCGTATTTGGCTTTAGCCTGCACGGATCAGTCAGATACACTTATTCGTATTAGCGGCCGTTTATACGGCCGTTAATATGAATTACTATGACATTGGAGGGTTACAAAGCAGTCGTATAAGACTGCTTTGTAAATTCCCCTCCGGAACACGACTTTGCATATGGCTGAAACAGCCGTATGCAGTCGTAGTAAGAATACAAATACGAAATTTTGTATTTGTATTCTTAGTAAATTTCCCCCTATATGTCAGAGACAATACAATGCATTGTAGTTTGATGTGCACAATCACTTGTGATTTTTCTTTATGTACCTTAATCTCTCAAGTGGCATTTTGCTTCTCTCTATCAGAAAGCAACTAATATGACAAACTGATTGACACGTACATTTTTCATATTTTGAATTAATTCAAACACTTTCGAATATCTATGTTTGTTTGTTCTACAGGAAATTAGGTACTGTAAGTATGGTTATATGCTAGTTTTGATTTCAACAAGGCTTTTTTATGTAATAATAAACATCTTAGGTTGAGAAACAAGTGAGGGAATGAAAAAAAAAGTTTCATATTAAAAATAAACCCATCATTGACTCAGCTAATTGTTGTCTCTCCCAGAATAGAACTATACAGGGGTTAAAGTGAGGGGGAACTGGGTGGAACTGAGTTCCACCACCTCTAATGGTAGGGGGAACTGAGTTCCACCTCTATCACAGCCCTGAACAGTAATTCCAACAGAAAAGCCTGTCCCAGCGGCTTCTTCTTCTGGCACGCATATGTGATGTCATGCCATTACTGCCACTGAGGTGAAGAAGAGCCACTAACAGCAGGCTCTGTGCTTGCTGAAGACAGGATGAGAGGGGGGCTGGAGGGACTCTGAGGTGGGGAAACTGCTGGAGGGACACACGGCATGGAGCTGCTGAGGGATATGGACAGGGAGCTGCTGGAGTTACAGAGACAGAGTGTATAAGCAGCACAACTGTGTACATTATGTGTATAAGGGGCAGTACTGTGTGCTTTAATATGAATCAAGGGCCCTACATGCGTTGAAATGTGTATACTGTATGATTGTGCTACTACTGTGTGTTGTAATTTTAAATGGAGTTACTGTACTATTGTGTGACCATACTCCTTCCTTGTGAGACCATTATCCCTTTATTGGAGGTAGAGCAAAATTCCCTGACACTGGTCTAGGCTCTGCCTAATGAGGGGGGGGGGGGGCGTGTCAGTGTTATGGGAAAGGAGTTCCACCACCTCTCCAGTACCACTTTAAGCCCTGGAACTATACAATTAAAAATAACTCCTGATATCAGTGATATCATGAAATAGCATAGTAACATAGTATGAGGAAGTCTCTACTAGAGATATAGGGGGACATTTACCAAAATGGATTCGTAGAAAAAAGGTGTATTCGTAGGCAGAAATACACCTTTTTTTACGAATTTGTATTTTCGGGATTTACAATCCCGAAAATACAACAATTCGTATTCCTAAAGATGGAACATTCGTATTTGTATTTACAAATACGAATGTCTACACCATCGATAGGATACGACAGAAATCACCATTCAAAAGAATGGTGGTTCCTGATGTACTAAGCAGCCGTATTGATAATACGGCTGCTAAGTGGTGTAAAACACCCACACAAATACGACAGGAAAATACACCTTGCTTTCCCTGTCGTATTTGCTTTAAGCCTGCACGGATCAGTTAGATCCGTGCAGGCTTTAGTGTAAAAAAATGGAGAAAAAAAATAAATAAATAAAAAACCGGCGTGGGGTCCCCCCCACAGCTGTAACCAGCACCAGGCTGACAGAGCCGGGCCGGTAATTAAAAATCAGGGATCCCGACAAATAGGGGTTCCCCGATTTTTAATAACCAGCCCCAGGCTCCAGGTCCGGGGCTGGTTCCCAAAATACGGGGGACAAACTGACTAGGGGTCCCCCGTATTTTAAGAACCAGCGCCAGGCCAAACCAGCCAGCAGGGTAATGTCACAGCCGGGGGACACTTATTATATAAGGTCCCTCGGCCAAAACATTAACCCTACCGACCAGTCAGCCTGGCCAGGGGTCCTGGGGGAGTGGGGACCCCCCAATGAAGGGGTCCCCCTCCTCCAGGACTTACCTGACCAGGCTGAAGCTTGGTGCTGTCCTCGATGCCCCTGGGCGGTGGGCATCGAGCTGATAGCGGTGTAAAAAAAAGATTAAACTATTGTCTAATACTGGGGCACTATGAGTCCCAGCAAGCCTCCCCCGCAAGCTGGGACTTGGAGAACCACAAGTCCCAGCCTGCGGGGCATTAAAGGGCCCGCTGGGTCTTGTAGTGCCACAGTATTAAAAATAGTACAATTAAACACACTGACACACACTTAAAATAAAACTTTAATACATACAAAGCCCACACATACTAATACTTCCCTATCTTCTTTCCGTAGGTAGCCCTGGTCCTGTGTCGTCTTCTGGTCCTGTGTCGGCGGTCTTCTGGATCCATGTCGACGTCCTTCTTCAAGTCGACGTCGCTGTCGGCGATGGCGTCCGGAGTCCGACGAAATCCATGGAGGAAGCTGTGGAAGGAAACCATACTCACCTGTCCCGGGGCGACGTAGTCCAGGTAAGGGTCTTGGCAAAAAAACAAACCGAGAACGCGAAACCAGCCGGACAGTAGGAGCCGCACGGTGTTTGTGTACATCGTGCGGCTCCGCCTCTCGAATCCGCTATTGGCCGCCTTGCGGCCTAGCGGCTCCTGATTGGCCGCTAGGCCGCAAGGCGGCCAATAGTGGCATTCGGGAGGCGGAGCCGCACGATGTACACAAACACCGTGCGGCTCCTACTGTCCGGCTGGTTTCGCGTTCTCGGTTTGTTTTTTTGCCAAGACCCTTACTTGGACTACGTCGCCCCGGGACAGGTGAGTATGGTTTCCTTCTACAGCTTCCTCCATGGATTTCGTCGGACTCCGGACGCCATCGCCGACAGCGACGTCGACTTGAAGAAGGACGTCGACATGGATCCAGAAGACCGCCGACACAGGACCAGAAGACGACACAGTACCAGGACTACCTACGGAAAGAAGATAGTTAAGTATTAGTATGTGTGGGCTTTGTATGTATTAAAGTTTTATTTTAAGTGTGTGTCAGTGTGTTTTATTGTACTATTTTTAGTACTGTGGCACTACAAGACCCAGCGGGCCCTTTAATGCCCTGCAGGCTGGGACTTGTGGTTCTCCAAGTCCCAGCTTGCGGGGGAGGCTTGCTGGGACTCATAGTGCCCCAGTATTAGACAATAGTTTAATCTTTTTTTTACACCGCTATCAGCTGGATGCCCACCGCCCAGGGGCATCGCGGACAGCACCAGGCTTCAGCCTGTTCATGTAAGTCCTGGAGGGGGGGGACCCCTGGCCAGGCTGACTGGTCGGTAGGGTTAATGTTTTGGCCGCGGGACCTTATATAATAAGTGTCCCCCGGCTATGACATTACCCTGCTGGCTTGTTTGGCCTGGGGCTGGTTCTTAAAATACGGGGGACCCCTAGTCATTTTGTCGCCCGTATTTTGGGAACCAGCCCCGGACCTGGAGCCTGGGGCTGGTTGTTAAAAATCGGGGAACCCCTATTTGTCGGGTTCCCTGATTTTTAATTACCGGCCCCGGCTCTGTCAGCCTGGTGCTGTTTACAGCTGTGGGGGGGACCCCACGCCGTTTTTTTTTTTAAATTTATTTAATTTTTCTATTTTTTTTACACACTGCAGCCTGCACGGATCTGACTGATCCGTGCAGGCTGCCTGTACGAATTCGTATTAGCGGCCGTATATATGTGCCGCTAATACGAATTGTTACACCATCGGAGGGTTACAAAGCAGTCGTATCTGAATGCTTTGTAATTTCCTCTCCGGAACACGACTTTGCATACGACTAAAACAGTCGTATGCAGCCGTAGGGGAAATACCAATACGAAAAACTAGGTTTTTCATATTGGTAAATTTCCACCATACATTCAGTGTATTTAATAATACACTCTGGATGATGGATGATTCCTAATATATTGGCTGGGTCAGCACACCCTCTTTTTTTGACCAAGATATACTTCGTTCCACACTGAACAAAGAAATAGATTTAGTGCAGTTTTTAGGGGCATTTATAAATTACAAAGCTCCACATGTAGCTAAGTGCAGTGTTGGTAACAAGCATCTAAGTATAAGGTAGATCCCCAAAGGTGAAACTTTTGAATATCTATGTTTGTTTGTTTCAATGTGGTTGGTCTAAAACACTTTACAGCCACCAACTGGTGAATAATAGACATCACAATTTATTTTACTCAAGAACATAATAAAAGTAAAATTGTAATATTCTTCTACCATATCATTAATCTTTACTACAATCTACAAAAGTGTGCCCAAAAAAAAATAGAAATCCCTTTTTTAAATGGTTGTTTGTTCCCTTACATCCACCCATTTATTTCTTAGAGCTAATGCTTGTGTCGACATATTGACCTGTCGACCTAACCCCATGTCGACCTAGAACCATGTCGACCTTTCCCCATGTGGACCAAACGGTGTTGACCTAACGATTGTCGACCAACTTGCTGTAGACCCAATGATCCCAACTCTCCAAATTATATTATGTGAAATCATTTCAGAACTGAAATTATCCAGGGTGTGGATCCTCCTATGGATCTTGGATCAACTTGTATCATTAAGGGAATATTGGCCCCTTTTCTTCTTAGGACAGCATATTTTCCTAATTTAACAAAGATTATTATTATTATTATTATTATTATTATTATTATTATTATTGTTATTATTATCATTATCATCATCATCCTTTCTTTATAACACTCAGCTTAGTACTCAATGAAACAAACAACATACAATGGCATGAGACAGAAAGTAAAAGTGATCCTGCCCAAGGAGCTTACAAACTATTTACAGTATCAGGTAAAGCATTGATATGTAAAGTAGAGGACTAATTGGTCTTGGTAGATACAAGTACAGTGCTAGTCCTGACTTTTGACAATTGATAACCACAGGCAGCTCAGCAGTTCCTGGCAGTAATTACAGGTGTAATGCTAGTTTCTGGCTCTGGGAAGTTGGTTACTACAGGTATTGTACCAGGTTCTGGTAAATTGGTCATTTCAGGTATAGTACTAGTTTCTGGCTCTGGGAAGTTGGTTACTACAGGTATTGTACCAGGTTCTGGTAAATTGGTCATTTCAGGTATAGTACTAGTTTCTGCCTCTGGGAAGTTGGTTACTACAGGTATTGTACCAGGTTCTGGTAAATTGGTCATTTCAGGTATAGTACTAGTTTCTGGCTCTGGGAAGTTGGTTACTACAGGTATTGTACCAGGTTCTGGTAAATTGGTCATTTCTGGTATAGTACTAGTTTCTGGCTCTGGGAAGTTGGTTACTACAGGTATTGTACCAGGTTCTGGTAAATTGGTCATTTCAGGTATAGTACTAGTTTCTGGCTCTGGGAAGTTTGTTACTACAGGTATTGTACCAGGTTCTGGTAAATTGGTTATTTCAGGTATAGTACTAGTTAAAATATAGACATTGTACTAGTTGCTAGCATTGCCTGATTAAGGGGAAGAAGACAACATATGGGGATACTCGTGATCCCTGTCCCAGTGTGTAAGTAGTATAGTCAGAGTATGTTGCTATTCATGCATGTGACAAGCTAGATGATACAGTACATTTTATTTTTCTTTGTGTATTTAAGGTTGTTTAAATTGTCTTCATTCCACAAGAAAGCTTTATAAAATAACTGTCTTTCAATAAAGTGAAGTTATAAACAGTACCAAGGCATTATTAAACTATTAGTTAAAATCTAATGTATATAAGCCATACTCCTAGGGTTACCACCTCATCCCTTTAATTCCGGACACATATTAATTACACAGGTTCTGTGGCTTGCTGACTTCAAGACTCCATTTCAGTTAGTTTTAAACTGCCACAGAACCCGTGTAATTAATATGTGTCTGGAATTAAAGGGATGAGGTGGTAACCCTACATATCCCTGACATGACCCATTCCAGGAGGGACAAAATCCTCTCTACCTTGACTTCCCTCTTTATTTATGATTGCAGTCAACTGTGGTGAAATTCCTTTATTACAAATTGCATAGTTCCACACAGGTGTCACCAATCCTATATTAACCCCTTCCCGCCGCAGCCAGTTTTTGCCTTCCTGACAGAGCCCTTTTTTCAAATCTGACAGGTATCACTTAAGTGGGGATAACTTTTTTTTGCTTTTACTTATCCCAGTGATTTTGAGACTGTTTTCTCGGGACACATTGTACTTCAAGATAGTGGTAAATTTTCGTCGATACAGTCTGTGTTTTTTTGTGAAAAATACCAAAATGTCGTAAAAAAATGGAAAATTTTGCAATTTTCAAAATGTTAAATTTTCTGCTTGTGAGACAAATAATCATACCACTCAAAATAGTTAATAACTAACATAGACCATATGTCTACTTTATGTTGCCATCATTATTTCAACCTCCTTTTAATTTTTTTGGACACTAGGAGGCTTAAAATATGAATAGCAAATTCTCAAATTTTCAAGAAAATTTCAAACACTGATTTTTTTAGGGACCAGTTCAGTTCTGATGTGACTTTGAGGGACTTGTATGTGAGACACCCCCATAAATGATGCCATTTCAAAAACTGCACCCCTCACAGTATTCAAAACAACATTTTGGAAGTTTGTTAACCCTTTAGGTGTTTCACAGGAATTAAAACAAAGTGTAGGTGAAATTTCAAAATTTCATTTTTTTTGCAGATTTGCAATTTTAATACATTTTTCTAAGGTACACAGTAGATTTTACTAGAGAAATGTGACTAAAAATTGATTCCCCCAATTCTTTAGTTTTCATAAATATCCTATATGTGGCCCTAGTGTGCACGTTGACCAAACCACAGGCTTCATAATAGAAGGAGCACCTACTTGATTTGGGAGCCTCCTTTTTATGAGATTATTTTTTAGGCACCATGTAGGTTTCTAGGCACCATAAGATGCTAAAAGTTAGGAACCCCCCCACAAGTGACCCCATTTTGCAAACTACACCCCTCAGGGAATTCATCTAGGGGTATAATGTACATTTCAAACCCCCAGGGGTTTCACCAATTTTGATACAACTGGGCAGTGAAAATGAAAAATTACATTTTTTACACAAAAATGCAGTTCTGGCTCAAATTTTTTCATTTTTACAAGGAATGAAGGAGACAAAGCACCCCAAAATCTGTGCCCCAATTTCTCCCGAGTACGGCAATGCCTCACATGTGACCAAAAAATACCATTTGGGTGCATGGCAGGACTCAGAAGGGAAGGAGTGATTCTTGTATTTTGCAGCTCAGATTCTGGTGGAATTTTGGTGGGTGCTATGTCGCATTAGCAAGACCCCCAAAGCACCAATATAGTGGAAGCCCCCCACAAGTGACCCCATTTTGCAAACTACACCCCTCAGGGAATTCATCTAGGGGTATAGTGTACATTTCAAACCCCCAGGGGTTTCACCAATTTTGATACAACTGGGCTGTGCAAATGAAAAATTAAATTTTTTACACAAAAATGCAGTTCTGGCTCAAAATTTTTCATTTTCACAAGGAATGAAGGAGACAAAGCACCCCAAAATCTGTGCCCCAATTTCTCCCGAGTATGGCAATGCCTCACATGTGACCAAAAAATACCATTTGGGTGCATGGCAGGACTCAGAAGGGAAGGAGTGATTTTTGTATTTTGCAGCTCAGATTCTGGTGGAATTTTGGTGGGTGCTATGTCGCATTAGCAAGACCCCCGAAGCACCAATACAGTGGATGCCCCCCACAAGTGACCCCATTTTGCAAACTACACCCCTCAGGGAATTCATCTAGGGGTATAATGTACATTTCAAACCCCCCGGGGTTTCACCAATTGTGGTACAACTGGGCAGTGAAAATGAAAAATTAAATTTTTTACACAAAAATGCAGTTCTGGCTCAAAATTTTTCATTTTCACAAAAAAATGAAGGAGACAAAGCACCCCAAAATCTGTGCCCCAATTTCTCCCGAGTACGGCAATGCCTCACATGTGACCAAAAAATACCATTTGGGTGCATGGCAGGACTCAGAAGGGAAGGAGTGATTTTTGTATTTTGCAGCTCAGATTCTGGTGGAATTTTGGTGGGTGCTATGTCGCATTAGCAAGACCCCCAAAGCACCAATACAGTGGAAGCCCCCCACAAGTGACCCCATTTTGCAAACTACACCCCTCTGGGAATTCATCTAGGGGTATAATGTACATTTCAAACCCCCAGGGGTTTCGCCAATTGTGGTACAACTGGGCAGTGAAAATGAAAAATTAAATTTTTTACACAAAAATGCAGTTCTGGCTCAAAATTTTTCATTTTCACAAGGAATGAAGGAGACAAAGCACCCCAAAATCTGTGCCCCAATTTCTCCCGAGTATGGCAATGCCTCACATGTGACCAAAAAATACCATTTGGGTGCATGGCAGGACTCAGAAGGGAAGGAGTGATTTTTGGATTTTGCAGCTCAGATTCTGGTGGAATTTTGGTGGGTGCTATGTCGCATTAGCAAGACCCCCAAAGCACCAATACAGTGGAAGCCCCCCACAAGTGACCCCATTTTGCAAACTACACCCCTCAGGGAATTTATCTAGGGGTATAGTGTACATTTCAAACCCCCAGGGGTTTCACCAATTTTGATACAACTGGGCTGTGCAAATGAAAAATTACATTTTTTTACACAAAAATGCAGTTCTGGCTCAAAATTTTTCATTTTCACAAGGAATGAAGGAGACAAAGCACCCCAAAATCTTTGCCCCAATTTCTCCCGAGTACGGCAATGCCTCACATGTGACCAAAAAATACCATTTGGGTGCATGGCAGGACTCAGAAGGGAAGGAGTGTTTTTTGTATTTTGCAGCTCAGATTCTGGTGGAATTTTGGTGGGTGCTATGTCGCATTAGCAAGACCCCCAAAGCACCAATACAGTGGAAGCCCCCCACAAGTGACCCCATTTTGCAAACTACACCCCTCTGGGAATTCATCTAGGGGTATAATGTACATTTCAAACCCCCAGGCGTTTCGCCAATTGTGTTACAACTTGGCAGTGAAAATGAAAAATTAAATTTTTTACACAAAAATGCAGTTCTGGCTCAAAATTTTTCATTTTCACAAGGAATGAAGGAGACAAAGCACCCCAAAATCTGTGCCTCAATTTCTCCCGAGTATGGCAATGCTTCATGTGTGACCAAAAAATGTCAGGACTCAGAAGGGAAGGAGTGATATTTGGATTTTGCAGCACAGATTCTGGTGGAATGAATGGTGGGTGCTATGTGGCATTAGCAAGACCCCCGAAGCACGGTGAAATGATGAACCTAATAATCCATAGATGTGTGGTATATTTTAAAACACTCCTTTATTCATAGGCCGGGTTTGTCGGGGCAAGTGTCACACTGGAAAATAGTTTGCTTTCTTATTCCCTTTTTATAACAAACTTTGCACCTTTTTTGTGTCCTGCCCTTTTTTCCAGTGGAGGGGATTTCATCAGGAAAATGCTGCCCTGGTACAATACGGGGGCCAGTACTAGAAGTACTGGGGCCCTCTGCCTGCTGGTTCCCAAATATTAGGCTCTTTATGACTTCCTCTTGAAAGTGCATAAATGTCCCCCTCTGTCTGGTAGAACGGAATAGCACGTAAGCGTTATACAGTGCCATCTGGATGATATACACGGCCAGCTTCTTGTACCAGATTTTTGTTTTCCGCAGGGCACTGTACGGCTTCAGTACCTGATCTGAAAGATCCACTCCGCCCATGTACTTATTGTAATCCAGGATACAATTAGGTTTTGAGGTGTGGGTACTGGTACCTCGTACAGGGACGGAAGTGGTACTGTCTCCGTGAATTGTTGTCAGTATAAGGACATCCCTCTTGTCCTTATATTTGACCAACAACATATTTTCGGTGGATTGTGCCCTGCTTTCACCCCTTCTCATTACTTGGGCAATGTGCGTTTTTGGGAGGCCTCTTTGGTTCTTGCGCACAGTACCGCAAGCTGCTGTACCTCTTGAACCAAGGGCCTTAAACAGGGGGATGCTGGTGTAAAAGTTATCCACATAGAGGTGATAACCTTTATCCAGGAAGGGGTGCACTAAATCCCAGACAATTTTTCCACTAACACTACGCGGTGACAGTTAAATGGCATGACGTACATTTATGCCATGTGTCGGGAAGTACATCCCGGCCATGACGTAAATGTACGTCAAATGTCGGGAAGGGGTTAAGAGGGAAGTGCTGGTAGAGAGCATTTTGTCCCACCCGAAATGGGTCATATTGCATGGAGGAATGCACAATCTAGTGGCTGGAAGTGCGGGTTCCCCGCTGAACGATTGCTTTTTTTTTTTTTATAAAGTGGCGATTATTCACTAGGCAAAACCTTGCACCACCTGCCATTTAGACATCATTACATCCAGCCAAATGTTTTAGTTACTGGTTCTGGGATGTTAGTAATGAGAATTAAGGGGGGTATTCAATCACCGACGACCATCTCCCGATAGGGGAGATGGGCACCGGGCCCTATTTAATCCTGTCTTCCTTGACAGCATTGAACAGGGGAGCTCGGCAGAACGAGCCGACTTCACAAACAGTCATCTGGGAAGTGTTGAGCTTTCGGCTGCAGCTAGCCTCTTCCCGGCCGCAGCTCGTGGCCACATCCCCTTCTCGCCCCGCTGCAGGCAGGATATTGAATCCCGCCTAAGATTGGTCGATCAGATCGAGAATGGAACAGGGTCACGTCAGTAAGAGAAATCATATACTGATACTAAATAGTAAGTGCGGTGTGTACAGTTACTAATACAATCATAGATTAAGGGGTACATTTAATAAATCTTCTAAAAAAAGAGGTGATATCACCAATAGCTAAATAAATTACGTCTATCATTTCTCTATTGCATCCTAAAGAAGAATAAACAGAATTTGAATGGTTGCTATGGGCAACATGACCTCTTTTCACTTTTAGTAAATTTACCCCTTAAGGTGAATACACACTAGATCAGGGGTGGCCAACCAGTCTGAGGCAAAGGGCGGGATGTACTAAAGGGAAAATGCGGTAAAACAGGGGTTTTACCACATTTTCCTATGTACCAATACCCGTCCGCCCCGTTTCTGCATGGCAGGGTATTGCTACCCTCTGGGTGGCGATACCCTATGGAAGCCTATGGGCCGTCTGCCGTCCGCATGCCCCTCCCCCTTCTGATCTCCTCCTCCCCCCTGCAGGTGTCACAGCTGGCAGGACATCCGGCTGCAGGGGGAGGAGGAGACGCAGGGGGACACTGCCAGCCGCCGGGATGTGACGGAGACCCCCGCAGACCACATCACAGGTATCGCAGGGGTCTCCGTCACCGCAACCCCATGCTAGCCGCATATGTTAGCACATCTGCGGCAGCATCGCGGCGGCTGGCAGGCGAAAGGCGGCGATGTATATTAATACATCCCGCCCAAAGAGCCTAAAAATATCTGTAGTCAAGCTAAAGAGCCGATATGATGTGCAGCCTCAAAAATGGGGCGTGGCCTAGCTGGTACAAGGCTGTGACCTATTTTTGTGCAAGCACCATTACATACTGTACTGTGCAGCAGCGCTGTTCAGTTCCTATCAGCGTTGGTGGGTGGGTGACTCTGTGGCAGCGCTTCTGTGGCAGGCAGTGAGTGAAAACGTTGCTGCTCTTCCACACATTGATGCCGGAGGTCATCACCTTACAGGTATAATTCCCAGAAATAATGTTTGGTGATGATACACTGCGCTCACCTTGTGTATGTTCCCTTCTCAGGTGCTGCTCACTCTTAAGGGTATCCCAGTCCCTTTTTGGTTTAAATAGTACATAGTGGGTGGAGCAAGCACTGCCTTGTGTTGAATGTGCGTGAAATAATGTGTAAGAAATGAGATAAGAAAAGCGAAGTTAATGTTACAAAGCTAATTTATTAAGGAATGCAAGGTGTGACTAAAGAACGCTCGCCACCGAGCCCGAAGAGTGGCGAGCGGATGCGGAATACTTTTTAACGAATACTTTTTAACGAATCCGCGTCCCCTCGCGGGGCTCACTTCGCTCGCCACGCTTCGGGCTCGGTGGCTCGCTACGCTCGCCACAGGTTTATATAAAACTCCATGCGTAGTTGGATAGTGGGGTAATGAAAAGGACCCTTTTTCCCACAGAATCCTATGGAAAATCGGGTCCATCGCATCGCATGCGATTTGGTCGGATGCGATAATCGGGCGTCCAGATACTACATAAGTACCAAAATTTCTTTAGAATCTTTGTTCATAGACTACCAACTGTACCTGTCTCTTTTGATCACAATTACGTTTCTTTGTCATTGAATTGCTGGATTGTTTTTCATAGCGGTGATCCACGAACCTCTTTGTGGATAAATAAAACCTTTGATCACCGTCCTAACGTGTGGTGACCATTCTGTGGGGTTGTTTGGGGTATTGTTTCCCTGGGGTGCCTTTGTCCCTCCGCCCTCTGAATTGCAGGCGAGTGAAGCAGGCAGGTCGCAGCCAAGCAGTGCCGAAAGGAGAATAGGAACACCAGGTAACGTGCACACACCTGCACGCAGTCTGACAACATCACACTTGGCGTCCACGAACAGGATTTAAAGATGTCAGACTTGGATCGTACTGCAAGGAGGAGACGACTTCCTGCAAGAAAACCCAGCAGAAATGGTGGTGAAACCGATTGCCAAGACCACAGCCAGAGCACACCTAATTGAGACATTGAACCGCCAGATGGCAGAAATGATGTGTAAAATAGAACATGTATTACACAAAAAGTAGAAGAACTCGTCAGAAACCAAGAAATAAACCGACGCAGAAAATGGCGTCAAGATCGTGACACAAGGAACCGTCCGTGGCGGGAGGTGACCCGAGAATCGAACCGACGACCCACCGACAAGTATGATCTACAAGGCTGACCGATTTGCAGATGGTGCCACCAGAGTGGGCACATTGTGAGGTACTGCCCAAACGCCACCTCCAGAAAAGAGGATCCCGATGGAAAGAAACAGACTCTCAAGAGAAGCCCCAAAAACAATAGTGCAGAACCAAGTCCGAGTGAATGTGCCATCCGACGATGTGGATTGGCGAATCAGAACAAGAAAGTTAACAGGCCAAGTGATGTGGTTTAACGTAGCACGTGGCTATGGGATTATCTGAAGAACAGATCATGGGAAAACCGTATATGTCCACTATACGTGCATCCAGAAGACCCATCGGAATGAATGCTTCCGGACCCTAGCAAATGGAGAGTGGGTCGAATTTGAAATGGCAAGTGGAAGGAGAGGCGTCAAGGCCATTAACGTGACAGGCCCCGGTGGTGCTGCGGTAAGAGGCAACAGAGACACAGGCCAGAGTGAATGCCGACGCTTCACGCATGACTGTGATGACCCACACAGCCACCGGCCATATGGTCAGCAGAACCAAAGGGAAAGAAGACTACAGGAAGAGGGAATGGTTGGAAACGAGCCAGAGACCAGTCGTGTTGACTCAGAGCGAGGCAGAGCAGCAGTGCATGGAAGGTGTGGTTAGGCCACAACATTCTCCAGAGCAGAAGCGTGCCGCTATACAGGGAATGGAAGATGCAGATGACGGAGAAGCCAACCCTCGACTGACAGATGTTGTAGTGACTGACCGAGGAAAGGGCAGTGAAACCGCGCATCACATGGCAGCGGAAGAAAGGATGGACCACATGGAACCGAAGGGCTCAGACCCCATTATGCCACTGTCTAAACCCAATGTCCCTACAGAGAACCCAAAAGAAGACGAGAAGGCCGAAGCCCAGTCTAAGGAACAGAGGCCTGGAAGCGAGTATGAGTACACAACGATTTTGAGTGAAAAATTCCTATTCTTGATGCAACAGGCCATCAACAGGTCCAAGAAAAGGCAGAGAGAGGAAGCACGTGCTCATTGCCGACCGCACGCAGTGATTTAAGATGCAGTCGAAGAACACTGCTGAAGAACAGGAGAAAAGACTTACCTGAGGCGGGGGAGCAGGGAACCTGGGGGGGGGACATGCCTTTGCACAACCCAGGCCCCATAGTTAACAGGTCTTTACCGGGCTTAGGTAACCCGCCCTGAATGTAATTGTAAATGCTTTAATGTATGGATGTAAGGCAGAAATGTAGAAATGTTTTACAGTTTATAGGTGATGTTATCTTGGAATGCTTTGTTTCTAAATGAGAGACTGTACCAGGACTTTTGTTTCTTCAGCCGCCATGCCCGCGGACGGGCATTGTTCCAGCGGGGAGGCATGTGGCATCCCAGAATTGGGGGGTACCCTTGTCTTTATGCCACAGACTTACTGGTGGCCAGCACTAACTATGTTTGCACATAACTGCAGCACATGCTGCTCCCAGGAACTGTTACAACTTGTGCTTCAGGTGTTAGCTCTCTGTACTAGGTTGCTAGGCAACCGCCCTGCAGCTGCACTCACTACAGGGCTTAGGAATCCAGTGCCTACCTGAACTCCCTGAAGTGAAAGGATTATATTCATTGGTGGTTCAGCGGGCGCCAAAGTGAAGGGGGCGTCTCTGCCTGTTGCTGGGCAGAGGAGTATGTAACAAGTGACAGAGAGGAGGAGCGCACGGGGCGCAAGTCACTGTACCCAGAGAGGGTGAGGAGTTAGGAGGAGCTGCCCGGCGGGCAGAGGAGAGAGATCGGGGGTGAGCAGGAGAGAGACTGACCTGCAGGAGAGACACCCTACTTCCACAGACCGGCGCAGCAGTGTGATGGCGCCGTCACAGAGAGGGAGCCGCGGACAGGTCCCAGGTGCGCAGAAGCGCATGACTCAGACGCTGCACCATATACCAGAGCCCCGGCGGTGAGTGACAGGAGCCGCTCGGGAGGAAGGGAGAGAGGACTGGAGCAGCAGCGTGACCATGGCTTGAGAACGCCACACCAAGCGAGAGGGAGAGAAGCACCAGTGACCCCAGAACTAAGGCCAGCATCAGTGATTGGTGACTGGCAGGAGCCAGCAACAGAACCAGAGGCTCAGGTACCCTGTCACTGCCCCACTCCCGCTTGCTACAGGCCTATTAACCCCATTGACACCACTGCACTCAGGTGCCATCTTAGGCCATATTACCAGCCGTTTGTGCCAGGCTGCCGTCACCTCCGCCATATTGACAGTTCTCCCCCGTGACAGTAGCCCTAGGGAGAGGGCTCTCTAGCTAAACCGCCAGCTGCCACTACCCCCCTGTCGGCCCCAGTGACTTGGAGCAGAAAACACTGAACCCCTATTTGTTGTATTGGACCACAGTTCAGCCAGTATTGCCTAAGGGGACCTTCCCTTTTGTGATCTATCTTAAGTACCAGCACAGTGTCAGAGAGCGCAGGACACCAGTACCCTGGATTACAAATCTTGCATTAGATTTATTGCAAGTACGGTGCACCTAGGCCAAAAGGTACCTAGGACTAACAATGAAACTGCAGTTCAGGGACTCATGCTTTAGTGCCTGGATACTTAATGTTATTAATATGAGGTATGACCTATTGCATATTTCTGTCATTCATTCAAATGTAATTGCAAGTCTGTTGATTTAAGGTTGGAATTATTTGCAGGGTAGCCTAACTGCATAGTGATACTGTTGATATAGTGTATCATAGGAATTGCGGCCTGTCAGTGTCACGGGCGGCCCCATTGCGCACGATATTCCCCTTAAAAGATCTTTGATTACCTTTACCTCTGCACGTAAATTTATTTGTTGAAACAGTGTATTACCCTACGGCAGGGTATTGTGCGAGGTGTGGCCTATAGTGCCACAGTGACCCCATTGCGCACAATATCACACAGGTGAAACTTTATTTAGAATCTTTGTTCTTAGACTACCAACTGTACCTGTCTCTTTTGATCCCAATAACGTTTCTTTTTCATTGAATTGCTGCATTGTTTTTCATAGCGGTAATCCACGAACCTCTTTGTGGATAAATAAAACCTTTGATCACCGTCCTAACGTGTGGTGACCATTCTGTGGGATTGTTTGGGGTATTGTTTCCCTGGGGTGCCTTTGTCCCTCCGCCCTCTGAATTGCAGGCGAGTGAAGCAGGCAGGTCGCAGCCAAGCAGTGCCGAAAGGAGAAGAGGAACACCAGGTAACGGGCACACACCTGCACGCAGTCTGACAACATCACAGGTGTAGTGATTAGGGAAGACAGGGAGACACTGGGAATGGGATGGGGGGTCAATGAGAGTATGGACAATGAGCTGGAGAAGGAGCAGAGCATGGGAAGACAGACCTGTTCCTGTTTGTTGCCTGGTCCAGCACATTTGTCTCACAGCTTCCTATTCCCTGCTGCATTCCCTCTGCACTGCCAGTGCTGTGCTGCTTCTCCTCAGAGGATCAGGCCCTCCAACTGGCAGCTACTTTTTCAGATTATTCAGGACCTGGCTCCCAGCACGTGCATGGCAGCTCCGCCCCCTACCCCCCTCCCCCTCTACCCAGCTCCCAGAAGCTCCTTCTACTCTCCACATACCTGCCAACAGCAGCAGCTTTGTCCCCCTCTATACGGCTCCTGGCGATGGCAGCCTCCATCCCTCCTTCACCTGGCTCTCGGAAGCTCTGTATGCTCCCCTCCAGTGGCTTTGTCCCCACTCCTCCAGGCATCTCCTTCCCTGTTCCACTCCACAGCTCCATCCTCCAACCCGCAGCCCACTGCTGTTAATGTGGGTGACAGCGACCCGCAGCCATGGCTAATGGCTGTATAGTAAAGGGGTTGCTGGCGGCCATGCAGGCTGCGGGGATAGAATGGCCTAGGCTATACCTTCTGTCAGAGCGGCCAGGCCTGGGCAGTGGCCCATAGCACCCCCCTGATGGCGGCCTCGGTCCTTAGTTCTAAAGCCCCCCCATACACTAGGGTGACGTTTATGAGCAAAGAAGTCCCCCGCAATCCCCCCATGAGCTGCCTGGGACCCTCCCAGAGAGCAGGCTCTCCTGCGATATATCGTATGCAGTCCTTTCGCATAAGAAAGATAGCATGCGATCCCAGCCAAGTCTGTCGAACAAATCACTTCTGCAGCCTCTGGTGCAATGCGCACAGGTCCGCTCATCACATCGAACCTGCTGTCAATCACATGCAATTTGGATGGTTTTCACTGCTTTTCACTGTAATCACATGAAAAGAGCCCGAATCGTGTATGGCCAGCTTTAGACTGCTGATAATACTGCGTCACATGGAATAGTAACTTTATTTTACCAAACTACTTTAATATTAGTTACTTAATTTGTATTTTAGAAAACAGAATCCTTTTTAGACACTTGTGGAAATATAGTGATAGAAATTAAATAAATTAAAGTAACTTTTTTATTATCATTTTGACAATAGTTTAAATGCTACATAAAATCAATTCTTCATTTTCCAATTTACAAATTAATAAATACAGTATAAACAGTGAACACACGTGGTTTTCAAACATATATAAATATATTTACACAAGGCAACAAATTTTGAGTCCCGCCTGCGGGACTTGTAGTTCGTGTAGATAGGCAGGTGACTAATGCAGCAATTCTTTCCATGTTACTATAGCACATCTTGCTCCATGTTCTTAGCACGCTCAAACAACTCCATAATTATAGCAGCTGGCACACAACCTTCCCGCAGTATACTGATTGTCCCTGGAAAAGAAAAAGTATGACGATGAGTGTGGTGATGTTCAAATCTATGTTATCAGACAGACTGAGATTTGGAACAGCTTTTTGTATCCATTCCATAGGGTAGATAATATGCATTTAATTAATTGAGGTTCTATAGCTGGTCTGATCATACACATGGGCCCTTATTCAGATCTGATTGCAGTACAGATTTGTTCTCAAAATGGGCAAAACCATGTGTACTGCAGGTGGGTCAGATATAACATGTGTAGAGAGAGTTATATTTGGGTGGGGTGTGTTGAAACTGAAATGCAGTGTAAAAATAATGCAGCCATTATTTACCCTGCACAGAAACAAAATAACTTGCACAAATCTAACTCTCTCAATATATGTTACATCTGCCCCACCTGCATTGCATATGGTTTGGCCCATTTTGAGAACAAATTTGTACTGCCGTCAGATCTGAATAAGGGCCATGGTGCGATTCATGGTCACTTTTGTTTTGATTTGTTTTGTTTTTTCAGCCACACTCGATCCCGATGTGAGCTCCTGTTCAGTCTATATCAAGTAGAAAATAGACTGTGCAGGCAAGACTATGTAGTACAGATGTAGTACAGATTTGTACTATAAAGTTCAAATCGAATGTGTACAATGTCACGATCCAATCAGGATTGAATTGAAAAGGAATCGCACCGTGTGTATACTCTAACAGTGACAGGTTTTCAGAAAGTGTTTAAGATATTTAAGGGCTGTGGAATAAGTACAGGTCGAGTATCCCGTATCCGAATATCCGTTATCCAAATTATTCCGAAAACCATACATTCCAGAAAGTGAAGAAAATTTTTTTTTTTTTTTTTAAACTCACTGGGGACATATGTAACAGCACTACTGAGGACATGACATGTAACTGGCACTATATATGTACAAGAAAATGATTGCTTGCCATTCAAATTCAGTATCTGAGATAGTACACAAATTTTGTTTCATGTTTTGAAACCTTGTTTTTTGAACAAATAAAATATATTTGTGTGTATTTTATGTGGTAATAAAATATATATGTGTGTATTTTATGTGTTTATACAGCATAAAGGCAAGATACTTAAAAAAACATCATTGAAATATTAAAATATTCCGAAATACGGAATAATCCGTTATCCAAAATTCTCCTGGTCCCGAGCATTTTGGATAAGGGATACTCAACCTGTATTTACCTTCATCTATTTTGGTGCAGATCACTACAGTTGAACCCACAAGCTCATTGGAATAACCATCGCACAGAATCGCATCCAATTTGTGGTTCAGACGTCTGTAAAAAATGATATTCATAGTGTTATGAATGAACTGTAATGAGAAATTACTGTACAGTGCATTACACATTATAAAATACATAGCACATTTATAATATACAAAGGTTCTACCAAAGCATATTATTAAAAGGAATACTAAAAAGACCAATGTTTAATTTGTTATGTGTTAGTTTTGCCTTAAAACTGATTGTTGATCATCCATTCTTGCCAGTCTGTTTGCAGGCTATTACATTTACCCCAAACGGCTAGAGCGGGGCATTTCTGTATTGATTGTCATTACTATATTAGAGACCTTTATGCTACAGTCATTTTTAGTTGATTTTGTAAAATTCAATAAAATAAACATGTTTAATAAAATGTTGGATTACAATCACTTTAAAACATGGTATCTTGATAATACAACAAATTGAATGGAAACACCAAGACTGTTTATGGAACAGTACTTAGTACCAAATAAGTCAGCTCTGGAGAGCGCTGTGTGGAGATGGTGATACTGGGCTAGATTCTCTAGGCTTCAAAAGTGATAAAATAGAGAGTGATAAACAGCCAGCCAATCAGCTCGTACCTGACATTTTTCAAACACAGTCTGTGACATGGCAGGTAGGAGCTGATTGGCTGGCTGTTTATCACTCTTCATTTTATTACTTTTGAAGCTTAGAGAATCTGGCCCAGTGTCAGTGACTAAGATGATGACAGGCTGAGAGTAATAAAAAGTGAGTCATTAAAGAGAAGTAAACATTACACTATGTAAGGAATTGTGACAGGAGGCAATTACTAGAAAGATCTGGTCAGAGCCAGATTGTTGCCAAGATGATTAATGATTATTTATTCTTCATAATAATTTTATTTTTGTTATAACAGGCTAGTTCAGGCATGTCCAAACTATGGCCCTCCAGCTGTTGTGAAACTACCCATCCCAGCATGCCTTGCCATAGTTTTAGCATTCCCTAATAGCAAAGTCCTGGCAAGGCATGATGGGACTTGTAGTTTCACAACCGCTGGAGGACTATAGTTACACATGCCTGGGCTAGTTCAGTTTGAGATACTGTACATCACTTACGTTATCACATGGTCATGGTGAGTACTATCGCTTTCTCCACTTGGATTGGCAGAGGTGATTGCTAAAGGTCCTGTCATGTCAGTAAGATGGGCTGTGACTGAGTGATCAGGAACTCTGATCATAATGGAGTCTTTGGTTCCAACATAATCATAGGCAGGCCCCACACCTAGAAAACACAGAAAGTATGGTAAAGACACTATTAAGATTCCACCATTAAATTAATATGAATCACAGACTTGGAGGTACATTTACAGCACTAAAGGGCGATTTTGGGCGATTTTGTTTTCTTATTGTTTACTTATTTAATTCCCCCCCCCCAGAGCTAAAATATACTTTTACTGACAGATAACATGTTATATTCTTTTTTAAATGTTAGTTAATTGTGTTCTAGCCCTGGAAGCTCAACATCGATTATGATCGATTTTAAATCGGTCAACATCGACCAAAAATCCTCCAACACCAACCAAAATTGACCTCAAGTAAATATATCCCTTTATGTGTAACAATTGTTCCGTTTAAGTTACTGACTACATAGCAAAGTGCCTACCATCAAACTCATCTCAGCAGTGAAATATCACTGTTAAAATACTGGGAAAGTATATTTTGTCTCTGCTCTCACAAGATGGGACAACTAGCATTTTAAGGATTGTTCAATCATTCATTCATTTGAATAAGGCAGTATTCGAATAAATGCATAGGTAATGTGGCAGAAGAAAGGGCAGGGCAAAACAACAAAAACATATCTGGAAAAGAGATGGGACTATAATAAGAAGCACAGAATTTGGGTACCAGGCTTATAATTGTACTATTTGTAATGACAATGAAGTGACTCATAACCGTGTTGTTAATTCTTTCATCGGTAAGTAAGTTGCTATATGTGCCTATATTGTCCTGTATGTGGGGCAATGGCTCATTTTTTGTGTGTATTACTTCTGACAGGACAATTAACCTCTGTTTATTATGTTCAAGTGTTTGCTAGGTGCCTCTAACTGCAGCAACGTGTGCAATTGCATGGACATTATATTGGAATTATGTTTGTATGCTTTTGCAGTGTACTACCTACATGACCTACCCAATCGTTTCAGCCATTCACCCTTCTTCACAATGCAGCTTATTCCGCCGGGATAGACAGATTCCATGAACCTCCACAAGACAGGACTGAATGGAGGATTTAACACCCGCAGCTGCTCCAAGTTAGATATACAGATGCAGATGGGTTTCTCTGAAGGTCGTTCCTGCAGCACAATGGGAGATGTAATAACATTATAAATGCAGTACATATTTTATTTCTACTAACTCCTTGTACAATTCAAGAAATATTAACAACTGAAACATAATAACCACAAATTATATATTGGCATTTCACATCATGTTCCTTATGACGTACCATTTATTTTCTATGGTAATAGAGCAAACCAAAATTTTAGCATTTGCCTGAGATAAAATGTTCCAAGAGTGAACTTAACACTCCTCACTGGCCCCTGCTAGTACAATGAAGATAATCTGCCCACTGTTCGCTAGCATGTAAAAAATACTTTACAGTTACAACAAATTGTGTCAGAACTTCCATAAAATTGCAAAAATGTAGGCACAATGCCTCGTTTCAGAGGTGTCACGCTCAGGGGCAGATTTAGGGATGAGGGCGCCCCTAGGCACAACAATAATGTTTGCACCCCTCCCCCGCCTAATTGCATTATTTTTATTGATTACTTATAAGCCCTCATTTGATAATAGCCAATATAATGGATTTAAGATGGAAAATAGTACAGTACAGTGAGTCTTTTGCAATTATTGGTACATTTTGGGCTGACAGTACTATCAGAGGCATCCAAGTGCCGCCCCCAAACATGTGCCGCCCCTAGGCACGTGCCTCACGTGCCTAATGGGAAATTCAGCTCTGGTCACGCTGTCATGTGGCAAAATTGTGAATGGTCCCTTGTCACAGCTCTGATTATTAGGGGGACATTTTCCAATTCCTGCGTGACCCATATAAATATACTATAGAAAATGTTAGTCTCACCTTTATAGTATAAATCCTCTTGATGGCTTCTGGGTGTTTGCAAGAAACAGCCAGTGCATATACTGTGTCTGTTGGAATTCCGCACACACCTCCACTCTCCAGTATGTTCGCTATCGTTCTCAAACCGCTTGTACGATGAGACTGAGGAAGCAGACATGAGCTGGAGACTTCTTTCTTCTCTGGCTCCACTTTCTATGGTAAAATTGATCACAAATTATATTTATGATGATAGTGTCTGAACAGATAATGCTGAGCAGCCTATTTATGTGAACTGTTTCTTATTACACTGCATGTGACATGAGTACATTAACTGTGTTGTGACTACTGAAAATGTCTGTGGTGTAAGCAGCACTAATATGATATATTGTATAGCAACAGTAGCTAATATGGGGATGGTCCAGATCCTGGAGGCTCACAAGGACTGCTCGAACTTGTAGCTCCCCATAGCTGTAGAGGCATTTTAATAAGCATGGATTGCAGTAAACAGTGAAGATTTCAGCTGTCCATACATCAGAATGATTTCAGGCGATGCATTGTGGGTTTCTTTTGCACAATGTGAGGTGTTTAGGTATGATTCGCAATCCTGCCGGTCGTAAGGTTGAACATCAGATCATGTGCGCTGCACACATGATCTGAAGATGCTACTAATGACTAGTATGCTGGGAGTTGCAGATCTTACGATAGATCTGTGAAATTACACACATATGATCTATAGTGGACTGGAAAGCTGGCGGGGAAATTGTGACGCGATCAGGATCAGATGCTGGTCGTTCCGAAGTATGACCAGCTTTAGATAATGCAATTTTTAGACCATTTTTATCTATAAATAGTTGTATTATTAAAGGTATATTTTTTTTATTTACCTTGAACACTGAAGGCCCAAGTGGAATTAGCTCTTTGTTGAATATACAGTTTGTCAGCGATGCTAATAGGCCGTAGAGACAAATGATGCTAAAGATGGACAGCACCGTTACTAGAGGAGGGAAATAAATAGGTAAGGTCATTCATTTTGCATATTACAATCAAAGTATTTTAGGCTTCCTTATAAGTTTCACACACAGACAAATACAAGAGACAGATCACATGACAAGACACCTGGTACTCGGAAAATTAAGCAAAAGAATCATACAGATGATATATCAGATCATATATCTGCTCTCAGCTGTCCCTCATTTCCAGACAGAAATGTATTTATTTTTCAAAACAATCTGTCCAATACAATGGGGCATATGTATTAATGCTTAACAAGAGATAAATGCAGGAGTGATAAAGAGAGACAACGGTTCAGCCAATCAGCTCCTTACTGACTTTTTTCAAACACAGCCTGTAACATGGCTGTTAGCAGGTGATTGGCTGGACGTTTATCTCTCTTTGGGCCTTATTCTGGTCGATGCGTAAATTTCCGAATTCTTTCGGATGGCGTTTTTTAGCCGTCTGCGCATGCGTAGGCATGTGCCACGCAAGGTCTCTGTACTTGTTCTCACTAATACCTTACAGAAATGTGCACCGCATTCACTCGGGAGGTATGGGCGTATTATGGGCGTCATTCGGAAGTACACAGGGGCGTAGTTTCAAAGTGGGCTAAACTGGGCGTAAACATGGGCGTACACGAGGGAGTGCACTAATTCTGGTAGGCGTGCATTCGGACTGAACACCGACTGCAAACGAACCAAAAGGCAAGAAATATGCGGTGTCCATAAGCAAGTATTTCTTTGCGGGCACCACTCGGTCATGCGCTAGGCATTCGGATCGCCCAATTAGTACTCCCGCACCTGAACCAATGTCACCTGAACACAATACAATCCACTCCTCTACTCATTACTCATTAATTACACTCTTTTCATTGCTTCAATTGGAAACCTTGCAGCTTAAATGGACCATTACTAAACACACAAATCTATGCTGAAAGCACGGCTGCATTTGTTACACACATTTACACTGCAAGCAATGGACAGAACTTGCTATCACTAATATAAATATACATGTCATTTTTACATTTACCAATAACAGCACACATTTGGGGATCAAAAGATAGTAGTATATTTTGCAGAAATACACCGTATTGGTGCGTACGGCCATGTTCCCGTCCGTTCTGCAGAATATGTGTGTGTCCACCACACACGCAAGGTTTGGATGTCGTCCGTAAACACGCCCTCTTCTTAAAGTGTGAGTCCGTCCGAATGCGGAGGACCGGTGGGCGTTTCTTTGTACCATGTCCGCACAGCGTAGCGTGCGGACCGCTCAGAAAGAATTCGGAAAATTACGCACCAACCAGAATAACCTCCTTTATCACCCTTGCATTTATCTCTTGTTAAGACTTAATACATCTGCCCCAGTGTATCATATTCAGTATTTTAATGCACTTCTCATTATCTGCTGTTATTTTCTTGGTTTTGTCAGTTAATATTTTAAAAGGAACACCATTTAAAATGCAGACTTATGAGATTAGAAGTATGATCAATAACTTCAGCCTAACAACAAAGTATCTACATTTAAGCTCCACTGCCACACCAATCATAAACATTGTTCTGCTAAAATACTACAAATTGTCTCCCTAAATTATGTTTCCCATTTTGATTTTAACCCAAAGCATATCACCCTATTTTGTTTGTTCAAATGACCCCTTATGTTCGCAGTGTCAGTATCAGCTTAAGGGGCGGTTGCTACAAAAGAGGGAGATAGGCCTCCACAGGCTTAAAGCCATTTACACCATCTGCAGAAATCTTGAGACAGTTCTGATGAAACTCGTACGGTTGGGAGCCACATGATTGCACCACACTGGGCATCATGTGCACATCGGCACCTTTTTGAATTTGTGTTCAAATGTTGACACTTACAGAAAATCAGTCAAAGGAAATACTCAGCACTTACTTTCAAGTTCAAGAGGAAGTCTTTCCAAGGTGAAGAGAAGAAAACTGACAATCACAGCCTCCATCATAAGGGTTAGAAGCATCAGGACTGTATTGGCATAAGTTGCTGGATAAAGGGAAAATAAACCTTCAAATTTGGCTCATAAAACTGAAACACATTTTGCTTTTCATAGAGAAACATTCTTGGATCCCACCTGCCCCTCCTCCCTATTGAGTCGTTGGGATGTTTATTTTTAATGTCATTATATGCTGTGAAATGGAAACACAAGACCCCTCACCAGACAGACAGTATTTTTGCATGGGGCAAGGCTGGAATCATTTAGATCATATTGCCAGCCCTCTTCACCTGCCACTTGGACATTTTTGTAGCATCTGCTGTTGTTATCAGCTGAGAAAGTCGGGGTTGCAATGGACTCCTATAGACAGGAAGTCCGCTATGTGTGCAGAGAGTATTACCACCATTATCACAGCTTCACCTAAAATATATTGTGCCTAATACTAATACATAGCCTCAATTTAAAATTTAATACAGCTACAAATTATTTTTTTATTGCACTTACCAAAGCCAAATAAAAATATGTTGACTATCAAAAAAGCAATTGCACCAACTGTGAATCCTCCATCATTATTTGTAGCGATTCCTAGCAAAGAACCTAGAAAAAAAAAATTAAATGATGAATATATATATATATATATATATATATATATTAGACTTCCTAAATTACAAAGAAAGATGACAGTAATAGTTCTTGCCAATGTTATCTCTGTTATACTCATTATAAATGCTACATAGATTCCAGCAAACTGATTTACAGAAAGTTACAGTGAAATGTGAAAACTAAGATTTTTTTTTTTTAAAGGATTTTTTTTAAGGATTTTTGTAAACTGGCTATTATGGCACATAAAGGAACTGATTTTGTGTATATCGGCCCTTATTCAGATCTGATCACAGTACAAATTTGTTCTCCAAATGAGCAAAACCATGTGCATGGCTGGTGGGGCAGATATAACATGTGCAGAGAGAGTTACATTTGGGTGGGGTGTGTTGAAACTGAACTCTAAATTGCAGTGTAAAATAAATGCAGCCATTATTTACCCTGCACATAAAAAATATAACTCACACAAATCTAACTCTCTCTGCACATGTTACAGCTGCCCCACCTGCAGTGCACATGGTTTTGCCCATTTTGAGAATAAATTTGTACAGTGATCAGATCTGAATAATTGCCATAATCTCAGAATATAAATACTATAGTATTAATTAATTATGCTATGGGCTCTTTATATGCAGAAGAGTCTAATCTGATTTCATTGAAATGTCTATTTTTGCCTGTACTTAATGATTTCTTACCTGCTAAACGCAGCCACACCCATGTAGCCCAGATAGCGGCATAACAAAATGGCAGAACTGAGCCAAATCTTCGACCTCCTTGGACATCAATTCTACAGACGTACAGCTGCATGATAGCACCAGGAATAAGCACCCAAGGAATAGACAGATGTGTTTGGATTGTATTGTTCAGTGAACTCTGGATAGCAGCAAGTGCGGCTAGTCCATTGCAGATGTAGAACAGGGGATCTGAGGACTGGGAGCTGAGATTTTTCTTAATGTCCGATTCCTGCTCAGACTTTTGCATATTTCGTCTGCACCACACCAAGGCATCCTGAAACCTGGCACTTGATATCACTATGTTCCCAATGGGTATTAGTACCTTCTCTGCAATTGAATTAACAAGACTGGAGAATGTTGTATAAAGGGAAACTACAGTAAATATGCTGCAAGTTACTCCAAAGAATATGTAAGCAGCTGCGCTTGGTATCTGCTGGATTGTGGAGATAGTCATGAGGGCAAATGCTGTATTGTGAATCACTTCCAGAATATCTTTATTTAATGATACAAAGCAGAACACAATTGCCGCAGCCAGGAAGAACCAGTCACCAACCATCATCTGTCTGCTATTAGAGACGTTGCCCGGTGTGAGAACAACTGTAACGGTAAACTCTTCCCATGACTTGACCAGCCAGAAGGTACCATGGAAAGCAAATTTGGTAGCATGGTAAACATCATCCCGTAGATAACTGTAGTAGCTAGAACACAACTGAGTAATGACATTGATGCTGATCCATATGGAGCCTATATAGAATGTCTTCATGTATCCAAAGCAGTAGAATGCCATAATAAAAGGAGAAATGGTGTCACACAGGTAACCCAGTGCCATGGGTTCAGCATACTTTGTATTTTTTTTCTTCTCTTCTCCAGCATTTTTTGAGGAGTTGCGATTGCCAGAACCCAACAGCAGGACATTAAAAAGAGCATTACCGAAGCCTGGAAGAACATATTTCTGAGTGATGCCTTTCAGTAGAAGAGCTCCTGCACCATAAAGTCCACATAGCACAATTATTAACTCCAGTACACCAGAGACTACCAGGGCCCAGCGTCCAAACAACCCTATTGCCTCAAAGATCAGTGTGAGTGTTAGGGCCCCAAATACAAAAGGCATAATGTAGTTGACAGTTGCTGAGCAAAAAGCCAGGATGAATGCAATGAAAATATAGGCTACCAACCCGGCCACTGCACCCTCAGTAACAGGAATCTGAGGAAGGGTTGGCACAGCTGTGCTATTGTAGGAAACTGATTCTGAACCCAAAATGATACGAGTTGCCCCGTAGCTGCTCCACAGAGCAGAGAAGGCCAGGAATGCGGTGCCACTTAAATGGTCATACTTTCGAAAGGACAGGAATCCAGCTATGAACTGAGTTACACCTCCAATTAGGATCAGGTGAACACCTGCAATGTTTAAACAAGAAAGAAAATGTTAGATTGTATATGAAATGCTTACTAATTTCTGAAGACTCTCTCATTTAACTTCATAGACTTCATAATCTAGAACCCCTGTTCTAGATTCATTTTGACTGAATATTTGTATTTAAAAGCGCTAACTTCAGCAGTCTTTTTCAGTGCCAATTTAAAGGCATGGAATCACTTAGGGCATGATTATAATGACAGTATAAATATGATAGTGACCTAAATATGGAAGATGCCTATGCCCAATATCAATGTGACCAAGTTAATCTATGCTGAAAACTAGATAAACTGGATACTGAGTAGAGATGCTCAATCTTTTAATGCCAGTTTGAAATTTGATTTGAAGTCCAGGAGCTGGCGCTCCAAGGTGGGGTGTTTGGCGAGACTGAAGCCACAGTGAGGGAGATTTTTCAAAGCTTTGTGATAAAGCAAAGTGGAAAGAGGTGAAGTACCATCCAAACAGCTCAAACGCAGCCTGTAAAAGAACAGGAGCTCATTGATTAATACTTTATCTCTCTCCACTTTCCACCTTCTGCTAAATCTCCCCCAGTGTATGATATCTGTGTAGCCTGGACCATAGATTCAGAGTTACTAGGAAAATGTATTGTACATAACATTTTATTTCTTTCAATTTCATTTGAATAATTCTAGCTGGAACCTTACCTGCAAGGATGTTTTCCACTCCTCCAGCAATAATAGAGGTATTAAACAGAGAGAAGTTTTGCATACAAACGAGGAAAGCACTAACTGCATTTGCAAGGAGCCCAAGTACAGCAGGTTCGCTGTAAAATACTGCAGGGAATCCGTCCATGGCAGTATGTTCTATAGAAATGACTTGCTAAAACTGTTCTTCTCCAATATATGTATTCATCCAAATATGTATTCACACAAAATGTCCTGGGGAGAACAAGGTTTGAACAATCAGTTTTACCATAGGCCTGCATTAAGTATTAGCATTTAAATAGTAATGTCTTCATGTGTATACATTCAGGAATAAATGCTGTAACAGTAAATATTTTGTATTTGTCAAATGCTTAGTAATTATTTCACAAGCATGGCCCTTTAAATTCATAGTGTTGATATCATTCAAGGGACTGGTAGAGGATACCTCCATCACTAGGGATACAGGAGAACTTCTTTACCAGAGAACAATTGCACCTTTGCTTTACCCAATTTTATCCTCATTGGAGCACAAAAAGTACTGTTTTATAATTATTTTTACAGGTCAAAAGATGCAGTTTTCTATTGGCCATACCAGGAACATTATTGTCCTAGTATTTAGGAATATTAATATGGTACAAGACAATCAACAAATAAAGTTTGGCAGTGAGTTCTCTTTCCCACTGAACGTAAAGTTAAAAAGGCCAAACAAAATAAATTATAGTATAAATACTAACACTTATATTACCCTAACAGTAGCCCAAGACCAAGTTGTAACCCAAACATAAGTACTGTATACAGTATATGACATAAAGGCTGTAAACTTTTCTGGAACCCTAAATATTCTCTGATATATCTACAGAATAATCTGTAGCAGTGGGAACCATCTAACTCACAATATACAGTATGTTGCTCTCAATATCACTCACAACCTCCTAGTTTGAGAAAATATTGCAACAGTTGTATGTCTGAGTATTGTGAAACTAAGGCCACATTTGCCTGTGACCAATAAAAGTCTTTAAAGGGTTCTTGATCACAAGGGCACCGCAATCATGTGTAAAAATAAGGTACAAAATATTGCCATTGCTGGTAATTAAATATAACATTAATATAAAATACTTTCATAAAAACTGAATGAATCTAAACTAAAGGCAGACATACCGGGTTACACAAAACATGTAATTGAACATTGGTCATATATATATATATATATATATATATATATATATATATATATATATATATATATAACAATACACTAAAAGCAAAGTCCTACCTTCAAATGCAACATGCAGAAATGTATTTTAGATCTGCTTTTCAGGGAACAGCTGATGTGCCCTCTTTAACAGCATCCACTGCTTCTGAGTGAATGTTCTGGAGAGACAGGTTTTATAGTCTCTATTACAATACATACCTCATAGGGTGGAGACTTTCTTAGGTCTTTAGAATTTCCAAAGTATTTTTGTTTCCTGCTGCAGATAACCTTAGCTAGCAATATGGGGGAAATTTACTAATATGAATTCGTAGAAAAAAATCATATTTTCCTAGGAAAATACGAATTTTTTAGGTGTATTCGTATTTTTGGCATTTACTATGCCAAAAATACAAATATTCGTATTCATATTGATGGGACATTCGCATTTGTATTTACAATGCATACACCATTGTTAGAATATGACAGGAATCACCATTCAAAAGAATGGTGGTTCCTGATTTACTAAGCAGCCATATTGAAAATACGGCTGCTAATTGGCGTGAATATACACGAAAAAGGGGGAAGGGGAAATGTAGGGAATACCCCCGCACAAGTTACACCTTACAAAATGAAAAAATATGAAATGGTATTGATAATAGTGTCTAGTAAATAATCCACAATATGAAATAATTATGTAATAGGTCACTCATGTGGAGGTGCACCCCTGAGAGTAGAAAAGGTACAAATCGCAATAAGAGAAAAAAGTACTCTCCTTTGTTTGGGGGCACGCTTATGTAGAAAAAAACTTCTATGTAATGATGATAAATTTAAAACGTAGCTTTTATTATGATTAAACTATTAAAAGGCTATTGTGAGACAAAAACATTGACAAACTACACAAAACATGAAAAAAATTGGGATGAAACCAATTTTGACTCAATAGAGTCTTGCAATAGATAGTTAACTCGAAAATTAATTATAAGATTTAGGTTAGAATAACCCTGGTAGACTGTTATATATCTCAATGAATAAGTCTATTGCATGTTACTAAATGATGCACTGATAGCGAAATGAATAAATAAATTTAAACCGGTCACAACCAATAAATTGTATGGTGTGTATACACATGCGTAATCAGGGAATATAAATGTGTCTAAATCAGACAATTTTCAAGTATGATATTCCACTTAATTTAATTTAAGCAAACAGGAAATGCGGTGGTAGCCACTCGGTCTGTTGTTAGCAATATAAAGGATAATTCAGAGGAGACGATAGACACAAAACTATAGGCCAGTTTAAACACAGGTACTGCTGCTGTTTATGGCCAACTAGTCCTAGTTCTGGGCCAAAGCAGTGAGTCAACCTGTGTAAAATGCCCAAGATTATAGAGGTGATAAGTATAGCATCTGCTGTCTCCTGCCTTGGGATAAGGTGCCCTGTTGATCGTAATCAGTGCAGGGTCTAGCCGAAATCCTTCGGGTAGAGATGAGAGTGCTATTAATGGAATGTGAAAAAGGTGTGCTGAGATAGAGTGCACAAATGAGACGGCTTATATCCTATGGGTTAGTAGGCTGCTGCTTTCCATGTGTAAAAACATTGGTGGAAAGTGAGCGGTACTCACCACAGGATGGCGTTAGTTAAAGAGTAAAGATATCTGCTGTCACTTGATGTGAGTAGATGGTGACTTATTGACCAAAATGTCAATGCAGGGTCCTGCCAACGTACACATGTAGTGATATGGGGCTCCCCGATAAGAAATTGGGTGGCAGAACAGGTAATAAAGATAACGGAAGGGAAGAAAGAAAATAGGGTTAGTTGGTATTTAATGGAATATAGTAATTACCATCGTAAATTTGCAAAAGGTGATGCAATGAATGGCTGTGATAACGCCCCCTCTGTAAATATTTTCCTTAGTCTGAAAATAGCCAATAATATATATAGAACACCGTATGAGGCCAGTGTGGCTAGAGTTTTAAATCGTCGGCAGGGAAGGTGGAGAGTACTTCTGCCCGGCGGTAATAAAAATGTGGCTTTGACAGGTCAGCGTGGCTATCACCGCTTACCTGTTTGCAGGAGAGCTCCTCCGTGAGCTCTCAGCATGCGTCCCGGTCGGCGCTGTGTATCGGCGTCTGAATCAGCCGGCGCCGTGAGCAGTATGTCAGAGCAGACAGCTGTTTCGCTAGGGAAAGCTTCGTCAGTGCTGACGTGTATGTTGCACGTCAGTGACTTTATAGCTGCCCGAGCTATAGGCTAATGCCTGCAGGCGTGAGTAGGGCAGTGTGATCAGGTGTATCTAATTAGCATGTCTATCTGCGGTAAAATAAAGTTATATAACTGATGCAAAGTAATACATGCGCGGTAATAAGTGTTATATTAAATTAAATGTCCCTCAATCTTACGTTTTATTATCAATAAGATGCAATAAATTTAAAAGCAGGGAAGAGAGGACCTTGGTTACATAGTAATGGGGTAAGCGCATAACGTAACTGTCTGTGTAATGGGTGAATTATCATTCTTTTAAAAGGATTGTGTATGCGCTAGTAGTATTTATTATTGGCACTGCAAAAGTGTCAGTAGGACTGTCAGTATTGGCGGACAGAGAAAAATGAAAAGAATGGACTAATTGGTAACGGAATGTGATATAAAATAAAATATAAAATAAGTAACAGTGAAAGGGTCCTGAGATTAAAGTAATAAGCTGTAAAATGCTATTATGAGAGCAACGCTGATGTTGCTTGGTGGGGATAAATGAATTAAAAAAGGGGATGGACGGTGAAAATTGACCCAAAAGGAGGTCGCATTAATCCTTAGGGGATATAAATATATCTTATATTAGGGGGTATATGGGAAGGGTAAATAGAAGGGGAAGGGTAATTCTAACCATTAGTGAAAGCCCGACCGAGGTGATTATATGAAAAGGATTAAATATAATGTGAAAGTGCATGAGGGGGAAAGAAAAAAATGAAAAATTATTTTATAGAAATTGTATGTATATATAGGCAGTGTTATATCATTTTTATTGTTTTTCATTATTTTTTAAAATTGTGTGGGAGTGTTAATGGGAATGCGATGTTGGTGATAATGGGTAGTGAGGATGTGTATAACGGCAAACATGATAATTGGTGAAAAATGACAGAAGAATATACATCAGGAAAATACACTTTATTTTCCTGTCGTATTTGGCTTTAGCCTGCACGGATCAGTCAGATACACTTATTCGTATTAGCGGCCGTTTATACGGCCGTTAATATGAATTACTATGACATTGGAGGGTTACAAAGCAGTCGTATATGACTGCTTTGTAAATTCCCCTCCGGAACACGACTTTGCATATGGCTGAAACAGCCGTATGCAGTCGTAGTAAGAATACAAATACGAAATTTTGTATTTGTATTCTTAGTAAATTTCCCCCTATATGTCAGAGACAATACAATGCATTGTAGTTTGATGTGCACAATCACTTGTGATTTTTCTTTATGTACCTTAATCTCTCAAGTGACATTTTGCTTCTCTCTATCAGAAAGCAACTAATATGACAAACTGATTGACACGTGAACACTTTCGAATATCTATGTTTGTTTGTTCTACAGGAAATTAGGTACTGTAAGTATGGTTATATGCTAGTTTTGATTTCAACAAGGCTTTTTTATGTAATAATAAACATCTTAGGTTGAGAAACAAGTGAGGGAATGAAAAAAAAAGTTTCATATTAAAAATAAACCCATCATTGACTCAGCTAATTGTTGTCTCTCCCAGAATAGAACTATACAATTAAAAATAACTCCTGATATCAGTGATATCATGAATTAGCATAGTAACATAGTATGAGAAAGTCTCTACTAGAGATATAGGGGGACATTTACCAAAATGGATTCGTAGAAAAAAGGTGTATTCGTAGGCAGAAATACACCTTTTTTTACGAATTTGTATTTTCGGGATTTACAATCCCGAAAATACAACAATTCGTATTCCTAAAGATTTAACATTCGTATTTGTATTTACAAATACGAATGTCTACACCATCGATAGGATACGACAGAAATCACCATTCAAAAGAATGGTGGTTCCTGATGTACTAAGCAGCCGTATTGATAATACGGCTGCTAAGTGGTGTAAAACACCCACACAAATACGACAGGAAAATACACCTTGCTTTCCCTGTCGTATTTGCTTTAAGCCTGCACGGATCAGTCAGATCCGTGCAGGCTTTAGTGTAAAAAAATGGAGAAAAAAAATAAATAAATAAAAAAACGGCGTGGGGTCCCCCCCACAGCTGTAACCAGCACCAGGCTGACAGAGCCGGGCCGGTAATTAAAAATCAGGGATCCCGACAAATAGGGGTTCCCCGATTTTTATCAACCAGCCCCAGGCTCTAGGTCCGGGGCTGGTTCCCAAAATACGGTGGACAAACTGACTAGGGGTTCCCCGTATTTTAAGAACCAGCCCCAGGCCAAACCAGCCAGCAGGGTAATGTCACAGCCGGGGGACACTTATTATATAAGGTCCCGCGGCCAAAACATTAACCCTACCGACCAGTCAGCCTGGCCAGGGGTCCTGGGGGAGTGGGGACCCCCCAATGAAGGGGTCCCCCCCCTCCAGGACTTACCTGACCAGGCTGAAGCTTGGTGCTGTCCTCGATGCCCTGGGCGGTGGGCATCGAGCTGATAGCGGTGTAAAAAAAAGATTAAACTATTGTCTAATACTGGGGCACTATGAGTCCCAGCAAGCCTCCCCCGCAAGCTGGGACTTGGAGAACCACAAGTCCCAGCCTGCGGGGCATTAAAGGGCCCGCTGGGTCTTGTAGTGCCACAGTATTAAAAATAGTACAATAAAACACACTGACACACACTTAAAATAAAACTTTAATACATACAAAGCCCACACATACTAATACTTAACTATCTTCTTTCCGTAGGTAGTCCTGGTACTGTGTCGTCTTCTGGTCCTGTGTCGGCGGTCTTCTGGATCCATGTCGACGTCCTTCTTCAAGTCGACGTCGCTGTCGGCGATGGCGTCCGGAGTCCGACGAAATCCATGGAGGAAGCTGTAGAAGGAAACCATACTCACCTGTCCCGGGGCGACGTAGTCCAGGTAAGGGTCTTGGCAAAAAACAAACCGAGAACGCGAAACCAGCCGGACAGTAGGAGCCGCACGGTGTTTGTGTACATCGTGCGGCTCCGCCTCTCGAATCCGCTATTGGCCGCCTTGCGGCCTAGCGGCTCCTGATTGGCCGCTAGGCCGCAAGGCGGCCAATAGTGGCATTTGGGAGGCGGAGCCGCACGATGTACACAAACACCGTGCGGCTCCTACTGTCCGGCTGGTTTCGCGTTCTCGGTTTGTTTTTTGCCAAGACCCTTACCTGGACTACGTCGCCCCGGGACAGGTGAGTATGGTTTCCTTCTACAGCTTCCTCCATGGATTTCGTCGGACTCCGGACGCCATCGCCGACAGCGACGTCGACTTGAAGAAGGACATCGACATGGATCCAGAAGACCGCCGACACAGGACCAGAAGACGACACAGTACCAGGACTACCTACGGAAAGAAGATAGTTAAGTATTAGTATGTGTGGGCTTTGTATGTATTAAAGTTTTATTTTAAGTGTGTGTCAGTGTGTTTTATTGTACTATTTTTAATACTGTGGCACTACAAGACCCAGCGGGCCCTTTAATGCCCCGCAGGCTGGGACTTGTGGTTCTCCAAGTCCCAGCTTGCGGGGGAGGCTTGCTGGGACTCATAGTGCCCCAGTATTAGACAATAGTTTAATCTTTTTTTTACACCGCTATCAGCTCGATGCCCACCGCCCAGGGGCATCGAGGACAGCACCAGGCTTCAGCCTGTTCATGTAAGTCCTGGAGGGGGGGGACCCCTGGCCAGGCTGACTGGTCGGTAGGGTTAATGTTTTGGCCGCGGGACCTTATATAATAAGTGTCCCCCGGCTATGACATTACCCTGCTGGCTTGTTTGGCCTGGGGCTGGTTCTTAAAATACGGGAGACCCCTAGTCATTTTGTCGCCCGTATTTTGGGAACCAGCCCTGGACCTGGAGCCTGGGGCTGGTTGTTAAAAATCGGGGAACCCCTATTTGTCGGGTTCCCTGATTTTTAATTACCGGCCCCGGCTCTGTCAGCCTGGTGCTGTTTACAGCTGTGGGGGGGACCCCACGCCGTTTTTTTTTTTAAATTTATTTAATTTTTCTATTTTTTTTACACACTGCAGCCTGCACTGATCTAACTGATCCGTGCAGACTGCTTGTACGAATTCGTATTAGCGGCCATATATATGTGCCGCTAATATGAATTGTTACACCATCGGAGGGTTACAAAGCAGTCGTATCTGACTGCTTTGTAATTTCCTCTCCGGAACACGACTTTGCATACGACTAAAACAGTCGTATGCAGCCGTAGGGGAAATACCAATACGAAAAACTAGGTTTTTCATATTGGTAAATTTCCACCATACATTCAGTGTATTTAATAATACACTCTGGATGATGGATGATTCCTAATATATTGGCTGGGTCAGCACACCCTCTTTTTTTGACCAAGATATACTTCGTTCCACACTGAACAAAGAAATAGATTTAGTGCAGTTTTTAGGGGCATTTATAAATTACAAAGCTCCACATGTAGCTAAGTGCAGTGTTGGTAACAAGCATCTAAGTATAAGGTAGATCCCCAAAGGTGAAACTTTTGAATATCTATGTTTGTTTGTTTCAATGTGGTTGGTCTAAAACACTTTACAGCCACCAACTGGTGAATAATAGACATCACAATTTATTTTACTCAAGAACATAATAAAAGTAAAATTGTAATATTCTTCTACCATATCATTAATCTTTACTACAATCTACAAAAGTGTGCCCAAAAAAAAATAGAAATCCCTTTTTTAAATGGTTGTTTGTTCCCTTACATCCACCCATTTATTTCTTAGAGCTAATGCTTGTGTCAACATATTGACCTGTCGACCTAACCCCATGTCGACCTAGAACCATGTCGACCTTTCCCCATGTGGACCTAACGGTGTTGACCTAACGATTGTCAACCAACTTGCTGTAGACCCAATGATCCCAACCCTCCAAATTATATTATGTGAAATCATTTCAGAACTGAAATTATCCAGGGTGTGGATCCTCCTATGGATCTTGGATCAACTTGTATCATTAAGGGAATATTGGCCCCTTTTCTTCTTAGGACAGCATATTTTCCTAATTTAACAAAGATTATTATTATTATTATTGTTATTATTATCATTATCATCATCATCATCCTTTCTTTATAACACTCAGCTTAGTACTCAATGATACAAACAACATACAATGGCATGAGACAGAAAGTAAAGGTGATCCTGCCCAAGGAGCTTACAAACTATTTACAGTATCAGGTAAAGCATTGATATGTAAAGTAGAGGACTAATTGGTCTTGGTAGATACAAGTACAGTGCTAGTCCTGACTTTTGACAAATGATAACCACAGGCAGCTCAGCAGTTCCTGGCAGTAATTACAGGTGTAATGCTAGTTTCTGGCTCTGGGAAGTTGGTTACTACAGGTATTGTACCAGGTTCTGGTAAATTGGTCATTTCAGGTATAGTACTAGTTTCTGGCTCTGGGAAGTTGGTTACTACAGGTATTGTACCAGGTTCTGGTAAATTGGTCATTTCAGGTATAGTACTAGTTTCTGCCTCTGGGAAGTTGGTTACTACAGGTATTGTACCAGGTTCTGGTAAATTGGTCATTTCAGGTATAGTACTAGTTTCTGGCTCTGGGAAGTTGGTTACTACAGGTATTGTACCAGGTTCTGGTAAATTGGTCATTTCTGGTATAGTACTAGTTTCTGGCTCTGGGATGTTGGTTACTACAGGTATTGTACCAGGTTCTGGTAAATTGGTCATTTCAGGTATAGTACTAGTTTCTGGCTCTGGGAAGTTGGTTACTACAGGTATTGTACCAGGTTCTGGTAAATTGGTTATTTCAGGTATAGTACTAGTTAAAATATAGACATTGTACTAGTTGCTAGCATAGCCTGATTAAGGGGAAGAAGACAACATATGGGGATACTCGTGATCCCTGTCCCAGTGTGTAAGTAGTATAGTCAGAGTATGTTGCTATTCATGCATGTGACAAGCTAGATCATACAGTAGATTTTATTTTTCTTTGTGTATTTAAGGTTGTTTAAATTGTCTTCATTCCACAAGAAAGCTTTATAAAATAACTGTCTTTCAATAAGGTGAAGTTATAAACAGTACCAAGGCATTATTAAACTATTAGTTGAAATCTAATGTATATAAGCCATACTCCTAGGGTTACCACCTCATCCCTTTAATTCCGGACACATATTAATTACACAGGTTCTGTGGCTTGCTGACTTCAAGACTCCATTTCAGTTAGTTTTAAACTGCCACAGAACCCGTGTAATTAATATGTGTCTGGAATTAAAGGGATGAGGTGGTAACCCTACATATCCCTGACATGACCCATTCCAGGAGGGACAAAATCCTCTCTACCTTGACTTCCCTCTTTATTTATGATTGCAGTCAACTGTGGTGAAATTCCTTTATTACAAATTGCATAGTTCCACACAGGTGTCACCAATCCTATATTAAGAGGGAAGTGCAGCGTCTTGAGGGGGGCGTGGCCACGGCAGGACGTGAGTGAGGGTGTGCGTCCAAACTCCCCCGTGCACGCCGCTACCGATGCCGTTGGAATAATCCCCGCGGCAAATAACCCTCCTCGGCATGATTTGGTCCTAATCTCCCCTTGGCCGAAGTGAACCTATACGTGCTGTGAAATGGGCCTGTGTTACCTGGCTGTGCTCGGAGAAGGCGGTGAATCGCTGCATCCTGGCCGCGTGAGAGGCGGTGTCCGGAGTCGGGTCACAGCTCCAGGGGTCCTTCACCAGTGTGTCTCCGGCAGTGCCTGCCCGGAAGCTGTGTCCTCGGAAAGACGCCGCTGTTTGGTCCCTGCGTGCGGCGGGTGAGAGCGGCCGCCGACAGGGCGCCCTAGCGCTGACATCCACTCGCTGAGTTGGAGCAACGGCCAGCAGTGTTCCTGGTTCATGTCGGCCGGGTTATAAGTGCATCAGACAGGCTTCCAGCTGCTGCTTCCCTGGCCAGGGCACCGTGTGAGAGACGGACCTGGCAGCAGGCTATAAGAATCGTTATCTATCCCAGCTAAGCTGCAAGCCTGCAACAAGCTTCAAGAGGGGCCCTGACCAGTGATATCGTGGTACAGCCTGTGCAATACAGTCAGCCCTGAGACCGGTGGGTGAGTCCAGCTGGGCAAGGCCCGTTCCTGAACTTTTTGTACGCTATCCCAATCCAGGGGTGGAGGGGAGAAGGTAATTACAGGAGGAAGGAGAGAAAGACTTTGTAGTTTCCTCAGAGAAAGAAGGGGGGAACAGAAGGGGGAAGGGAGGAAAAACAACAACAACAAAAAAGAGAGAAAAAAAAAGGTAAACACCTGCTCGGTCTATACCCACAGAGGGGGTACGTTAGTGCCCAGAACAGTAGGCCTGAATATCGGTCTAGGACTGCGGTATCCTGGTATACAGCCAGTCTAAACCAGGGCTGGTGATAAGTGACAAAGCGGGGGTCATTTGGTGAAACATTGACAGGACCCGGGTGAGAGACGGGCCTGGCCATGGAGGATATATTATAACTCTCTGCATCATCTGTAAAGGAAGCCCTGAGAAAAGGCTGAGCGTAATCACAGTCAAGGCCAAGGGGGGCTGGTGTGTGACATATAGGGCCTTTTGAACTGCCTGACCTCTCTGTCTAGTAGAGGCTATACAAGTGCTTGATAGCATGGGAAAAACAGGCCAGAACACGGCCGCGGCCAGATTGGAGAAATTCGCCAGGTCCCAAGCGGGCAGTAGCTCCCAGACAAGTACCCCTTTATCCACCCCGACCAAGGAGAGTAAAAATCCGCCTCCTCCGGAGGTAACGTTGCAACAAGTTCTTGCGACTTGCGAAACGCGCCTCCTTGAACAAATAAATAAAGTACAGTCCGACATTACATTACTGAGGAATGACGCCCAAATAATACGCGAGAGACTAACAGAGGCAGAGACCCGAATTGGGGCTGTGGAAGATATATTGGGCCCTCTACAAGCCCAGGTTAAATCCTTGAATGGTCAAATGACTGATTTCCATCATAAGATGTCCGACATGGAAGGAAGGCTTAGACGGAACAATATTCGTTTCATTGGGTTTGAGGAGCGGATAGAAGGCAATGCCCCGGAAATTTTTTTGGAGGACTGGCTAACACAGATGTTTGGCAACAAGGCCTTCTCAGCCCAATTTGTAATTGAAAGAGCCCATCGGGTTCCTGGTCGTGCTCCCCCTCCGGGTGGCCCATCCCGCACGCTGATAGCTAAATTTTTAAACTTTAGGGATCGGGACAGTGTGTTAAGACTGGCCAGGGACAAGGTGGACTTTGCCTTCAATGGAAGGAGGATCTCTGCCTTTCCGGACTTCTCCCTAGAAGTCCAGAAGGACCGGGCCAAGTTTAGGGAGGTCAAGGTGCGCCTCAGGGAGTTGGAATTAAAATATTCCATGCTCTATCCGTCAAAGCTGAGAATAGTGGCGGATGGGACTACGAAGTTTTTTTTCACTCCCGGAGAGGCAGCGAGCTGGTTGGATGCTACATATCCCGGAAAGAAGCAAGTCATTGCTAACTGAGATGTCTTTGTGATAGTATAATGTCTTTTGAAAGTATTCAATGCCAATGCCTGCTCTCTTTTGTTTGTTTTTTCTCTTCTCCCTTTGGTTTCCTTTTCCCTTTGTCGCTTGGTTATCTTTCTTCTTGTTAATTATGATATTCTGAAATTTTGGTTAGATACCTTATTGGGTATAGTGCCTATTGAACATGCCGCAGGTTATTACTAGGGTGGGGGGAAGTAAACGGTAATTGTTTCCGTTTTCTCCATCCTAGAGAACATCTGCAGGGTGGCGGGGGTGGCACGGGGGAGGGCGGGAGTAGGCCTCTTTGGTGGTCATTAGTTAATTGCCCTCGAAGACACTGTGAAGGGTAGGGGTACACAGGGCGGGGGGGATTGGGTATAGGTATGCCAAGGGAGTTGGTTATACAGGGGGGGGCGGAGGGAGGGGGGGAGTATGTATTTGTATTTATATGTTTTTGTATGTGTATATGTGTGTTCACAGCAACAAGTTGAGAGTTCCCTTCAGCTGGCTCATGAGGGGCCATGATTTTGTGCTAGGCATGACCCACCCCCTGTATTCATCTCATAGAGTGTGGGATAGAGGTAAAGCCTAATATATTCTTATGTTTAGCATAAATGGTTAAGCTGGTTACTTGGAATGTCAGAGGTCTGAATTGCAGGATAAAAAGAGCTTTGGTTATGCAACAATGCAGGAGTATGGACTCTGACATTATATGTCTGCAAGAGACCCATTTGTCCTCTAAGCGTCTGGGCGCGTTAAAACGGCCTTGGATTGGCCACAGCTTCCATGCTCCATTCTCTACTTCTTCCCGTGGGGTGGCAATGTTGGTTAAGAAAACAGTGGTTTTTGAAGTAGGGGTGGTGAAGATTGATCCAGGGGGAAGATACATATTTGTGGAATGTGCTATTGACCATATAAGATTCTGCATCCTTACAGTGTATGTTCCACCCCCGTTCTCATACGATGTTGTGAGGATGGCGGTGGAATTTGCTGCTTCATACCCCGACAATATGATAATCTGCCTGGGAGATTTTAATAAGGTCTTGCAGCCTCATGTTGATAGATGGAGAAGGGCGGTGAAAGAAAATATCAATGAGGGGAATAAGTTTGCGGAATTCATTGAGGAAATAGGCTGGAAAGATCCCTGGCGTATGAGAAACCCGGACTTACAGCAGTTCTCCTGCTACTCCTCCCCCCATAAAGTGTTCTCAAGGATAGATCTGATTCTTGTATCTGAAAAGGTTCTTAGTAATATTAAAAATGTACAATACAGAGCGCGAGGGATCTCGGATCACTCCCCTGTCACCATCGAGATAGATTTAGAGACCCAAACAGGGTTTAAATACTGGAAATTGCAAGCATTTTGGTTACTACAAATGGGGGAGCAGGAAGAAATGGAGGGCTGGATAGATACTTTTTTCGAAGAGAATAATGGGTCCTCCCCAAATATTGTGGTGTGGGACGCCTTCAAGGCCTATTTGCGTGGGGTATTTATTAAGAGGATAGCCTATCTGAAGTCAACAAATAGGAAGATGGCAAGTGAACTTGAAGCACGGATGGTCCAGTATGAAAATATCTTTCTGGCCAATAAAACAGACCCTGATAGGTTAACATGGGAGGCAGCCCAAAAAGAATGGGTAGAGTACCTTCAGGAGGTTACCTGTCGGAGGCTAGCCTCGGGGTCACATAGCTGGTATGCCAACTCCGATCGAACGGGGAAATTTCTGGCTCACATAATAAGACAGGAGAGCCCGTCTAATATCATCCCTATGATCATGCCGGATTCAGGGGTAGTGGTAACCAAAACCCCCGAGATAACCGATCTTTTCTCGAAGCACTTTGAGGAGGTGTATAAATCTAAATTGACCTGCAGTGAGGCGCTAATTGGGGAGTATTTGGCAGGGTTGGAGCTTCCAAAACTGCCCCCTGTATCAAGGGACATGATGGAGGATCCCCTGACAATGGAAGAGGTGACAGCCGCTATCAACTCCTTTCCAGGGGGTAAAGCCCCTGGATTGGATGGGATTCCCGGCGAGGTTTACCAAAAATACATCAACAAATTGGGCCCGCAGCTGTTGAGAGTCTTTCAGAATATGGAGGTAGAGGATTGTATCCCCCAGTCTATGGCAGAGGCGGCAATTATTGTGATCCCCAAGAGTGGCAAAGACCCATCCCGTGTCGATTCTTATAGGCCTATATCGCTAATAACATCTGATGCCAAGATATATGCAAAAATATTAGCAACCAGACTTCAAAGGGTGATAGATCAGGTGGTCCACCCCGACCAAACGGGCTTTATGGTGGGGAAGTCCACCATGATCAACCTACGTAGAGCGTATACCTACTTACAGGGGGCTGAGAGGAGGGGGTCGGATGCAGTGCTCGCGTCTTTTGATGCGAGCAAGGCATTCGACTCGGTCGAATGGCCATTCCTTTGGATGGTTCTTCGGGCCTTTGGGTTCGGGGAGAGGTTTATCAGATGGGTCTCAGTTCTCTATCAAAAACCAAGGGCTAGATTAACAATCAACGGGTTCACGTCCCCCTCTTTTGCTCTCTCCAGAGGTACTCGCCAGGGATGCCCTCTATCCCCCTTGCTGTTTGCAGTGGTGGTGGAGCCCCTGGCGTGTGCATTGAGAACAGCCCTGGGGGGTGTGAGAGGGGGAGGGGTCCCTGGCAGAAATCTAGTAGCGCTGTATGCGGATGACTTGCTGGTGGGACTAGAGGAGCCTGGAGAGCTACCTGAGGTCCTGAAGATCATTCAGGAGTTCGGGGGGTTCTCCGGTCTTATAATGAATTGGGACAAGTCCAATTATATACAGTTGGGGAAAGAAGTGAGATGCGACCAAGGGAATGAGGTACAACTTAACAGGGTGGAAAAATTTAGATATCTGGGTATCTGGTTCACCAGGAACTCTTTAGATTTTATAGGTGAGAATCGAAGCCCATTTATTAAAGAATTAAAATCTAGATGTCGGAGTTGGACCAAACTCCAGCTATCACAATTAGGTCGTGTCAATTTGATAAAGATGGCAATCCTGCCCAAGTTCTTATATATAGTGCAACACTCTCCAGTTTTTATTAAGGATGAGTATTTCAGGAAAATAAAGAGCATTGTCTCGTCCTTTATCTGGAGGGATAAACAGCCCAGGGTCAGAATGGACATCTTGAGCCGGGATAGAGAAAGAGGGGGTCTGGCTCTCCCAGACTTTAAAACATACTATATGGCTGCACAGATGGTTCATATATGTACATGGGTTAGGCGGGGGGAAGAAACTTTAGAGCTGCGTGATCTTATGGAGTGTGTGGATCCAGACTACACCCCTCTTCAGAGATTATTTGTGGGGGGGCTTCGGAGGGATGTACCTCCAATAGTCTGTCAGGCCGTTAAAGTTTGGAGATGGGCTTGTAGACTTACAAAATCAATTGGCCTGGATCCTGACACTCCTATTTTCTCCCTGCCTGGCATGCGAGCTCTTAAAGAACAACAAGGGGGGACGGTCTGGAATAATTATGGAATTACTACAATAGGCCAATGGTGTAAAGATGGGGCTTTGAAGTCATTTTCTCAGCTCCAAGTAGAGTTTGGTTTACGGAATGAATCCTTTTTCAGATACCTGCAAGTAAGAAGCGCTTTGACCCAATCAGGGAAGATTAATTCTTGGCGGGTAGAGGAGGCTCCGTGTAAAAAATTTCTTAAGCAACTCGCAAAGGGTAAATGCCTGGCCAAATTGTATAACTTTCTGCATTCATTTATCCAGGCCGATGACCTTGCGGCTTTACGGGCAAAATGGGTGGAGGATATCCCTCAGTTGGAGGAAAATAGCTGGTCGGTGGCCCTGGCCGGCCCCCTGTCAAGCTACAAATCTAATGCGGACCCAGCAAGTCCAATTTAATATCCTACATAGGACTTATATAACGCCGGTAAAAATGAAAAAATTCGCTGGGGCAGCGGCGGATAATTGCCCAAAGTGTGGAGAGAGGGGGGCCACATTTGACCACTTGTTGTGGAGCTGTAGTGCGGTCAGTGTGTTTTGGGATGAAGTAGTTAACTCCCTAGTCCAGATAGGTCTCCCACGTCTTGCCCTCAATAAATTAAATCTAGTCCTGGGGATATGGGAAGGGCGAGCGGTGAAATGGGAGCTGAAGCAACTGGCTAAGAGCCTTACAGCCTTAGCAAAGGTAATAGTAGCTCGTCGGTGGATGTCTCCCCTCGGTCCGCTTCATGGAGACTGGATAAATTTGGTAAATCAGACGAGTGAACACGAGAAATTTGTTTACGCCTCCCGGGGGTTGTCAATAAAGTATCGAGCTATATGGGGATACTGGAATAGGTCAGTCAACCACAGAGTTATAAATGGTGAGAGGTTGAATAGGTAAAATTTGGGTTATTAATAAAGTAAAAGAAGTAAGCTTAAAGAGTTCACATATAGTTTAACTGTACACATGTAGGTCACAAGGGCGGTCTAGATAGCACATGTTGAGTAAAATGAGACCTCCTTTAGAGAGGCTATATAATACTTCCCTAGAAAAAAAGGGATCGGATTTCACTTAAGAATTATGAGATGTTAGCCACAAGGTATTAAAATAATTTAATTCAGGTCTTTACTTGATCCGTAATAAAATTTAGACACAAAAGGCAAAAAAAAAAAAAAAAAAACATTCGGTTGATTCTTATTTTTTTTACTATTATATTTATCTTTTTATTATCATCACTGTGTGTGGGAGGTATCCCTGTGGTTGGAGTAAGCAGTAGAATCTATATGGCCTGGGGTACGGAAAAGAGCCGAGGACCATGGATAGTAGGGTACAAACATGATCAAGGGGGGACTGTACCAACTAAGTGAATGGGGGTAGACAGCGATTGTTGAGAGTGAAAATGTGGGAGAAGTCTGAGGGATGGATAAGTGCAAATGGGGCTGGGCAGATTGGGGAACATAGGCGGAGGGGGCCGTGGAAGAGATAAATAATCAAAAAGGAGCTGTGAATTTTCATGTATGTCTATGTCCTTGTATTTGTTGAGTGTTGTTGTTATTTTGGTTGGTATAAAATACCGAATGGAAATATGCCAACGAATGATATAGATATAATGTACAATGGGATGTTTAATATGTATTTCTTTGTGTACTGTTGTATGTTGGTATTAGTATTTGTGTATATGTTCTTTTTATATTGAAAAAATATATAAAATAAAGACTCAATTAAAAAAAAAAGAGGGAAGTGCAGGTAGAGAGCATTTTGTCCCACCCGAAATGGGTCATATTGCATGGAGGAATGCACAATCTAGTGGCTGGAAGTGCGGGTTCCCCGCTGAACGATTGCTTTTTTTTTTTTATAAAGTGGCGATTATTCACTAGGCAAAACCATGCACCACCTGCCATTTAGACATCATTACATCCAGCCAAATGTTTTAGTTACTGGTTCTGGGATGTTGGTAATGAGAATTAAGGGGGGTATTCAATCACCGACGACCATCTCCCGATAGGGGAGATGGGCACCAGGCCCTATTTAATCCTGTCTTCCTTGACAGCATTGAACAGGGGATCTCGGCAGAACGAGCCGACTTCACAAACAGTCATCTGGGAAGTGTTGAGCTTTCGGCTGCAGCTAGCCTCTTCCCGGCCGCAGCTCGTGGCCACATCCCCTTCTCGCCCCGCTGCAGGCAGGATATTGAATCCCGCCTAAGATCGGTCGAGCAGATCGAGAATGGAACAGGGTCACGTCAGTAAGAGAAATCATATACTGATACTAAATAGTAAGTGCGGTGTGTACAGTTACTAATACAATCATAGATTAAGGGGTACATTTAATAAATCTTCTAAAAATAAGAGGTGATATCACCAATAGCTAAATAGATTACGTCTATCATTTCTCTATTACATCCTAAAAAAGAATAAACAGAATTTGAATGGTTGCTATGGGCAACATGACCTCTTTTCACTTTTAGAATCTTTAGTAAATTTACCCCTTAAGGTTAATACACACTAGATCAGGGGTGGCCAACCAGTCTGAGGCAAAGGGCGGGATGTACTAAAGGGAAAATGCGGTAAAACAGGGGTTTTACCGCATTTTCCTATGTACCAATACCCGTCCGCCCCGTTTCCGCATGGCAGGGTATTGCCACCCTCTGGGTGGCGATACCCTATGGAAGCCTATGGGCCGTCTGCCGTCTGCATGCCCCCCCCCCTCTGATCTCCTCCTCCCCCCTGCAGGTGTCACAGCTGGCAGGACATCCGGCTGCAGGGGGAGGAGGAGACGCAGGGGGACACTGCCAGCCGCCGGGATGTGACGGAGACCCCCGCAGACCACATCACAGGTATCGCAGGGGTCTCCGTCACCGCAACCCCATGCTAGCCACATATGTTAGCACATCTGCGGCAGCATCGCGGCGGCTGGCAGGCAAAAGGCGGCGATGTATATTACTACATCCCGCCCAAAGAGCCTAAAAATATCTGTAGTCAAGCTAAAGAGCCGATATGATGTGCAGCCTCAAAAATGGGGCGTGGCCTAGCTGGTACAAGGCTGTGACCTATTTTTGTGCAAGCACCATTACATACTGTACTGTGCAGCAGCGCTGTTCAGTTCCTATCAGCGTTGGTGGGTGGGTGACTCTGTGGCAGCGCTTCTGTGGCAGGCAGTGAGTGAAAACGTTGCTGCTCTTCCACACATTGATGCCGGAGGTCATCACCTTACAGGTATAATTCCCAGAATTAATGTTTGGTGATGATACACTGCGCTCACCTTGTGTATGTTCCCTTCTCAGGTGCTGCTCACTCTTAAGGGTATCCCAGTCCCTTTTTGGTTTAAATAGTACATAGTGGGTGGAGCGAGCGCTGCCTTGTGTTGAATGTGCGTGAAATAATGTGTAAGAAATGAGATAAGAAAAGCGAAGTAAATGTTACAAAGCTAATTTATTAAGGAATGCAAGGTGTGACTAAAGAACGCTCGCCACCGAGCCCGAAGAGTGGCGAGCGGATGCGGAATACTTTTTAACGAATACTTTTTAACGAATCCGCGTCCCCTCGCGGGGCTCGCTTCGCTCGCCACGCTTCGGGCTCGGTGGCTCGCTACGCTCGCCACAGGTTTATATAAAACTCCATGCGTAGTTGGATAGTGGGGTAATGAAAAGGACCCTTTTTCCCACAGAATCCTATGGAAAATTGGGTCCATCGCATCGCATGCAATTTGGTCGGATGCGATAATCGGGGGTCCAGATACTACATAAGTACCAAAATTTCTTTAGAATCTTTGTTCATAGACTACCAACTGTACCTGTCTCTTTTGATCACAATTACGTTTCTTTGTCATTGAATTGCTGGATTGTTTTTCATAGCGGTGATCCACGAACCTCTTTGTGGATAAATAAAACCTTTGATCACCGTCCTTAGTGTGGTGACCATTCTGTGGGGTTGTTTGGGGTATTGTTTCCCTGGGGTGCCTTTGTCCCTCCGCCCTCTGAATTGCAGGCGAGTGAAGCAGGCAGGTCGCAGCCAAGCAGTGCCGAAAGGAGAAGAGGAACACCAGGTAACGTGCACACACCTGCACGCAGTCTGACAACATCACACTTGGCGTCCACGAACAGGATTTAAAGATGTCAGACTTGGATCGTGCTGCAAGGAGGAGACGACTTCCTGCAAGAAAACCCAGCAGAAATGGTGGTGAAACCGATTGCCAAGACCACAGCCAGAGCACACCTAATTGAGACATTGAACCGCCAGATGGCAGAAATGACGTGTAACATAGAACATGTATTACACAAAAAGTAGAAGAACTCGGCAGAAACCAAGAAATAAACCGACGCAGAAAATGGCGTCAAGATCATGACACAAGGAACCGTCCGTGGCGGGAGGTGACCCGAGAATCGAACCGACGACCCACCGACAAGTATGATCTACAAGGCCGACCGATTTGCAGATGGTGCCACCAGAGTGGGCACATTGTGAGGTACTGCCCAAACGCCACCTCCAGACAAGAGGATCCCGATGGAAAGAAACAGACTCTCAAGAGAAGCCCCAAAAACAATAGTGCAGAACCAAGTCCGAGTGAATGTGCCATCCGACGCTGTGGATTGGCGAATCAGAACAAGAAAGTTAACAGGCCAAGTGATGTGGTTTAACGTAGCACGTGGCTATGGGATTATCTGAAGAACAGATCATGGGAGAACCGTATATGTCCACTATACGTGCATCCAGAAGACCCATCGGAATGAATGCTTCCGGACCCTAGCAAATGGAGAGTGGGTCGAATTTGAAATGGCAAGTGGAAGGAGAGGCGTCAAGGCCATTAACGTGACAGGCCCCGGTGGTGCTGTGGTAAGAGGCAACAGAGACACAGGCCAGAGTGAATGCCGACGCTTCACGCATGACTGTGATGACCCACACAGCCACCGGCCATATGGTCAGCAGAACCAAAGGGAACGAAGACTACAGGAAGAGGGAATGGCTGGAAACGAGCCAGAGACCAGTCGTGTTGACTCAGAGCGAGGCAGAGCAGCAGTGCATGGAAGGTGTGATTAGGCCACAACATTCTCCAGAGCAGAAGCGTGCCGCTATACAGGGAATGGAAGATGCAGATGACGGAGAAGCCAACCCTCGACTGACAGATGTTGTAGTAACTGACCGAGGAAAGGGCAGTGAAACCGCGCATCACGTGGCAGCGGAAGAAAGGATGGACCACATGGAACCGAAGGGCTCAGACCCCATTATGCCACTGTCTAAACCCAATGTCCCTACAGAGAACCCAAAAGAAGACGAGAAGGCCGAAGCCCAGTCTAAGGAAGAGAGGCCTGGAAGCGAGTATGAGTACACAACGATTTTGAGTGAAAAATTCCTATTCTTGATGCAACAGGCCATCAACAGGTCCAAGAAAAGGCAGAGAGAGGAAGCACGTGCTCATTGCCGACCGCACGCAGTGATTTAAGATGCAGTCGAAGAACACTGCTGAAGAACAGGAGAAAAGACTTGCCTGAGGCGGGGGAGCAGGGAACCTGGGGGGGGGGGGGGGGACATGCCTCTGCACAACCCAGGCCCCATAGTTAACAGGTCTTTACCGGGCTTAGGTAACCCGCCCTGAATGTAATTGTAAATGCTTTAATGTATGGATGTAAGGCAGAAATGTAGAAATGTTTTACAGTTTATAGGTAATGTTATCTTGGAATGCTTTGTTTCTAAATGAGAGACTGTACCAGGACTTTTGTTTCTTCAGCCGCCATGCCCGCGGACGGGCATTGTTCCAGCGGGGAGGCATGTGGCATCCCAGAATTGGGGGGTACCCTTGTCTTTATGCCACAGACTTACTGGTGGCCAGCACTAACTATGTTTGCACATAACTGCAGCACATGCTGCTCCCAGGAACTGTTACAACTTGTGCTTCAGGTGTTAGCTCTCTGTACTAGGTTGCTAGGCAACCGCCCTGCAGCTGCACTCACTACAGGGCTTAGGAATCCAGTGCCTACCTGAACTCCCTGAAGTGAAAGGATTATATTCATTGGTGGTTCAGCGGGCGCCAAAGTGAAGGGGGCGTCTCTGCCTGTTGCTGGGCAGAGGAGTATGTAACAAGTGGCAGAGAGGAGGAGCGCACGGGGCGCAAGTCAGTGTACCCAGAGAGGGTGAGGAGTTAGGAGGAGCTGCCCGGCGGGCAGAGGAGAGAGATCGGGGGTGAGCAGGAGAGAGACTGACCTGCAGGAGAGACACTCTACTTCCACAGACCGGCGCAGCAGTGTGATGGCGCCGTCACAGAGAGGGAGCCGCGGACAGGTCCCGGGTGCGCAGAAGCGCATGACTCAGACGCTGCACCATATACCAGAGCCCCGGCGGTGAGTGACAGGAGCCGCTCGGGAGGAAGGGAGAGAGGACTGGAGCAGCAGCGTGACCATGGCTTGAGAACGCCACACCAAGCGAGTTGGAGAGAAGCACCAGTGACCCCAGAACTAAGGCCAGCATCAGTGATTGGTGACTGGCAGGAGCCAGCAACAGAACCAGAGGCTCAGGTACCCTGTCACTGCCCCACTCCCGCTTGCTACAGGCCTATTAACCCCATTGACACCACTGCACTCAGGCGCCATCTTAGGCCATATTACCAGCCGTTTGTGCCAGGCTGCCGTCACCTCCGCCATATTGACAGTTCTCCCCCGTGACAGTAGCCCTAGGGAGAGGGCTCTCTAGCTAAACCGCCAGCTGCCACTACCCCCCTGTCGGCCCCAGTGACTTGGAGCAGAAAACACTGAACCCCTATTTGTTGTATTGGACCACAGTTCAGCCAGTATTGCCTAAGGGGACCTTCCCTTTTGTGATCTATCTTAAGTACCAGCACAGTGTCAGAGAGCGCAGGACACCAGTACCCTGGATTACAAATCTTGCATTAGATTTATTGCAAGTACGGTGCACCTAGGCCAAAAGGTACCTAGGACTAACAATGAAACTGCAGTTCAGGGACTCATGCTTTAGTGCCTGGATACTTAATGTTATTAATATGAGGTATGACCTATTGCATATTTCTGTCATTCATTCAAATGTAATTGCAAGTCTGTTGATTTAAGGTTGGAATTATTTGCAGGGTAGCCTAACTGCATAGTGATACTGTTGATATAGTGTATCATAGGAATTGCAGCCTGTCAGTGTCACGGGCGGCCCCATTGCGCACGATATTCCCCTTATAAGATCTTTGATTACCTTTACCTCTGCACGTAAATTTATTTGTTGAAACAGTGTATTACCCTACGGCAGGGTATTGTGCGAGGTGTGGCCTATAGTGCCACAGTGACCCCATTGCGCACAATATCACACAGGTGAAACTTTATTTAGAATCTTGGTTCTTAGACTACCAACTGTACCTGTCTCTTTTGATCCCAATAACGTTTCTTTTTCATTGAATTGCTGCATTGTTTTTCATAGCGGTAATCCACAAACCTCTTTGTGGATAAATAAAACCTTTGATCACCGTCCTAACGTGTGGTGACCATTCTGTGGGATTGTTTGGGGTATTGTTTCCCTGGGGTGCCTTTGTCCCTCCGCCCTCTGAATTGCAGGCGAGTGAAGCAGGCAGGTCGCAGCCAAGCAGTGCCGAAAGGAGAAGAGGAACACCAGGTAACGGGCACACACCTGCACGCAGTCTGACAACATCACAGGTGTAGTGAGCTGTTTGATTAGGGAAGACAGGGAGACACTGGGAATGGGATGGGGGGTCAATGAGAGTATGGACAATGAGCTGGAGAAGGAGCAGAGCATGGGAAGACAGACCTGTTCCTGTTTGTTGCCTGGTCCAGCACATTTGTCTCACAGCTTCCTATTCCCTGCTGCATTCCCTCTGCACTGCCAGTGCTGTGCTGCTTCTCCTCAGAGGATCAGGCCCTCCAACTGGCAGCTACTTTTTCAGATTATTCAGGACCTGGCTCCCAGCACGTGCATGGCAGCTCCGCCCCCTACCCCCCTCCCCCTCTACCCAGCTCCCAGCAGCTCCTTCTACTCTCCACATACCTGCCAACAGCAGCAGCTTTGTCCCCCTCTATACGGCTCCTGGCGATGGCAGCCTCCATCCCTCCTTCACCTGGCTCTCGGAAGCTCTGTATGCTCCCCTCCAGTGGCTTTGTCCCCACTCCTCCAGGCATCTCCTTCCCTGTTCCACTCCACAGCTCCATCCTCCAACCCGCAGCCCACTGCTGTTAATGTGGGTGACAGCGACCCGCAGCCATGGCTAATGGCTGTATAGTAAAGGGGGTTGCTGGCGGCCATGCAGGCTGCGGGGATAGAATGGCCTAGGCTATACGTTCTGTCAGAGCGGCCAGGCCTGGGCAGTGGCCCATAGCACCCCCCTGATGGCAGCCTCGGTCCCTAGTTCTAAAGCCCCCCATACACTAGGGTGACGTTTATGAGCAAAGAAGTCCCCCGCAATCCCCCCATGAGCTGCCTGGGACCCTCCCAGAGAGCAGGCTCTCCTGCGATATATCGTATGCAGTCCTTTCGCATAAGAAAGATAGCATGCGATCCCAGCCAAGCCTGTCGAACAAATCACTTCTGCCGCCTCTGGTGCAATGCGCACAGGTCCGCTCATCACATCGAACCTGCTGTCAATCACATGCGATTTGGATGGTTTACACTGCTTTTCACTGTAATCACATGAAAAGAGCCCGAATTGTGTATGGCCAGCTTTAGACTGCTGATAATACTGCGTCACATGGAATAGTAACTTTATTTTACCAAACTACTTTAATATTAGTTACTTAACTTGTATTTTAGAAAACAGAATCCTTTTTAGACACTTGTGGAAATATAGTGATAGAAATTAAATAAATTAAAGTAACTTTTTTATTATCATTTTGACAATAGTTTAAATGCTACATAAAATCAATTCTTCATTTTCCAATTTACAAATTAATAAATACAGTATAAACAGTGAACACACGTGGTTTTCAAACATATATAAATATATTTACACAAGGCAACAAATTTTGAGTCCCGCCTGCGGGACTTGTAGTTCGTGTAGATAGGCAGGTGGCTAATGCAGCAATTCTTTTCATGTTACTATGGCCCTTATTCTGGTTGGTGCGGCCAGAGCCGCACACGGGGCTCCGGCCGCACAAACCAATCCCCGCCCACCCTACGGATCGCCACGGCCGTCCGTACACGGACGGCTGGCGATCCGCATAAAAATGGTGGAGGCGTACGCCTCCACCATGGTGGGAGCTGCCCCCTGCATTCGATGGTCGTCGACCATCGAAGGCAGGTCCGCACGCCCCGGCAGCTCCCGCAAGCTGAGACCACACGGACAATCGTCCGTGTGGTAGCTTGTATGGGGGCTGAAAGCTGACATCCGGCGACGTCAGCTTTCCGCCCCCATGAGTTGCGTCATGCCCTCATTACCATGCATACGCCCCGCGTTTGCATGGGAACGCCCATGAAACGCGGGGCGTACACATAGGGAAATGAGGGCATGAAGCCTCTCACGCCCCTATACGCCCCCTTTGCGGCGGACGAAATACGTCTGCGGCGAAGGGGGCTGCACATGCGCAGATTGACCTCTGCGCATGTGCAGAGTAAAAACATCGGCGGAACGGCCGCACGCGGGCCGTACCGCTCGAATCTGAATAAGGGCCTATAGCACATCTTGCTCCATGTTCTTAGCACGCTCAAACAACTCCATAATTATAGCAGCTGGCACACAACCTTCCCGCAGTATACTGATTGTCCCTGGAAAAGAAAAAGTATGACGATGATGGTGGTGATGCTCAAATCTATGTTATCAGACAGACTGAGATTTGGAACAGCTTTTTGTATCCATTCCATAGGGTAGATAATATGCATTTAATTAATTGAGGCTCTATAGCTGGTCTGATCATACACATGGGCCCTTATTCAGATCTGATTGCAGTACAGATTTGTTCTCAAAATGGGCAAAACCATGTGCACTGCAGGTGGGGCAGATATAACATGTGTAGAGAGAGTTATATTTGGGTGGGGTGTGTTGAAACTGAAATGCAGTGTAAAAATAATGCAGCCATTATTTACCCTGCACAGAAACAAAATAACTTGCACAAATCTAACTCTCTCAATATATGTTACATCTGCCCCACCTGCATTGCATATGGTTCGGCCCATTTTGAGAACAAATTTGTACTGCCGTCAGATCTGAATAAGGGCCATGGTGCGATTCATGGTCACTTTTGTTTTGATTTGTTTTGTTTTTTCAGCCACACTCGATCCCGATGTGAGCTCCTGTTCAGTCTATATCAAGTAGAAAATAGACTGTGCAGGCAAGACTATGTAGTACAGATGTAGTACAGATTTGTACTATAAAGTTCAAATCGAATGTGTACAATGTCACGATCCAATCAGGATTGAATTGAAAAGGAATCGCACCGTGTGTATACTCTAACAGTGACAGGTTTTCAGAAAGTGATTAAGATATTTAAGGGCTGTGGAATAAGTATTTACCTTCATCTATTTTGGTGCAGATCACTACAGTTGAACCCACAAGCTCATTGGAATAACCATCGCACAGAATCGCATCCAATTTGTGGTTCAGACGTCTGTAAAAAATGATATTCATAGTGTTATGAATGAACTGTAATGAGAAATTACTGTACAGTGCATTACACATTATAGAATACATAGCACATTTATAATATACAAAGGTTCTACCAAAGCATATTATTAAAAGGAATACTAAAAAGACCAATGTTTAATTTTTTATGTGTTAGTTTTGCCTTAAAACTGATTGTTGATCATCCATTCTTGCCAGTCTGTTTGCAGGCTATTACATTTACCCCAAACGGCTAGAGCGGGACATTTCTGTATTGATTGTCATTACAATATTAGAGACCTTTATGCTACAGTCATTTTTAGTTGATTTTGTAAAATTCAATAAAATAAACATGTTTAATAAAATGTTGGATTACAATCACGGTACTTGTGGAGTATCACGGCTCCCACGACCTGCATCGTATGCAGATCGTATGCTAAAAATCGCATCGCATGTGGCATACGATGGCATACGATGCGATGCAATGTTTTACCGATTTTTGACCATTTTTGCTCAAAAATCATATGCCATCGAATGGCATCGTATGCCATATGTAGTGGCATACGATACGATGTTTTACCGATTTTTGAGCATTTTTGCTCAAAAATCGTATGCCATCGCATAGCATCGTATGCCATATGTAGTGGCATACGATGGCATACGATGCGATACGATGTTTTACCGATTTTTGAGAATTTTAGCTCAAAAATCATATGCGATTGCATCGGATGCCATACGATGGTATCCGATGCGATGCGATGCGATGGCATCCGATTTTGCATTGAAATGCATCAGAATGCATTGAAATGTGTATTAAACTTGTGAAATGCCCTTAAATGCCATTTTTCATAGTGCACCACCCCCACTATCAACGTCAACCCGAAGCGTGGCGAGCGCAGCGAGCCAGTGAGGGACGGCGGTACGCGTCCTACGACCTTTTCATACCCCCACTATCCACGTCGGCGTGGAGTTGAGAATAGAATAGTGTGGCGAGCGCAGCGAGCCACCGAGCCCGAAGCGTGGCGAGCGCAGCGAGCACCGCGAGGGGACGCGGATACCTTCACAGCTATACGCGTCCCCTCGCGGGCTTCACAGGTATCCGCGTCCCCACGCGGGGCTCGCTGCGCTCGCCACGCTTCGGGCTCGGTGGCTCGCTGCACTCGCCACACTATTCTATTCTCAACTCCACGCCGACGTGGATAGTGGGGGTATGAAAAGGTCGTAGGACGCGTACCGCCGCCCCTCGCGGGCTCGCTGCGCTCGCCACGCTTCGGGTTGACGTTGATAGTGGGGGTGGTGCACTATGAAAAATGGCATTTGGGGGCATTTCACAAGTTTAATACACATTTCAATGCATTCTGATGCATTTCAATACAAAATCGGATGCCATCGCATCGCATCGGATGCCATCGTATGGCATCCGATGCAATCGCATACGATTTTTGAGCTAAAATGCTCAAAAATCGGTAAAACATCGTATCGCATCGTATGCCATCGTATGCCACTACATATGGCATACGATGCCATGCGATGGCATACGATTTTGAGCAAAAATTGTCAAAAATCGGTAAAACATCGTATTGCATCGTATGCCACCGTATGCCACTACTTATGACATACGATGCCATGCGATGGCATACGATTTTTGAGCAAAAATGGTCAACAATCGGTAAAACATCGTATCGCATCGTATGCCATCGTATGCCACTACATATGGCATACGATGCCATGCGATGGCATACGATTTTTGAGCAAAAATGGTCAAAAATCGGTAAAACATCGCATCGCATCGTATGCCATCGTATGCCACTACATATGGCATACGATGCCATACGATGGGAGCCGTGATACTCCACAAGTACCACAATCACTTTAAAACATGGTATCTTGATAATACAACAAATTGAATGGAAACACCAAGACTGTTTATGGAGCAGTACTTAGTACCAAATAAGTCAGCTCTGGAGAGCGCTGTGTGGAGATGGTGATACTGGGCTAGATTCTCTAGGCTTCAAAAGTGATAAAATAGAGAGTGATAAACAGCCAGCCAATCAGCTCGTACCTGACATTTTTCAAACACAGTCTGTGACATGGCAGGTAGGAGCTGATTGGCTGGCTGTTTATCACTCTTCATTTTATTACTTTTGAAGCTTAGAGAATCTGGCCCAGTGTCAGTGACTAAGATGATGACAGGCTGAGAGTAATAAAAAGTGAGTCATTAAAGAGAAGTAAACATTACACTATGTAAGAAATTGTGACAGGAGGCAATTACTAGAAAGATCTGGTCAGAGCCAGATTGTTGCCAAGATGATTAATGATTATTTATTCTTCATAATAATTTCATTTTTGTTATAACAGGCTAGTTCAGGCATGTCCAAACTATGGCCCTCCAGCTGTTGTGAAACTACCCATCCCAGCATGCCTTGCCATAGTTTTAGCATTCCCTAATAGCAAAGTCGTGGCAAGGCATGATGGGACTTGTAGTTTCACAACAGCTGGAGGACTATAGTTACACATGCCTGGGCTAGTTCAGTTTGAGATACTGTACATCACTTACGTTATCACATGGTCATGGTGAGTACTATCGCTTTCTCCACTTGGATTGGCAGAGGTGATTGCTAAAGGTCCTGTCATGTCAGTAAGATGGGCTGTGACTGAGTGATCAGGAACTCTGATCATAATGGAGTCTTTGGTTCCAACATAATCATAGGCAGGCCCCACACCTAGAAAACACAGAAAGTATGGTAAAGACACTATTAAGATTCCACCATTAAATTAATATGAATCACAGACTTGGAGGTACATTTACAGCACTAAAGGGCGATTTTGGGCGATTTTGTTTTCTTATTGTTTACTTATTTAATTCCCCCCCCCACACACACACCCCCCCCCCCCACACCCCCAGATCTCAAATATACTTTTACTGACAGATAACATGTTATATTCTTTTTTAAATGTTAGTTAATTGTGTTCTAGCCCTGGAAGCTCAACATCGATTATGATCGATTTTAAATCGGTCAACATCGACCAAAAATCCTCCAACACCAACCAAAATTGACCTCAAGTAAATATATCCCTTTAAAATACTGGGAAAGTATATTTTGTCTCTGCTCTCACAAGATGGGACAACTAGCATTTTAAGGATTGTTCAATCATTCATTCATTTGAAAAAGGCAGTATTCGAATAAATGCATAGGTAATGTGGCAGAAGAAAGGGCAGGGCAAAACAACAAAAACATATCTGGAAAAGAGATGGGACTATAATAAGAAGCACAGAATTTGAGTACCAGGCTTATAATTGTACTATTTGTAATGACAATGAAGTGACTCATAACCGTGTTGTTAATTCTTTCATCGGTAAGTAAGTTGCTATATGTGCCTATATTGTCCTGTATGTGGGGCAATGGCTCATTTTTTGTGTGTATTACTTCTGACAGGACAATTAACCTCTGTTTATTATGTTCAAGTGTTTGCTAGGTGCCTCTAACTGCAGCAACGTGTGCAATTGCATGGACATTATATTGGAATTATGTTTGTATGCTTTTGCAGTGTACTACCTACATGACCTACCCAATCGTTTCAGCCATTCACCCTTCTTCACAATGCAGCTTATTCCGCCGGGATAGACAGATTCCATGAACCTCCACAAGACAGGACTGAATGGAGGATTTAACACCCGCAGCTGCTCCAAGTTAGATATACAGATGCAGATGGGTTTCTCTGAAGGTCGTTCCTGCAGCACAATGGGAGATGTAATAACATTATAAATGCAGTACATATTTTATTTCTACTAACTCCTTGTACAATTCAAGAAATATTAACAACTGAAACATAATAACCACAAATTATTGGCATTTCACATCATGTTCCTTATGACGTACCATTTATTTTCTACGGTAATAGAGCAAACCAAAATTTTAGCATTTGCCTGAGATAAAATGTTCCAAGAGTGAACTTAACACTCCTCACTGGCCCCTGCTAGTACAATGAAGATAACCTGCCTACTGTTCGCTAGCATGTAAAAAATACTTTACAGTTACAACAAATTGTGTCAGAACTTCCATAAAATTGCAAAAATGTAGGCACAATGCCTCGTTTCAGAGGTGTCACGCTCAGGGTCAGATTTAGGGATGAGGGCGCCCCTAGGCACAACAATAATGTTTGCACCCCTCCCCCGCCTAATTGCATTATTTTTATTGATTACTTATAAGCCCTCATTTGATAATAGCCAATATAATGGATTTAAGAGGGAAAATAGTACAGTACAGTGAGTCTTTTGCAGCTATTGGTACATTTTGGGCTGACAGTACTATCAGAGGCATCCAAGTGCCGCCCCCAAACATGTGCCGCCCCTAGGCACGTGCCTCACGTGCCTAATGGGAAATTCAGCTCTGGTCACGCTGTCATGTGGCAAAATTGTGAATGGTCCCTTGTCACAGCTCTGATTATTAGGGGGACATTTTCCAATTCCTGCGTGACCCATATAAATATACTATAGAAAATGTTAGTCTCACCTTTATAGTATAAATCCTCTTGATGGCTTCCGGGTGTTTGCAAGAAACAGCCAGTGCATATACTGTGTCTGTTGGAATTCCGCACACACCTCCACTCTCCAGTATGTTCGCTATCGTTCTCAAACCGCTTGTACGATGAGACTGAGGAAGCAGACATGAGCTGGAGACTTCTTTCTTCTCTGGCTCCACTTTCTATGGTAAAATTTATCACAAATTATATTTATGATGATAGTGTCTGAACAGATAATGCTGAGCAGCCTATTTATGTGTACTGTTTCTTATTACACTGCATGTGACATGAGTACATTAACTGTGTTGTGACTACTGAAAATGTCTGTGGTGTAAGCAGCACTAATATGATATATTGTATAGCAACAGTAGCTAATATGGGGATGGTCCAGATCCTGGAGGCTCACAAGGACTGCTCGAACTTGTAGCTCCCCATAGCTGTAGAGGCATTTTAATAAGCATGGATTGCAGTAAACAGTGAAGATTTCAGCTGTCCATACATCAGAACGATTTCAGGCGATGCATTGTGGGTTTCTTTTGCACAACGTGAGGTGTTTAGGTATGATTCGCAATCCTGCCGGTCGTAAGGTTGAACATCAGATCATGTGCGCTGCACACATGATCTGAAGATGCTACTAATGACTAGTATGCTGGGAGTTGCAGATCTTACGATAGATCTGTGAAATTACACACATATGATCTATAGTGGACTGGAAAGCTGGCGGGGAAATTGTGACACGATCAGGATCAGATGCTGGTCGTTCCGAAGTATGACCAGCTTTAGATAATGCAATATTTAGACCATTTTTATCTATAAATAGTTGTATTATTAAAAGTATATTTTTTTTATTTACCTTGAACACTGAAGGCCCAAGTGGAATTAGCTCTTTGTTGAATATACAGTTTGTCAGCGATGCTAATAGGCCGTAGAGACAAATGATGCTAAAGATGGACAGCACCGTTACTAGAGGAGGGAAATAAATAGGTAAGGTCATTCATTTTGCATATTACAATCAAAGTATTTTAGGCTTCCTTAATAAGTTTCACACACAGACAAATACAAGAGACAGATTAAATGACAAGACACCTGGTACTTGGGAAATTAAGCAAAAGAATCATACAGATGATATATCAGATCATATATCTGCTCTCAGCTGTCCCTCATTTCCAGACAGAAATGTATTTATTTTTCAAAACAAACTGTCCAATACAATGGGGCATATGTATTTATGCTTAACAAGAGATAAATGCAGGAGTGATAAAGAGAGAGACAACCGTCCAGCCAATCAGCTCCTTACTGACTTTTTTCAAACACAGCCTGTAACATGGCTGTTAGCAGGTGATTGGCTGGACGTTTATCTCTCTTTGGGCCTTATTCTGGTCGATGCGTAAATTTCCGAATTCTTTCGGATGGCGTTTTTAGCTGTCTGTGCATGCGTAGGCAACGCTATGCACATGTGCCACGCAAGGTCTCCGTACTTGTTCTCACTAATAGCTTACAGAAATGTGCACCGCATTCACTCGGGAGATATGGGCGTATTATGGGCAATATTCGGAAGTACACAGGGGCGTAGTTTCAAAGTGGGCTAAACTGGGCGTAAACATGGGCGTAAACATGGGCGTACACGAGGGAGTGCACTGATTCTGGTAGGCGTGCATTCGGACTGAACACCGACTGCAAACGAACCAAAAGGCAAGAAATATGCGGTTTCTATAAGCAAGTATTTCTTTGCGGGCACCACTCGGTCATGCGCTAGGCATTCGGATCGCCCAATTAGTACTCCCGCACCTGAACCAATGTCACCTGAACACAATACAATCCACTCCTCTACTCATTACTCATTAATTACACTCTTTTCATTGCTTCAATTGGAAACCTTGCAGCTTAAATGGACCATTACTAAACACACAAATCTATGCTAAAAGCACGGTTGCATTTGTTACACACATTTACACTGCAAGCAATGGACAGAACTTGCTATCATTAATATAAATATACATGTCACTTTTACATTTACCAATAACAGCACACATTTGGGGATCAAAAGATAGTAGTATGTTTTGCGGAAATACACCGCATTGGTGCGTACGGCCATGTTCCCGTCCGTTCTGTAGAATATGTGTGTGTCCACCACACACGCAAGGTTTGGATGTCGTCCGTAAACACGCCCTCTTCTTAAAGTGTGAGTCCGTCCGAATGCGGAGGACCGGTGGGCGTTTCTTTGTACCATGTCCGCACAGCGTAGCGTGCGGACCGCTCAGAAAGAATTTGGAAAATTACGCACCAACCATAATAACCTCCTTTATCACCCTTGCATTTATCTCTTGTTAAGACTTAATACATCTGCCCCAGTGTATCATATTCAGTATTTTAATGCACTTCTCATTATCTGCTGTTATTTTCTTGGTTTTGTCAGTTAATATTTTAAAAGGAACACCATTTAAAATGCAGACTTATGAGATTAGAAGTATGATCAATGACTTCAGCCTAACAACAAAGTATCTACATTTAAGCTCCACTGCCACACCAATCATAAACATTGTTTTGCTAAAATACTACAAATTGTCTCCCTAAATTATGTTTCCCATTTTGATTTTAACCCAAATCATATCACCCTATTTTGTTTGTTCAAATGACCCCTTATGTTCGCAGTGTTAGTTTCAGCTGATGGGCGGATGCTACAAAAGAGGGAAATAGGCCTCCACAGGCTTAAAGCCATTTACACCATCTGCAGAAATCTTGAGACAGTTCTGATGAAACTTGTACGGTTGGGAGCCACATGATTGCACCACACTGGGCATCATGTGCACATCTGCACCTTTTTGAATTTGTGTTCAAATGTTGACACTTACAGTAAATCAGTCAAAGGAAATACTCAGCACTTACTTTCAAGTTCAAGAGGAAGTCTTTCCAAGGTGAAGAGAAGAAAACTGACAATCACAGCCTCCATCATAAGGGTTAGAAGCATCAGGACTGTATTGGCATAAGTTGCTGGATAAAGGGAAAATAAACCTTCAAATTTGGCTCATAAAACTGAAACACATTTTGCTTTTCATAGAGAAACATTCTCGGATCCCACCTGCCCCTCCTCCCTATTGAGTCGTTGGGATGTTTATTTTAATGTCATTATATGCTGTGAAATGGAAACACAAGACCCCTCACCAGACAGACAGTATTTTTGCATGGGGCAAGGCTGGAATCATTTAGATCATATTGCCAGCCCTCTTCACCTGCCACTTGGACATTTTTGTAGCATCTGCTGTTGTTATCAGCTGAGAAAGTCGGGGTTGCAATGGACTCCTATAGACAGGAAGTCCGCTATGTGTGCAGAGAATATTACCACCATTATCACAGCTTCACCTAAAATATATTGTGCCTAATACTAATACATAGCCCCAATTTAAAATTTAATACAGCTACAAATTACTTTTTTATTGCACTTACCAAAGCCAAATAAAAATATGTTGACTATCAAAAAAGCAATTGCACCAACTGTGAATCCTCCATCATTATTTGTAGCGATTCCTAGCAAAGAACCTAGAAAAAAAAATAAAAAATTAAATGATGAATATATATATATATATATATATATATATATATTAGACATCTTAAATTACAAAGAAAGATGACAGTTATAGTTCTTGCCAATGTTATCTCTGTTATACTCATTATAAATGCTACATAGATTCCAGCAAACTGATTTACACAAAGTTACAGTGAAATGTGAAAACTAAGATTTTTTTTTTAAAGGATTTTTTTTTAAGGACTTTTGTAAACTGGCTATTATGGCACATAAAGGAACTGATTTTGTGTATATCGGCCCTTATTCCGATCTGATCGCTGTACAAATTTGTTCTCCAAATGAGCAAAACCATGTGCATGGCTGGTGGGGCAGATGTAACATGTGCAGAGAGAGTTACATTTGGGTGGGGTGTGTTGAAACTGAAATCTAAATTGCAGTGTAAAATAAATGCAGCCATTATTTACCCTGCACATAAAAAATATAACTCACACAAACTCTCTCTGCACATGTTACAGCTGCCCCACCTGCAGTGCACATGGTTTTGCCCATTTTGAGAAGAAATTTGTACAGTGATCAGATCTGAATAATTGCCATAATCTCAGAATATAAATACTATAGTATTAATTAATTATGCTATGGGCTCTTTATATGCAGAAGAGTCTAATCTGATTTCATTGAAATGTCTATTTTTGCCTGTACTTAAGGATTTCTTACCTGCTAAACGCAGCCACACCCATGTAGCCCAGATAGCGGCATAACAAAATGGCAGAACTGAGCCAAATCTTCGACCTCCTTGGACATCAATTCTACAGATGTACAGCTGCATGATAGCACCAGGAATAAGCACCCAAGGAATAGACAGATGTGTTTGGATTGTATTGTTCAGTGAACTCTGGATAGCAGCAAGTGCGGCTAGTCCATTGCAGATGTAGAACAGGGGATCTGAGGACTGGGAGCTGAGATTTTTCTTAATGTCCGATTCCTGCTCAGACTTTTGCATATTTCGTCTGCACCACACCAAGGCATCCTGAAACCTGGCACTTGATATCGCTATGTTCCCAATGGGTATTAGTACCTTCTCTGCAATTGAATTAACAAGACTGGAGAATGTTGTATAAAGGGAAACTACAGTAAATATGCTGCAAGTTACTCCAAAGAATATGTAAGCAGCTGCGCTTGGTATCTGCTGGATTGTGGAGATAGTCATAAAGGCAAATGCTGTATTGTGAATCACTTCCAGAATATCTTTATTTAATGATACAAAGCAGAACACAATTGCCGCAGCCAGGAAGAACCAGTCACCAACCATCATCTGTCTGCTATTAGAGACGTTGCCCGGTGTGAGAACAACTGTAACGGTAAACTCTTCCCATGACTTGACCAGCCAGAAGGTACCATGGAAAGCAAATTTGGAAGCATGGTAAACATCATCCCGTAGATAACTGTAGTAGCTAGAGCACAACTGAGTAATGACATTGATGCTGATCCATATGGAGCCTATATAGAATGTCTTCATGTATCCAAAGCAGTAGAATGCCATAATAAAAGGAGAAATGGTGTCACACAGGTAACCCAGTGCCATGGGTTCAGCATACTTTGTATTTTTTTTCTTCTCTTCTCCAGCATTTTTTGAGGAGTTGCGATTGCCAGAACCCAACAGCAGGACATTAAAAAGAGCATTACCGAAGCCTGGAAGAACATATTTCTGAGTGATGCCTTTCAGTAGAAGAGCTCCTGCACCATAAAGTCCACATAGCACAATTATTAACTCCAGTACACCAGAGACTACCAGGGCCCAGCGTCCAAACAACCCTATTGCCTCAAAGATCAGTGTGAGTGTTAGGGCCCCAAATACAAAAGGCATAATGTAGTTGACAGTTGCTGAGCAAAAAGCCAGGATGAATGCAATGAAAATATAGGCTACCAACCCGGCCACTGCACCCTCAGTAACAGGAATCTGAGGAAGGGTTGGCACAGCTGTGCTATTGTAGGAAACTGATTCTGAACCCAAAATGATACGAGTTGCCCCGTAGCTGCTCCACAGAGCAGAGAAGGCCAGGAATGCGGTGCCACTTAAATGGTCATACTTTCGAAAGGACAGGAATCCAGCTATGAACTGAGTTACACCTCCAATTAGGATCAGGTGAACACCTGCAATGTTTAAACAAGAAAGAAAATGTTAGATTGTATATGAAATGCTTACTAATTTCTGAAGACTCTCTCATTTAACTTCATAGACTTAATAATCTAGAACCCCTGTTCCAGATTCATTTTGACTGAATATTTGTATTTAAAAGCGCTAACTTCAGCAGTCTTTTTCAGTGCCAATTTAAAGGCATGGAATCACTTAGGGCATGATTATAATGACAGTATAAATATGATAGTGACCTAAATATGGAAGATGCCTATGCCCAATATCAATGTGACCAAGTCAATCTATGCTGAAAACTAGATAAACTGGATACCGAGTAGAGATGCTCAATCTTTTAATGCCAGTTTGAAATTTGATTTGAAGTCCAGGAGCTGGCGCTCCAAGGTGGGGTGTTTGGCGAGACTGAAGCCACAGTGAGGGAGATTTTTCAAAGCTTTGTGATAAAGCAAAGTGGAAAGAGGTGAAGTACCATCCAAACAGCTCAAACGCAGCCTGTAAAAGAACAGGAGCTCATTGATTACTTTATCTCTCTACACTTTCCACCTTCTGCTAAATCTCCCCCAGTGTATGATATCTGTGTAGCCTGGACCATAGATTCAGAGTTACTAGGAAAATGTATTGTACATAACATTTTATTTCTTTCAATTTCATTTGAATAATTCTAGCTGGAACCTTACCTGCAAGGATGTTTTCCACTCCTCCAGCAATAATAGAGGTATTAAACAGAGAGAAGTTTTGCATACAAACGAGGAAAGCACTAACAGCATTTGCAAGGAGCCCAAGTACAGCAGGTTCGCTGTAAAATACTGCAGGGAATCCGTCCATGGCAGTATGTTCTATAGAAATGACTTGCTAAAACTGTTCTTCTCCAATATATGTATTCATCCAAATATGTATTCACACAAAATTTCCTGGGGAGAAGAAGGTTTGAACAATCAGTTTTACCATAGGCCAGCATTAAATATTAGCATTTAAATAGTAATGTCTTCATGTGTATACATTCAGGAATAAATGCTGTAACAGTAAATATTTTGTATTTGTCAAATGCTTAGTAATTATTTCACAAGCATGGCCCTTTAAATTCATAGTGTTGATATCATTCAAGGGACTGGTAGATGATACCTCCATCACTAGGGAGACAGGAGAACTTCTTTACCAGAGAACAATCGCAACTTTGCTTTACCCAATTTTATCCTCATCGGAGCACAAAAATTACTGTTTTATAATTATTTTTACAGGTCAAAAAATGTAGTCTTCTATTGGCCATACCAGGAACATTATTGTCCTAGTATTTAGGAATATTAATATGGTACAAGACAATCAACAAATAAAGGGAGGCAGTGAGTTCTCTTTCAAACTGAACGTAAAGTTAAAAAGGCCAAAAAAATAAATTATAGTATAAATACTAACACTTATAGTACCCTAACAGTAGCCCAAGACCAAGTTGTAACCCAAACATAAGTACTGTATACAGTATATGACATCAAGGCTGTAAACTTTTCTGGAACCCTAAATATTCTCTGATCTATCTACAGAATAATTTTTAGCAGTGGGAACCATCTAACTCAAAATATACAGTATGTTGCTCTCAATATCACTCACAACCTCCTAGTTTGGGAAAATATTGCAACAGTTGCATCTGTCATTGTCTGAGTATTGTGAGGAAACTAAGGCCACATTTGCCTGTGACCAATAAAAGTCTTTAAAGGGTTCTTGATCACAAGGGCACCGCAATCATGTGTAAAAATAAGGTACAAAATATTGCCATTGCTGGTAATTAAATATAACATTAATATAAAATACTTTCATAAAAACTGAATGAATCTAAACTTAAGGCAGACATACCGGGTTACACAAAACATGTAATTGAACATTGGTCATATATACATAACAATACACTAATAGCAAAGTCCTACCTTCAAATGCAACATGCAGAAATGTATTTTAGATCTGCTTTTCAGGGAACAGCTGATGTGCCCTCTTTAATAGCATCCACTGCTTCTGAGTGAATGTTCTGGAGAGACAGGTTTTATAGTCTCTATTACAATACATACCTCATAGGGTGGAGACTTTCTTAGGTCTTTAGAATTTCCAAAGTATTTTTGTTTCCTGCTGCAGATAACCTTAGCTAGCAATATGGGGAAAATTTACTAATATGAATTCGTAGAAAAAAATCGTATTTTCCTAGGAAAATACGAATTTTTTAGGTGTATTCGTATTTTTGGCATTTACTATGCCAAAAATACAAATATTTGTATTCATATTGATGGGACATTCGTATTTGTATTTACAATGCATACACCATTGTTAGAATATGACAGGAATCACCATTCAAAAGAATGGTGGTTCCTGATTTACTAAGCAGCCATATTGAAAATACGGCTGCTAATTGGCGTGAAACGGCCGCGAATATACATCAGGAAAATACACTTTATTTTCCTGTCGTATTTGGCTTTAGCATGCACGGATCAGTCAGATACACTTATTCGTATTAGCGGCCGTTTATACGGCCGTTAATATGAATTACTATGACATTGGAGGGTTACAAAGCAGTCGTATATGACTGCTTTGTAAATTCCCCTCCGGAACACGACTTTGCATATGGCTGAAACAGCCGTATGCAGTCGTAGTAAGAATACAAATACGAAATTTTGTATTTGTATTCTTAGTAAATTTCCCCCTATATGTCAGAGACAATACAATGCATTGTAGTTTGATGTGCACAATCACTTGTGATTTTTCTTTATGTACCTTAATCTCTCAAGTGGCATTTTGATTCTCTCTATCAGAAAGCAACTAATATGACAAACTGATTGACACGTACATTTTTCTTATTTTGAATTAATTCAAACACTTTCGAATATCTGTTTGTTTGTTCTACAGGAAATTAGGTACTGTAAGTATGGTTATATGCTAGTTTTGATTTCAACAAGGCTTTTTTATGTAATAATAAACATCTTAGGTTGAGAAACAAGTGGGGGAATGAAAAAAAAAGTTTCATATTAAAAATAAACCCATCATTGACTCAGCTAATTGTTGTCTCTCCCAGAATAGAACTATACAATTAAAAATAACTCCTGATATCAGTGATATCATGAAATAGCATAGTAACATAGTATGAGGAAATCTCTACTAGAGATATAGGGGGACATTTACCAAAATGGATTCGTAGAAAAAAGGTGTATTCGTAGGCAGAAATACACCTTTTTTTACGAATTTGTATTTTCGGGATTTACAATCCCGAAAATACAACAATTCGTATTCCTAAAGATGGAACATTCGTATTTGTATTTACAAATACGAATGTCTACACCATCGATAGGATACGACAGAAATCACCATTCAAAAGAATTGATAATACGGCTTCTAAGTGGTGTAAAACACCCACACAAATACGACAGGAAAATACACCTTGCTTTCCCTGTCGTATTTGCTTTAAGCCTGCACAGATCAGTAAGATCCGTGCAGGCTTTAGTGTAAAAAAATTGAGAAAAAAAATAAATAAAAAAAAACGGCGTGGGGTCCCCCCCACAGCTGTAACCAGCACCAGGCTGACAGAGCCGTGGCCGGTAATTAATAATCAGGGATCCCGACAAATAGGGGTTCCCCGATTTTTAACAACCAGCCCCAGGCTCCAGGTCCGGGGCTGGTTCCCAAAATACGGGGGACAAAATGACTAGGGGTCCCCCGTATTTTAAGAACCAGCCCCAGGCCAAACCAGCCAGCAGGGTAACGTCACAGCCGGGGGACACTTATTATATAAGGTCCAGCGGCCAAAACATTAACCCTACCGACCAGTCAGCCTGGCCAGGGGTCCTGGGGGAGTGGGGACCCCCCCAATGAAGGGGTCCCCCCCCTCCAGGACTTACCTGACCAGGCTGAAGCCTGGTGCTGTCCTCGATGCCCCAGGGCGGTGGGCATCGAGCTGATAGCGGTGTAAAAAAAAGATTAAACTATTGTCTAATACTGGGGCACTATGAGTCCCAGCAAGCCTCCCCCGCAAGCTGGGACTTGGAGAACCACAAGTCCCAGCCTGCGGGGCATTAAATGGCCCGCTGGGTCTTGTAGTGCGACAGTATTAAAAATAGTACAATAAAACACACTGACACACACTTAAAATAAAACTTTAATACATACAAAGCCCACACATACTAATACTTCCCTATCTTCTTTCCGTAGGTAGCCCTGGTCCTGTGTCGTCTTCTGGTCCTGTGTCGGCGGTCTTCTGGATCCATGTCGACGTCCTTCTTCAAGTCGACGTCGCTGTCGGCGATGGCGTCCGGAGTCCGACGAAATCCATGGAGGAAGCTGTGGAAGGAAACCATACTCACCTGTCCCGGGGCGACGTAGTCCAGGTAAGGGTCTTGGAAAAAAAAAAAACGAGAACGCGAAACCAGCCACTATTGGCCGCCTTGCGGCCTAGTGGCCAATCAGGAGCCGCTAGGCCGCAAGGCGGCCAATAGCGGATTCGGGAGGCGGAGCCGCACGATGTACACAAACACCGTGCGGCTCCTACTGTCCGGCTGGTTTCGCATTCTCGGTTTGTTTTTTTGCCAAGACCCTTACCTGGACTACGTTGCCCCGTGACAGGTGAGTATGGTTTCCTTCCACAGCTTCCTCCATGGATTTCGTCGGACTCCGGACGCCATCGCCGACAGCGACTTGAAGAAGGACGTCGACATGGATCCAGAAGACCGCCGACACAGGACCAGAAGACGACACAGGACCAGGACTACCTACGGAAAGAAGATAGTTAAGTATTAGTATGTGTGGGCTTTGTATGTATTAAAGTTTTATTTTAAATGTGTGTCAGTGTGTTTTATTGTACTATTTTTAATACTGTGGCACTACAAGACCCAGCGGGCCCTTTAATGCCCCGCAGGCTGGGACTTGTGGTTCTCCAAGTCCCAGCTTGCGGGGGAGGCTTGCTGGGACTCATAGTGCCCCAGTATTAGACAATAGTTTAATCTTTATTTTACACTGCTATCAGCTCGATGCCCACCGCCCAGGGGCATCGAGGACAGCACCAGGCTTCAGCCTGTTCAGGTAAGTCCTGGAGGGGGGGACCCCTTCATTGGGGGGGTCCCAACTCCCCCAGGACCCCTGGCCAGGCTGACTGGTCGGTAGGGTTAATGTTTTGGCCGCGGGACCTTATATAATAAGTGTCCCCCGGCTATGACATTACCCTGCTGGCTGGTTTGGCCTGGGGCTGGTTCTTAAAATACGGGGGACCCCTAGTCATTTTGTCCCCCGTATTTTGGGAACCAGCCCCGGACCTGGAGCCTGGGGCTGGTTGTTAACCCCTTCCCGACATTGGGCATACATTTACGTCATGGTCGGGATGTACTTCCCGACACATGGCATAAATGTACGCCATGACTTTAAAGTGTCACCGCGTCTATAGACGCGGTGACAGAGGGAAGATGGCTGCTGTCCCTGACAGCAGATATCTTCCCTCATGTCCCAGGGGGGGCAGCGATGCCCCCCCCCATCGGCGATCGCTGTGATTGGCTGTTCAAATGTGAACAGCCAATTGCAGCGTTTTCTGTGTTCCGGCCAATATCGGAGCTCGGTAACACAGGGATCGGTGGTGATTGGTACTTGATCGGTACAGCACCAATCACCACCGAGTGTAAAGGGGTCTTTGGTGGTGGTCCCACCTGGTCCCACCTGCCCCCAAGGCTGTGATTGGTCCGACGGACCAATCACAGCCATTGCACCTCAGTGAAAGTAACGGAGACCGCCCTGCCGCCGCCATTCCGGTCAGGAACAGCGTGCAGAGCGGTCTCCGTGCCCATCTGTCCCCCTATCTGACCTATCTGACCTCGATCAGCGTTGGTGGTGTGGTGGCATCCGTGCTGCCTGCTGCCTGCTTCTGCTGCTGCTGCTGCAGCATCATAGTAAAATATAGTTTTGTCTCTGTTGCCCCCTGTGGCTGATTGCAGTGCAGACGGGCTTAAACCCTCTGCACTGCTTTTTTTCCTGCCCCCCATTTGTGCTGATCAGTATAAATTAACTGATCAGCAACTTTTTTGGGGTGCAGGTTTTTTTTTTTATATATACCCCGTCAGGTTTCGCCAAAAGTTGCACGCCTGCTGCCCCTCACTGCTAATCAGTGTTGCATCACTGATCAGCATTTTATTTTTTATTTTATTTTTTTTTAGGGTGCTGTGGGGTCTTTTTTTTTAATTTTTTTTACACCCACGGTGATTTTGTGGGTGTCCTGTGGCCGCTGAGCGCTGATCAGTGACGTACATCACTGATCAGCATTTTTGGCACAGGGTTGATCTAATTTTTTTTTTTGGATCAAATTTCTGTTGCCTTTGACTGATCAGCAGTTTTTTTTTTATTTATTTTTTTTGGAGGGTGCTGTGGGGTCTTTTTTTAAAAAAATTTTTTACACCCACGATGATTTTGTGGGTGTCCTGTGGCCGCTGAGCGCTGATCAGTGACGGACGTTACTGACCAACATCTGTGATAAATTTTTGGCGCAGGAGCTTTTTTTTTTTTCTTTTAACCCCTTCAAGGTTGTACCAAAAGCTGCCTTGAAGCTGCTGCCCCTTAAGTGTACTTACACGTGTTAAAGCACTACATACACACTACATACCCCCCGTGTTGAAATAAAGTTTGTACCCCCCCTACACTATACACGTGTTGAAACACTACACTTACACAAACACAAAAATAATAAAAATGCCCCAATCATCCCAAAGACTGTTTTCAGCGGAGGAGGCATATGCCCTTATTGCCTCTGACACTGACACAGCCAGTGATGAAAGCAATGAATTTATCGCATTGGTCTTAACCTCCTCTTCCTCCTCTAGTGATGAGGGACCCCCTCAAAGACGCCCCCGTAGAGCAGCTGAGACCCCCCCCCAATGATTGATCTCATATGGACCGCACCACCAGACAATTTTGAGCCCCAGGTTCCTGAGTTTTTGGCCAACCCAGGAATCCAATTTGATACTACAGGCCTCAAAGAAATTGACTTTTTCAAAGTCTTTTTCTCTGATGATTTTATAAATTTAATGGTGGACCAAAGTAATTTATATGCCCAGCAGTTTATTGCCCAAAACCCCACGTCATCATTTGCTAGGTGGACCCCTGTAGATGCAGTAGAGATGATGACGTTTTGGGGTCTTGTGTTACATATGGGCATAGTTAAAGAGCCAGAAATTAGACAATATTGGAGTACAGATGTTCTGTACAACACCCCACTTCATCGTATGGCCATGACCCGGACTCGTTTTGAGACGATCCTTAAATGTTTGCATTACAACGATAATGCACAGTGCCCACCCAGAGATGATCCCGCCTTTGACCGGCTATTCAAAGTCAGGCCGGTCATTGATCATTTCAGCGCCAAATTTGCTGAGATGTACACAGAGCCAGATCAAGGTCTAAATGGGCCTGGAGCTGAAAATGATCAAGGGCCTATTATGCGCAATAATAGGGGTTGCGGCCAGCACCTAATAATGTGGGAGGCGTGACCAGTGTTCTGTTTGGGTGGTCTGCTCACGGGTGTGTCTCTATTTGTGTAAATACTTTCAACAAATTATATATGCCTGGAAAAGGCAGGGAGCTGGCATAAGAAAAATGCAGGGAGATATATTGACGGGTGCCCTCCAAAGGTGCACCCGCAGGACACCGATGTCCTAAGATACTTGCGGGGTGAGGTGGCACTCCAGTCATAAAAAAATACTGAAATCTGAAACTTGGTAGACAATATGTCAGCAACTTTTATGTGGTAACCTAAGTTTACCCCATCAAATGGGGTTTACCCCATCAAAAGTTTACAAATCATGCAACACAATAGTAACCCCCTTATACTGTACTTGCTTCTTGCACATTATGCCACATGGAATGAGACAAAATTCGGTACTTATGTAATATCTGGACTCCCGTTTTTCTTATGAGACCGCGTCCCCTCGCGGGGCTCGCTGCGCTCACCACGCTTCGGGCACGGTGGCTCGCTGCGCTCGCCACACTATATATAATCAACTCCATGCGTAGTTGGATAGTAGGGGTATGAAAAAATGGCGTGCATTTAACATGGGAGTCCAGATAATACATAAGTACCCAAAATTCATACCGATTCACATTTTGACACATGGATTGAGCCAAAATACACACTATACCAGGCATGTCCAAACAGTGGCCCCCCAGCTGTTGTGAAACTACACGTCCCAGCATGCCTTGACATAGTTTTAGCATTCCCTAATTGCAAAACTGTGGCAATGCATGATGGGACTTGTAGTTTCACAGCTGGAGGGCCATAGTTTGGACATGCCTGCACTATACCAAACAGATTGAGCAATAATGCACAATATGCTTCATAAATAGCGGCATTGCGCGACAAAAGCGCACATTAAAAATTTACACCATAATGCCCATTACATGTTAAGCCTCACACTATAATCTCCATTACGTATTATGCCAAACACCATAATGCCTATTAAAAATTATGCTACATAAGTGTTGCTTACCTACATGCTCATTGCCAGGGGTTCCATGCTCATTGCCATGTGGGATTACATGCTCATTGCCAAGGGGGAATACATGCTCACGGCAACTGTGGGACAGTCGCCGCCGGGCAGAAATTACAGCCATTAACAGCTGCGCAGAGAGCAGGAGGCTGCCCAGCTGTATTCAGAGCACTGCAAGTCCTGGCTATTTGAAATAATACCCCTTTCATACCAGAAAATGCAGGGAATATGGTCCCAGGATCATGCAGGGAAATTCTCAGACTGGCTCCTTTTCCCAGCCTAGTCCCTGCATTTTCTGGTGTGAGGGGGAGAGAAAACCACCCCTGCCCCCTTTAAACAACCAGCTATATCTTCGGAACCAACTGACCCATTTACATGTAGTCTTGGAATGATTTTGGCCCGTGAAACTGGGTCGTTTGGTTCCAGAGAAATCTGTCCTCAAACAACATGAACAGCCATGAAATTACATTTCAGAAATGAAAAAAAAAAAAAATAGTTTTACCTGCAATATCTCTAGAACCAATGAACCCATATGGACCAGGTATCAGATTGAAGGCCCAGCGATTTGGGTTCGACTGAGATCAACCTTGAGCTTCTGTGATGCCGGAGGGGGAACTGGCAGCCGTTGGAACCGGGTGGAGGTCAGAATAAGCGGGTCCCATGTTATCCTATGGGGAAAACATTCCAGGTTTGCCTGGTGATTTCTCCGGTTTCCGGGTGGCTAGCGACGCGGGGCTGGTCTCGTTGGAAAGCCCTGGCCCTCAGCTACAAAATGGGCCTATTTGGAGAGTGGGCCTGGAGCTATAGCTCCATCAGGCCCATTGTTAATCCGGCCCTGGATGTACATCCCCGAAAAATTCATTTGTGTAGACGAGTCACTTATACATTTTAAAGGAAGGGTTAAATTCCGCCAGTACCTTCCCAATAAGAGGGCAAGGTATGGCATAAAAATGTATAAGCTGTGCGAAAGTACCTCAGGGTACACCCAAAGGTTTAGGGTATATGAAGGGAAGGACACAAGAATTGAACCGCCAGAATGCCCCCCCTCCCTCGTAGGTGTTAGTGGAAAGATTGTCTGGGATTTAGTGCACCCCTTCCTGGATAAGGGTTATCACCTCTATGTGGATAACTTTTACACCAGCATCCCCCTGTTTAAGGCCCTTGGTTCAAGAGGTACAGCAGCTTGCGGTACTGTGCGCAAGAACCAAAGAGGCCTCCCAAAAACGCACGTTGCCCAATTACTGAGAAAGGGTGAAAGCAGGGCACAATCCACAGAAAATATGTTGTTGGTCAAATATAAGGACAAGAGGGATGTCCTTATACTGACAACAATTCACGGAGACAGTACCACCTCCGTCCCTGTACGAGGTACCAGTACCCACACCTCAAAACCTATTTGTATCCTAGATTACAATAAGTACATGGGCGGAGTGGATCTTTCAGATCAGGTACTGAAGCCGTACAGTGCCCTGCGGAAAACAAAAATATGGTATAAGAAGCTGGCCGTGTATATCATCCAGATGGCACTGTATAACGCTTACGTACTATTCCGTTCTACCAGCCAGACGGGGACATTTATGCACTTTCAAGAGGAAGTCATAAAGGGCCTAATATTTGGGAACCAGCAGGCAGAGGGCCCCAGTACTTCTAGTACTGGCCCCAGTACTTCTAGTACTGGCCCCCGTATTGTATCAGAGCAGCATTTTCCTAACGAAATCCCCTCCACTGGAAAAAAGGGCAGGACACAAAAAAGGTGCAAAGTTTGCTATAAAAAGGGAATAAGAAAGCAAACTATTTTCCACTGTGAAACTTGCCCCGACAAACCCGGCCTATGTATGAAGGAGTGTTTTAAAATATACCACACATCTATGGATTATTAGGTTAATCATTTCACCGTGCTTCGGGGGTCTTGCTAATGCGACATAGCACCCACCATTCATTCCACCAGAATCTGTGCTGCAAAATCCAAATATCACTCCTTCCCTTCTGAGTCCTGCCATGCACCCAAATGGTATTTTTTGGTCACATGTGAGGCATTGCCGTACTCGGGAGAAATTGCGGCACAGATTTTGGGGTGCTTTGTCTCCTTCATTCCTTGTGAAAATTAAAAATTTTGAGCCAGAACTGCATTTTTGTATAAAAAAAATGTAATTTTTCATTTTCACAGCCCAGTTGTACCAAAATTGGTGAAACCCCTGTGGGTTTGAAATGTACACTATACCCCTAGATGAATTCCCTGAGGGGTGTAGTTTGCAAAATGGGGTCACTTGTGGGGGGGTTCCACTGTATTGGTGCTTCGGGGGTCTTGCTAATGCGACATAGCACCCACCATTCATTCCACCAGAATCTGTGCTGCAAAATCCAAATATCACTCCTTCCCTTCTGAGTCCTGCCATGCACCCAAATGGTATTTTTTGGTCACATATGAGGCATTGCCGTACTCGGGAGAAATTGCAGCACAGATTTTGGGGTGCTTTGTCTCCTTCATTCCTTGTGAAAATGAAAAATTTTGAGCCAGAACTGCATTTTTGTGTAAAAAAATGTAATTTTTCATTTTCACAGCCCAGTTGTACCAAAATTGGTGAAACCCCTGGGGGTTTGAAATGTACACTATACCCCTAGATGAATTTCCTGAGGGGTGTAGTTTGCAAAATGGGGTCACTTGTGGGGGGGTTCCACTGTATTGGTGCTTCAGGGGTCTTGCTAATGCGACATAGCACCCACCATTCATTCCACCAGAATCTGTGCTGCAAAATCCAAATATCACTCCTTCCCTTCTGAGTCCTGCCATGCACCCAAATGGTATTTTTTGGTCACATATGAGGCATTGCCGTACTCGGGAGAAATTGCGGCACAGATTTTGGGGTGCTTTGTCTCCTTCATTCCTTGTGAAAATGAAAAATTTTGAGCCAGAACTGCATTTTTGTGTAAAAAAATGTAATTTTTCACTTTCACAGCCCAGTTGTACCAAAATTGGTGAAACCCCTGGGGGTTTGAAATGTACACTATACCCCTAGATGAATTCCCTGAGGGGTGTAGTTTGCAAAATGGGGTCACTTGTGGGGGGGGTTCCACTGTATTGGTGCTTCGGGGGTCTTGCTAATGCGACATAGCACCCACCATTCATTCCACCAGAATCTGTGCTGCAAAATCCAAATATCACTCCTTCTCTTCTGAGTCCTGCCATGCACCAAAATGGTATTTTTTGGTCACATATGAGGCATTGCCGTACTCGGGAGAAATTGCGGCACAGATTTTGATGTGCTTTGTCTCCTTCATTCCTTGTGAAAATGAAAAATTTTGAGCCAGAACTGCATTTTTGTATAAAAAAAATGTAATTTTTCATTTTCACAGCCCAGTTGTACCAAAATTGGTGAAACCCCTGGGGGTTTGAAATGTACACTATACCCCAAGATGAATTCCCTGAGGGGTGTAGTTTGCAAAATGGGGTCACTTGTGGGGGGGTTCCACTGTATTGGTGCTTCGGGGGTCTTGCTAATGCGACATAGCACCCACCATTCATTCCACCAGAATCTGTGCTGCAAAATCCAAATATCACTCCTTCCCTTCTGAGTCCTGCCATGCACCCAAATGGTATTTTTTGGTCACATATGAGGCATTGCCGTACTCGGGAGAAATTGCGGCACAGATTTTGGGGTGCTTTGTCTCCTTCATTCCTTGTGAAAATGAAAAATTTTGTGCCAGAACTGCATTGTTGTGTAAAAAAATTTAATTTTTCATTTTCACAGCCCAGTTGTACCAAAATTGGTGAAACCCCTGGGGGTTTGAAATGTACACTATACCCCTAGATGAATTCCCTGAGGGGTGTAGTTTGCAAAATGGGGTCACTTGTGGGGGAGGTTCCTAACTTTTAGCATCTTATGGTGCCTAGAAACCTACATGGTGCCTAAAAAATAATCTCATAAAAAGGAGGCTCCAAAATCAAGTAGGTGCTCCTTCTATTATGAAGCCTGTGGTTTGGTCAACGTGCACACTAGGGCCACATATAGGATATTTATGAAAACAAAATCATTGGGGGAATCAATTTTTAGTCACATTTCTCTAGTAAAATCTACTGTGTTCCTTAGAAAAATGTATTAAAATTGAAAATCTGCTAAAAAAAATGAAATTTTAAATTTCACCTACACTTTGTTTTAATTCCTGTGAAACACCTTAAGGGTTAACAAACTTCCAAAATGCTGTTTTGAATACTGTGAGGGGTGCAGTTTTTGAAATGGCATCATTTATGGGGGTGTCTCACATACAAGTCCCTCAAAGTCACATCAGAACTGAACTGGTCCCTAAAAAAATCAATGTTTGAAATTTTCTTGAAAATTTGAGAATTTGCTATTCATATTTTAAGCCTCCTAGTGTCCAAAAAAATTAAAAGGAGGTTGAAATAATGATGGCAACATAAAGTAGACATATGATCTTTGTTAGTTATGCAAAATTTTCAATTTTTTTACGACATTTTGGTATTTTTCACAAATTAACACAGACTGTATCGACCAAAATTTACCACTAACTTAAAGTACAATGTGTCACTAGAAAACAATCTCAAAATCACTGGGATAAGTAAAACCAATAAAAAGTTATCCCCACATAAAGTGATACATGTCAGATTTGAAAAAAAGGGCTCTGTCAGGAAGGCAAAAACAGGCTGCGGCGGTAAGGGGTTAAAAATCGGGGAACCCCTATTTGTCGGGTTCCCTGATTTTTAATTACCGGCCCCGGCTCTGTCAGCCTGGTGCTGGTTACAGCTGTGGGGGGGGGGGACCCCACGCCGTTTTTTTTTTAATTTATTTAATTTTTCTATTTTTTTACACACTGCAGCCTGCACGGATCTGACTGATCCGTGCAGACTGCCTGTACGAATTCGTATTAGCGGCCGTATATATGTGCCGCTAATACGAATTGTTACACCATCGGAGGGTTACAAAGCAGTCGTATCTGACTGCTTTGTAATTTCCCCTCCGGAACACAACTTTGCATACGACTAAAACAGTCGTATGCAGCCGTAGGGGAAATACCAATACAAAAAACTAGGTTTTTCATATTGGTAAATTTCCCCCATACATTCAGTGTATTTAATAATACACTCTGGATGATGAATGATTCCTAATATATTGGCTGGGTCAGCACACCCTCTTTTTTTTTACCAAGATATACTTCGTTCCACACTGAACAAAGAAATAGATTTAGTGCAGTTTTTAGGGGCATTTATAAATTACATAGCTCCACATGTAGCTAAGTGCAGTGTTGGTAACAAGCATCTAAGTATAAGGTAGATCCCCAAAGGTAAAACTTTTGAATATCTATGTTTGTTTGTTTCAATGTGGTTGGTCTAAAACACTTTGCAGCCACCAACTGGTGAATAATAGACATCGCAATTTATTTTACTCAAGAAAATAATAAAAAAAAAATTGTAATATTCTTCTACCATATCATTAATCTTTACTACAATCTACAAAAGTGTGCCCAAAAAAAAAATAGAAATCCCTTTTTTAAATGGTTGTTTGTTCCCTTACATCCACCCATTTATTTCTTAGAGCTAATGCTTGTGTCGACATATTGACCTGTCGACCTAACCCCATGTCGACCTAGAACCATGTCGACCTTTCCCCATGTCGACCTAACGGTGTTGACCTAACGATTGTCGACCAACTTGCTGTAGACCCAACGATCCCAACCCTCCAAATTATATTATGTGAAATCATTTCAGAACTGAAATTATCCAGGGTGTGGATCCTACTATGGATCTTGGATCAACTTGTATCATTAAGGGAATATTGACCCCTTTTCTTCTTAGGACAGCATATTTTCCTAATTTAACAAATATTATTATTATTATTATTATTATTATTATTATTATTATTATTATCATTATCATCATCATCCTTTCTTTATAACACTCAGCTTAGTACTCAATGATACAAACAACATACAATGGCATGAGACAGAAAGTAAAGGTGATCCTGCCCAAGGAGCTTACAAACTATTTACAGTATCAGGTAAAGCATTGATATGTAAAGTAGAGGACTAATTGGTCTTGGTAGATACAAGTACAGTGCTAGTCCTGACTTGACAATTGATAAGCACAGGCAGCTCAGCAGTTCCTGGCAGTAATTACAGGTGTAATGCTAGTTTCTGGCTCTGGGAAGTTGGTTACTACAGGTATTGTACCAGGTTCTGGTAAATTGGTCATTTCAGGTATAGTATTAGTTTCTGGCTCTGGGAAGTTGGTTACTACAGGTATTGTACCAGGTTCTGGTAAATTGGTCATTTCAGGTATAGTACTAGTTTCTGGCTCTGGGAAGTTGGTTACTACAGGTATTGTACCAGGTTCTGGTAAATTGGTCATTTCAGGTATAGTACTAGTTTCTGCCTCTGGGAAGTTTATAATCACTGGCATTGTAGTAGACTCTTGCTTTGTGAAGTTGGAAAATATAGACATTGTACTAGTTGCTAGCATAGCCTGATTAAGGGGAAGAAGACAACATATGGGGATACTCGTGATCCCTGTCCCAGTGTGTAAGTAGTATAGTCAGAGTATGTTGCTATTCATGCATGTGACAAGCTAGATCATACAGTAGATTTTATTTTTCTTTGTGTATTTAAGGTTGTTTAAATTGTCTTCATTCCACAAGAAAGCTTTATAAAATAACTGTCTTTCAATAAGGTGAAGTTATAAACAGTACCAAGGCATTATTAAACTATTAGTTGAAATCTAATGTATATAAGCCATACTCCTAGGGTTACCACCTCATCCCTTTAATTCCGGACACATATTAATTACACAGGTTCTGTGGCTTGCTGACTTCAAGACTCCATTTCAGTTAGTTTTAAACTGCCACAGAACCCGTGTAATTAATATGTGTCTGGAATTAAAGGGATGAGGTGGTAACCCTACATATCCCTGACATGACCCATTCCAGGAGGGATAAAATCCTCTCTACCTTGACTTCCCTCTTTATTTATGATTGCAGTCAACTGTGGTGAAATTCCTTTATTACAAATTGCATAGTTCCACACAGGTGTCACCAATCCTATATTAAGAGGGAAGTGCAGGTAGAGAGCATTTTGTCCCACCCGAAATGGGTCATATTGCATGGAGGAATGCACAATCTAGTGGCTGGAAGTGCGGGTTCCCCGCTGAACGATTGCTTTTTTTTTTTATAAAGTGGCGATTATTCACTAGGCAAAACCATGCACCACCTGCCATTTAGACATCATTACATCCAGCCAAATGTTTTAGTTACTGGTTCTGGGATGTTGGTAATGAGAATTAAGGGGGGTATTCAATCACCGCCGACCATCTCCCGATAGGGGAGATGGGCGCCGGGCCCTATGTAATCCTGTCTTCCTTGACAGCATTCAACAGGGGAGCTCGGCAGAATGAGCCGACTTCATCTGGGAAGTGTTGAGCTTTCGGCTGCAGCTAGCCTCTTCCCGGCCGCAGCTCGTGGCCACATCCCCTTCTCGCCCCGCTGCAGGCAGGATATTGAATCCCGCCTAAGATCGGTCAAGCAGATCGAGAATGGAACAGGGTCACGTCAGTAAGATAAACCATATGATGATACTAAATAGTAAGTGCGGTGTGTACAGTTACTAATACAATCATAGATTAAGGGGTACATTTGTTAAATCTTCTAAAAATAAGAGGTGATATTACCAATAGCTAAATAGATTACGTCTATCATTTCTCTATTACATTCTAAAAAAGAATAAACAGAATTTGAATGGTTGCTATGGGCAACATGACCTCTTTTCACTTTTAGAATCTTTAGTAAATTTACCCCTTAAGGTGAATACACACTAGATCAGGGGTGGCCAACAAGTCTGAGGCAAAGGGCGGGATGTACTAAAGGGAAAATGCGGTAAAACAGGGGTTTTACCGCATTTTCCTATGTACCAATACCCGTCTGCCCCGTTTCCGCATGGCAGGGTATTGCCACCCTCTGGAAGCCTATGGGCCATCTACCATCCGCATGCCCCCCCCCCTTCTGATCTCCTCCTCCCCCCTGCAGGTGTCACAGCTTGCAGGACATCGGGCTGCAGGGGGAGGAGGAGACGCAGGGGGACACTGCCAGCCGCTGGGATGTGACGGAGACCCCCGCAGACCACATCACAGGTATCGCGGGGGGTCTCCGTCACCGCAACCCCATGCTAGCCGCATATGTTAGTACATATGCGGCAGCATCGCGGCGGCTGGCATTAATACATCCCGCCCAAAGAGCCTAAAAATATCTGTAGTCAAGTTAAAGAGCCAATATGATGCGCAGCCTCAAAAATGGGGCGTGGCCTAGCTGGTACAAGGCTGTGACCTATTTTTGTGCAAGCACCATTACATACTGTACTGTGCAGCAGCGCTGTTCAGTTCCTATCAGCGTTGGTGGGTAGGTGACTCTGTGGCAGCGCTTCTGTGGCAGGCAGTGAGTGAAAACGTTGCTGCTCTTCCACACATTGATGCCGGAGGTCATCACCTTACAGGTATAATTCCCAGAATTAATGTTTGGTGATGATACACTGCGCTCACCTTGTGTATGTTCCCTTCTCAGGTGCTGCTCACTCTTAAGGGTATCCCAGTCCCTTTTTCGTTTAAATAGTACATAGTGGGTGGAGCGAGCGCTGCCTTGTGTTGAATGTGCGTGAAATAATGTGTAAGAAATGAGATAAGAAAAGCGAAGTAAATGTTACAAAGCTAATTTATTAAGGAATGCAAGGTGTGACTAAAGAACGCTCGCCACCGAGCCCGAAGCGTGGCGAGCGGATGCGGAATACTTTTAAACGAATACTTTTTAACGAATCCGCGTCCCCTCGCGGGGCTCGCTTCGCTCGCCACGCTTCGGGCTCGGTGGCTCGCTACGCTCGCCACAGGTTTATATCCAACTCCATGCATAGTTGGATAGTGGGGTAATGAAAAGGACCCTTTTTCCCACAGAATCCTATGGAAAATCGGGTCCATCGCATCGCATGCGATTTGGTCGGATACGATGCGATAATCGGGCGTCCAGATACTACATAAGTACCAAACTTTCTTTAGAACCTTTGTTCATAGACTACCAACTGTACCTGTCTCTTTTGATCCCAATTACGTTTCTTTGTCATTGAATTGCTGCATTGTTTTTCATAGCGGTGATCCACGAACCTCTTTGTGGATAAATAAAACCTTTGATCACCGTCCTAACGTGTGGTGACCATTCTGTGGGGTTGTTTGGGGTATTGTTTCCCTGGGGTGCCTTTGTCCCTCCGCCCTCTGAATTGCAGGCGAGTGAAGCAGGCAGGTCGCAGCCAAGCAGTGCCGAAAGGAGAAGAGGAACACCAGGTAACGGGCACACACCTGCACGCAGTCTGACAACATCACACTTGGCATCCACGAACAGGATTTAAAGATGTCAGACTTGGATCGTGCTGCAAGGAGGAGACGACTTCCTGCAAGAAAACCCAGCAGAAATGGTGGTGAAAATGATTGCCAAGACCACAGCCAGAGCACACCTAATTGAGACATTGAACCGCCAGATGGCAGAAATGACGTGTAACATAGAACATGTATTACACAAAAAGTAGAAGAACTCGGCAGAAACCAAGAAATAAACCGACGCAGAAAATGGCGTCAAGATCGTGACACAAGGAACCGTCCGTGGCGGGAGGTGACCCGAGAATCGAACCGACGACCCACCGACAAGTATGGTCTACAAGGCCGACCGATTTGCAGATGGTGCCACCAGAGTGGGCACATTGTGAGGTACTGCCCAAAGGCCACCTCCAGACAAGAGGATCCTGTTGGAAAGAAACAGACTCTCAAGAGAAGCCCCAAAAACAATAGTGCAGAACCAAGTCCGAGTGAATGTGCCATCCGACTCTGTGGATTGGCGAATCAGAACAAGAAAGTTAACAGGCCAAGTGATGTGGTTTAACGTAGCACGTGGTTATGGGATTATCTGAAGAACAGATCATGGGAGAACCGTATATGTCCACTATACGGGCATCCAGAAGACCCATCGGAATGAATGCTTCCGGACCCTAGCAAATGGAGAATGGGTCGAATTTGAAATGGCAAGTGGAAGGAGAGGCAAGGCCATTAACGTGACAGGCCCCGGTGGTGCTGCGGTAAGAGGCAACAGAGACACAGGCCAGAGTGAATGCCAACGCTTCACGCATGACTGTGATGACCCACACAGCCAACGGCCATATGGTCAGCAGAACCAAAGGGAAAGAAGACTACAGGAAGAGGGAATGGCTGGAAACGAGCCAGAGACCAGTCGTGTTGACTCAGAGCGAGGCAGAGCAGCAGTGCATGGAAGGTGTGGTTAGGCCACAACATTCTCCAGAGCAGAAGCGTGCCGCTATACAGGGAATGGAAGATGCAGATGATGGAGAAGCCAACCCTCGACTGACAGATGTTGTAGTGACTGACCGAGGAAAGGGCAGTGAAACCGCGCATCACGTGGTAGCGGAAGAAAGGATGGACCGCATGGAACCGAAGGGCTCAGACCCCATTATGCCACTGTCTAAACCCAATGTCCCTACAGAGAACCCAAAAGAAGACGAGAAGGCCGAAGCCCAGTCTAAGGAAGAGAGGCCTGGAAGCGAGTATGAGTACACAACGATTTTGAGTGAAAAATTCCTATTCTTGATGCAACAGGCCATCAACAGGTCCAAGAAAAGGCAGAGAGAGGAAGCACGTGCTCATTGCCGACCGCACGCAGTGATTATTATTATTATAATTTTATTTATAAGGTGCCACAAGTGTTTCGCAGCGCCGTACAAAGGAAGAATACAGGGAAACAAAACTTGGCATAACATTGAATAAATAACAAAAATACAGTACAAATAAAGAGTGCCACAGATCAATACACATTACAGCTTGGATATAAGTAGTGAGGACTCAATCAACATACAACTAGAGGCTTGAGGCCAATGATGGAGAGGAGTATGCAGACGAAGATGGTCACTGAGTGTTGGAGTAAAGGAGAGCTGTGAGTGAAATGTGAAGAGAAGTGGGCTTTGACAACAGGAGGGAAGAGGGCCCTACTCGGAGGAGTTTACAATCTAGTAGGAAAGGGAGACAGACAGATTACAAGAGGTGCAAGCGAGGGGGTGGTGGTTAGATAGCAGGATGTAAACAGGAAACAGGCAAGGGGTCGGAGAACCAGCTGGTTTATGCAGTGGAAGGGTACACTTTGATGAATAGGTGAGTTTTCAGTGCCCGTTTGAAGCTTTGCAAGGTCGGGGAGAGTCTAATGGAGCGAGGGAGTGCGTTCCACTGAAGGGGTGCAGCACGTGCAAAGTCCTGTACTCTAGCATGGGAAGCAGTGATCAGGGTGGAGGAGAGACGACAGTCGTCAGCTGACCGTAGAGGGCGGGAGGGTGTATGAATGGAGATGAGGTTAGAGATATATGGAGCAATGGAATTAGAGATGGCCCTGTATGTGAGTGTGAGGTGTTTGAAGAGGATTCTGTAGGGGAATGGAAGCCAGTGCAGATTTTGTTGAAGGGGACTAGCAGAATTAGAGCGGCGGGAGAGGAAGATAAGCCTGGCTGCAGCATTGAGGACAGATTGGAGAGGAGCTAGTTGGGATTGAGCAAGGCCGGTGAGAAGAGCATTACAGTAGTCAAGCCGTGAGATGACCAATGAGTGGATGATCAGCTTAGTTGCACTCTGTGAGAGAAAGGGCCTGATGCGAGCAATGTTGCGTAACTGGAACCGGCAAGAATGGGCCAGCGTTTGGATGTGGGGTGCAAAGGAGAGGGAGGAGTCAAGAGTGACACCCAGGCAGCGGAGTTGGGGAACAGGGGAGATGATGGTGTTGTTAACAGTGATAGAGATATTAGTAGGGGGCATAGCTCTGGGTGGGGGAAAGATAATAAGTTCGGTTTTGTCCATATTCAGCTTCAGAAATCGCTCAGACATCCAGGTAGAGATGGCAGCGAGGCAGTTGGAAACTTGAGAGAAAACAGTGGGGGACAGATCAGGAGAGGAGAGGTAGATTTGGGTGTCATCTGCATAGAGGTGATATTGGAAGCCAAAGGAGTTAATGAGTGCACCCAGAGAGGAGGTGTACAGAGAGAACAGAATGGGGCCAAGGACGGAACCCTGAGGGACCCCGACAGGAAGGATAGAAGGTGGTGAGGTAGAGCTAGAGGCAGAGACTGAGAAGGAACGGTTGAAGAGGTAAGAGGAAAACCAGTTGAAGACTGTGCCAGAGAGGCCAATGTTTTGGAGTGTGTGGAGGAGGAGAGGGTGATCCACAGTGTCAAAGGCAGCAGATAGGTCCAAAAGGATAAGCAGGGAGAAGTGACCCTTGAATTTGGCTGACAGCAGGTCATTGGTGACTTTCACTAGGGCAGTCTTAGTGGAATGAAGTGGGCGAAAGCCAGATTGAAGGGGATCTAGGATGGAGTGGTCAGACAGGTAGCTGGTGAGACGCCTGTAAACCAGCCGTTCTAGTATTTTAGATGTAAATGGGAGAAGAGAGATAGGGATGGTAGCTTGTGGGAGATAAAGGGTCCAGGTTAGGTTTTTTGAGAATAGGCGAGACCAGAGCGTGTTTGAAGGGTGAGGGAAAGATGCCAGTAGAAAGAGATAGGTTAAAGAGGTGAGCAAGGTGGGAGCAGCCAGTGGGGGAGAGGGAACTGAGGAGACGGGAGGGGAGAGGGTCCAAGGGACAGGTAGAGGGGGGAGAGGATGAGATGAGGGAGCGGACTTCCTCAGCTGTAGTAGGGCAGAAGGATGACAGAGTGGGGTAGTTGGTAGGGGAGGATGATTGGGGTGGGTGGGCAGCAGAGGGGGTATGGAAGGAGATATCATGTCGGATTACCTCAATTTTAGAGAGGAAGAAGGAGGCAAAGTCAGTGGCAGTGAGGGATGAAGGGAGGAGGGGTGGTGCAGGGCGAAGTAGAGTGTTAAAAGTTTCAAAGAGACGTCGGGGTTTGGAGGAAAGGGAAGAGATGAGAGATTTGAAGAAAGATTGTTTGGTATAGGAGAGAGCAGCGCTGTAGGAGGAGAGAATAAACTTGAAATGGAGGAAGTCTTCCAGAGAGTGAGATTTCCTCCAGAGGCGTTCAGCAGAGCGTGCACATTTTTGCAAGAATCGAGTTATTTTGTTGTGCCAGGGTTGTGGTTTAGAGCGTCGAAGGGGAACAGTGTGGAGGGGGGCTACAGAGTCGAGAGCAGAGGTGAGAGAAGAGTAATAGAAAGAGACAGCCTGGTTGGGGCAAGTCATGGTTGAGAGAGGAGAGAGGAAAGTCTCCAGGGAAGACAGGACAGTGGGGTCAAGAGACCCGAGGTTACGTCTGGTGACTGTGGATCTGGGCAATGAGGGGAGAGGGGAGGATTAGAGGGTGAAAGAGAGCAGATTGTGGTCAGAGAGTGGGAAGGAAGAATTAGAGAAATCAGAGAGATTACAATGGTGGGTGAAGACTAGGTCAAGGGAGTGTCCGAGATTATGAGTGGGGGTGGAGGTCCATTGAGAAAGTCCAAAGGAGGTGGTAAGGTCAAGAGGGTTAGAGGAGGCAGCATTATTGATGTCAATAGGAATGTTAAAGTCACCGAGGATGATAGAGGGGAGGTCAGAGGCGAGAAAGAGTGGAAGCCACGCAGCAAAGTTATCAAGGAAAGGGGAGCAGGGGCCAGGGGGGCGGTAGATTACAGCCACAAGGAGGTGAATGGGGTAGAAGAGGCGGATAGTGTGTACCTCAAAGGTGGAGAATGTGAGGGAGGGCTCAGGTGGGATGGCGCGGAAGGTGCAGTTGGGGGAGAGGAGGATGCCCACTCCTCCACCCTGGCGGCCATCCGGTCTGACCGTGTGTGTGAAGGAGAGGCCTCCATAAGAGAGGGCAGCAGGGGAGGTAGTGTCAGATGCAGACAGCCAGGTTTCAGTGATGGCAAGAAGGTTAAAAAAGTGGGAGATAAAGAGGTCGTGGATAGTTGGGAGCTTGTTGCAGACTGATCTAGCATTCCAGAGAGCACAGGAGAAAGGAAGGGAGGGGACAGGTGAGATAGTAATTAGGTTGTGAGGGTTGTGGGTGCGTGTGAAAGGTGTGGAGGTTGAGAGGGGGTGAGACCTGACAGCAAGGACTGGTATGGGACTGGATCTAGGAGCCATATTTCTGTGTAAAGTTGGTCAGAGTAGTGATATAGAGTGAGATTGGAGTGGCCTAGAATGAGCAGTGAGAAGGTGGTGTACTGGAAGTGTGGAGAGCCTACAGGAAGTATAGTTAATGTATAAGTGAGACAGAGGCAGTGTGCGACAGCATTTAGTTCAGCATGGAGATCAGTGTCCAGGTTGTGCAGACTGAAGGTGATGATGAGGCAGGTAACTCACTGCAGCATGTTGATTGCTGGGGTTGCAGATGGAGGACGAAGTGTTCTTTGTCCTCCTGTTTCCCTCCTGTGCATCTCCTGTATATCTCCTATGTTATATTACTATAGTCTGCATACTTTACACTAGAATACTTCACATCAGAAGACTACACAGCCAAAGGCCTAACAGCCTAGCATATAGTGAATAAATAGCAGTACAGGTCCTAGAGATCCCCACCCCCTAACTCCACCCACACCTAATTGATTTATCAAGGTGTGATCAAAGTCAGACCACTGCCCCCGCTAATACACAGACATTTCTTGTTTACTATATATTTCAAAGGGAATAATAAAACAAAGCTTTGTGGAATAGCCCATACCTAACAGAATTTAGTAGTGATGGGGAGCAAAAAGTGGAGAGAGATACAATTTTGCAGCAGATTAAAGCCCATACCTAAGTGATTTAAGATGCAGTTGAAGAACACTGCTGAAGAACAGGAGAAAAGACTTGCCTGAGGCGGGGGAGCAGGGAACCTGGGGGGGGGGGGGGCATGCCTCTGCACAACCCAGCCCCCATAGTTAACAGGTCTTTACCGGGCTTAGGTAACCCGCCCTGAATGTAATTGTAAATGCTTTAATGCAGGCATGTCCAACGTTGGCCCTCCAGATGTTTTGAAACTACACATCCCAGCATGCTTTGCAATAGTTTTGGCATTCTCTAATAGCAAAACTGTGGCAAAGCATGCTGGGATGTGTAGTTTCACAACATCTGGAGGGCCAACGTTGGACATGCCTGCTTTAATGTATGGATGTAAGGCAGAAATGTAGAAATGTTTTACAGTTTATAGGTAATGTTATCTTGGAATGCTTTGTTTCTAAATGAGAGACTGTACCAGGACTTTTGTTTCTTCAGCCGCCATGCCCGCGGACGGGCATTGTTCCAGCGGGGAGGCATGTGGCATCCCAGAATTGGGGGGTACCCTTGTCTTTATGCCACAGACTTACTGGTGGCCAGCACTAACTATGTTTGCACATAACTGCAGCACATGCTGCTCCCAGGAACTGTTACAACTTGTGCTTCAGGTGTTAGCTCTCTGTACTAGGTTGCTAGGCAACCGCCCTGCAGCTGCACTCACTACAGGGCTTAGGATTCCAGAGCCTACCTGAACTCCCTGAAGTGAAAGGATTATATTCATTGGTGGCTCAGCGGGCGCCAAAGTGAAGGGGGCGTCTCTGCCTGTTGCTGGGCAGAGGAGTATGTAACAAGTGGCAGAGAGGAGGAGCGCACGGGGCGCAAGTCAGTGTACCCAGAGAGGGTGAGTAGTTAGGAGGAGCTGCCCAGCGGGCAGAGGAGAGAGATCGGGGGTGAGCAGGAGAGAGACTGACCTGCTGGAGAGACACCCTACTTCCACAGACCGGCGCAGCAGTTGTCACACGCAGCCGCGGCGGTGCGCGGCGGGCTTACTACTCACCCGTTCGCGCCCGCCGTCGGCTAGCGTGTAGTGGTCTCCAGGTCAGCGGCAGCAGGCAGCGGCAGTCTGGTGGGCAGCAGGCAGCGTGGGACACCAGCAAGTGTAGCGGTATGTGCTGTAGGGGCGCCGGGAGGCCGGTGCCGCCATCTTGATTAAGGGCAAATAGCAGATTGGTCCTTGTCTGAGGTTTCCGCCCATACTGACCTGACAGCCAATGGCAGCCGCCCTCTAGGGATATAGGGGATCTGCCTAGGCCTGTTCAGTGTCAGTACAAAGAGTCTCCAGAGGCGTTCACAGCTCCCAGCTGACTCCGGCTCTCTGACTCACCTCTCCTGACTTGGTGCCTTGCTTCAGTGCTCTGTGTTGGTCTCGATTCAGCTTAACCCCATCGCTGCCAGATCTCTCCACAGTCTGGTCTCTGCCTGCATCCCTGAGCTTCCTGGCCTAAGTTCTTCAAGTCGTCTGCTTCCAAGCAACTTCCCATTCTTCTGTCATCATCCATCTTCTTTCAGTCTTCAAGGATCCCTCATTACCATCAAGTGCATTCTCTTTCCGGATTTCTTCATTTTCCAAGACCCCAACCTGCAGTCCGCAGTGCTTGAACTGTCATTGTTTAAATGAACTTTTTCTTCTTTACAAAGTGCCGTGCCGGCTCAATTCTTATTACTGCTAAACTGCCACTTAACAAAGTATTCAAGCGTGTATTGTTCTATTTATGAATTCTATTATTAAACCTGCACGATTTAATCCTTCCTCCTCTGGTCCGTCTCCGGTTGCTACACACCACACGACTTCATCCAGCCCTTCAGTTGTGACAGTTTGTACTGACCCGATGGAGTCGGGTGAAGAACAGGCTTCCATGGCGGACGCACTTCACAGCATCATGGCTCGTCTGGAGCAAGTGGAGGCTACCCAACGTCAAGTGGCTCAATTCCTTCAGGTCTTGGCTTCGCCCCCGGCGGCTCCCTCAGTTTCTGTGGCTCCAGCTCCAGAGGTTCCAGTCCCTGTTCCTACACCTGGACCAATAGTTCCTCATCACATGCAATTACCAACCCCCAGCAAATATGATGGTTCTCCGAAAGGATGCCGTGGGTTTCTGAACCAATGCGATGTGCATTTCACCTTACAGTCTTCTCACTTTCCTACTTCCAAGGCAAAGGTGGCTTATATTGTGTCTCTCCTAGCAGGGTCAGCTTTGGACTGGGTGTCCCCTCTCTGGGAACGTGCTGATCCCCTGCTCAATGACTATGAAGCTTTTATTACCTCTTTCCGTCACATCTTCGACGAACCTGGCAGAGTGTCGTCTGCCGCTACTGAGATCCTGAGAATTCGCCAGGGTAGTCGCTCAGTGGGACAATATGCTGTGCAGTTCCAGACTCTGGCTTCGGAACTAAAGTGGAATGAAGAGGCTCTCGTCTCCGCCTTCTGGAATGGGCTGGCAGGTCGTATCAAGGACGAATTAACTACCCATGACTCTCCTGCTACTTTGGCTGAACTCATCTCCTTGTGCAACAAAGTAGATCTACGGATGCAGGAGCGTCAACTAGAGAGAAATCGCTCCGACCGTCTCCGCCCTCGTCTCACCACCAACGCTGTTCCTGTTCCTAGACCTGGGCCCTCCACAACCACACCACCAGACGAACCCATGCAGATCAACCGCTCTCGGCTTTCCTTTGAAGAAAAATCCCGTAGACGTCGTGAGAATCTTTGCATGTACTGCGGTTCTTCCGCTCATCTGTTGTCTTCCTGCCCACTGCGTCCGGGAAACGACCGCTCCTAACCTCCCCGAGGGAGGCCAGGTTAGGAGTTCTGCTTTCATCTCCCTCTTCAACTGTGCCCACCATTCCTGTTACTCTTGTGTGCCCTCAGGGAAAAATCAAGGTCCAGGCTCTACTAGATTCCGGAGCAGCCGGGAACTTCCTTTCTTCCTCTTTCGTTCTTCAACATTCCTTGACGGTGCAACCTTTGGCCCATCCGTTGGCTCTCACTGCAGTAGATGGGAGTCGCATCAGCAGCGGGCAAATCACCCTTCAGACCGATCCAGTGACAGTTCTCGTCGGTGCCTTACATCAAGAGACTCTAGAATTTTTTGTCCTTCCTCAGTCCTCACACCAGGTAGTCCTGGGCCTACCATGGCTTACTAAGCACAACCCTCATATTGATTGGACCAGTATGGAGATCACAGCCTGGGGTACGAACTGCCTAACTACTTGCATGCCTCGTGTCATTCCACTCCATCAAACTAATCCTCAAGAAGTAGGAGGTTCCAGTCTTTCATCTTCACCAGCTCCACCCTTGTCGTTACCCACACCATATCTTTCTTTTTCTGACGTCTTCAGCAAAGGAGGTGCCGATACCCTGCCGCCTCATCGTTCCTGGGACTGTCCAATAGAGTTGATACCTGGGAAGTTCCCACCGCGGGGCCGCATCTACCCCTTGTCTCTGCCAGAGACCAAAGTCATGTCTGACTACATTCGAGAGAACTTGGATAAGGGGTTCATTCGCCCGTCCACTTCGCCAGCCGGAGCGGGGTTTTTCTTTGTGAAAAAAAAAGATGGAACCCTCCGCCCGTGTATCGACTACAGGGGCCTGAACGATATCACGATCAAGAACCGCTATCCTTTGCCTCTGATCACCGAATTATTCGATAAAATCCGAGGGGCTTCCATCTTTACTCAACTGGATTTAAGAGGGGCGTACAACTTGATCCGTATACGATCTGGAGATGAGTGGAAGACGGCGTTCAACACCCGAGACGGCCACTATGAATACCTGGTGATGCCCTTTGGTCTTTGCAACGCTCCAGCCGTCTTCCAACAATTTGTAAATGACATATTTCGAGATTTATTGTATCATTCCATTGTGGTGTATCTCGATGACATTCTCATCTTCTCATCGAACCTCCATCTCCATCGGCAAACAGTAGCTGAGGTCTTGCGGCGCCTTCGCCAAAATAAATTATTCTGCAAGCTAGACAAGTGCGTCTTTGAGGTTACCTCCATTCCATTCCTTGGCCACATCCTCTCCAGCACTGGGATAGAGATGGATCCAGAGAAAGTAAGAGCCATCTTAGACTGGACAGCGCCCACCACGCTCAAAGGCATCCAGAGGTTCCTGGGCTTTTCAAATTACTATCGTCGTTTCATCCGGAACTTCTCCACCCTTGCTGCACCTCTTACTGCTCTAACCCGTAAGGGTTCTGATCCAAGTCAGTGGTCACCTGAAGCCTCTCAAGCCTTCCAACAACTAAAGGATGCTTTTGTCTCCGCCCCAATCCTTCTCCAGCCAAACCTCGACAAACCCTTTATTCTTGAGGTGGACGCATCCTCAGAGGGGGTAGGGGCAATCTTGTCACAGAGAGGGGAGGACCAGGTGCTTCATCCCTGTGCCTTCTTTTCCAAGAAGTTTCTTCCAGCGGAGAAGAATTACCCCATTGGAGAGCAGGAGTTACTGGCAGTCAAATCAGCGTTGGAGGAGTGGCGGTACCTCCTGGAGGGGGCACGACATAAAATTACGGTGTACTCCGACCATAAGAACCTCTCATTCCTCAAGCAGGCCCAATGTCTTACAGCTCGTCAAGCCCGCTGGGCCATGTTCTTCGAACGCTTTGATTTTCAAATCAAATTCAGACCCGGGACGATGAATGCCAAGGCCGATGCCCTTTCACGCTCTTTTGAAACTTCCGCTGATCTTGAGACTCCTCCTCGACCCATCCTCGATCCTCTGGTCTTTGCTCAAGTAACAGTCCAGCCTTCACCTCCACCAGGCAAGACCTTCGTTCCTCTCAATCTCCGGAAGAGAGTGCTGTCCTGGGCACACGCTTCCCGTTTCGCAGGGCATACCGGGGCACAGAAGACCTTAATGTTCCTATTGCGGTCATACTGGTGGCCTACCATCCGTCGCGATGTAAACTCCTTTGTCGCTTCCTGTGTAAAGTGCACTCAGCATAAGTCCTCCAGAACGTCCCCTGTCGGTCCTCTTCTACCTCTAGCCATACCAACAGAACCATGGTCCCACCTGTCTATGGACTTTATCTGCGAACTTCCTCCCTCCAAAGGGCATACAGTAATTTGGGTGGTGGTCGACCGCTTTTCAAAGATGGTGCACTTCTTCCCATTGAAAGGTCTTCCATCTGCTCCAGTGTTGGCTCAGCTCTTCATTTCCACCATCTTCAAACTCCATGGGTTGCCCAAAGAGATCATTTCTGACCGTGGCGTGCAGTTCGTCGCAAAGTTTTGGAGGGCTCTCTGTTCTGCTGTACAAGTCAAGCTCAAGTTCTCCACTGCTTTCCACCCACAAACCAACGGGCAGACAGAACGAGTCAACCAAGACTTGGAGGCCTTCATTCGTTTGTTCGTCTCTTCCTCTCAAGACGACTGGGTAGACCTTCTGCCTTGGGCGGAATTTGCGCACAACAATTCTTATCATTCTTCCTCCGGCACCACTCCCTTTTTCACTGTCTTTGGCAAGCATCCCCGATCTCCGGAGTTCTCAGATCTATCATTGTCCGAAGTCCCTGCAGCTGCTTCTTCCCTACAACGGTTTGCAAAGATCTGGTCAGACGTCCATACAGCTCTCCTCAAAGCATCCGCTCGATATAAAAGGATGGCGGACAGGAAAAGAAGAGCAGCTCCTAAGTTGAAGGTTGGAGATCGAGTATGGCTGTCTACCCGCCATATACGCCTTCGGTTACCGTCCATGAAGCTGGCTCCTCGGTTCATCGGGCCGTACCCGATCACTCAGGTGATTAATCCGGTGGCCTACAGACTACAGCTCCCTCCTTCCTTAAAAATATCAAATTCGTTCCATGTGTCTCTTCTGAAACCTTTGCGTTTGAACTTATATCAGAAGAAGGTGCCTAAACCGCCCAAGATTGGCTCGGAAAGAGAAACAGAGTTCGAGGTGAGGCGCATTATCGACTCACGTTGCCGCAATACCCATCTTCAGTATCTGGTAGAGTGGCTTGGATTCGGTCCTGAAGAGAATTCCTGGGTTGATGCTGCAGATCTTCATGCTCCTCGTCTGGTGAGACAGTTCTTTCAAAGAAATCCACACAAGGTGCGTAGGTGCCCTGGGGTCACCCAGAAAGGGGGGGGTACTGTCACACGCAGCCGCGGCGGTGCGCGGCGGGCTTACTACTCACCCGTTCGCGCCCGCCGTCGGCTAGCGTGTAGTGGTCTCCAGGTCAGCGGCAGCAGGCAGCGGCAGTCTGGTGGGCAGCAGGCAGCGTGGGACACCAGCAAGTGTAGCGGTATGTGCTGTAGGGGCGCCGGGAGGCCGGTGCCGCCATCTTGATTAAGGGCAAATAGCAGATTGGTCCTTGTCTGAGGTTTCCGCCCATACTGACCTGACAGCCAATGGCAGCCGCCCTCTAGGGATATAGGGGATCTGCCTAGGCCTGTTCAGTGTCAGTACAAAGAGTCTCCAGAGGCGTTCACAGCTCCCAGCTGACTCCGGCTCTCTGACTCACCTCTCCTGACTTGGTGCCTTGCTTCAGTGCTCTGTGTTGGTCTCGATTCAGCTTAACCCCATCGCTGCCAGATCTCTCCACAGTCTGGTCTCTGCCTGCATCCCTGAGCTTCCTGGCCTAAGTTCTTCAAGTCGTCTGCTTCCAAGCAACTTCCCATTCTTCTGTCATCATCCATCTTCTTTCAGTCTTCAAGGATCCCTCATTACCATCAAGTGCATTCTCTTTCCGGATTTCTTCATTTTCCAAGACCCCAACCTGCAGTCCGCAGTGCTTGAACTGTCATTGTTTAAATGAACTTTTTCTTCTTTACAAAGTGCCGTGCCGGCTCAATTCTTATTACTGCTAAACTGCCACTTAACAAAGTATTCAAGCGTGTATTGTTCTATTTATGAATTCTATTATTAAACCTGCACGATTTAATCCTTCCTCCTCTGGTCCGTCTCCGGTTGCTACACACCACACGACTTCATCCAGCCCTTCAGTTGTGACAGCAGTGTGATGGCGCCGTCACAGAGAGGGAGCCGCGGACAGGTCCCGGGTGCGCAGAAGCGCATTACTCAGACGCTGCACCATATACCAGAGCCCCGGCGGTGAGTGACAGGAGCCGCTCGGGAGGAAGGTAGAGAGGACTGGAGCAGCAGCGTGACCATGGCTTGAGAACGCCACACCAAGCGAGAGGGAGAGAAGCACCAGTGACCCCAGAACTAAGGCCAGCATCAGTGATTGGTGACTGGCAGGAGCCAGCAACAGAACCAGAGGCACAGGTACCCTGTCACTGCCCCACTCCCGCTTGCTACAGGCCTATTAACCCCATTGACACCACTGCACTCAGGCGCCATCTTAGGCCATATTACCAGCCGTTTGTGCCAGGCTGCCATCACCTCCGCCATATTGATAGTTCTCCCCCGTGACAGTAGCCCTTGGGAGAGGGCTCTCTAGCTAAACCGCCAGCTGCCACTACCCCCCTGTCGGCCCCAGTGACTTGGAGCAGAAAACACTGAACCCCTATTTGTTGTATTGGACCACAGTTCAGCCAGTATTGCCTAAGGCGACCTTCCCTTTTGTGATCTATCTTAAGTACCAGCACAGTGTCAGAGAGCGCAGGACACCAGTACCCTGGATTACAAATCTTGCATTAGATTTATTGCAAGTACGGTGCACCTAGGCCAAAAGGTACCTAGGACTAACAATGAAACTGCAGTTCAGGGACTCATGCTTTAGTGCCTGGATACTTAATGTTATTAATATGAGGTATGACCTATTGCATATTTCTGTAATTCATTCAAATGTAATTGCAAGTCTGTTGATTTAAGGTTGGAATTATTTGCAGGGTAGCCTAACTGCATAGTGATACTGTTGATATAGTGTATCATAGGAATTGCGGCGTGTCACGGGCGGCCCCATTGCGCACGATATTCCCCTTATAAGATCTTTGATTACCTTTACATCTGCACGTAAATTTATTTGTTGAAACAGTGTATTACCCTACAGCAGGGTATTGTGCGAGGTGCAGCCTATGGTGCCACAGTGACCCCATTGCTCACAATATCACACAGGTGAAACTTTATTTAGAATCTTTGTTCTTAGACTACCAACTGTACCTGTCTCTTTTGATCCCAATAACGTTTCTTTTTCATTGAATTGCTGCATTGTTTTTCATAGCGGTAATCCACGAACCTCTTTGTGGATAAATAAAACCTTTGATCACAGTCCTAACATGTGGTGACCATTCTGTGGGGTTGTTTGGGGTATTGTTTCCCTGGGGTGCCTTTGCCCCTCCGCCCTCTGAATTGCAGGCGAGTGAAGCAGGCAGGTTGCAGCCAAGCAGTGCCGAAAGGAGAAGAGGAACACCACGCAGTCTGACAACATCACAGGTGTAGTGAGCTGTTTGATTAAGGAAGACAGGGAGACACTGGGAATGGGATGGGGGGTCAATGAGATTATGGACAATGAGCTGGAGAAGGAGCAGAGCATGGGAAGACTGACCTGTTCCTGTTTGTTGCCTGGTCCAGCACATTTGTTTTCACAGCAGCCTATTCCCTGCTGCATTCCCTCTGCACTGCCAGTGCTGTGCTGCTTCTCCTCAGAGGATCAGGCCCTCCAACTGGCAGCTACTTTTTCAGATTATTCAGGACCTGGCTCCCAGCACGTGCATGGCAGCTCCGCCCCCTACCCCCCTCCCCCTCTACCCAGCTCCCAGCAGCTCCTTCTACTCTCCACATACCTGCCAACAGCAGCAGCTTTGTCCCCCTCTATACGGCTCCATCCCTCCTTCACCTGGCTCTCGGAAGCTCTGTATGCTCCCCTCCAGTGGCTTTGTCCCCACTCCTCCAGGCATCTCCTTCCCTGTTCCACTCCACAGCTCCATCCTTCAACCTGCAGCCCACTGCTGTTAATGTGGGTGACAGTGACCCACAGCCATGGCTGATGGCTGTATAGTAAAGGGGGTTGCTGGCGGCCGTGCAGGCTGCGGGGATAGAATGGCCTAGGCTATACCTTTTGTCAGAGCGGCCAGGCCTGGGACAGTGGCCCCAAAGCACCCCCCTGATGGCGGCCCCGGTCCCTAGTTCTAAAGCCCCCCATACACTAGGGTGACGTTAATGAGCAAAGAAGTCCCCCGCAATCCCCCCTTGAGCTGCCTGGGACCCTCCCGGAGAGCAGGCTCTAATGCAATATATCGTATGCAGTCCTTTCGCATAAGAAAGATAGCATGCGATCCCAGCCAAGCCTGTCGAACAAATCACTTCTGCAGCCTCTGGTGCAATGCGCACAGGTCCGCTCATCACATCGGACCCGCTGTCAATCACATGCGATTTGGATGGTTTTCACTGCTTTTCACTGTAATCACATGAAAAGAGCCTGAATCGTGTATGGCCAGCTTTAGACTGCTGATAATACTGCGTCACATGGAATAGTAATTTTATTTTACCAAACTACTTTAATATTAGTTACTTAACTTGTATTTTAGAAAACAAAAAGAGAACAGAATACTTTTTAGACACTTGTGGAAATATAGTGATAGAAAATAAATAAATTAAAGTAACTTTTTTATTATCATTTTGACAATAGTTTAAATGCTACATAAAATCAATTCTTCATTTTCCAATTTACAAATGAATAAATACAGTATAAACAGTGAACACACATGGTTTTCAAACATATATAAATATATTTACACAAGGCAACAAATTTTGAGTCCCGCCTGCGGGACTTGTAGTTCGTGTAGATAGGCAGGTGACTAATGCAGCAATTCTTTCCATGTTACTATAGCACATCTTGCTCCATGTTCTTAGCACGCTCAAACAACTCCATAATTATAGCAGCTGGCACACAACCTTCCCGCAGTATACTGATTGTCCCTGGAAAAGAAAAAGTATGACGATGATGGTGGTGATGTTCAAATCTATGTTATCAGACAGACTGAGATTTGGAACAGCTTTTTGTATCCATTCCATAGGGTAGATAATATGCATTTAATTAATTGAGGTTCTATAGCTGGTCTGATCATACACATGGGCCCTTATTCAGATCTGATTGCAGTACAAATTTTTTCTCAAAATGGGCAAAACCATGTGCACTGCAGGTGGGGCAGATGTAACATGTGTAGAGAGAGTTATATTTGGGTGGGGTGTGTTGAAACTGAAATGCAGTGTAAAAATAATGCAGCCATTATTTACCCTGCACAGAAACAAAATAACTTGCACAAATCTAACTCTCTCAATATATGTTTCATCTGCCCCACCTGCATTGCATATGGTTTGGCCCATTTTGAGAACAAATTTGTACTGCCATCAGATCTGAATAAGGGCCATGGTGCGATTCATGGTCACTATTGTTTTGATTTGTTTTGTTTTTTCAGCCACATTCGATCCCGATGTGAGCCCCTGTTCAGTCTGTATCAAGTAGAAAATAGACTGTGCAGGCAAGACTATGTAGTACAGATGTAGTACAGATTTGTACTATAAAGTTTAAATCGAATGTGTGCAATGTCACGATCCAATCAGGATTGAATTGAAAAGGAATCGCACCGTGTGTATACTCTAACAGTGACAGGTTTTCAGAAAGTGTTTAAGATATTTAAGGGCTGTGGAATAAGTATTTACCTTCATCTATTTTGGTGCAGATCACTACAGTTGAACCCACAAGCTCATTGGAATAACCATCGCACAGAATCGCATCCAATTTGTGGTTCAGACGTCTGTAAAAAATGATATTCATAGTGTTATAAATGAACTGTAATGAGAAATTACTGTACAGTGCATTACACATTATAAAATACATAGCACATTTATAATATACAAAGGTTCTACCAAAGCATATTATTAAAAGGAATACTAAAAAGACCGATGTTTAATTTTTTATTGGTTAGTTTTGCCTTAAAACTGATTGCTGATCATCCATTATTGCCAGTCTGTTTGCAGGCTATTACATTTACCCCAAACGGCTAGAGTGGGCCATTTCTATATTGATTGTCATTACAATATTAGAGACCTTTATGCTACAGTCATTTTTAGTTGATTTTGTAAAATTCAATAAAATAAACATGTTTAATAAAATGTTGGATTACAATCACTTTAAAACATGGTATCTTGATAATACAACAAAGTGAATGGAAACACCAAGACTGTTTATGGAGCAGTACTTAGTACCAAATAATACCCCTTTTACAAAAGATCTGGGTCTGACCCGGATTTTTCGGCGGTGTAAATCCCTAACGCCGTGTCCCTTTACACGGGACGTATACCCAGGTCCTGATCTGGGTAGAACACGGCTAGGACCTGGGTAGAGGGCGGTGTAAATGGGAATGCCGGGTCGGATGACCCGGCTCCCATTTACATGAAGGGGGAACGTCCAACCTGCGGACCGCAGCGTCCGCAGGTTGGACGGGTTGTCAGCCTGACACTGACAGCCGGCGCTGCTGTCTGCTATACCCTGCAGACAGCAGCGACGGCAGGAGGTGAACGGATGCCTGTGTGCGGCATCCATTTACCTCCTGTCCAATGGCGGGGGTGAGCGCGGGGACTGGGGGCAGCCCAGCAGCTTACCTTAGTGCTGGGCTGCCCCCAGCAGCGTTCCAGTCCGGCGGCGGCGGTGATTGGCGCTTGGAGATGACATCATCCTGCCATCTCCAAGCACCGGGAGGGGGGGGGTGCGGGCCGGGCTGTCCGCCCGGTGTAAATTGCACTAAACGCCGGGTCGCACCCGGCTTGAACCTGGGTCTAAAAAAGCCGGGTGCGACCCAGCGTTTTGGTGTAAAAGGGGTATAAGTCAGCTCTGGAGAGCGCTGTGTGGAGATGGTGATACTGGGCTAGATTCTCTAGGCTTCAAAAGTGATAAAATAGAGAGTGATAAACAGCCAGCCAATCAGCTCGTACCTGACATTTTTCAAAGACAGTCTGTGACATGGCAGGTAGGAGCTGATTGGCTGGCTGTTTATCACTCTTCATTTTATTACTTTTGAAGCTTAGAGAATCTGGCCCAGTGTCAGTGACTAAGATGATGACAGGCTGAGAGTAATAAAAAGTGAGTCATTAAAGAGAAGTAAACATTACACTATGTAAGAAATTGTGACAGGAGGCAATTACTAGAAAGATCTGGTCAGAGCCAGATTGTTGCCAAGATGATTAATGATTATTTATTCTTCATAATAATTTTATTTTTGTTATAACAGGCTAGTTTAGGCATGTCCAAACTATGGCCCTCCAGCTGTTGTGAAACTACCCATCCCAGCATGCCTTTCCATAGTTTTAGCATTCCCTAATAGCAAAGTCGTGGCAAGGCATGATGGGACTTGTAGTTTCACAACAGCTGGAGGACTATAGTTACACATGCCTGGGCTAGTTCAGTTTGAGATACTGTACATCACTTACGTTATCACATGGTCATGGTGAGTACTATCGCTTTCTCCACTTGGATTGGCAGAGGTGATTGCTAAAGGTCCTGTCATGTCAGTAAGATGGGCTGTGACTGAGTGATCAGGAACTCTGATCATAATGGAGTCTTTGGTTCCAACATAATCATAGGCAGGCCCCACACCTAGAAAACACAGAAAGTATGGTAAAGACACTATTAAGATTCCACCATTAAATTAATATGAATCACAGACTTGGAGGTACATTTACAGTACTAAAGGGCGATTTTGGGCGATTTTGTTTTCTTATTGTTTACTTATTTAATTCCCCCCCCCCCCCCCCCCCCCAGAGCTAAAATATACTTTTACTGACAGATAACATTTTATATTCTTTTTTAAATGTTAGTTAATTGTGTTCTAACCCTGGAAGCTCAACATCGATTATGATCGATTTTAAATCGGTCGACATCGACCAAAAATCCTCCAACACCATCCAAAATTGACCTTAAGTAAATATATCCCTTTATGTGTAACAATTGTTCCGTTTAAGTTACTGACTACATTAGCAAAGTGCCTACCATCAAACTCATCTCAGCAGTGAAATATCACTGTTAAAATACTGGGAAAGTATATTTTGTCTCTGCTCTCACAAGATGGGACAACTAGCATTTTAAGGATTGTTCAATCATTCATTCATTTGAATAAGGCAGTATTAGAATAAATGCATAGGTAATGTGGCAGAAGTAAGGGCAGGGCAAAACAACAAAAACATACCTGGAAAAGAGATGGGACTATAATAAGAAGCACAGAATTTGGGTACCAGGCTTATAATTGTACTATTTGTAATGACAATTAGGGCAGTGACTCATAACCGTGTTGTTAATTCTTTCATCGGTAAGTAAGTTGCTATATGTGCCTATATTGTCCTGTATGTGGGGAAATGGCTAATTTTTTGTGTGTATTACTTCTGACAGGACAATTAACCTCTGTTTATTATGCTCAAGTGTTTGCTAGGTGCCTCTAACTGCAGCAACGTGTGCAATTGCATGGACATTATATTGGAATTATGTTTGTATGCTTTTGCAGTGTACTACCTACATGACCTACCCAATCGTTTCAGCCATTCACCCTTCTTCACAATGCAGCTTATTCCGCCGGGATAGACAGATTCCATGAACCTCCACAAGACAGGACTGAATGGAGGATTTAACACCCGCAGCTGCTCCAAGTTAGATATACAGATGCAGATGGGTTTCTCTGAAGGTCGTTCCTGCAGCACAAGGGGAGATGTAATAACATTATAAATGCAGTACATATTTTATTTCTACTAACTCCTTGTACAATTCAAGAAATATTAACAACTGAAACATAATAATCACAAATTATATATTGGCATTTCACATCATGTTCCTTATGACGTATCATTTATTTTCTACGGTAAAAGAGCAAACCAAAATCTTAGCATTTGCCTGAGATAAAATGTTCCAAGAGTGAACTTAACACTCCTCACTGGCCCGTGCTAGTACAATGAAGATAATCTGCCCACTGTTCGCTAGCATGTAAAAAATACTTTACAGTTACAACAAATTGTGTCAGAACTTCCATAAAATTGCAAAAATGTAGGAACAATGCCTCATTTCAGAGGTGTCACGCTGTCATGTGGCAAAAATGTGAATGGTCCCTTGTCACAGCTCTGATTATTAGGGGGACATTTTCCAATTCCTGCGTGACCCATATAAATATACTATAGAAAATGTTAGTCTCACCTTTATAGTATAAATCCTCTTGATGGCTTCTGGGTGTTTGCAAGAAACAGCCAGTGCATATACTGTGTCTGTTGGAATTCCGCACACACCTCCACTCTCCAGTATGTTCGCTATCGTTCTCAAACCGCTTGTACGATGAGACTGAGGAAGCAGACATGAGCTGGAGACTTCTTCCTTCTCTGGCTCCACTTTCTATGGTAAAATTGATCACAAATTATATTTATGATGATAGTGTATGAACAGATAATGCTGAGCAGCCTATTTATGTGTACTGTTTCTTATTACACTGCATGTTACATGAGTACATTAACTGTGTTGTGACTACTGAAAATGTCTGTGGTGTAAGCAGCACTAATATGATATATTGTATAGCAACAGTAGCTTATATGGGGATGGTCCAGATCCTGGAGGCTCACAAGGACTGCTCGAACTTGTAGCTCCCCATAGCTGTAGAGGCATTTTAATAAGCATGGATTGCAGTAAACAGTGAAGATTTCAGCTGGCCATACATCAGAATGATTTCAGGCGATGCATTGTGGGTTTCTTTTGCACAATGTGAGGTGTTTAGGTATGATTCGCAATCCTGCCGGTCGTGAGGTTGAACATCAGATCATGTGCGCTGCACACATGATCTGAAGATGCTACTAATGACTAGTATGCTGGGAGTTGCAGATCTTGCGATAGATCTGTGAAATTACACACATATGATCTATAGTGTGACTGGAAAGCTGGCGGTGAAATTGTGACACGATCAGGATCAGATGCTGGTCGTTCCGAAGTAGGACCAGCTTTAGATAATGCAATATTTAGACCATTTTTATCTATAAATAGTTGTATTATTAAAGGTATATATTTTTTATTTACCTTGAACACTGAAGGCCCAAGTGGAATTAGCTCTTTGTTGAATATACAGTTTGTCAGCGATGCTAATAGGCCGTAGAGACAAATGATGCTAAAGATGGACAGCACCGTTACTAGAGGAGGGAAATAAATAGGTAAGGTCATTCATTTTGCATATTAAAATCAAAGTATTTTAGGCTTCCTTATAAGTTTCACACACAGACAAATACAAGAGACAGATCACATGACAAGACACCTGGTACTCGGGAAATTAAGCAAAAGAATCATACAGATGATATATCAGATCATATATCTGCTCTCAGCTGTCCCTTATTTCCAGACAGAAATGTATTTATTTTTCAAAACAAACTGTCCAATACAATGGGGCAGTTGTATTAATGCTTAACAAGAGATAAATGCAGGAGTGATAAAGAGAGACAACCATCCAGCCAATCAGCTCCTTACTGACTTTTTTCAAACACAGCCTGTAACATGGCTGTTAGCAGGTGATTGGCTGGACGTTTATCTCTCTTTATCACCCTTGCATCTATCTCTTGTTAAGACTTAATACATCTGCCCCAGTGTATCATATTCACTATTTTAATGCACTTCTCATTATCTGCTGTTATTTTCTTGGTTTTGTCAGTTAATATTTTTAAAGGAACACCATTTAAAATGCAGATTTATGAGATTAGAACTATGATCAATGACTTCAGCCTAACAACAAAATATCTACATTTAAGCTCCACTGCCCCACCAATCATAAACATTGTTCTGCTAAAATACTACAAATTGTCTCCCCAAATTATGTTTCCCATTTTGATTTTAACCCAAATCATATCACCCTATTTTGTTTGTTCAAATGACCCCTTATGTTCGCAGTGTTAGTATCAGCTGATGGGCGGATGCTACAAAAGAGGGAAATAGGCCTCCACAGGATTAAAGCCATTTACACCATCTGCAGAAATCTTGAGACAGTTCTGATGAAACTCGTACGGTTGGGAGCCACATGATTGCACCACACTGGGCATCATGTGCACATCTGCACCTTTTTGAATTTGTGTTCAAATGTTGACACTTACAGTAAATCAGTCAAAGGAAACACTCAGCACTTACTTTCAAGTTCAAGAGGAAGTCTTTCCAAGGTGAAGAGAAGAAAACTGACAATCACAGCCTCCATCATAAGGGTTAGAAGCATCAGGACTGTATTGGCATAAGTTGCTGGATAAAGGGAAAATAAACCTTCAAATTTGGCTCATAAAACTGAAACACATTTTGCTTTTCATAGAGAAGCATTCTCGGATCCCACCTGCCCCTCCTCCCTATTGAGTCGTTGGGATGTTTATTTTAATGTCATTATATGCTGTGAAATGGAAACACAAGACCCCTCCCCAGACAGACAGTATTTTTGCATGGGGCAAGGCTGGAATCATTTAGATCATATTGCCAGCCCTCTTCACCTGCCACTTGGACATTTTTGTAGCATCTGCTGTTGTTATCAGCTGAGAAAGTCGGGGATGCAATAGACTCCTATAGACAGGAAGTCCGCTATGTGTGCAGAGAGTATTACCACCATTATCACAGCTTCACCTAAAATATATTGTGCCTAATCCTAATACATAGCCTCTATTTACAATTTAATGCAGCTACAAATTATATTTTTATTGCACTTACCAAAGCCAAATAAAAATATGTTGACTATCAAAAAAGCAATTGCACCAACTGTAAATCCTCCATCATTATTTGTAGCGATTCCCAGCAAAGAACCTAGAAAAAAATTAAAAAATAAAATTATATATATATATATATATATATATATATATATATATATATATTAGACTTCCTAAATTACAGAGAAATATGACAATAATAGTTCTTGCCAATGTTATCTCTGTTATACTCATTATAAATGCTACATAGATTCCAGCAAACTGATTTACACAAAGTTACAGTGAAATGTGAAAACTAAGATTTTTTTTTTTTAAAGGATTTTTTTTTAAGGACTTTTGTAAACTGGCTATTATGGCACATAAAGGAACTGATTTTGTGTATATCGGCCCTTAATCCGATCTGATCACAGTACAAATTTGTTCTCCAAATGAGAAAAACCAAGTGCATGGCTGGTGGGGCAGATGTAACATGTGCAGAGAGAGTTACATTTGGGTGGGGTGTGTTGAAACTGAAATCTAAATTGCAGTGTAAAATAAATGCAGCCATTATTTACCCTGCACATAAAAAATATAACTCACACAAATCTAACTCTCTCTGCACATGTTACAGCTGCCCCACCTGCAGTGCACATGGTTTTGCCCATTTTGAGAAGAAATTTGTACAGCGATCAGATCTGAATAAATGCCATAATCTCAGAATATAAATACTATAGTATTAATTAATTATGCTATGGGCTCTTTATATGCAGAAGAGTCTAATCTGATTTAATTGAAATGTCTATTTTTGCCTGTACTTAATGATTTCTTACCTGCTAAACGCAGCCACACCCATGTAGCCCAGATAGCGGCATAACAAAATGGCAAAACTAAGCCAAATCTTCGACCTCCTTGGACATCAATTCTACAGACGAACAGCTGCATGATAGCACCAGGAATAAGCACCCAAGGAATAGACAGATGTGTTTGGATTGTATTGTTCAGTGAACTCTGGATAGCAGCAAGTGCGGCTAGTCCATTGCAGATGTAGAACAGGGGATCTGAGGACTGGGAGCTGAGATTTTTCTTAATGTCCGATTCCTGCTCAGACTTTTGCATATTTCGTCTGCACCACACCAAGGCATCCTGAAACCTGGCACTTGATATCACTATGTTCCCAATGGGTATTAGTACCTTCTCTGCAATTGAATTAACAAGACTGGCGAATGTTGTATAAAGGGAAACTACAGTAAATATGTTGCAAGTTACTCCAAAGAATATGTAAGCAGCTGCGCTTGGTATCTGCTGGATTGTGGAGATAGTCATGAGAGCAAATGCTGTATTGTGAATCACTTCCAGAATATCTTTATTTAATGATACAAAGCAGAACACAATTGCCGCAGCCAGGAAGAACCAGTCACCAACCATCATCTGTCTGCTATTAGAGACGTTGCCCGGTGTGAGAACAACTGTAACGGTAAACTCTTCCCATGACTTGACCAGCCAGAAGGTACCATGGAAAGCAAATTTGGTAGCATGGTAAACATCATCCCGTAGATAACTGTAGTAGCTAGAACACAACTGAGTAATGACATTGATGCTGATCCATATGGAGCCTATATAGAATGTCTTCATGTATCCAAAGCAGTAGAATGCCATAATAAAAGGAGAAATGGTGTCACACAGGTAACCCAGTGCCATGGGTTCAGCATACTTTGTATTTTTTTTCTTCTCTTCTCCAGCATTTTTTGAGGAGTTGCGATTGCCAGAACCCAACAGCAGGACATTAAAAAGAGCATTACCGAAGCCTGGAAGAACATATTTCTGAGTGATGCCTTTCAGTAGAAGAGCTCCTGCACCATAAAGTCCACATAGCACAATTATTAACTCCAGTACACCAGAGACTACCAGGGCCCAGCGTCCAAACAACCCTATTGCCTCAAAGATCAGTGTGAGTGTTAGGGCCCCAAATACAAAAGGCATAATGTAGTTGACAGTTGCTGAGCAAAAAGCCAGGATGAATGCAATGAAAATATAGGCTACCAACCCGGCCACTGCACCCTCAGTAACAGGAATCTGAGGAAGGGTTGGCACAGCTGTGCTATTGTAGGAAACTGATTCTGAACCCAAAATGATACGAGTTGCCCCGTAGCTGCTCCACAGAGCAGAGAAGGCCAGGAATGCGGTGCCACTTAAATGGTCATACTTTCGAAAGGACAGGAATCCAGCTATGAACTGAGTTACACCTCCAATTAGGATCAGGTGAACACCTGCAATGTTTAAACAAGAAAGAAAATGTTAGATTGTATATGAAATGTTTACTAATTTCTGAAGACTCTCTCATTTAACTTCATAGACTTCATAATCTAGAACCCCTGTTCTAGATTCATTTTAACTGAATATTTGTATTTAAAAGCGCTAACTTCAGCAGTCTTTTTCAGTGCCAATTTAAAGGCACGGAATCACTTAGGGCATGATTATAATGACAGTATAAATATGATAGTAACCTAAATATGGAAGATGCCTATGCCCAATATCAATGTGACCAAGTTAATCTATGCTGAAAACTAGATAAACTGGATACCAAATAGAAGGGTAGATTGAGCAGCGCTGTGTTTGCAATGAAAGAATTGGCCAATTGGCAATAAATTGATAATTTTTATATAGCATATAAAATAAAATAGTACATACAATCACATATATAACATGATAAAAAGATAAATGAATATAAAAATCTCACTCTCGGATTGGATCGGAATCTGGGATGGTCAATGTCCAATTGGATGTCAGTCCGAATGGAAAGTGCACTTAACCATATTTTGTTCTGCTGTGTTGGGAAAACAATTCAAACGGTATGTAGCGAAGGCATCCACTGATCCTCTCTGTTAGTGCGGGTAGATGTTGATACCGCTGGAGAGGGTGGTGGGAAGGTGTCCAGTATATCTCCCCAAGGGTTCCTCTGATGGTTAAATAGAAGAAGTCCTTTGGCTCTGGCCCGATTAAAAAGCCTCCTATAGGTGGTGGAAGAGTCGTAACTGATTTTTGTAAAGGAGGGTGGGCGTCTGTTCTCCAAACTTGACTGATATTTATGGGGGGGGGGGAAGGCAGGACTCTCAAACAGGTGGCTGTGATGGTAATCTGCTCACCCGGAGGGATATACTGCCAGTACCCCAGTCACTTTTAGATGGAGACGGCCAGGTTCTTGATGCAAATACACTAGTCTCAACAGGTGGCAGGAGATGGTGTGGCTCACCTGGAGTTAAGTGTACTGGAAGGAATCCCGAGGGGAATAAACGAAGTGAAAGTTCCCAATTCAGAACAGCAGTGGACTGAGGGTAGTTGGGGATCCAATCTGATGAGAGTGAGAGGCTGCACCTAACGCGTTTCGCCACTGACTTGTGGCTTTTTCAAAGGACCTTGAAAAAGCCACAAGTCAGTGGCGAAACGCGTTAGGTGCAGCCTCTCACTCTCATCAGATTGGATCCCCAACTACCCTCAGTCCACTGCTGTTCTGAATTGGGAACTTTCACTTCGTTTATTCCCCTCGGGATTCCTTCCAGTACACTTAACTCCAGGTGAGCCACACCATCTCCTGCCACCTGTTGAGACTAGTGTATTTGCATCAAGAACCTGGCCGTCTCCATCTAAAAGTGACTGGGGTACTGGCAGTATATCCCTCCGGGTGAGCAGATTACCATCACAGCCACCTGTTTGAGAGTCCTGCCTCCCCCCCCCCCCCCATAAATATCAGTCAAGTTTGGAGAACAGACGCCCACCCTCCTTTACAAAAATCCGTTACGACTCTTCCACCACCTATAGGAGGCTTTTTAATCGGGCCAGAGCCAAAGGACTTCTTCTATTTAACCATCAGAGGAACCCTTGGGGAGATATACTGGACACCTTCCCACCGCCCTCTCCAGCGGTATCAACATCTACCCGCACTAACAGAGAGGATCAGTGGATGCCTTCGCTACATACCGTTTGAATTGTTTTCCCAACACAGCAGAACAAAATATGGTTAAGTGCACTTTCCATTCGGACTGACATCCAATTGGACATTGACCATCCCAGATTCCGATCCAATCCGAGAGTGAGATTTTTATATTCATTTATCTTTTTATCATGTTATATATGTGATTGTATGTACTATTTTATTTTATATGCTATATAAAAATTATCAATTTATTGCCAATTGGCCAATTCTTTCATTGCAAACACAGCGCTGCTCAATCTACCCTTCTTTTGTTTGCAAGAATCTTTGTAAAACCACCCGCAGGGAGTGACTTCCCCTGCACCCCAGCAGCTGCTAGGAGATACATCTCATACTATAGGCGCCCTATTGCTCTCTGGTAGAGCAAATTCTTTTCCTCTTTTTTGGATACCAAATAGAGATGCTCAATCTTTTAATGCCAGTTTGAAATTTGATTTGAAGTCCAGGAGCTGGCGCTCCAAGGTGGGTGTGTTTGGCGAGACTGAAGCCACAGTGAGGGAGATTTTTCAAAGCTTTGTGATAAAGCAAAGTGGAAAGAGGTGAAGTACCATCCAAACAGCTCAAACGCAGCCTGTAAAAGAACAGGAGCTCATTGATTAATACTTTATCTCTCTCCACTTTCCACCTTCTGCTAAATCTCTCCCAGTGTATGATATCTGTGTAGTCTGGACCATAGATTCAGAGTTACTAGGAAAATGTATTGTACATAACATTTTATTTCTTTCAATTTCATTTGAATAATTCTAGCTGGAACCTTACCTGCAAGGATGTTTTCCACTCCTCCAGCAATAATAGAGGTATAAAACAGAGAGAAGTTTTGCATACAAACGAGGAAAGCACTAACTGCATTTGCAAGGAGCCCAAGTACAGCAGGTTCGCTGTAAAATACTGCAGGGAATCCGTCCATGGCAGTATGTTCTATAGAAATGACTTGCTAAAACTGTTCTTCTCCAATATATGTATTCATCCAAATATGTATTCACACAAAATTTCCTGGGGAGAAGAAGGTTTGAACAATCAGTTTTACCATAGGCCTGCATTAAATATTAGCATTTAAATAGTAATGTCTTCATGTGTATACATTCAGGAACAAATGCTGTAACAGTAAATATTTTGTATTTGTCAAATGCTTAGTAATTATTTCACAAGCATGGCCCTTTAAATTCATAGTGTTGATATCATTCAAGGGACTGGTAGAGGATACCTCCATCACTAGGGAGACAGGAGAACTTCTTTACCAGAGAACAATCGCAACTTTGCTTTACCCAATTTTATCCTCATCGGAGCACAAAAATTACTGTTTTATAATTATTTTTACAGGTCAAAAAAAGCAGTCTTCTATTGGCCATACCAGGAACATTATTGTCCTAGTATTTAGGAATATTAATATGGTACAAGACAATCAACAAGTAAAGGGATGCAGTGAGTTCTCTTTCCCACTGAATGTAAAGTTAAAAAGGCCAAACAAAATAAATTATAGTATAAATACTAACACTTATATTACCCTAACAGTAGCCCAAGACCAAGTTGTAACCCAAACATAAGTACTGTATACAGTATATGACATCAAGGCTGTAAACTTTTCTGGAACCCTAAATATTCTCTGATCTATCTACAGAATAATCTGTAGCAGTGGCAACAATCTAACTCACAATATACAGTATGTTGCTCTCAATATCACTCACAACCTCCTAGTTTGGGAAAATATTGCAACAGTTGTATGTCTGAGTATTGTGAAACTAAGGCCACATTTGCCTGTGACCAATAAAAGTCTTTAAAGGGTTCTTGATCACAAGGGCACCACAATCATGTGTAAAAATAAGGTACAAAATATTGCCATTGCTGGTAATTAAATATAACATTAATATAAAATACTTTCATAAAAACTGAATGAATCTAAACTAAAGGCAGACACAAAACATGTAATTGAACATTGGTCATATATACATAACAATACACTAATAGCAAAGTCCTACCTTCAAATGCAACATGCAGAAATGTATTTTAGATCTGCTTTTCAGGGAACAGCTGATGTGACCTCTTTAACAGCATCCACTGCTTCTGAGTGAATGTTCTGGAGAGACAGGTTTTATAGTCTCTATTACAATACATACCTCATAGGGTGGAGACTTTCTTAGGTCTTTAGAATTTCCAAAGTATTTTTGTTTCCTGCTGCAGATAACCTTAGCTAGCAATATATCTCTAGTAGAGACTTCCTCATACTATGTTACTATGCTATTCCATGATATCACTGATATCAGGAGTTATTTTTTATTAGAGATGTGCACCGGCCACTTTTCGGGTTTTGGGTTTTGGGTTCTGATTACCTTGAGGTTTTGGGTTCTAATGGGTTTTGGCAAAACACCTCCTAAGTGTTTTGTGTTTGGATTTTTTGGGGTTTTGGGTTCTGATTTTTTTGTTAAAAAAGCATAAAAACAGCTAAAATCGCAGAATTTGGTGTTTTTTTTTGCTCCTACGCTATATTAACCTCAATAACATTCATTTACACTCATTTCCAGTGTATTCTGAACACCTCACACCTCACAATATTGTTTTTAGGGCAAAAGTTTGCACTGAGGTAGCTGGATAACTATGCTAAGCCACGCAAGTGTGCGGCACAAACACGTGGCTCATGTAAGAGTGGCACTGCAGCGGCAGACAGGATGGCAGTTTAAAAAAATAGGCCCATAAAAGACCACAAAGGTAGAGATATACGGCAGTATTTAATTATTTATAAGGCAGTGAGCCCCAGACCACACAGGTAGATAATATACGGCAGTATTTATTTATTAGGCAGTGAGCCCCAGACCACAAAGGTAGAGATATACGGCAGTATTTCATTATTTATTAGCCAGTGAGCCCCAGACCAGACGGTACATACGGCAGTATAGGCAGTGAGCCCCAGACCACAAAGGTAGAGATATACGGCAGTATTTAATTATTTATTAGCCAGTGAGCCCCAGACCAGACGGTACATACAGCAGTATAGCCAATGAGCCCCAGACCACAAAGGTAGAGATATACGGCAGTATTTAATTATTTATTAGCCAGTGAGCCCCAGACCAGACGGTACATAAGGCAGTATAGCCAGTGAGCCCCAGACCACAAAGGTAGAGATATACGGCAGTATTTAATTATTTATTAGGCAGACAGTATTTAATTATTTATTAGCCAGTGAGCCCCAGACCACAAAGGTAGAGATATACGGCAGTATTTAATTATTTATTAGGCAGGCAGTATTTAATTATTTATTAGCCAGTGAGCCCCAAACCACACAGGTAACTAGATAAGATATACGGCATTATTATTTATTAGGCTGTGAGCCCCAGACCACAGACCGCCAGACTGGCAGATTCAGTGCAGGCAGCAGTGCAGCACCAGTGGACTATATATATTTATTTAATATAATTAATTAATTATTAATATATATAATAAATGGCACAGCACAGCACCAGGAGACAGTAGTACTACAGGCAGGTACACAGTTAGACTGTTCTCCTAAGCAGAGGAGAACATAGTACACAGCAGCACTGAGGGAGACAGCCCTAGCAAATAAAATAATTAATTACAGCACAGCTCACCAGAGGTAGACCGCACAGAGGAGACAGTAGTACTACAAGTACACAGTTAGACTGTTGTCCTAAGCTGAGAACAGAGTACACAGCAGCACTGAGGGAGACAGCCCCAGCAAATAAAATAATCAATTACAGGCAGCACAGCACACCAGAGGTAGACCGCACAGAGGAGACAGTAGTACTACAAGTACACAGTTAGACTACTACACAGCAGCACTGAGAGACAGCACCAGCGATTGCAAAAGCTCAAGGTCAAGCTCAAGCTTAACCCCTTCCTGACAGAGCCAGTTTTTGCGTTCCTGACAGAGCCCTTTTTTTCAAATCTGACATGTCTCACTTAAGTGGGGATAACTTTTTTTTGCTTTTACTTATCCCAGTGATTTTGAGACTGTTTTCTCGTGACACATTGTACTTCAAGTTAGTGGTAAATTTTCGTCGATACAGTCTGTGTTTTTTTGTGAAAAATACCAAAATGTCGGAAAAAAATGGAAAATTTTGCGATTTGCAAAATGTTAAATTTTCTGCTTGTGAGACAAATAATCTTACCACTCAAAATAGTGAATAACTAACATAGACCATATGTCTACTTTATGTTGACATCATTATTTCAACTTCCTTTTAATTTTTTGGGACACTAGGAGGCTTACAATATGAATAGCAAATTCTCAAATTTTCAAGAAAATTTCAAACACTGATTTTTTTAGGGACCAGTTCAGTTCTGATGTGACTTTGAGGGACTTGTATGTGAGACACCCCCATAAATGATGCCATTTCAAAAACTGCACCCCTCACAGTATTCAAAACAGCATTTTGGAAGTTTGTTAACCCTTTAGCTGTTTCACAGGAATTAAAACAAAGTGTAGGTGAAATTTCAAAATTTCTTTTTTTTTGCAGAGTTTCAATTTTAATACATTTTTCTAACGAATACAGTAGATTTTACTAGAGAAATGTGACTAAAAATTGATTCCCCCAATTCTTTTGTTTTCATAAATATCCTATATGTGGCCCTAGTGTGCACGGTGACCAAACCACAGGCTTCATAATAGAAGGAGCACCTACTTGATTTTGGAGCCTCCTTTTTATGAGATTATTTTTTAGGCACCATGTAGGTTTCTAGGCACCATAAGATGCTAAAAGTTAGGAACCCCCCCACAAGTGACCCCATTTTGCAAACTACACCCCTCAGGGAATTCATCTAGGGGTATAGTGTACATTTCAAACCCCCAGGGGTTTCACCAATTTTGATACAACTGGGCTGTGAAAATGAAAAAAATTAATTTTTCATTTTCACAGCTCAGTTGTATCAAAATTGGTTAAACCCCTGGGGGTTTGAAATGTACACTATACCCCCTGATGAATTCCCTGAAGGGTGTAGTTTGCAAAATGGGGTCACTTGTGGGGGGGTTCCACTGTATAGGTGCTTCAGGGGTCATTCAACCAGAATCTGTGCTGCAAAATCCAAAAATCACTCCTTCCCTTCTGAGTCCTGCCATGCACCCAACTGGTATTTTTTGGTCACATGTGAGGCATTGCCGTACTCGGGAGAAATTGGGGCACAGATTTTGGGGTGCTTTGTCTCCTTCATTCCTTGTGAAAATGAAAAATTTTGAGCCAGATCTGCATTTTTGTGTAAAAAATGTAATTTTTCATTTGCACAGCCCAGTTGTATCAAAATTGGTGAAACCCCTGGGGGTTTGAAATGTACACTATACCCCTAGATAAATTCCCTGAGGGGTGTAGTTTGCAAAATGGGGTGACTTGTGGGGGGGTTCCACTGTATTGGTGCTTCGGGGGTCTTGCTAATGCGACATAGCACCCACCATTCATTCCACCAGAATCTGTGCTGCAAAATCCAAATATCGCTCCTTCCCTGCTGAGTCCTGCCATGCACCCAAATGGTATTTTTTGGTCACATGTGAGGCATTGCCGTACTCGGGAGAAATTGGGGCACAGATTTTGGGGTGCTTTGTCTCCTTCATTCCTTGTGAAAATGAAAAATTTTGAGCCAGAACTGCATTTTTGTGTAAAAAAATGTAATTTTTCATTTTCACAGCCCAGTTGTACCACAATTGGTGAAACCCCTGGGGGTTTTAAATGTACGCTATACCCCTAGATGAATTCCCTGAGGGGTGTAGTTTGCAAAATGGGGTGACTTGTGGGGGGTTTCCACTGTATTGGTGCTTCGGGGGTCTTGCTAATGCGACATAGCACCCACCATTCATTCCACCAGAATCTGTGCTGCAAAATCCAAATATCGCTCCTTCCCTGCTGAGTCCTGCCATGCACCCAAATGGTATTTTTTGGTCACATGTGAGGCATTGCCGTACTCGGGAGAAATTGGGGCACAGATTTTGGGGTGCTTTGTCTCCTTCATTCCTTGTGAAAATGAAAAATTTTGAGCCAGAACTGCATTTTTGTGTAAAAAAATGTAATTTTTCATTTTCACAGCCCAGTTGTACCACAATTGGTGAAACCCCTGGGGGTTTTAAATGTACGCTATACCCCTAGATGAATTCCCTGAGGGGTGTAGTTTGCAAAATGGGGTCACTTGTGGGGGGGTTCCACTGTATTGGTGCTTCGGGGGTCTTGCTAAAGCGACATAGCACCCACCAAAATTCCACCAGAATCTGAGCTGCAAAATCCAAATATCACTCCTTCCCTTCTGAGTCCTGCCATTTTTTGGTCACACATGAAGCATTGCCGTACTCGGGAGAAATTGGGGCACAGATTTTGGGGTGCTTTTTCTCCTTCGTACCTTATGAAAATGAAAAATTTGGAGCCAGAACTGCATTTTTGTGTAAAAAAATGTAATTTTTCATTTTCACTGCCCAGTTGTATCAAAGTTGGTGAAACCCCTGGGGGTTTGAAATGTACACTATACCCCCTGATGAATTCCCTGAAGGGTGTAGTTTGCAAAATGGGGTCCCTTGTGGGGGGGTTCCACTGTATAGGTGCTTCAGGGGTCATTCAACCAGAATCTGTGCTGCAAAATCCAAAAATCACTCCTTCCCTTCTGAGTCCTGCCATGCACCCAACTGGTATTTTTTGGTCACATGTGAGGCATTGCCGTACTCGGGAGAAATTGGGGCACAGATTTTGGGGTGCTTTGTATCCTTCATTCCTTGTGAAAATGAAAAATTTTGAGCCAGATCTGCATTTTTGTGTAAAAAAATGTAATTTTTTACAGAAAAATGCAGTTCTGGCTCAAAATTTTTCATTTTCACAAGGAATGAAGGATACAAAGCACCCCAAAATCTGTGCCCCAATTTCTCCCGAGTACGGCAATGCCTCACATGTGACCAAAAAATACCAGTTGGGTGCATGGCAGGACTCAGAAGGGAAGGAGTGATTTTTGGTGGTGGAATGAATGGTGGGTGCTATTTCGCATTAGCAAGACCCCCGAAGCACCAATACAGTGGAACCCCCCCACAAGTGACCCCATTTTGGTCCACAGCTTTGGGAGGGGGGCTGGCGCTGCGGCTGGTGGGGGGTTGGGAGGGGTGCTGGCGCTGCGGCAGCCGGGTGGGTGGGAGGGAGGGGGGGCTGCCGGGTGGGATATTGGGGGGGCTGGCGATCGGTGGTGATCGGTGCTGTACTTAACAGCACCGATCACCACCGATCACTGTGTTACCGAGCGGCTTAGCCGCTGGTAACACAGAAAACGCTGCAATTGGCTGTTCACATTTGAACAGCCAATCGCAGCGATCGCCGACCGGGGCTCAGGGACAGCAGACATCTCCAAACTGTCACCGCGTCTATGGACGCGGTGACAGTTTAAAACCATGACGTATATATACGTCTTCGGTCGGGAAGTACCTCCCGACCATGACGTATATATACGTCTTCGGTCGGGAATATCTATCTGTATATATATATATATATATATATATATATATGTATATACACACATATATATATATATATATATGTGTGTATATACACACACATATATATATATATATATATATATATATATATATATATATATGTGTATATACACACATATATATATATATATATATATATGTGTGTATATATATGTGTATATACACACATATATATATATATATATATATATATATATGTGTGTGTGTATATACACACATACACACACACATATATATATATATATATATATATATATATGTGTGTGTGTGTGTATATACACACATACACACACACATATATATATATATATATATATATATATATAATCATTTCATTTCATTTTTTTACATTTTTACAGTCCCTAGTGCTGCTGCTGCTGGCGGGGGGAGGGAGGGAGGGGGGAGGCAGCGCTGCGGCGCATAGCAGAGGGAGGAGAGCGGCTGCCGGGTGCCGGGTAAGCACATAGTGCTGCCGGGTGCTGCCGGGCGGGAGGGAGGGGGTGTCCGCGGATCGGTGGTGATCGGTGCTGTACCGATCACCACCGTTTTCTATGTTACCGAGCGGCATAGCCGCCGGTAACACAGAAATAGCTGTGATTGGCTGTTCACATTTGAACAGCCAATCACAGCGATCGCCGACCGGCGGGGGCATCCCTGCCCCCCCCGGGCGGCGAGGGGGGATGTCTGCTGTCAGGGACAGCAGACATCTCCAAACTGTCACCGCGTCTATAGACGCGGTGACAGTTTTAACCCATGACGTACATTTATGCCATGTGTCGGGAAGTACTTCCCGACCATGACGTAAATGTACGTCCAATGTCGGGAAGGGGTTAAGCCCCAGCAGCAGCACCAACACACCCTCTCCCAACCCACTACTTGACTGGAGTGAAGATGGCGGGCGCGGCAGCCGCTTATAAAGCCTCGCGAAATCCGACGCCGGGAGATGACGTTCTAATCACGCGGACGGACCGAGTCAGGCGGAAATCTCCGAGCGCTGCTCGGAATCGGGCTCGGGATGATGACGTCCGTGGGGGCTCGGATCTCTGAAATCCGAGCCCGCACATTTCTATTTTTTAATGTATAGTTCTATTCTGGGAGAGACAACAATTAGCTGAGTCAATGATGGGTTTATTTTTAATATGAAACTTTTTTTTTCATTCCCTCACTTGTTTCTCAACCTAAGATGTTTATTATTACATAAAAAAGCCTTGTTGAAATCAAAACTAGCATATAACCATACTTACAGTACCTAATTTCCTGTAGAACAAACAAACATAGATATTCGAAAGTGTTTGAATTAATTCAAAATAAGAAAAATGTACGTGTCAATCAGTTTGTCATATTAGTTGCTTTCTGATAGAGAGAAGCAAAATGCCACTTGAGAGATTAAGGTACATAAAGAAAAATCACAAGTGATTGTGCACATCAAACTACAATGCATTGTATTGTCTCTGACATATAGGGGGAAATTTACTAAGAATACAAATACAAAATTTCGTATTTGTATTCTTACTACGACTGCATACGGCTGTTTCAGCCATATGCAAAGTCGTGTTCCGGAGGGGAATTTACAAAGCAGTCATATACGACTGCTTTGTAACCCTCCGATGTCATAGTAATTCATATTAACGGCCGTATAAACGGCCGCTAATACGAATAAGTGTATCTGACTGATCCGTGCAGGCTAAAGCCAAATACGACAGGAAAATAAAGTGTATTTTCCTGATGTATATTCGCGGCCGTTTCACGCCAATTAGCAGCCGTATTTTCAATATGGCTGCTTAGTAAATCAGGAACCACCATTCTTTTGAATGGTGATTCCTGTCATATTCTAACAATGGTGTATGCATTGTAAATACAAATACGAATGTCCCATCAATATGAATACGAATATTTGTATTTTTGGCATAGTAAATGCCAAAAATACGAATACACCTAAAAAATTCGTATTTTCCTAGTAAATTTCCCCCATAGTGTCAAATGATTCTATTCATATAGCTTGTGTGCATTCAAGTACATTCAGAAGTAGTGGTGTTATTCTGAAAACATATACATTCAGTGTATTTAATAATACACTCTGGATGATGGATGATTCCTAATATATTGGCTGGGTCAGCACACCCTCTTTTTTTGACCAAGATATACTTCGTTCCACACTGAACAAAGAAATAGATTTAGTGCAGTTTTAGGGGCATTTATACATTACATAGCTCCACATGTAGCTAAGTGCAGTGTTGGTAACAAGCATCTAAGTATAAGGTAGATCCCCAAAGGTGAAACTTTTGAATATCTATGTTTGTTTGTTTCAATGTGGTTGGTCTAAAACACTTTACAGCCACCAACTGGTGACTAATAGACATCACAATTTATTTTACTCAAGAACATAATAAAAATAAAATTGTAATATTCTTCTACCATATCATTAATCTTTACTACAATCTACAAAAGTGTGCCCCAAAAAAATAGAAATCCCTTTTTTAAATGGTTGTTTGTTACCTTACATCCACCCATTTATTTCTTAGAGCTAATGCTTGTGTCGACATATTGACCTGTCGACCTAACCCCATGTCGACCTTTCCCCATGTGGACCTAACGGTGTTGACCTAACGATTGTCGACCAACTTGCTGTAGACCCAACGATCCCAACCCTCCAAATTATATTATGTGAAATCATTTCAGAACTGAAATGATCCAGGGTGTGGATCCTACTATGGATCTTGGATCAACTTGTATCATTAAGGGAATATTGGCCCCTTTTCTTCTTAAGACAGCATATTTTCCTAATTTAACAAAGATTATTATTGTTATTATTATTATCATCATCATCATCATCATCCTTTCTTTATAATACTCAGCTTAGTACTCAATGATACAAACAACATACAATGGCATGAGACAGAAAGTAAAGGTGATCCTGCCCAAGGAGCTTACAAACTATTTACAGTATCAGGTAAAGCATTGATATGTAAAGTAGAGGACTAATTGGTCTTGGAAGATACAAGTACAGTGCTAGTCCTGACTTTTGACAATTGATAACCACAGGCAGCTCAGCAGTTCCTGGCAGTAATTACAGGTGTAATGCTAGTTTCTGGCTCTTGGAAGTTGGTTACTACAGGTATTGTACCAGGTTCTGGTAAATTGGTCATTTCAGGTATAGTACTAGTTTCTGGCTCTGGGAAGTTGGTTACTACAGGTATTGTACCAGGTTCTGGTAAATTGGTCATTTCAGGTATAGTACTAGTTTCTGGCTCTGGGAAGTTGGTTACTACAGGTATTGTACCAGGTTCTGGTAAATTGGTCATTTCAGGTATAGTACTAGTTTCTGGCTCTGGGAAGTTGGTTACTACAGGTATTGTACCAGGTTCTGGTAAATTGGTCATTTCAGGTATAGTACTAGTTTCTGGCTCTGGGAAGTTGGTTACTACAGGTATTGTACCAGGTTCTGGTAAATTGGTCATTTCAGGTATAGTACTAGTTTCTGCCTCTGGGAAGTTTCTAATCACTGGCATTGTACTAGACTCTTGCTTTGTGAAGTTGGAAAATATAGAAATTGTACTAGTTGCTAGCATAGCCTGATTAAGGGGAAGAAGACAACATATGGGGATACTCGTGATCCCTGTCCCAGTGTGTAAGTAGTATAGTCAGAGTATGTTGCTATTCATGCATGTGACAAGCTAGATCATACAGTAGATTTTATTTTTCTTTGTGTATTTAAGGTTGTTTAAATTGTCTTCATTCCACAAGAAAGCTTTATAAAATAACTGTCTTTCAATAAGGTGAAGTTATAAACAGTACCAAGGCATTATTAAACTATTAGTTGAAATCTAATGTATATAAGCCATACTCCTAGGGTTACCACCTCATCCCTTTAATTCCGGACACATATTAATTACACAGGTTCTGTGGCTGGCTGACTTCAAGACTCCATTTCAGTTAGTTTTAAACTGCCACAGAACCCGTGTAATTAATATGTGTCTGGAATTAAAGGGATGAGGTGGTAACCCTACATATCCCTGACATGACCCATTCCAGGAGGGACAAAATCCTCTCTACCTTGACTTCCCTCTTTATTTATAATTGCAGTCAACTGTGGTGAAATTCCTTTATTACAAATTGCATAGTTCCACACAGGTGTCACCAATCCTATATTAAGAGGGAAGTGCAGGTAGAGAGCATTTTGTCCCACCCGAAATGGGTCATATTGCATGGAGGAATGCACAATCTAGTGGCTGGAAGTGTGGGTTCCCCGCTGAACGATTGCTTTTTTTTTATAAAGTGGCGATTATTCACTAGGCAAAACCATGCACCACCTGCCATTTAGACATCATTACATCCAGCCAAATGTTTTAGTTACTGGTTCTGGGATGTTGGTAATGAGAATTAAGGGGGGTATTCAATCACCGACGACCATCTCCCGATAGGGGAGATGGGCACCGGGCCCTATTTAATCCTGTCTTCCTTGACAGCATTGAACAGGGGAGCTCGGCAGAACGAGCCGACTTCACAAACAGTCGTCTGGGAAGTGTTGAGCTTTCGGCTGCAGCTAGCCTCTTCCCGGCCGCAGCTCGTGGCCACATCCCTTCTCGCCCCGCTGCAGGCAGGATATTGAATCCCGTCTAAGATCGGTAGAGCAGATCGAGAATGGAACAGGGTCACGTCAGTAAGAGAAATCATATACTGATACTAAATACTAAGTGCGGTGTGTACAGTTACTAATACAATCATAGATTAAGGGGTACATTTAATAAATCCTATAGCTAAATAGATTACGTCTATCATTTCTCTATTACATCCTAAAAAAGAATAAACAAAATTTGAATGGTTGCTATGGGCAACATGACCTCTTTTTACTTTTAGAAGCTTTAGTAAATTTACCCCTTAAGGTGAATACACACTAGATCAGGGGTGGCCAACCAGTCTGAGGCAATGTGGTAAAACGGGGGTTTTACCACCTTTTGGGTGGTGATACCCTATGGAAGCCTATGGGCTTCTATCGCCGCCGCCGTCCGCGCCCCTCCTCCTGATCTCCTCCTCCCCCCACAGGTGTCACAGCTTGCAGGACTTCCGGCTGCAGGGGGAGGAGGAGACGCAGGGGGACGCAGGGGGACACTGCCAGCCGCCGGGATGTGACAGAGACCCCCGCAGACCACATCACAGGTATCGCGGGGTTCTCCATCACCGCAACCCCATGCTAGCCGCATATGTTAGTACATATGCGGCAGCATCGCGGCGGCTGGCAGGCGAAAGGCGGCGATGTATATTAATACATCCCGCCCAAAGAGCCTAAAAATATCTGTAGTCAAGCTAAAGAGCCAATATGATACGCAGTACATAGTGGGTGGAGCGAGCGCTGCCTTGTGTTGAATGTGAGTGAAATAATGTGTAAGAAATGAGATAAGAAAAGCGAAGTAAATGTTACAAAGCTAATTTATTAAGGAATGCAAGGTGTGACTAAAGAAGCCGGTATCGACTAGTGTTCCTCAGGTTTGGGATCTGGGGATGGTAATTGTGTTTGATAGGGGGGTACCTTGCATGGTATTAAGTGGTGTTTTGCATTACACCTCAATGGGGTCCCCACTTGGTGGGAATGTTACTAAACAAGTGTCGCCAGGGGAGATTCCCAAATGGGTTTAAGAGTGTCTGTACTAGACCTCTTTAAGGCCCTGGACTCAGGACCAACGGTCTCTCCTGGTGATTTGTAGAGGAAGAGTCTGAAAAGGGTCAATAGGAAACATGGGCGGTGAGATGCCTTTTAGGCTTAGAGCGATTCCTATGGAACCCCCTTAAGACCCCATAGGTTCCTTGAACCTATGTCCTCTCCCTGCAAGTAAAGTAAATGTGGTCTGTTGTCTGTCACGAAAGTTTCTGCTTAGCCGCGTCCCGCTGCGGAGAATGTGTGCATCTGTAACCCACGGTTCCTGGCGGAGGTGGCCCGGCAGTATTCAGGATCCTGGAATCAGCGGTTCTCCCCGCGGCAGCTTCCTGAGTGCTGGCTGCGTCCTCTCCCCGTCCGTGTGTTCCGGCTTCTGCGGCACTTCCGGGGCTTGTGATCTCGCAAGATCACGGGGTGCCGCTTTAAGTCAGCGCTCGTGGCTCACGCTCAGTGTTTTCTTCGTCCTGTTAGAGGAGAAGTGGTTCTTTAGGACAAATGGTGTATGTGATGAAATGTTGATAGTAAGGGTGCGTTTCGGCTCTGTCGGCCTTCTTCAAATAATTCCCAGAATGCACCAACTGCACTGACGAAATAGGTCTTCAATCACAAGCAGAAGAGGAGCAGAGCGCGGCACAAACAAACTATATTACTTATAATATACACTGAAACAAGCCAGATCAACATAAAATACAATGAAGGTGCCAGATCCAGAAAAAATACTATTTGAAATCTAGAACCACAAAAAGTAAGTAAGTAAGTAAGTAAGTTTTATTTATATAGCGCACTTTCTCCAACAGGACTCAAGGCGCTTTACAGACATTAAAAATAATGCACATACTGTAATACAAAGGGTTGTCAGAACGAGCAACAATGGCAGTACAGATATACATCACACATACAGCTATGCACTAGATGCATGGGGAACATATAATTACTGAGCTATGCAGCACCCAGGCAGCCATTCAGCGGCGCCACATGGTGATTGCACAGCTAGATAGGTAGCCAGTAACAGTGCAGATATATATACTAGATGCAAGGGCGTAACTACTAGATGCAGGGGGTGCAGCTGCTATGGGGCCCAGAGCTGAGAGGGGCCCACTTCGCCTGTCAAAGTATCATATGCTGCATACATTATTCAGCATTAGGTGATAAATAGGGGCCCTTACAAACTTTTGCTATGGGGCCCACATGTACCTAGTTACGCCACTGACTAGATGTACTCTAATGGGGACACGGACATGGGGAACATATAATTACTGAGCTATGCAGGACCCAGGCAGCTCTGTAGGCAGCTCCCCACCACCACCACAACACAGTTCTCTCCTTGAGACTTTATGCATGACCGCATCCTGGACACCTTGAGCTTCTCCTCTCATCATAAAAAGGGGTTATTCAGACCTGATGGTTGCTGTGCGTATTTGCAAAGTGGCTGATTATCGAACAACTGCACATGCATGTGGATCATATCTATTCAACAAAAATATTCAGCGTCTTTTCTATTCGCTGGCGATTCACAGGTTGATGACAGGAAGTCGGTATTTGTGGGTGTCACTCAGCCATCTTCTGTGAGTGTTGGGGAAAACGCAGGCATACCCAAGTGTTTTCAGGAAGGGTCTGTGATGTTAGCTCCAGCCTTGATCAGCCTGATTCTGTCACACTGGCAGATTAGGTCCTAGCGCAGTGGTTCCCAACCCTGGTCCCCAAGTACCCCCAACCTTGCACGTTTTCCAGGTCACCCGGCAGGTACACAGATAATTCAGGCACATTGTAAAGATCCACAGATGGAGCTAATTATGTCACCTGTGATTCTGTGTGGATACCTGGAAAACATGCACTGTTGGGGCTACTTGAGGACCAGGGTTGGGAACCACTGTCCTAGTGTAACGTACACACTGGGAAAATCATAAGATGAGAGAGTTGTGAATGGATTTGTAGCTGGACGCCAGTCAGCATGATTTTCATAAGCCATTGACAGGCTTTCACAGAGCAGGATTTCACTGTGTCTGGGAGGCTATCTGATCATAGGGCGCTGCTACATCACCCAGCAGCAATCATGGCCAGAATAACTCTACCCAAAATACATTGAAAAAGCCAGAATCAGATAATACACTACAACTACTTCATGTGTTATTCCAGTCTGCCCCAGCTCTGTAGGCAGCTCCCCACCACAACACAGTTCTCTCCTTGAGACTTTATCCATGACCGCATCCTGCATATGGACACCTTGAGCTTCTCCTCTCATCATGCAATGTGACATCATGATATCATGTTGCGCATGGTGCACAGTGGATCATGCTCCTCCTATATAGTGAAGCTTCGTCTGAACAGGAGCATTGACGGAGCAACAGTACATCACCATAAAAAAAAGCCACATGTGGCTTGAGAGCTATTGGTTGGCCACCGCTGCTTGGCCAACCCCTAATCACTGGCAGAGGAGACAGACACTAGAGGTTGGCAGCATGACCAATATTTTGGCAGGGGGAGCAAAATTTAGTTACGCCACTGAGTGTTTTTATACTGTAGTATTATGGGATCAAGACAAATATTCCTTCTGTAATTGCAAGTAGTTTAAAATCAGTAATTTCTGCACTGTCCACCCGCAATACTTACACCATCTGACATGAACCTGGAGAGATGTGCAGATCTTTTCAGGTCAGTATATGGAATTTAGGGTATGGGTCATTTGGTCGACACATTGTCGGTATGGCTTAAGCCAACATATGAAATAAGTCGACATGGCTTATGTCGACAGGGTTGGAAGGTCGATACAAGCATTAAGTCGAAAATGGTTAGGTCGACAGTCAAAAGGTTGACATGAGTTTTTCACGTTTTTTTGTCCTGATTGTCGACATGGTTGACATGGACACCGTCAAAGTGTACTGCATCCCCTCGCATGGCTCACCATGCTTCAGGCATGGTGCCTCACTATGGGCCTTATTTTGGTTCATTCTTTCTGACAAAATCCTTCTTAGATGGACAAAACCATGTGCACTGCAGGGGGGGCAGATGTAACATGTGCAGAGAGAATTAGATTTGGGTGAGTAATTTTGTTTCTGTGCAGGGAAAATACTGACTGCTTTATTTTTACACTGCAATATAGATCTCACTTTGAAGTAAAACCCCACCCAAATCTAATTCTTTCTGCACAAGTAACACCTGCCCCACCTGCAGTGCACATGGTTTTGCCCATCTAAGAAGGATTTTGTCAGAAAGAATGAACCAAAATAAGGCCCATAGTATGTTCAGCACACTGTTCTTTTCTCCCTCTACGCCCTAGTGGATGGTAAGGCATGAAATACGTACTGTATAATACGCCATAAATTACATCTAATTCGCATAAATCTATCATTCCGCCATCGAGTATTTGTTTGAATTTCTGTCAAAATGTCTGTTGTTTAAGCTAGAATAAATACATTATACTGTAGTTACAGCTACAGTACTCCCAGTTTTGCGATTTCAGGTTTCCTTCCAATTAGGTAACCCTACCAATTAATGTGGGAGATGAGTTTTCTTGGTTAAGCAGAAATCTGCATTTATTTACTATGGATTCACTTGCAGTTTTTACAGTTTACATTAAGCAATAACAATTTTACTGAGGTAAAAAAGTGTGCTGTAGATATGTGCTGTGTGAGGCTAATCATAAATGGTTAATTGCACTTAACCCTCTGCTATAGTGAATATGTATGAGCACTGTGCTACTTTTCAGTTGTCTTGGTCACATCTCTGTGCTGCTCTAGGTCATGCTGAAGTGCAGTAGCTGCCATTAGCCAGACATGACCTTGCACCGCATTGCAATTTTAGAATGGTTTCATCCTAAAAGCCTACATGCGGCCAATAGTAATCATAAAAGGTTTATAAATGTTCTAAGCCATATAGGTTTCGGTAACCATAAAAATAGTTTCATGTAGATAGGTAAATTAAACAAAAATAGGTAAATTAAACGGAATGTAGTCATATTGCTATGTGCCTTATAACCAATGCATGGAAATGTCACTAACGATAAGATTTGAATGTATATACAGTATCTCTGATTTTTTTTCCCCCAAAAAATATAGTAGCTGCATAATATGGATTAGGTGAAACTTAGAGCCAACTCTTCACAGAAACTGAGGGCGAGATTTAATGAAGTGCGATTTTTAGACATTTTCTGAAATCGCACATAATTGCATTTTTTTAAATATTTTTTTTTGTCGGGAATTTGCATATTTAATGAGATGTGAAATCCAGGCAAAAAAGTGTGATAATGTGCGATTTTTATTCTTGAAAATGTGCGATTTTTAGTCATGAAAATGTGCAATTTTTAGTCATGAAAATGTGCGATTTTTAGTCATGAAAATGTGCGATTTTTAGTCATGAAAATGTGCAAATTTGAGGTGCAATTTTGTGTTAAAAAATGAAAAAAAATGGCTTGGGGTCCCCCCTCCTGAGCATAACCAGCCCCGGGCTCATTGAGTTGGACCTGGTTCCAAAAATATTGGGGACAAAAAGTGTAGGGGTCCCCCGAATTTCTGAAACCAGCCCCGGGCTCTTGGACCAGTCCTGGTTCCAAAAATAAGGGGGACAAAAAAACTGGGGGTCCCCCGTATTTTGAAACCAGCACCGGGCTCCATAAGCCCGCAGTGTCATGCCACAGACGGGGGACACTTTTTACATATGTTCCCCAGGCCTTATCATGCTCACCGTGGCTGTTCAGCCTTGGATGGGGTAAATGAGGGAGTGGGGACAACAAATAAAGTGGTCCCCCCAGGCTTCAACCATCCAGGGCTGAAGCCCGGGGCTGTCTCCAGCGTCTGGGGGCTGTGAACGCCAGCCTGATAGGGTTAATTCAGTCATACAAAACATTGCTTTATACAGGTGAACTACAAGTCCCAGCAGGCCTCCCCCGCATGTTGGGACTTAGTGAACCACAAGTCCCAGGATGCGGGGCATTAATTGGCCCGCTGGGACTTGTAGTCCACCTGTAGAACACAGACGCTGAGAACTGTACAAGTTTATTACACACACACACACACACACATTCATTTTACACCAATACACTTACACCACCATGCTCCAGCGCTGAATCCCTCCTCCACTACAGGCTCGCCCAGCACTGATAGCGGGGTGAGCTGGCTTCCTCCGTCCCTGCTGACAGCTTTTATAGCGATGTCACAGCGCTATAGAAACTGTTAGCATGGTGGGTTCTATGCGTCTCCATGGAGATGCTTTCAGCCAGTCAGGGCTGAGCAATGCATCTCCATGGACGCACTCAGATCCTGCCATGGAGAGTAACGAGGGACAGCACAGGACAGGGGCCTCCGCTGCAAGACACACCAGCGAGCAGGTAAGGAACGTGGGCACAGGCGCACCGCGGATTCTGACACTGATGAAGTCATATGTGACTGTTACGTTCAAGGGAGAACAAAAAAGAAAAAAGGAAATCTCAATTTGGGGGCAGCCTTATGTCCCAAAAGATAATTTGTGCTATGACTATTCTTAATACATAACTTTTATTTCATATAAATTAAAATTATAGACCGTCTGTTGCTTTATATCCTACACATTGCAAAATTTATTTTTAGTTTTTATCAATCCACAACTTTTCACATGCTTTAGAAAATTCTAAAAAATGGAAGATGACCATCATATATCCGACCACTTGTTACCCAAAAGCATTGGATCATTTGTGAGGTTAAATCATTGGTCATTAGTTATCGTATGCCATCTTAATGTATGCCATTCTTGTTATCGCATATCCAGATAATCAAGGTTAGGAGAATAAAGAGCAGGGGCGGATTGGCCCACCGGGAAACCGGGCTATTTCCCGGTGGGCCGGCACATTTCAGCCATGTAGCGGCCGCTCCCCGTCCTAGCTGGGCCGCGAACCACCCGACCGCCATCTCCGCGGTTAGCGGCCGCGGCCGCCGGCCACAGCACTTTTGCCAACAATAAAGATGGCCGCAAGTGCGGCGGTAGAAATTCATGGTGAGCGCTGACTGCGCATGCGCCATGACGTCATTGCGCCGGCGCGTCCTCATCTTGCGTGCCGCTTCGGCACTTAAACTGTTCAGAGGACGGGCCGGGCAGTCCAGTGACGCGGCAATCAGGAGGGGGAGGACACTGGCTCGCTCAACTCAAGTCGGAGTCAGGACCTGCGGAGAGAGATTAAGTGAGTGGCGGGTATACTAATACTGCGCTCACATTATCAAATCAAATGTTCAGTGTGTAGTTGTCATGTGTTAAACACTCTGTAAAAGTAGGAAAAAGGGGGAATGTGCCGGCGCTGTCTGCTTCAATAAAGTATACTCAACGGTTTTGAAAAAATGTAGAAATTTATTTATCACATTAAACCAGTGGTTCCCAAACTGTGCGCCGTGGCTCCCTGGGGTGCCTCGGGACACATGCAGGGGTGCCCTGGGTTGGTAGTCCAGGACCAACTAAAATTATTAATGGTTAATTATTTATAAGCAAAACCAGTGCTGGTGGCAGCCAATCATAAAATGTGTACAAACAGAAGCAATTCCTGCCCTTTTCCACATAACTGACCCTAAGAATAGCATATAAATCCAATCTAATTAAAATAAATTTGGCCTAGGGGTGCCGCGAAAAAAATTCTTATACTCTAGGGTGCCGTGATTAAAAAAAGATTGGGAACCCCTGCATTAAACTAAAACATTTCATATATAAAACACATAATTATGTATGCATACATATACACTAAAAAAAAGGGGGGATAAAATCAAGAGATTCACTTGAAGCTGCGGAATATCACTGCTGTAGATTTTGGGGTGTAAAGCAGTATGCACAGTACAAAGTCTATGACTTCAATTTAGGAAATAAAGTTACCATCCTTATGGTGTTTTGCCTGGATATGGATTGGTTCCAGGAGAGTGACTCCAGAGTGTCCTTGCCTTGATGATATAAGGCTCCCTATTTGGCGATGTCCTCTTATTCTGGCTGGAATTAGGGATATGGCGTGTACCCCAGATGAAAGTCCAGTTGGAGATGAGGCTCTTTGTCGTCGTCGGGACTAGGACTGGTCACTTGTGAAGTGGATGGAGGGTCCAAATAAGAATTATATCAGGCTCAACGCGTTTCCCCGGCTGTATCAATGGCCGGCTTCCTCAGGAGCAAGTGTGGACTGGTATTCCCAGCCCAGTTTAAATAGCAGTTGAATTACTCTTTTGATTGGTGTTTGATTGTTACACCTGTATTCTATTAAGCACCTGTTGTGGTGCACTGATATTTACTCACATCTAGGTATGCATATAAAATAAAATATATAAGATAAAATAACCGTTGAGTATCAGTAATTTATAACTATCAGTCCTGGAGGCAGATAGGACTGATAGAGAAACATTTTAAGCACAATAAACACAATATAAATGGATAATGCGCATTTGTTATGGTCACGTGACCCGGAGCTTATGATCAAAATATATGATCCTTACGTGATAGGCCTTTCACATCTTTACGTCCCGATTCTTCTCAGTGCGGCGCGGGGTACTCAGAGGCGCCTCCGTCCACCTCCGATTGCCGGTATCGGTGGTATGAACGGAGAAAAACCCGTAGGTAGCCCGCGCCGCGTCCGCCGCGTTGCTTAGGAACGGGCGCGTCAGAGTGACGTGTCGCACAAGGCGACGACGCACAGTGTGACGCTGCTCCGTCCCGTGAACGAGGAGACGCCGGTCCTGCCCCCAGCTCCACAGGGAAGCGTGCGCCCAACGTGCATTAGCTTGCTGCACGTGAACACACGCCCCCCGCGTTGCCGGGCAACAGGGACAGCGTCTCCTGTGACATTTGTAATGCCACTCGGCGGAGAATCCCTAGGGATAACTGAGTAATCGGAATTAGTGGACATAATTGGTCTCATCAAAAGAAGCAGATAATTTATTAAACATATGGATTTAGATGTTATTTATTTTCACTATGTGTGTAAACATTAGTTTGTTATAAAGAGAACGTATATGTGCTTCAACCTTTTTATTTGGTTTTAAACGATCAATTATAGTCAAAGACATATGATGTACATATGTATACATTTTAAACTAGATATTTCTCAAACATGCTAAAGATATTATTATGACAGAATTTTAGCAGAAATTAGTGGTATACAGGGCAATTAAAAAATATAAGTAAAAATATAAAACAAATATTTATAATCAAGAAATTTTGTTGTACATAGAAAAGAACCAGAAAAAAATAAAGAAAACACAGTAGGAACATTCCGATAAAGAAAGTTTCTTATAACCACAAGGTGGTCATTCGGAGCATAATACAGATATAGATATTTTTTCTTTTTTTGTTTTTTTGTCTTTTTTTGTGTATCAAAACATAGAACATACTCATCAATATATATTATTTCTTATCTATTTTTTATATATACATATTTTCCATTTTTTATAACACCGTATTTAGTTCGATTGTTTCGTTTAGTCCATCTGGATGAAGAGAATTAAATTTAAGAGTCCAGAATATTTCTCTTTTACACAGTAAGTTGTAGCGATCCCCTCCACGTGGGGTACCTGCAATATGTTCCAGACCTATTATTCTAAGACATGACGGATTTGATCCATGTTCCAGTTTATAGTGTCTGGAAACACTGTGTTTAATGAAACCTTTTAGAATGTTTCTCCTGTGCTCCATAAAGCGAGTACGGAGCGTTCTGGTTGTCCTTCCAATATATGGAAGATTACAACTACATTTTAGTAGGTATATTATATGAGTGGAATCACAGTTGATAAAAGATTTAAATTGATGAGGCATGTCAAGATGAGTTGTTAGATGATTGGTTATATCTTTAGGAATATGCAAACATGTAGTACATTTATTTTTACCACATTTAAAAAAACCTCTAGGTTTTTCTGGGAGCCAACTTAAATGTATATCAATTTTATCTAGATGTTTAGCAGTATTTTGTTTTTGTAGATGACTGGGGGCTAATATAGTTTTTAAGGTTCTGTTCTTTTTGTAAATAATCATGGGTTTTTGGGGGATAATGTTAGATAAAATCTTGTCCTGGTGTAGGACTCTATAATTTCGCAGTATGATATTTCTTATTTCGGGGGTACGATTATTGTATTTACTGATGAATGAGATTTCTCTATCAGTCTCTTGTTTTTTTTTTTTGGTTTTATTTTTGTTTTTATTTTTGTTTTGGAGTAAAGTTTCTCTGTCCATCAGCAATACTTCAGACAATGCAGTCTGGAGTAATGCTTCAGGATATTCTCTCTCTCTAAAGGAATCCATCATTGTGTGAGCTTGTTCTAAGAATTGTTTTGTGTCACTGCAATTTCTACGGAGTCGCATTATTTGTCCTTTGGGAATATTTGTTTTCCAAGGAGTATGGTGTGCGCTCTTAAAATGTATGTATGAATTTGTATTGACTGGTTTTATATAATTGGAAGATATGATCTTATTATCCCTGATCTCGAGGGTCACGTCCAGGAAGTCTACAGAAGTGAGACTATAGGTATGTGTAAAAGATAAATTATATTTGTTTGAATTTAAATTCTGAACGAAAAGTGATGCAGAAGTTAGATCCCCTTCCCAAATTATAATAAGGTCATCAATATAACGGCCATAGAAAACCAGGTTCGCCGCCCATCCGCTCCCCCACACATGGGTCTCCTCCACCTCCCCCATGTATAGGTTTGCGTAGCTGGGGGCGAACCTGGTCCCCATGGCCGTCCCCATTACCTGTAAATAATAATCACCGTGAAAAATAAAATAATTGTGAGTTAAAATAAAAAGTATGCTTTTCAAAATAAAATCCCTATGTTCCAAATCCAACTGTTCATCTAAAAGGAGTCTCCTCTGTATCACATCACATCCCAATTGATGTGGGATGTGTGTGTACAGGGAGTTTACATCAAGAGTTAGGAAAGCATAATTTTCTTTCCAGGTTATAGTTTGAATTTTGTTTAGAAGGTCTGTGGTGTCCTTTATATAAGATTTGAGAAATGGAACATAGGGTTGTAAATGAAAATCAACAAACTGTGACAAATTAGCAGTGAGGGAACTAATGCCAGAAACTATAGGGCGCCCAGGAGGTGCTGTGAGGGACTTGTGAATTTTAGGGAGAAAATAAAAGGTGGGTGTGATGGGGTGTGTGGGTAATAAAAATCTGTATTCGTCCTTTGACGTGACCCCCGAGTCCAGGGCTTCCTTTAGCAGTTCACTAAGCTCACACAAGAAATCATTAGTGGGATCTTTAGTTAATTCATCCTTTTGTACAAAAGGATGAACACCTCATAATTAAGGAGGCCGACAAGGGGGGGGGGGGGGGTTGTCCTCCTTAAAAGAGAATATTATTTGTCTGAAGCCTACAGGCAACTTCTGGATCAAAAATTCTATACAAAATTAACTAAAGATCCCACTAATGATTTCTTGTGTGAGCTTAGTGAACTGCTAAAGGAAGCCCTGGACTCGGGGGTCACGTCAAAGGACGAATACAGATTTTTATTACCCACACACCCCATCACACCCACCTTTTATTTTCTCCCTAAAATTCACAAGTCCCTCACAGCACCTCCTGGGCGCCCTATAGTTTCTGGCATTAGTTCCCTCACTGCTAATTTGTCACAGTTTGTTGATTTTCATTTACAACCCTATGTTCCATTTCTCAAATCTTATATAAAGGACACCACAGACCTTCTAAACAAAATTCAAACTATAACCTGGAAAGAAAATTATGCTTTCCTAACTCTTGATGTAAACTCCCTGTACACACACATCCCACATCAATTGGGATGTGATGTGATACAGAGGAGACTCCTTTTAGATGAACAGTTGGATTTGGAACATAGGGATTTTATTTTGAAAAGCATACTTTTTATTTTAACTCACAATTATTTTATTTTTCACGGTGATTATTATTTACAGGTAATGGGGACGGCCATGGGGACCAGGTTCGCCCCCAGCTACGCAAACCTATACATGGGGGAGGTGGAGGAGACCCATGTGTGGGGGAGCGGATGGGCGGCGAACCTGGTTTTCTATGGCCGTTATATTGATGACCTTATTATAATTTGGGAAGGGGATCTAACTTCTGCATCACTTTTCGTTCAGAATTTAAATTCAAACAAATATAATTTATCTTTTACACATACCTATAGTCTCACTTCTGTAGACTTCCTGGACGTGACCCTCGAGATCAGGGATAATAAGATCATATCTTCCAATTATATAAAACCAGTCAATACAAATTCATACATACATTTTAAGAGCGCACACCATACTCCTTGGAAAACAAATATTCCCAAAGGACAAATAATGCGACTCCGTAGAAATTGCAGTGACACAAAACAATTCTTAGAACAAGCTCACACAATGATGGATTCCTTTAGAGAGAGAGAATATCCTGAAGCATTACTCCAGACTGCATTGTCTGAAGTATTGCTGATGGACAGAGAAACTTTACTCCAAAACAAAAATAAAAACAAAAATAAAACCAAAAATAAAAAACAAGAGACTGATAGAGAAATCTCATTCATCAGTAAATACAATAATCGTACCCCCGAAATAAGAAATATCATACTGCGAAATTATAGAGTCCTACACCAGGACAAGATTTTATCTAACATTATCCCCCAAAAACCCATGATTATTTACAAAAAGAACAGAACCTTAAAAACTATATTAGCCCCCAGTCATCTACAAAAACAAAATACTGCTAAACATCTAGATAAAATTGATATACATTTAAGTTGGCTCCCAGAAAAACCTAGAGGTTTTTTTAAATGTGGTAAAAATAAATGTACTACATGTTTGCATATTCCTAAAGATATAACCAATCATCTAACAACTCATCTTGACATGCCTCATCAATTTAAATCTTTTATCAACTGTGATTCCACTCATATAATATACCTACTAAAATGTAGTTGTAATCTTCCATATATTGGAAGGACAACCAGAACGCTCCGTACTCGCTTTATGGAGCACAGGAGAAACATTCTAAAAGGTTTCATTAAACACAGTGTTTCCAGACACTATAAACTGGAACATGGATCAAATCCGTCATGTCTTAGAATAATAGGTCTGGAACATATTGCAGGTACCCCACGTGGAGGGGATCGCTACAACTTACTGTGTAAAAGAGAAATATTCTGGACTCTTAAATTTAATTCTCTTCATCCAGATGGACTAAACGAAACAATCGAACTAAATACGGTGTTATAAAAAATGGAAAATATGTATATATAAAAAATAGATAAGAAATAATATATATTGATGAGTATGTTCTATGTTTTGATACACAAAAAAAGACAAAAAAACAAAAAAAGAAAAAATATCTATATCTGTATTATGCTCCGAATGACCACCTTGTGGTTATAAGAAACTTTCTTTATCGGAATGTTCCTACTGTGTTTTCTTTATTTTTTTCTGGTTCTTTTCTATGTACAACAAAATTTCTTGATTATAAATATTTGTTTTATATTTTTACTTATATTTTTTAATTGCCCTGTATACCACTAATTTCTGCTAAAATTCTGTCATAATAATATCTTTAGCATGTTTGAGAAATATCTAGTTTAAAATGTATACATATGTACATCATATGTCTTTGACTATAATTGATCGTTTAAAACCAAATAAAAAGGTTGAAGCACATATACGTTCTCTTTATAACAAACTAATGTTTACACACATAGTGAAAATAAATAACATCTAAATCCATATGTTTAATAAATTATCTGCTTCTTTTGATGAGACCAATTATGTCCACTAATTCCGATTACTCAGTTATCCCTAGGGATTCTCCGCCGAGTGGCATTACAAATGTCACAGGAGACGCTGTCCCTGTTGCCCGGCAACGCGGGGGGCGTGTGTTCACGTGCAGCAAGCTAATGCACGTTGGGCGCACGCTTCCCTGTGGAGCTGGGGGCAGGACCGGCGTCTCCTCGTTCACGGGACGGAGCAGCGTCACACTGTGCGTCGTCGCCTTGTGCGACACGTCACTCTGACGCGCCCGTTCCTAAGCAACGCGGCGGACGCGGCGCGGGCTACCTACGGGTTTTTCTCCGTTCATACCACCGATACCGGCAATCGGAGGTGGACGGAGGCGCCTCTGAGTACCCCGCGCCGCACTGAGAAGAATCGGGACGTAAAGATGTGAAAGGCCTATCACGTAAGGATCATATATTTTGATCATAAGCTCCGGGTCACGTGACCATAACAAATGCGCATTATCCATTTATATTGTGTTTATTGTGCTTAAAATGTTTCTCTATCAGTCCTATCTGCCTCCAGGACTGATAGTTATAAATTACTGATACTCAACGGTTATTTTATCTTATATATTTTATTTTATATGCATACCTAGATGTGAGTAAATATCAGTGCACCACAACAGGTGCTTAATAGAATACAGGTGTAACAATCAAACACCAATCAAGAGAGTAATTCAACTGCTATTTAAACTGGGCTGGGAATACCAGTCCACACTTGCTCCTGAGGAAGCCGGCCATTGATACAGCCGGGGAAACGCGTTGAGCCTGATATAATTCTTATTTGGACCCTCCATCCACTTCACAAGTGACCAGTCCTAGTCCCGACGACGACAAAGAGCCTCATCTCCAACTGGACTTTCATCTGGGGTACACGCCATATCCCTAATTCCAGCCAGAATAAGAGGACATCGCCAAATAGGGAGCCTTATATCATCAAGGCAAGGACACTCTGGAGTCACTCTCCTGGAACCAATCCATATCCAGGCAAAACACCATAAGGATGGTAACTTTATTTCCTAAATTGAAGTCATAGACTTTGTACTGTGCATACTGCTTTACACCCCAAAATCTACAGCAGTGATATTCCGCAGCTTCAAGTGAATCTCTTGATTTTATCCCCCCTTTTTTTTAGTGTATATGTATGCATACATAATTATGTGTTTTATATATGAAATGTTTTAGTTTAATGTGATAAATAAATTTCTACATTTTTTCAAAACCGTTGAGTATACTTTATTGAAGCAGACAGCGCCGGCACATTCCCCCTTTTTCCTATACGATATTTTGGGCTTGACAACCCAGTGCCGGCTGCTTAGTGATAGCGCACCACTCATTTTTTCTTATCACTCTGTAAAAGTAGCATGTTTAATGGAGCTCTTAATAGAAAGATAACAGAATAGATGCTTATGACAGCTTTAACTACATTTTACATGCTACAAGAAGCAAGAGCTTGCTTTGATAAGCAGATCACAGTTCAAGACACAGGGGAAATTTGAAATGCTATGTGGAATATAAGGAAAGCTACTTAATTCATCTTTTTTCTGTATTTGGAGGTTTTAGATTTTTTTTTGAATACTTTAAGGGTTATTTATGAAGTGGCATAATTTTTGTGCAAAAGCATGATCACCATGTCGACTGTGCACAGATGCATGCTGATTTTAGTAATGAATTTATGCAGACACTTTAAGAAATCATTTGTATTATATTTACAAAGGTTTTCAGCAGTAAACTTAAGACTGGGCCCAAAAATGTGCAAGATCAAGATCAAGAGGTATTACCAACAATATAGTTAGGATCATATAATTACTTCTTAGTAATTTATTGTTTACATGGGATATGGTCATTTGGTCAACAGCATGTTGGCCGACAAGCATTGGGTCGACACTGTTAGGTTGACATGGTTCTAGGTCAAGATCGACATGGGTCTAAGTTGACATGGGTTTAGGTCGACAGGTCATTAGGTCAACACAAGCATTAGGTTGACAGTCAAAAGGTCGACATGGGATTTTTCATTGTTTTTTTTTTAGCCGAGATGTGCCGACAGGCGGTATTTCATGCCCTATCACCAACTAGGGCATGGTTGGAGAATAAAATAGTGTGCTGAGTGCAGCGAGCCACCATGCCCAAAGCATCGTGAGCAAAGTGAGCAATGCGAGGGGATGCGTTGAACTGGAAACTTTGTCCATGTCGATTGTGCCGACATTCGGGTAAAAAAATGTGAAAAACCCCATGTCAACCTTTTGACTGTTGAGCTAATGCTTGTGTCGACCTATTGACCTAAACCCATGTCGACCTATACCCATGCCGACCTATACCCATGTCAACCTTTCCCCATGTCGACCTAACGGTGTTGACCTAATGCTTGACGACCAACATGCTGCAAACCAAACCCGCTTATATGTAATTGGAAAGCTAGGTGGAATATTGCATATTTGAGCGAAACATATGATCATATATTGGCCACTGGAGGGCGCCATTTTGCAGCAGGAGGTGAGTGGCACACCGCAACTCCCCCCCTTGAGGCTGCCTCCCTGCCCCTGGTATTACTTAGCGGCGGTCGCCTGCCACCGCAATCACCCGACACCCCCTGCCAAACCCCCCCGCCCGCCCCGGAATGCTGCAGCGGCCTGGTGCCGCAATCACCGGCACACCCCCCTGTACAGCGGCCGGGAGTGGGTGAGCACCAGAGCGCCCCCCCCCGCACCTACGGCGCTCCAGGGCCTTACACCGACACTGCATATTATGCACAGTACTGGGGTAATGCATACCTCCCAATGTATTGAGACTTGCTGTTCCACCCACAGGCAAAATTATTTCATTTAGAGGGGGCCAGACTTACGATTAGCACTGTCACTATTTATCTTAATAGAATAGATTGTGTGCAATGTGCACAAAATATATTCACGCTGAAGGGAGAGCCTTTGGGCTACGCCATATCAGAGCATATAGGCAGGGGCGGATTGGCCCACCGGGAAACCGGGCTATTTCCCGGTGGGCCGGCACATTTCAGCCATGTAGCGGCCGGACCACCCGACTGCCATCTCCGTGGTTAGCGGCCACAGCACTTTTGCCCACAATAAAGATGGCCGCAAGTGCGGCGGTAGAAATTCATGGCGAGCGCTGACTGCACATGCGTCGGAATGCGCCATGACGTCATTGCGCCGGCGCATCCGCATCTTGCGTGCCGCTTAGGCACTTAAACTGTTCAGAGGACGGGCCGGGCAGTCCAGTGACGCGGCAAACAGGAGGGGGAGGACACTGGCTCAAGTTGGAGTCAGGACCTGCGGAGAGAGATTAAGTGGGTGGCGGGTATACTAATACTGCGCTCACATTATTGCCAATGACTGTACCTGAAGTATTTTTCAGGCGCTGCTAAGCCCTTTTGGTTCAGATGCAAAATTGAGGCAGGTGCTGTGTTCACATGCAGCGGGGATGGTACAGAAGTAAAAGGCTTCATTCTGTCCCCTTTCCTGCTTGCAATAGAAGGAGGAAAGGGGACAGAATGAAGCCTTTTACTTTATGACCTGCCTTTATGGTACAGGGGCCATGCCACACATTGCTGCAATTCACAGCCCCTGCCTCTGATTTCTGTTTTTAATGGATGTATGTGACATAATGTGCAATGTACATTATGGTATGGGCATAATGTGTAATGGGCATTATGGTATGTTGTATATTGTCTAATGGGCAGTACAGTGTGTGGCATAATGTTTAATGGACATTACAGTGTGTGGCATAATGTGCAATGGACATTATGGCGTCTCATCTGGCATATTGTCTAATGGGTATTAAGGTATGTGGCATAATGTTCATGTTCGTATGTGCGGGGGTGTCATGTAACTGTGTGCTGCTATTTGCTGGCAACCCATCACGTGATTTCAAACAGCCGAGGGCCTGCTCTAAAGATAGCCGGGCAGCCCACCGCTTCTGCCCGGCTGTCACACTGTTTCACTGCAGCCACTGCGTACCCGCCCTTTAGACAGCTGGGCGGCACACCACACTCTGCCCGGCTGTCAGACTGCTTCCCCCTGGATAGGAGCATGTAAACCCCCTTGGCAACAAGCACTAAACCTCCTTGGAATGAGCATGTCGGTAAGCAGCACTTATGTGCCATAATATGTAATGGGCATCTCAGTGTGTGGCATATCTGTAATGGGCATCACGGTGTGTGTGGTATATGTATAATGGCATCACGGTGTGCGGCATATGAATAATGGGCATCACGGTGTGCGGCATATGTATAATGGGCATTACAGTGTGTGGCATATGTATACTGGGCATCAATGTCTCCCCTCCCTGCATCCTCCACCACTTTGTGACTCCCCTCCCTGCATCCTCTGCCACTCTGCATTCCCCCTCCTACCCGGCATCCTGTGCTACCATGCCCCCCTCACACTGCATCCTGTGCCACCCTGCATACGTCCTCCCTCCTTTCATTCTCAGCCAGCCTGCATCTCCCCTCTCAGCATTCTACGCCACCCTCCGTCCCCCCTCCCTCCCTGCATCCTCTTCCACCCTGCCACTCTACTCTCACCCCTCATCACCCCCTACTCACCCTTCATTACCAACCCCTTTCTCCCTGCACCAACCCCCTCTCACCCTGTGTCTTCTCTTTCCGTTGCATAATGTGAACTTTAGCTTTTTCTTTTTAACGCATTCTGTGTGGCATTTTGTGAATTTTGGATCATTCCAAGTGTCATAATGTGAATATTGGCTCATACTGTGTGGCATAAGGTGTACAGGTTTTTCGATAGAACAAAGGGCCCTCTTGTTATAGTGCATAATGTGTTCAAGGGAGGTGGACCATACTCAGTGTCCCACGGTGGGGGGACAGTTGGGAGACCCCCTGTCACCCGCCCCCCCCCCCCCCCCCGTCTCTCTCCCCAGCCCCACAGGCTGCAGAATAGATGCGGTACGCATGCGCCTATTCTGCAGCCTGAGGGGCTGGGGACATAGCCAGCAGCTCGGAGAGAGAAATTGGGTGTGACCTTATTTAAATAGGCCACACCCCCTATTAATAGGCCACGCCCCAAAAAAATCTGGCGCGTCCCTGGCGCGCAACAACTCCCGCCCCCCGCCCCTTTAGGGCTGCTTCAAAATATTTCCCGGGCTGGTTTTAATTCCCAATCCGCCCCTGATAAAGAGTCAGCCCTTTTGGGGCTATATCATTTCTGCTGTTCACCCTTCATATTATTACACAGAAGAACGGGAATGAGAGAATAAAATGCCCCAGGGTTATGACTGAATGACAGAATAGATAGCTAACTGTAATCCTGTTAGAGTTCCTCCTAGTGACCCTGATACCATATAGGCATTGTAGGGTACTTTCCTAGTGAGTCGCAATCAGCTAATCAGTTTGCTATGAAAAAAAAGGGGGGGGGAAGAGAAGAAGATGAAGTCATGGTAGAGGTGTCACTAATACTGGGCAATTCCCTTAGACCCGACCAGATGTCAAAAGGGTTTTTTTTGGACTGATTTTCATCCCCAATAGATCTTTTGTGAAAATCTAGTTTTTACGGGAGAATTCTGGAGAAAATGGAGGAGGAGACGTCACTCCAGCTGCCAACTGGCTCACCAGGAGATCTTTGCAAGATCTGTGTCAGTTGGAAAGAAAGACACAGCATAGGACTTTAATCTAGGATCAAGCATGGTTGCCAAAATGTAGTGTTCCGCTCTCAACATATTGTCAACCCGTGTATCCTATCGAAGCGAATAAAGGACTTGATCTACAAGTCCAGCATATTTTGCGCATGGGCCTTGTTTGATCTCCTCCTTCAATTTCTCATTGTTTCTCCAAACACCTAATTAAGGGAATCACCTGGCTCAAGCTAGCAGTGTTGGAACTCACTTCACAGGTGGCTACTTCGAAGGTTTGAGCACCTTGCACAACACAGAAATTAATTTCCAATGTGCTGGGCTAAGATACAAGGTATAACTGTGAATAGCTTTCTGTTGTTCTTCCATCCGCTGAAGCATGTAGAGGGTGGAGTTCCACCTTGTTACCACCTCTTGCTTCAGTTGATGGAAGGGCAGATTAAATTTCTCTTGCAGCTGCTGCAATCTGTTGCACACCCCACCTTGCTTGGTTCTGCCTGCTCTACTTGTGACCCCCCAAACACTACTTGGGCTTCAGTGCCCAAGCTCTGCCACTACATATGCTCTCTATCCCTCCAGCCCAGTTGATGTCAGAGTCCAGTTGCTATGGGCAACAAATTAAAATGTATTAAACCAATGTATCAACATCAAGCAGCATTGCAGTGGGTCCATGGACTACCACCATTCTGAGATGGCGGTACCCACTGTTGGGCTACAGACTGCTCTGTCGGCAGGACAGTGCGGTCAGCAGACCCCAGTACCTGGCTGAGTGCATCGGGTGGATGGGCTCCTTTCCCTGTCCCTGCGTGTGCAGGATCATACATCCCTCAAGGTCTGTGTGACAATCAGGACGGAGATCCAGAGATACGTGATGATGCCAGCAGATGGACTAGAGGAGCTGGGCTGGGTCAAATGTCAATCACTCCCTTAGCTCTGTTCCCAATCCCCCCCCCCCACCTCGTGATTATGCCTGCCATTTGTCCGGAAAGGCAAAGCAATCATCGGGACACACACACACACACACACACACACTGCTGCCAGATCCTCCTACTCAGCCGAGCCTGGTCTGGCAGCGGTGTGTAGGCTGGCGGCCAGGCAGTTACTTCTATCTGTGCTGGCTTGCTGCTGATGAGAGAAAGGATGATAAGAAGCTATCAGAGAATGTGATTTATACTGGTTGCCTCTCAGCATCTGTCCTCTCATCAGCGGCAAGACATAATCAAATCTTGGTTTTTTCTATTTTTCACATCTCGGGGGAAATTTACTAAAGGAAATTTGTAAAAAATAGGTGTATTTGTATTCAGAAATACACTTATTTTTGACATTTACTATCCCGAAAATACGGCAATTCGTATTCGTATTGATAGCACATCAATACGAATACGAATTGCCGTATTTTTGGGATAGTAAATGTAAAAAATAAGTGTATTTCTGGACAGTGGCGTAACTATAAATTTTGCTCCCCCCAGCCAAAAAAGTTTCTGGCGCCCCTCCCCCCCCATGCCCCTTAAACATTACGTCACACATCATAATGCCCCTTGCACTATATGCCACATGCCGTCATTAAATTTATATTCCACAAATCTAAATGCACCTTACACTATGGCCGGAATTTCATGCCGCCCGAGTTCAGTGCAGTGCGAGATATCCGCTGAATTCTGATGTTTTTTAAAGGGGAATTAACTTACAAGGCATGGTTTTGCCTTGTCAGTTAATTCCCCTTTAAAAAAACGTCAGAATTCAGCGAACATCTCGCACTACACTGAACTCGGGCGAGATGTCCGCTGTCGACGAAGTCGCACTGCCGCCAGAAAAAGGGTGTGACCTCACTGAGAGGGGGAAAGGCTTATTAGGAATAATGCTCCCACAAGCCATGCCTCCCGTTTTCATCACTATATAGGCATGCTAAGCGCTCTGTGAGCTTCTGGCATGCCCCCAGCCCCTCAGACAGATGCTAACGCATGGACACGCAGACGCCGACAAACAGACAGATACTGACAAATGGACAGATCCTAAAACACGGGCGCTGACAAGTTGATACATGGACGCCGACACAGACACATATGTTGACACATGGATACTGAAAGACGCCTATACACAGGGATACGCTGACACACGGACTGCACATAGAGACACTGATGCTGACAGACGCTGACATCTAGAGACATAACACAGACACCCAGACACTGACACAAATATGCTGACATGTGATGACACAGACACTGAATGCTTTGCATCCCACTGTAGAAAACCAGGTTTTGTTAACCTTATTGTTGTGTTCAGCTCCTGTGCTGAAGCCTGTAGAAGGGGAGGGCTCTGTAACCGGAGTGCAGAGTGCAGGGGAATAGAAGGCAGCCGCTGGAGCAGGACGGTCAAGAACAGAAAGCAGGGAGAGGGACGATGCTGCAGCTGCCCAGCCTGCGCGGTGGTACGGAGTTTGTGTGTACTGTGTACACAGAAACAGTTTTGAATTTCCTGCCTGTAATGCTGCTGCTGCTGGGAGGAAGGGAGGGAGAGAGACGGAGTGAGACAGGACGGACCTCACCTCAGCTCTGCAGGTTAAAGTGAGAGGCTTCCGGCGCCCACGCAGCCCCTACTCCTCCAAGCAGTGGCGGGGGCTGCCTTACACAAGCTACACCACTGTTTCTGGATACAAATACACCTATTTTTTTATAAATTTCCTTTAGTAAATTTCCCCCCTAATGTCCATTTTTTCACGCTATTTATATATCATGATATTGGTGTGATATTCAATTCTCCCATGTCTTTAGTAAGGTGTCTTTTTTTACAACATCTTTTCTTTTTTCCAATATATATTTTATTGAAGCTTAAGTAATGAGACAGTATACAATAAAAGTGTCCACATATATAATGCACGAGAGTGGTCAAACAATAAATTGTACATGTATGTCTTGTACTGGTCTAAGACAATGAGAAGCTTCAAGTAACTTTTTCCTAACTTAATATAACAGCTCGAATCATGAGGGCAACACACACACATCTAGAGTGATGATCTATCTTGTAAGAAGAAGGCTGTGCGGTTCACAACAGATTTAGTTTATGCGTATACCGTATAACCTTATAACAATAATTTGTCATTATCTTTGTTTCACCTAGAAAGATGTGCGTGTATAGCCATACTGCTTTTTGTCCAAAACAGAGGACAAAACAATATAAGCAACTTTAATAAAACAAACCATTGCCGCCTACCCGGTTCCCAAGGCCGCCGATCCATTCATGGGGCAATCCATCCATAGGAGAGGCTCGAGTAAGAAGAGGAAGAGGGAAAGAGAGTGAAGGGAGAAAAAGAAGGAAGGAGGGGAGGGGGGGGGGAGGTATCAGAGTCGTAGAGTAAAGGAATTTAAATAGTCTTATATGGGAATAGGGTCTTTATTGCCAAGGAGTTGATATGAGTAACAGGTTGTAGATTGAAAACATTGCCTTAGAGCAAGTTTAGTTGCAGGGGGTAGGGTCTGGATAAATTTATTCCAGCATTGAAACAAAGCAGGTACAACATCTTTTCTATCACAATAGAAACATAGAAACATAGAATTTGATGGCAGATAAGAACCACTTGGCCCATCTAGTCTGCCCTTTTTTTTTTAAACATGTTACCTCAAACCATATTTGATCCTTATTTTTTTGTAAGGATATCAATATGCTTATCCCAAGCTTGTTTAAATGTACTACTGTATTTGCGTCTACCACCTCTGATGGTAGGCTATTCCACTTATCTACTACTCTTTCTGTGAAGTAATTCTTCCTCGCATTTCCCCTGAATCTTCCTCCCTCTAGTTTCAGTGCATGTCCTCGTGTTCTGCTGCTCCTCTTCCTGTGAAGAATGTCTCCCACCTGTACCTTGTTAAAACCCTTGATATATTTGAAAGTTTCTATCATGTCCCCCCTTTCCCTTCTCTACTCTAAAGTATACATATTAAGATCTTTTAGTCTTTCCTGGTACGTTTTGTGATGTAGGCCATGCACCATTTTAGTTCCTCTTCTTTGTACAGTCTCTAATGTATTTATATCCTTCTGGAGATATGGCCTCCAGAACTGAACACAATACTCTAGGTGAGGTCGTACCAATGATCTATACAGTGGCATTATTACTTCTTTCTTTCTACTACTGATACCTCTCCCTAAGCATCTGACTTGCCTTCTTCATTGCATTGTTACATTGCCTACCTGCTTTTAAGTCCCCTGAAATAGTAACACCTAGATCCCTCTCTTCCTCAGTAGTTTCCATTATAGTGCCATTTTTACTATATTTAGTCTTTGGATTTCTGAGACCCAAGTGCATGATTTTGCATTTTTTGGCATTAAACTGTAGTTGCCATTCTCTTGACCATTTCTCTAATCTACCTAGATCCTCAATCATTTGTTTTACCCCTCCTGGTGTGTCTACCCTGTTGCATACCTTTGTGTCATCTGCAAAAAGGCACATTTTACCCTCAATTCCATTTGCAATATCACCAATAAAGATATTAAAAAGCACTGGTCCAAGTACAGATCCCTGGGGCACTCCACTTGTAACCTTTCCCTTCTTTGACTGTACTCCGTTTACTACAACTCTCTGTTTTCTGTCCTGCAACCACGCTCTTATCCATTCAACTATCTTAGAATCCAATCCCAAGCTTTCAAGTTTATTTAACAGTCTGCAATGATTATCTATGGAGCTTCCTATTCAAATTTCGGGGATAGTTGGCAGACTGTTAAATGCAATAATTGTCTAAACTTGGTTATTTCCACATCATTTTATTCAACTGGGTGTTGTGTGGTGATATGTGTTTAAAAAGTAATGTTTTATGTATTTTTTTTTTTCAATAACCTTGGTTTCTGACTTTGGTAAGAGTTGAAGTACCAACTACAAGGAACCATCAGTTACCATCTTAGATGAGTTAAAATAACCATTACAAGAGGATCTTTCATTTGTGAAAATAGCTGAATCACCTATTATCCACCCTAAGCTCACCCTAGGCTCTCAGCAAGGGACCCATATTTTTTTATTTAATTTTGAAATAAGTGTGGAAAGAGGCCCTTTCTAGAACTTTGCATGGGTCCTCATTGGGTCTTAATCCAGCTCTGATTTTGACAGCAGGGAAAAGTGAACACCTGGGCAGAAGTCAGGGAAGCGGACAGTGTGGCCTGGTGAGGAGCAGGTTCTTTACTGCAGTGTCTGTGAGAGCAGTGCTTGTGTGGGGTGCCCAAAAGGGAACATTTGACGACCCCCCTGTATGTTTCTATGGGGCTTCTTGTTCAATTGTTTTAAGCTAGGTGGCAGGCAGAGATTTAGATGTTTTTTTTTTTACACAGATCTCCTGCAGCTCCGGTCCCTGTGACTGTCTGATGGAACAGGCTTAGGGGCCTATTTATCAGTTAATATTTGTGGCTAAATTAGCCACAAATATTAAGTATCACCTGAATGTATCAGGAGGGATCGCAGCAGGAATCTCCGATCCCAGCTGCGTTCCCTCCTGCACCGCCACTGGCTGCATCCACCATAGGTTGCTACAAGGGAAGCAAAGCTGCCGGATATGTCAACATCAGGTATCATTACAGTGGGTCCATGGGCTTCCGCCATTCTGAGATGTGGTCAGCAGACGCCCGAGGCCTGGCTGAGCGCATTGCATGGATGGGCTCTTTTCGAAGCAATGTCCCTGTGTATGCAGGATGATACATCCCCAAAATAGGATCGCATATTCCAATGTGATCTTGGGCGGTAATATTCCACCCAGATCGCATTGTATGTCCGATCCTTAATAAATGGGCCCCTGGGGAAAAACAGCGTGAGGGAAGTTAACAGAGCAGCACTATCAAAATTATTAAATGTCAGCTCCCGTTGATGGTAAGCTTTGGCTCCCATTTTCGGCTCAGTCATTCCACAGCTGTGCCGGCCGGACTCTATATCGACTGTAGAGATCAGAGGAGCAGGGACGGGTGAGGAGGATTGGGGGACCAGTGAGGAAAGAGGAGCTGCAAGCAAGGATGGGGGAAGAGGAGGGGGCCTCCAGTGAGGACGGAGGAACTGTAAGTGGGAACGGATAAGGAAATGGAGCTGGTAAGTGAGGGACAGAGCAGACGGGTCAGTAAAGGAAAACATCATCAGCAGCACCATTGTGACACTGGGTGCGCTGGACACTAGGTGGGCCGCAGGCTATGTGAGCTGGACATTGGGTAGGCAGCAGATGCAGTGTTCAATTGATGCAGTGTTCAATTCAGCCTGCCTGTGGGGCGAAATATGATTATGAGTGACAGCCGAGCATTGTGGGCAGCTGCGGAAGGAGGCAGAACCGAGTTCCACTTTCAATTACAACTGCCTGAACTCAGTTCTGCCCCATTCTGGCCCACTTTAACCCCTGTCAGCTGTGAGCTGTCAGCGCCAGTGTTCTCCAGTGAGATAACACTGGCAATGACTAGATTTATGGTCCCTGTTTACTTTTATTCTACCGGCGATAGCAATGCGTGGAGATGCGCATCTCTATTGCTATGGCCCCTACACACACAAACAGATGTAAGGTAATTTTCTAGGCGATCTAGTCAGATCGCTTAGAAAACGGGAAAAAATAAATCAGTGCATAGGCCCCATTATTCTGCTTGTGGTGCTCGATGAGCTTCACAGAGTTTCAGCCCACTGTGTGTTCCGCCAATGCAATTCTCAGGTGTTTTTCCTGGCTGTTGGTGCTTGCTAGAACACAGGAAGAAGCTCACAGAATAAGAGGCTTTCAACCTGTATTAATGAGTTTCCCTACCTGTTGTTAAGTCGATGGCTTCCTCAGAAGGTGACAAGTCTCCCACATACTCCCCAGCCCCCTGCATCCCCCTTGGCCGGAGAGGAGCAAAAAATGCAGGTAAGAATAATAATACTGGATTACAAAATGTTTACAATATAAGTATTTATTTTAAATATAATTCAGATATATAACTCAAGATCGGATTAGCATACGCTTATCATTTTCCCTTTAATGCATGATGTGTACACAGCATACTTGCCTACTTTTGAAAACTAGTTTCAGGCAGATTATGGTTGGTATTAGTTTGCACAGCGCCCCATTGAGGGGGCGTGTCATGCTCCAACCAAAGGGCGTGTCTAGCTCCATACATGGAGAGATCTTGAAAAGAGATTGTGAATGTGGCACCTAGAAGCGTGGGGGTGCACTGCTACATCTGAGAGGAATCTTGTAAAATGACATATATCCAAATGTAGATGAGCCCCAAAGCAGTTAGTAAGAGCTACTATACTTGGTAAAGTGCTGGGAAATGGTGCTGATAATTCACTGTAAATATATCTATCTCTCATTCCTTTTTTCCCCAAAAATGCAACAGTGCAATGGGGGCTAGGTGAAATGAGGGTATAGGTGCAGATTTATGTTTTTGCTGGTGGGTGCTCAAGCCAAAAATATAGAGGAGTGGCTTCATGGGGAAGGGGTGTGGCCACAAAATAATACCAATTTATATTACGGAGCACAGTTGTCTCCAATATTCAAATTACAGCAACAGAGTTCCACATACATAAATGCCCCCACAGTGCAGGTACATAAATGACCTCACAGTGCAGGTACTCCGCGGACAGAATACACTCTTCTTCCTGGCATACTGTTTTCCAGGAGGCGGGTCCGGCAATGTGGGTGCTGCAGCCGCAAATTAGCACGTTAATATGGCGGCCCAGCAGCGGGACTCGGGCCCGTGGGTGCTCATCAGTTTCCGTGGGTGCTCGGGCCCTTGAGCACCCACAGAATCGGCACCTATGAATGATGGAGATTGGTAGAATAATGAGGGAGAGAGGGAGATTGCTGTCACGGAGTCTCCAGAATGCAGGAGGGTAGGTAACTATGGTACACAGAGTTTTTGTACATATCTGAACTGAGGGGGTTATTCTGGTTTACAGAACGCCCGTCCATCCATACACAGGGCCGGTGCAAGGCACCGGAGCGCCCCAGGCGAGTCGGGGTGGGGGCGCCCCGGTGCCGGGGGGGGGGGTGTACCTGTCCTGCGGCTGTGTATATAAAGCTTGCGGCGGCGGCAGCGGGGGGGTCCCTGCAGTCAAGAAATAACGAGCGCTATCCGCCTGGCTACGCGGAAGCGCTTCTGTTGTGAAAACACTGGCCGCACGGCGCACGCTGATTGGCTGAATCTCAGCCAATCAGCGTGCGGCCAGTGTTTCCACAACAGAAGTGCTTCCGTGTAGCCAGGCGGATAGCGCTCGTTATTTCTTGACTGCAGGGACCACCTGCTGCCGCCGCAGGCTTTATATACACAGCCGCAGGACAGGTACTCCCGCGGCATGGGGGGGGGGGACGAAATGCCGCCCTCCAGTGGCCGGCGCCCTAGGCAAATGCCTAGATTTGCCTAGTGGTGGCGCCGGCCCTGTCCATACACAGTCTTGCATGCGGGGACAAAACCATACGATGGTCGCCGGCCATCAAGTAATTTTGCAAGCGCTCACAGATCTAAGACTCCTCTCTGCGCAAAGAGGGCGGGCAGCTGACATTGCTGACATCAGCTGCCCACCCCCCTCACCCCCATCACGGGCAAATTTTTATGGGAATGTCCATGAAATGCTGGGTGCGACACCGGACTGACCCCCCCCCCCCCCCCAATTTGCCGCGCCCACTCCCACAAAGAGGCTGCACATGCACATAGCATTTTATGCACAAGTGCAGTCTCTAAAAATCGCTGGATTCAACTAGAAAACACCCCTGAATGTAATGTTTGCTTAGGAAACAGGTTAGTTTGCTGTCTGTCACAGTGAATGCTGTCATCTAGTGGTTGTTTCCAATAAAGCAGCTTCCATGACATTGCTGCAAATCACTAGTATGCCAAGAGCTGCCGAACCAGCACATACATTTTCCATTTATTATACAGCCCTGGATAGGGGATTACATAACAAGGAAATAATCCTGTTTGTGCTGCCCTGATAATTGCCCAGAATTGAACTGGACTGGGCACTGACAATAACATAACAGCTGCATTTCCAGCAGACATATTTACCTATATATTTTATGTATGTCTACATTTTATATTTGTTATTTCTTTCTTTCTTTTCAACAACACAGTTATAGGCCACAAATTAATTAAAGGAGAATACATATTGGGAATGAAAGACAGACATATTTCACAATGTTTCTACCGTATTGTTTTGGGGAAATCCAGTTTGATAGCCTGATATAAAAAAATACAGGTACTTATGTAGTATCTGAACGCCCGATTAAAAAATCGGGTCCATCGTATCACATCGCATGCGACGCGATGCGATGGACTCGATTTTTCCATAGGATTCAATGTTAAAATGGACTGAGTCCATTTTAACATAGGATTCTATGGGAAAAAGGGTCCTTTTCATTTCCCCACTATCCAACTACGCATGGAGTTGGATATAAACCTGTGGCAAGCATAGCGAGCCACCGAGCCCGAAGCGTGGCGAGCGCAGCGAGCCCCGCGAGGGGATGCAGAATACTTTTTAATAAATCCACGTCCGCTCGCCATGCTTCGGGCTCGGTGGCTCACTGCACTCGCCACAGGTTTATATCCAACTCCATGCATAGTTGGATAGTGGGGAAATGAAAAGGACCCTTTTTCCCATAGAATCCTATGGAAAATCGGGTCCATCGCATCGAAAGCGATTTGGTCGGATGCGATGCGATAATCGGGCGTCCAGATACTACATAAGTACCAAAATACATTTTCCACTGAAAACTGTTTCAGTGAAATCTGTGTGTTAAGAAACAGCACCTAAAAGTGTGGCCATGTACTGCTACATTTCAGTGGTGTGTCATAAAATGAAAATATTGAATATTGGCTTAGAGCATGGTTTCCAGTCAGAAATATCACAGGCAGATCTTTGTGATATTGTCTGCTATGCAGCAGAACCTGTAAGGCTTCCTTTCATTTTGACAATTTGGGACCTACAGTATTTATCATAAGCTATTATTGCAATATATAAGATTTTTATGTCAATCAGCGGCATAGGCGAATCTAGGGATGGTCCAGGGGTGCACCGAACCATCCATTAGCCCATTTTGTAGCTGAGGGATGGGGCTTTCCAACGAGCCCAGCCCCGTGTCTCTATGCCCCTGGGAACTGGAGATACAGGCAAATCTGGAATATTTTCCCAATAAGATAACATGGGACCCGCTAATTCCGACCCCCACCCAGTTCAACGGCTGCCAGTTCCCCCTCACTGAAGCTCGAGGTTGATCTCAGTTGAACCCAAATAGTTGGGCCTTCAATCTGATACCAGGCTGGATCCATATGGGTTAATTGGTTCCAGGGATATTGAGGTTAAACCGTTTTTTTTCCATTTCTTAAATGTAATTTCATGTTTATATTCTTTGAGGGCAGATTTCTCTGGAACCAAACAGCCCAGTTTCACGGGACCAAAATCATTCGAAGCCAACTCAAAAGTTCTTCAATATGATACTGGTCTCATGTAAATGGGTCAGTTGGTTCCAAAGATATAGCTGGTTGGTTTTAGGGGGGTAGGGAGAGGGGAGTGGTTGTCTCTCCCCCTCACACCAGAAAATGCAGGGACTAGGCTGGTGTATAAGGGGTCAGCCTGGGAATGTCACTGCATGATCCTGGGACCATATTCCCGGGTAAATCCCTGCATTTTCTGTTGTGAAAGGGGTATTATTTCAAACAGCCGTGACCTGCAGTGCTCTGAATACAACCGGGCAGCCCCCTGCTCTCTGCCCAGCTGTCAATGACTGTCATCCCTGCAGCTTCCACTCCAATTCTTCTCCCCGCTTTCACCTCAGCCCGCCCCCCCTTTAATCATGTGGTGCCGGCGCCCAGCGTGCTTCCCCGACGTCACGCACAACAACAGCGCGCACAATATTACAAATGTCCACTCGGCTAGAGGGGACACCAGGAGGGGAGTGGGAGCGTGCTCTGCGCTGCGCTCTGCTCCTCTCCCCATAGAAGCAGCTGCACCGCTCTCCATCTCTCCCTGCAGCAGCAGCGAAGGCTCATATAAAAATTTACAGTAAGTGGCACTTTTCAGGGCATTGCTTAAGGGACGCTACAAGTGGCGGTATGTGGGGCATTTTGCATAATGTGTGGCTTAATGTGTAAGGGGCATTACAGTGTGCAGCATAATGTGTAAGGGGCATTATATGTGCAGCATCATGTGTAAGGGGCATTATGTGTGCAGCATCATGTGTAATGGGTACTATGGTGCGCGGCATCGTGTAATGGGTACTATGGTGTGCGGCATCATGTGTAATGGGTAGTATGGTGTGCGGCATCATGTGTAATGGGTACTATGGTGCCATCAAACAAGAACCCCCTAGCAATGAGCACGTAGGTAAGCAGCACTTATTTGGCAAATATGTAATGGGCATTACGGTTTGTTATATAGTATGTAATGGGCATCATGATGTGTGGCACAATGTGTAATGGGCATTATGGTGCGTGGCCTTTTGTGTAATTGGCATTACGGTGTGTGGCTTTATGTGTAATGGGTATTACGGTGTTTGCTAAAATCTGTAATGGGCATTACTGTGTATGGTCTAAAGTGTAATACCACACCCCTTGTTGTGATGACACGCCTCCTTCCCATGAGGCCACACACCCTTTTTGACGCGTGGCTATGCCGCGCAAAGATCCCCCTGCTGTTGTGTCTAGATCTGGGACCATGTAGAAAAAATGGAGACACTCACCGGACTTGCTTGGAGCTTATTTTATTCTCACCAGTTTTAGTGCATTATAGTGGGTACAGGTCGACGTTTCGGTCCAGTGCAGGACCTTCTTCAAGACCCCCTTCCTGCTCTCTCCAGTGTGTAACTATCCCCAGCCTAAAGTGGACCTTATATAGCAACCAGTGATACCTGCCAGCCACTCCCTCGTAATTAGGGAACATGTGTGTTTAAAGGGAATCCACAGTATTTATCATACTGCCCATACACTATTAAAACCATCCTCATAAACGCTGTCATACACAATCACATAGAAATGCACGGTAGCCATAATAGTATTTACCTTTCATATTTCATATTTTAAGTCATACATTTCCAGCGTGTCCCCCGGCGTGCGTTCCGCTCAGCGGAAGTGCTAGGACGAGTCCACCGGCTTGCGTGTCACCCGGCGGAAGTGTGCATCACTTCCGGGTGCTCTGCCTCTCTGTACTCAATGGAGCGCACATCCATTAGTTCCTGCGCTCCACAGTGCGGGCGCTGTACATACGTCAGGCCACATTCAATTTAGGCGCACACCTACGCAATCTACAAACCCACAGCCATTGGCTCCATGCTCCACGGCAACCCAGACCAGGCTTGCATAGTAACCATATACGTGAGTCTAATCAGATCCCATGTGACAGCCTGCTGGAACGCACGGTTGTCACTTCCGCGTTCCACAGGGCTATTCAATCTCATGATACATTGTAATTGTAACCATCATGACACATTGTGATCATATCATAAGGATAGTTAACCCTTAGGTACTAGGGTTCACTGTATGCCATAATAAGGTCCACAATATAGGCACCACCACATATAAACAAACATATAAACATATACATTTAAAATCATCGCACAGTGTGTATACCAGACGCAATAATCACACTTTATGTATCAAAAAAAGTAAATCCTACAAGAAAAGTGCTAATCACAAGAAGACACTCATAGGGTTAACCTCATTAAGTCCTTTTGGGGCAATAGTGTCCAGTCTCATGATCCATTTTGCCTCCTTTCTCAGGAGCAAAAGTCCACGATCACCCCCTCTCTCCAGGGGGGGCACCCAGTCAATAAGCATATATGTCATGGCCGACACTTGATGTCTTAATTTGAGAAAATGGGCTGCCACCCTTTTATCTGTTGCAGATGTAGCATAGGCAAGCCGGATTGAGGACCGATTTTTGTTCATCCTCTCTCTGAAAGTCTGTATCGTCTTGCCAACGTATACAAGCCCACAAGGGCATTTTAAGATATAAACAACATGGTCCATAGTACAAACCAAATGATGTTCAATTTTAATCTTCAACCCCGAGTGTGGGTGGCAAAACGTACTCCCTGTAATCAGGGCCCTGCAGGTCGTGCATTTCAAACATCTGAAGCAGCCTGTCTTTTTCTTCAGCCAGTTTTCTCCTACTCGGGTGTATCGCATATTCGGACGCATAAGAATGTCCTTAAGGTTTTGGCCCCTTTTGGCCCCTATCAGGGGGGGGCACCAGCTATTGCTTTGAAGGCAGGGTCAGTTGCCAACACTGGCCAGTGTTTTCTTATAGAACTTGTGACCTTGTTGTACCCACTATCGCACTTCATTACCAGCGTCAAACTATCTTTATTCGTGCAGGTCTTTTTGGAGGCGTCTGGGTCTGCGTAGATTCTCCTGGCTTTCACCAGACTACGATCAATGTCACCAGTCTTATAACCTCTCTCCTTAAAGCGATCCTTGCATTCTTTCAGTTGTTTTTCTGCTTGTGCAGAGTCCGAATTGTTGCGAAGTACCCTCAGGAACTGAGATACTGGCAAGTTTGATTTTAGCTTCTCTGGATGGTGACTGCTTGCCCATAACAGGGCATTCCTGTCAGTTGGCTTTCGATAGAGGGTATATTCTAGATGTGAATATCTGTTGATCACAGTAACATCCAGAAAGTCTATTTTGCAAGAGTCCGCATTAGCAGTGAATCTCACTGGACTTTCCAGTGAGTTCAATTCACCCACCATCTAAAAAAATAACTCCTTTGTTCCCCTCCAAATTACAAATAGGTCATCAATAAATCTCTTGTAATGCACTATTTTCTCAGCATACCTTTGCAAAATGTGGACTTCTTCATATTCCGCCATAAATAGGTTTGCGAACCCTGGCGCCAAATTAGAACCCATCGCAGTACCAGAGGTCTGCATGAAATACTCCCCCTGGTACTGAAAATGGTTAAGCGTAAGTACTTTATTGATCATGTCACAAATGAATTCAATGGGCGGTCCTTCATATGGGCCATGCACCAATGCTCATCGTACAGCCTGTATACCCGCATCATGGGGTATTATCGTATACAGAGACGAGACATCGAGCGTGGCCAATAAACAATCTTCAGACAATCCCACCACATTACGTAATCCCCCAAGGAAATCGCCAGTATCTCGGACGTAGCTACCCACCACCTGCACACATGGCTGCAGATAGTAATCTACCAACTGAGCCAGCGGCTGTAAGATGGAGCCACATGCCGATATAATCGGCCTCCCCGGGGAGTCCGTCAATGTTTTATGGATTTTTGGTAGGGTATATATCAGAGGACATTTTGGATGCTCCACTACCAAAAATTTGTACAGTTGTTCATCAATCCATCCCCTAGTCAATGCTGATGTTAAGAGGCTATCAACCTCTTTTTTTATACGGGGCATAGGATTGTACTCAAGCTTCAAGTAGGTATTGGAATCTGCCAATTGCCTCCTGATTTCTTTATCATAGTCAGTGGCATTCTGAAGCACTATAGCTCCCCCTTTGTCGGCACTTCTGACTACCACCGACATGTTGTTTTTCAATCCTTCCAATGCCACCCTCTCTTTACCTGATAGGTTATCAAAAGTGCGCTGGTGATGCAATCCGGTATTTACATCCTGATCCACCATACGCAAGAATGTTTTTAAGCTAGCATTGGAAGATGGGGGGTCAAAGGTGCTCGGTCTCTTGAAAACCACAGACCCACCGACATCCTGAACACTCTTGTTTTCACTGAAAAATTCCTTCAAACGTAATTTACCGCCCATCTTGTACTGATTGATCTTCCACTCAGTTTTATTAAATTTACAGGTGGGAATGAACTTTAATCCCTTCATCAACAGTGTTTCCTCAGCCGAGGACAATACGTGGTCAGACATATTAAAAAATTAGAAATCAGGAGGCAATTGGCAGATTCCAATACCTACTTGAAGCTTGAGTACAATCCCATGCCCCGTATAAAAAAAGAGGTTGATAGCCTCTTAACATCAGCATTGACTAGGGGATGGATTGATGAACAACTGTACAAATTTTTGGTAGTGGAGCATCCAAAATGTCCTCTGATATATACCCTACCAAAAATCCATAAAACATTGACGGACCCCCCGGGGAGGCCGATTATCTCGGCATGTGGCTCCATCTTACAGCCGCTGGCTCAGTTGGTAGATTACTATCTGCAGCCATGTGTGCAGGTGGTGGGTAGCTACGTCCGAGATACTGGCGATTTCCTTGGGGGATTACGTAATGTGGTGAGATTGTCTGAAGATTGTTTATTGGCCACGCTCGATGTCTCGTCTCTGTATACGATAATACCCCATGATGCGGGTATACAGGCTGTACGACGAGCATTGGTGCGTGGCCCATATGAAGGACCGCCCATTGAATTCATTTGTGACATGATCAATAAAGTACTTACGCTCAACCATTTTCAGTACCAGGGGGAGTATTTCATGCAGACCTCTGGTACTGCGATGGGTTCTAATTTGGCGCCAGGGTTCGCGAACCTATTTATGGCGGAATATGAAGAAGTCCACATTTTGCAAAGGTATGCTGAGAAAATAGTGCATTACAAGAGATTTATTGATGACATATTTGTAATTTGGAGGGGAACAAAGGAGTCATTTTTTGAGATGGTGGGTGAATTGAACTCACTGGAAAGTCCAGTGAGATTCACTGCTAATGCGGACTCTTGCAAAATAGACTTTCTGGATGTTACTGTGATCAACAGATATTCACATCTGGAATATACCCTCTATCAAAAGCCAACTGACAGGAATGCCCTGTTATGGGCAAGCAGTCACCATCCAGAGAATCTAAAATCAAACTTGCCAGTATCTCAGTTCCTGAGGGTACTTCGCAACAATTCGGACTCTGCACAAGCAGAAAAACAACTGAAAGAATGCAAGGATCGCTTTAAGGAGAGAGGTTATAAGACTGGTGACATTGATCGTAGTCTGGTGAAAGCCAGGAGAATCTACGCAGACCCAGACGCCTCCAAAAAGACCTGCACGAATAAAGATCGTTTGACGCTGGTAATGAAGTGCGATAGTGTGTACAACAAGGTCACAAGTTCAATAAGGAAACACTGGCCAGTGTTGGCAACTGACCCTGCCTTCAAAGCAATAGCTGGTGCCCCCCCCCCCCTGATAGGGGCCAAAAGGGGCCAAAACCTTAAGGACATTCTTATGCGACAGGCTGCTTCAGATGTTTGAAATGCACGACCTGCAGGGCCCAGATTACAGGGAGTACGTTTTGCCACCCACACTCGGGGTTGAAGATTAAAATTGAACATCATTTGGTTTGTACTATGGACCATGTTGTTTATATCTTAAAATGCCCGTGTGGGCTTGTATACGTTGGCAAGACGATACAGACTTTCAGAGAGAGGATGAACCAACATCGGTCCTCAATCCGGCTTGCCTATGCTACATCTGCAACAGATAAACCGGTGGCAGCCCATTTTCTCAAATTAAGACATCAAGTGTCGGCCATGACATATATGCTTATTGACTGGGTGCCCCCCCTGGAGAGAGGGGGTGATCGTGGACTTTTGCTCCTGAGAAAGGAGGCAAAATGGATCATGAGACTGGACACTATTGCCCCAAAAGGACCTAATGAGGTTAACCCTATGAGTTTCTTCTTGTGATTAAGCACTTTTCTTGTAGGATTTACTTTTTTTGATACATAAAGTGTGATTATTGCGTCTGGTATACACACTGTGCGATGATTTTAAATGTATATGTTTATATGTTTGTTTATATGTGGTGGTGCCTATATTGTGGACCTTATTATGGCATACAGTGAACCCTAGTACCTAAGGGTTAACTATCCTTATGATATGATCACAATGTGTCATGATGGTTACAATTACAATGTATCATGAGATTGAATAGCCCTGTGGAACGCGGAAGTGACAACCGTGCGTTCCAGCAGGCTGTCACATGGGATCTGATTAGACTCACGTATATGGTTACTATGCAAGCCTGGTCTGGGTCGCTGTGGAGCATGGAGCCAATGGCTGTGGGTTTGTAGATTGCGTAGGTGTGCGCCTGAATGGAATGTGGCCTGACGTATGTACAGCGCCCGCACTGTGGAGCGCAGGAACTAATGGATGTGCGCTCCATTGAGTACAGAGAGGCAGAGCACCCGGAAGTGATGCGCACTTCCGCCGGGTGACACGCAAGCCGGTGGACTCGTCCTAGCACTTCCGCTGAGCGGAACGCACGCCGGGGGACACGCTGGCAATGTATGACTTAAGATATGAAATATGAAAGGTAAATACTATTATGGCTACCGTGCTTTTCTATGTGATTGTGTATGACAGCGTTTATGAGGATGGTTTTAATAGTGTATGGGCAGTATGATAAATACTGTGGATTCCCTTTAAACACACATGTTCCCTAATTACGAGGGAGTGGCTGGCAGGTATCACTGGTTGCTATATAAGGTCCACTTTAGGCTGGGGATAGTTACACACTGGAGAAAGCAGGAAGGGGGTCTTGAAGAAGGTCCTGCACTGGACCGAAACGTCGACCTGTACCCACTATAATGCACTAAAACTGGTGAGAATAAAATAAGCTCCAAGCAAGTCCGGTGAGTGTCTCTATTTTTTCTACATGTACTTGGAAGTACCTAAAACTCTTGGGACTTTCTGGATGATGGCACCCCGGCAGTTGTTGATATCTTTGGAGAGTGCTATCCCCAACATATGGATAGATCTGGGACCAGCCATTACCATAATTCTAGATTCGCATATGATCAGCGGTACTTATGTAGTAGCCAGGCGCCCACTAAGCAAATAGCTTAGTGGGCATTTCTTCCATGCAATGCAATGCAATTTTCCTATGTAATTTATTCACTGCTCTCTGGCCTAGGGCGGTGCGATGAGATCACATCGCATGCCATTGCATCGCACCTCCCGCAAAATCGCATGCGATCGTATGCTATTTTATAGGGTGTGATGCCATTTAATGTAGTATACACTTGTATGACATCCAATGGGATTTAGGCACCCCCCCCCACTATCCACGCCACCCCGAAGCGTGGCGATTGCAGTGAGTCCCGCAAGGGGCGGCGGAACGTGTTCTCCCGACCTTTTCATACCCCCACTATCCACATCGGCGTGGAGTTGATTTTATATAGTGTGGCGAGCGTGGCGAACCCCACGAGGGGACGTGTCCTCCTGACCTTTTCATACCCCCACTATCCTCGTCGGTGTAGAGTTGATTTTATATAGTGTGGTCGTAGTGGCGAGCGCCACTTCATCCTGCTGCCCACAAATATACGGCTGTCTCTACTGACTTATATTTGTGAAGGCTGAATAAATCATTTGATGGTCGGAAACTATGAGATGATTTCTCCTGCTATGGGCACATGTGAGGAGATATGGCGGGGGGATGGAAATTTGGCGGGGCATGCCCTTTGGGACTCAACCAGAGTCATGCCCTGTATCTGTTCAATCTAAGTATTGTGCTATTGACAAATAAATCTTACTTTTAATGTCACAAATCACACAAGTGACAATGAATTCTACTGTAACAAGTCAATGTTTATTATGTATAATTGAACAGATTATATGGTGCGCAATAAAAAATCTCTGTGTTCCCATTTTCATGCCTTTACTAAACAATGTAGAGGTATGAGAATAATGAAGAAAAACAAACATTTTCATCAGAATCATCCACAGGACAATGACTAATAAGAGAAACACACAATCATGATG